>NC_060126.1:106280412-106960412 GCF_021461395.2 Schistocerca americana
CCAGTCTATTGACTGGGGCCCGGGGTAATGAGATTTTTCTCGTTGTACCATCATGATGTTTAGTAGTTGGATGTATGGCATGCTGCCGAGTACAACCTGACTTTCCAGATCAGGAGGTTGGTGGAGGCGGCCACTGACATGTGGAGCAGACGCCTTTTGTAGCCGCCCACTGTGGGAACAGACGCTACTAGTAGTTTTGGTCCGCCCCGAGTATTTCATTTCCTCGGTACCACCTATATCTAGGAGGCATTCCCCTATCCGTCACCTGGGGAGGCGCTCGGTTGCGGGTCTACTAACCGCCCCGAGCAAAGACCATATATATATATATATATATATATATATATATATATATATATATATATATATATATATATATATATATATATATATAAGTGGGCCATGTGCGTCCATGCGTATCTGCGAGTCCACTGGATTTGTGGGGGACCCTGACGAGATAGCTGCCGACGAAGAATGTCGTATACACGTTCGATATCCAACAAGTCATTCATTTGCTGATCGTATTCTGCAATCCTATCAGAAAGTTCTTCAGGGATGCGGAACGGTTCATGAGATATATAAGACAAGAAACTCTTAGAAACGTAATTCTTACGCTACATTGACAACAATCTCTATACTGCTTAGCTATACGTACCTTTGGCATGCCAGCTTAGCCAAATAAATTAGAAAGAAAACTGCTTCTTTGAAAAACGCTGCTGCTTCCTAACTCACATTAAGTACTAGCTCTTTATTTTCTACTGGTAGATTAATATTTACTTGACCACATCTGTACTTTACAAACAAAATAGTTCTCTACTCATAAAAATTACGAATCTTCTTTACAGTAGTTTAACACTTCTCAAGCATTAACCTCTTTGCCCTGTAGGTAACAGAACTTAAGAATTCTTCATTCTGGAAATTCAGATATCTCTGTTTAAAGAAATTCGAAAATTGAATGTAATAATTCTGTATGTTCTTTGTGACTCTCATTTTTAGACAATGATAATAACTGTTGTCATTCCAGAATGAGATTTTCACTCTGCAGCGGAGTGTGCGCTGATATGAAACTTCCTGGCAGATTAAAACTGTGTGCCCGACCGAAACTCGAACTCGGGACCTTTGCCTTTCGCGGGCAAGTGCTCTACCATCTGAGCTACCGAAGCACGACTCACGCCCGGTCCTCACAGCTTTACTTCTGCCAGTATCTCGTCTCCTACCTTCCTAACTTTACAGAAGCTCTCCTGCGAACCTTGCAGAACTAGCACTCCTGAAAGAAAGGATACTGCGGAGACATGGCTTAGCCACAGCCTGGGGGATGTTTCCAGAATGAGATTTTCACTCTGCAGCGGAGTGTGCGCTGATATGAAACTTCCTACCTTCTGCCAGGAAGTTTCATATCAGCGCACACTCCGCTGCAGAGTGGAAAACCGTGGCCTGGTCAGATCAGTTGCGATTTCAGTTGGTTAGAGGAGGTGACGGTAGAGTTCGAGTGAGACACAGATCCCACAAAGCCATGGACCCAAGTTGTTAATGAGGCACTGTACAAGCTCGTGGTGAGTGCATGATGGTGTGGGCTGCGTTAACTTGGAATGGACTGGGTCCTCTTGTCCATCAGAATCAATGATTGACTAGAAATCGTTACCGTATGTTCGGTTACTTGGAGTCCATTTGCAGGCATTTATGTACTTCATGTTACCGCCCTATTCCGATAAATCCCTTGTGTTGCATCGTTTTTTGCCTTAGAATGTGTTTCAGAAGCGAATCAGGAATTTTTGCTGGGGATATCTCCTGTCACACGGAGTGCATGACTGGATTATAGGCAACACACAAGGCATACGTGTGCTGTACTGTGCCTACAACCCGCCACCTCTCAAGAGCATAGCCAGTACAAAAGGACACCAAGTGTCGACGGGAAGTGACAAAAAACATTTTGGCTCTAACAAAAATTGATCCTGACAACGAGACTCATCAGTCCTATATATCTGATGCAAGGGCTTTGAAACACCGTGAATAAAAACAAGTGTCCGTTAATAAGTTTACGCGACGTTTTAGGATGCTGTGTCACAAGAAACATAAAGAAATTATTTCCTATTCATGATAACATTCAGTTTTTCGAAATTTGTAGAACAATGTTTTTATTAACGTTTTTAAAATTAGTACCTTTCTTTGGTGGTGTTTAATGCTGTTTCACCGATACTGGTAGTCCGGCGCAACCACTGAATGAAGACGACTATACCTATAGCAGTCAGTCACATTCCTCTTCGCTGCGTGTTAATTCAGATAGAGGTTTCCAGGGGGCTAGTGCGAGGCGGTTTCTTCCTTCTGCCGGGCAATGGCGTTAGGCGCTGGCAGCTCACCAGGGCCCGCACTCACTAATTCTCATCAGCACATAATTTCACTGCACGCCAAGTACCCAGTTAAAAACGTAATTTGCGCGCGGGCCCCCTTTTTTCGCTCCGTAGCGTCCGTCCTCCGAGACCGGAGACCAGGGGAAAGGACAAAAAAAAGCAGCCCGCCAGCAGATAAAAGGACAGAGCCTCGCCGGGCGAGCCAGCGGCCATCTGAGGGAACCGAGGAGGCCAGCTTGCCGCCACATTAACTCCCCTCCCCTCTCGACGCCTTTTCTCGATCTGGCGGTGGGGTCAGAGAAAACACTGCTCCGTAATTAAGTGACTAGAGCAGGAACCAGACTCACTGCACAAGCCGTTTAAGGAACTCTAGTGATTTAGAGACGATTCTAGCAGCACTATACCGCAGGTCGCTGCAGGAAGGAAGCGTTAGTCGCGTCCCGCCACCAATTCCTCTACTGCTGCAATCTCGCCCTCTCAGACAACCGCTTGTCTCCAATGTTCTCAGGTATTTGCTCGATGTATTACACCTCTGTGTTCCATACAATTTGTTACCACTTAGTTGATGATAATATAATTTATATAATGTAAATGTCAAAGAGAAATAAAAAAATAAAATGTGTACAATGAGCATGATTAAGAATAATTTGTAATATATAGAGGGAAGTGATATCCTGTATTTGGATGAGTATTACAGTCTAAGTAGCATGTTGGTTAGTAATGGTCTATTTCTATTTCAGATGAGAAGGTCTCGGTACAACCTCGAGCTATTCTCATCTCAAATGGTTTGCGCTAATGTGTGTTTACACAGATTATACAGATTAAATGCTGTTTAAGCACTTCATACATGGAATACACGAATTTTAGCCTCACATGAGAAATACACTTATGTTTGTAACTGGCTAGTTGAAATAGAATATAGTTCATTGCTACTTGAATGCATTACTCCTTAAATAACTTAATACATTTCTGATATATGACATTCATCGATTACAGTTTTGAATAGAGAAGAGAATATATTTCTGTCTGCACACAATAAAACGAGCAATACATCAGTGCTTGTGTGCAGTATACTTTAAACATTACGCAGGATGCCATTGGGGAGGAGGAGCCTCGGAATAAAAGTTCTTGGAGCCTTCTCCTCCCTAGCGACATTGCCTCATTACTACAGTCTTAGTATGTGGTGCCGGTGTTTATTTGTTTTATGATTGTTGTGTTGTTTGTGACTGTGTTGTGGCATGCAGTGTCATACATTGTTGGTTTTGGTCCCTTACATGTTGATCCCTTCTGAGTCATGTTCACTTAGTGTTCCTTCCTCGGTTTCGGAATCTGTGGTCGTGTTTGTGTCCTCTCATGTGGTTTGTTGTGTTGTTTGTGCTTGTCTACACCTCCTTCCATGTGGGTTTTGGCGCTTGTATTCTTCGTGCAGAGTGTTCGATACAATATCAGCTACGTTATTTATTGTGTTCCAGTCATCGGGGTTACGCATTATTCCAGCGATGTCATTGTCATTCTGTATAGCTTTCACTTGTGCTAACGTGTTGCACAGCAGTGTGACATGTTCTGCTGTCCCAGTTCCTCCACATTCACATACTTCATCGTTAGTTAGTTCCATACGGCTTAAATGTGCCGGATACGGCCCGTGGCCTGTCAGGAAAAGGACCATCCCCCGGCTTGGGTCGACATGTTTCAGTTGTAGTCTTTCGTGTACAACAGGAAAGAAAGAGTGTACTCGGCGACCCTTATCGGATGCATCCCACTCTCTCTGCCATATTTGAATCCGCGATTGTTTCATTTGTGTTTTGTTCACAATGTTGGTTCCCGTAATTTCGGTGACTTTGTCGAGCCTGTCCCTCTTAATCCAGTTGAGTGCAGCTCTGTAACGTATTGTTATGTCTATAGGGCAGGTCCCCATCACAACGCCAAGTGCCTCTAGTGACGTGGTGTTGAATCTCCGCACATTCTCAGGAGTACACTACGTTGACCTCGTCTTGCAATTGCCTTGTTAGTCTCTATCTTCAGTCTGTGAGCCCAAGCACTTGCGTCGAAGCATGCGATGGATTCAAATATCGCAGTGTGGTAGGTTATTATCGTTTTAATAGGTAATTTGTACTGAGTTGTGTTTAGTCTTGCTAATTTGTTCATAACTTTGGAGGCTTTGTCAATTGTCAGTTTTATATGGTGGTTGAATGTTTTTTGTCTAGATGTAGTCCGAGATAACGTGTGGCTTGGTTCCTCTGTATGCTTATATTGTTTAGAGTTGGATTCCCCTGTAGTGTCCCTCTGAGTAGTAAATACACAGTTTTGTTGGGAGCTATTTTTAATTTATTTTCTTTGCACCAACTGTTAATTTTCTGAAGCAGTTGCGTGCCTTTTGTCTCTAGTGCTGCTCTCTAGTTGGCTGACACCATTGTGAGCAGGTCATCTGCGTAAGCCACCACACCTCATACCCTGTCGTCACTGTCCAGGATGTTCAGCAAGGGCTCTATTGCGATATCCCAGAATATTGGTCCGCAGATCGAGCCCTGTGGACATCCTTTTGTTATTCCCTTGACAACCTTCCGTGTACCAGCCTTCCATTCCGCCTCTCTGACTCTGCAGTAATCGCGGAGGCGATTGTAGAGGGAAGCTGATAGCCTCATTTCCCTTAACCTGGCGAAGAGGGACGGCCAACACAAGTTGTCAAAGGGCCCGGCTATGTCGATTAGAATTGCGGCCGTGTATTTGTCGCTGACGCTATTTCTAACTGTCAGCGATTGGTTGACGGCGTCTTCTATTGATCTACCTTCCCTGAAGCCAAACTGATGGGGCGTTAGGCCAAGGAGGTGCGTGTGCGATTGTAAACGGTCACACAGGAGCCTTTCCTGCACCTTGCCGAGACTGTTTAAGAGACAGATCAGTCGGTACGTTTTGGGGTATGTTGGCTCTTTGTCTTGTGATTTCCTGATTATTACGACATTAGCAGTTTTCCAGTTTTATGTTCTTTATATTATTAAAAAAAGCTTTAAGAACTATATACCAATAAGACTGTAACAATGAGAAGTCTTTGCTATTAGATTCAGAAGCATCCGACACACCCTACATTTCAAAGCGGTGGGTTAGTCTGTACTGTTAATGAAATAAGTAAATAAGTAAATAACCTCTGTGTTCCCCAACAGTATTTTATCCCCTTGGATATGAAATTTTTCCGATATTGCACTGTCGACACAGTGCATTTGTTTGTTTTCGCTTGTAATCGAAGACTGGTAAAATGAATACCCGAGAAAAGCCGGGATTTTCAGCTAACATTATTATAAAATGCGGGCCATTTGACTCGGCTTCTTTTAAAATAAAAAGGTGTTTCGAAAGAAATGTAATTTCCTTTGGGAAAATCCATCAGCATGCTCCATATTAACCCTTTCTCAACCTTCGTTCCAATGTTTCTCCAACAAACAAAACAGATTAATCATTTAACTGTATTTTTGCCATGTGATAATAAAATCTTTATGATCACCCATCGTATATGATCAGAAGTGTACGGGGAAATTGGCGATAGGACGGAGTTTTGTACACGCTTAGCCGCGCTGGATTAGCCGAGCGCTCAAAGGCGCTGCAGTCATGGACTGTGCGGCTGGTCCCGGCGGAGGTTCGAGTCCTCCCTCGGGCATGGATGTGTGTGTTTGTCCTTAGGATAATTTAGGTTAAGTAGTGTGTAAGCTTAGGGACTGATGACCTTAGCAATTAAGTCCCATAAGATTTCACACACATGTGAACGTTTTTTGTACACGCTGAAACTGAAGCGACGTGTGTGGCAGAAAGGAAATATTTTCCGGTGACAGGCGACGTATAGCGGCAGCACGCGCCTTGTCTGGGGGCGGAGGCAGCTGCTAAGCAACGATGTGCCACGGCGCACCCGGGGCGCGTGGGAAACCGGCCACTGTGCGTAGCGCAGCGCGCGCCGCGCCTCACGCAGCCAATACGTCACGTAGCGGCGCGGCGAATCGCTGCACAGGCCGTGCGAATGAGGCGCGGACGTCGGCAGTGCTAACCACGCAGGCCGGGGTGTCGGCAGCCGCTAACCACCGCCCCGGCTCCCAGCCGAGTCTTTTGTAGTCCGCAGTGCTTAGTAAGATGCTTATGGGCGCGTCGCACGTCTGCATTCACACTCCGCAACTTCCCGTATGCTGAGTGGCGGACTATGCACGGTGTACAACAATGACCCTTTTCCCTCTTCCCCCGCGCCACATCTCATATGCTTTCCGGTATCCATCGTGGGTAGAAATAACGTTGTTAACCCATCTATACACTACAGGCCATTGCAATTGCTACACCAAGAAGAAATGCAGATGATAAACGGGTATTCATTGGACAAATATATTTTACTAGAACTGACATGTGATTACATTTTCACGCAATTTGGGTGCATAGGTCATGAGAAATCAGTACCCAGAACAACCACCTCTGGCCGTAATAACGGCCTCGACACGCCTGTGCATTGAGTCAAACACAGCTTGGACGGCGTGTACAGGTACAGCTGCCCATGCAGCTTCAACACGATACCACAGTTCATCAAGAGTAGTGACTGGCGTATTGTGACGAGCCAGTTGATCGGCCACCATTGACCAGATGTTTTCAATTGGTGAGAAATCTGCAGAATGTGCTGGCCAGGGCAGCAGTCGAACATTTTCTGTATCCAGAAAGGCCCGTACAGGACCTGCAACATGCGGTCGTGCATTATTCTGCTGAAATATAGGGTTTCGCAGGGATCGAATGAAGGGAACAGCCACGGGTCGTAACACATCTGAAATGAAATGTCCACTGTTCAAAATGCCGTCAATGCGAACAAGAGGTGACCGAGACGTGTAACCAATGGCACCCCATACCATCACGCCGGGTGATACGCCAGTATGGCGATGACGAATACACGCTTCCAATGTGCGTTCACTGCGATGTCGCCAGAGACGTATGCGACCATCACGATGCTGTAAACAGAACCTGGATTCATCCGAAAAAATGACGTTTTGCCATTCGTGCACCCAGGTTCGTCGTTGAGTACACCATTGCAGGCGCTCCTGTCTGTGATGCAGCGTCAAGGGTAACCGCAGCCATGGTCTCCGAGCTGATAGTCCGTGCTGCTGCAAACGTCGTCGAACTGTTCGTGCAGATGGTTGTTGTCTTGCAAACGTCCCCATCTGTTGACTCAGGGATCGAGACGTGCTGCACGATCCGTTACAGCCGTGCGGATAAGATGCCACTCATCTCGACTGCAAGTGATACGAGGCCTTTGGGATCCAACGCTGCGTTCCGTATTACCCTCCTGAACCCACCGATTCCATATTCTACTAACAATCATTGGATCTCAACCAACGCGAGCAGCAACGTCGCGATATGATAAACCGCAATCGAGATGGGCTACAATCCGACTTTATTAAACTCGGAAACGTGATGGTACACATTTCTCCTCTTTACACGAGGCATCACAACAACGTTTCACCAGGCAACGCCGGTCAACTGCTGTTTGTGTATGAGAAATCGATTGGAAACTTTCATAATATCAGGACCTTGTGTGAATGCTCTGAAAAGCTAATCATTTGCATATCACGGCATCTTCTTCCTGTCGTTTAAATTGCGCGTCTGTAGCACGTCATCTTCGTGGTGTAGCAATTTTAATGGCCAGTAGTGTATTATAAAAATGGAAGCATGTATGGATTTTTGTGTGTATGTATGTATGTTCCACATGTCCTTCTAAATCAGTGGACCAATTTCAACCACATTTGGTACAGATAATACTTATTGTCATTCACCAATCGCTGTTGGGGTAAGAAAGAACCACCTACCTATGACAGTCATAAAATATGACAACAAAAACAATAAGATGCGTGAAAAACTGCCCCATCGTGCATGACGTTTAAATTTATTACCTGTTTCTACTACCTCTATTTGCATCACATTTTGCAGACACTATCCACGTATTCCGCTGAATGTACACTGATAAGCCAAAACATTATGAGCACTTCCCACCATTCTTGGCCCAAAAGCCAGTTGCCACGCCCTTCAGGACGTCAGTTAAGTCGCTCCGTTTCCTCAATATAATAACGACTGCAATATATTCGGTATCTCGCGATACGCGTCATATACCCTCCACTGATATTGCTGCCACCTGCCGTCTGTGAGTGTTTGTTACATGGTGAGGTCGAAATTAGGCAGTGTTCACATTAATGTGACTGGACCGTGTATATCACTGTACAACACTTAGTTCAGGAGATATGATGTCATAAACAAATGAGATGCGTGGAAAAGTGTAATAAATATTTACTTACTGATACATTTTTTGATGCATTCAAAACATTGAGATGCGTGAAACATGAAATAAACATTTTCTTATTGATACATTCTCGTGGATGTCGGAGGCGCAGTGCTCATTATTTAATGCAGGTGCACTCCAGTATGGCTTCACTGGAATACGCGCATGCGTCTCTCGATCAATGAACGATCATTTCATTACATTTCTTATTACGCTCGGTTATACTTCGCTACGAATACACCATAATGATTATTGTTCCTTTCTGAAGAAAGATGATTGGTTACAGCGATTTTCGTGTTTGATGGAAGTCAGAAGAAAATAATTAAAATGATGATACTTGAACACAGTGCGGACAGACTTCTATTCTTGTGCTTTAGGCGGTGACGCTTTTATTTTATTTATTTTTTCTGACTTTTGGTTCATGGCTCGCTCTCGTATGATATCAATAGACTCACAGAACTTTGAACCTTGCTCTCTCGAACGCGTTTGAGGATCGTATCATAATCAAGCAGCATTCGAAACATAAAAGTATGTACTTCAAGACTGCAAAAGATGAAGGAAGCCAGTGAGCCATTGCTTGTATACCTTCCTTGTTAGTAGCGTACGTTGATTTTTGTTTTTACTATTTTCTTAATGCACAAGTTAAGATTTTGTAGCTGCAAACAGTATCGATATTAGTAACTGGAAAATGATGCAAGGTAGTTTGACATCTCACCTTCCTAATTCAGTGCTGCAGCTGATTCAGCTGAGTAGTTAAATGTCCCAGCCTGATGGCATTATTCAAGAATTTCCCGAATGAGGGTTTTACGACGGATTATTTTCGTGTGTGGATCGTTCGTCTTCTTACAATAAAAATATCTCGTATTTGTCTTCCCTACGACTGGATTTTTATAGTCGTTAGTAATAAGGCTATAAGCCACTGGATCACGAGCTTAGTGCCCTACAGTCCCCTTTCATGACATCTGCAGATTGCATTGCTCAAGGGCAGTGCTGTGGCAAGGAGACTGGTTGGTGTTTGGACACACACACACACACACACACACACACACACACACACACACACATTTTGGTATCCTACTCACAACCCAGCATTTTAGAGCCATGAAAAATGAAATAGCCAGTCAGTATGTACCACTGCTCGACTCTTTTTGTTCTCATAGTTCATTCTCTGTAACCCGGAGGCACTATCTTGCTCTGCTGGGTTAATTTCTGTACTCCATAACCGCTATCTTGCTCTTGAAATTCAATCTCTGTACCCAGTTTGATCTCTGTACCCCAGAGCCGCCATCTTGCTGTATAGTTCGATCTCTGTACTCCAGAGACACGATATTGTCCTTTTAGCTTGATCCCTGATCCTCAAAGCCGCTATCTTGCTCTGCTAGTTCAATCTCTGTACCCCAGAGCTGCCATCTTGTTCTCATATTTACATCTCTGTATCCTAAAGCCACCAGTTTGGTCTGCTAGTTCGAGCTCTGTACAGAAAGCCCTCGCTTTCTGTACAGTCACTGTTGTGACCGGTTCCAGTGACTTATGGCCAATCGTGCAGTCACGCGATTTGGATGTTCCCGGTTCCTTACATGCATTACGTTATACTTATTTGTATTTAGAGTCAGGGGCCTATCTGACACCAGATGTAGATTGTTTGGAAGTCTCTATGCATTTTATCACCATCAACATTATGTACACAACTACGTCATCTTTGAATATGTTCAATACTGCTACAGACATTATCTCTTATAACACTTGTATACATCATCAACAGCAGCGGTCCTACCACGATGCCTTGAGGAATAGCGGACATAACGTTTGCTCCTGACGACATCTTTCTATTAGAGCAACATGGTGAGTTCTATTTCCTAGGATGTCTTCAACCTAATCATGTACCTGTTAGGATACTCTACATGCGCGTATTTTGTTTACTAGACGATGATACAACTATCAAAGGATTTTTTGGAGTCAAGAAACACGGCATCAATCTTAGCTCTCCTATGCACTGCATTCTGGATCTCCTGAACGAACCGATACAGCCGGATTTCATACGATCTTTGCTTGCAGAAACCATTGTAACGCAACGAGATCATGGGTGTACGTTGGGCACACATGACCAGCCAGCTGTTTCTACGGGCTGACAGGAACAGTTTCCAGCCAGCGAAAAGTTGGATTATTCCAGAGATAAGAGCGGACGACAAATCCCACCTGCAACCCAGCGTGATGGAAGTGATTTTCAAATGGACATCAGATCGTCGCGTGAAATCACGTTATAAAACTGCAAGTAATTAGCACAGTAGGCGATAGGAAAGGGAAAAATGGAAGATAGGACTCCTAATGAAGAGAGATGTGAGTCTCGAGCCAAAAATAATAATTATTGTTTTGCAATAAGGGGAAGAGACCTGGCTTCTGATAAGGGGTTTAGTGTTTGCGTATTGGCCCAGTTAGAAATCGAACACTTGGATGCAAGATGGACGCCATCATGCCAAAAAACCGTGGCACAAGACCTGGCTTTTAGCTGCATCTTAACAGACGATGGACTTACCACCGGAACGGTACAGTTCGAGCCGTGTATTATGTTCCACCGAAATGTGATGGCACTGTTGGACGAGTAGTTAGGCTTCATGGTGTAGTATGAACTACACGACCACGGCATTTTGCTGTAAGCATCTTATTGTTGACACGCGCAAATAATGCGACAGGTATAACCTTCTGATGAAGGACACTACATGCCTCAACTCGGTTAAGGAAATAAATTTTTTTATACGAGTGGTTGCTGTTTATTTCAATATGAACAACTGCAATTGCTGAGGACGAATTAAACACTAAATTATCGTCAGTGGTGGATGACTTGGAACGTCTCCGAAACTTGAGAGAGAAGTTAGCATTTCTGGAGACACACTCTACCTCCTGCGTCCACAAACGACTGCCATGCTGGCGTCCTCGCAGGTCCCACAAGCGGAGATGGGGGCAGTACGCTAATAACTGCCGCTTACAGCCGGCGCGCACACAGCCGAATACTGGAAGGTTACCTGGTGAGATTCGGCCAGCAATGCTTTTCCGTGAGATAGTTCAGGGGGCGCGGTATTTGGTAACATACGGATTTAGTCGGATAGACAATTGATAACTGCACTTAGTTGTTTGATTTGCAGGTTGCACTTTGCATCTCTGAACGATGTTTGTTTTTCAGAGTTCACTTTTCATTAGATGCTCTTCGACTGCCCACTGGCAATATTCACTGCGTGATTCTAAAATTGGTACCAATATTGTACTCTTCCTTTGCGTTCTTTGCTATATATTTGAAGGTATTTCCACCTGAATCTCGTTAAGGGTACGTTAAGTAAAGTAGAGGAAGAGGAAACGAGAGGGATTTCTGTGTGTATGAGAAATCCCTTCCCTCGAAAATTTCCCTTCATTTGTGTTACCACAGATGACGTGTCACTGATCTCATTTGTACTAAGATTGCAGTGCACGCGTCGAGCCTACTTCCTTCCACCGCCATGAGTGGAATGCATAAATTCTGAATAATGTTCACCAACTTGCAGACTTATATGTTGTTGTCCCATACGCAAAAACAGCTATAGTGAACTGTTAGTGAGGAACTGGTATTGTGAAATTAATTAAATTTTGAATTGGTTTGTTTAAAGGGGATGCCACTCGATTTTATTATTAGCAGAATAGGAGAAACTGCACAATTTTAGCTCACTTTATAAATCACAAATAATTTCCATTCTTCACACTTTCACAGAAAAGAAACAAAATTATGAAATGTGCGTTTGTGTAATTACTAGCAAACTAATTCTGAATTACATCTCCAAAAACCAGACTTTGCTAATTAAGTTCTTAGTCAATACCGACCACGACAGACATCATGTCTGTCCTCCGAGACTGGCGATCGAGCCCTTACATTTGCAAACTAGAGATTGCTAATTAAGTCTTAACTGGTATCGACCACAGCAGACAACATGTCAGTCCTCCGAGACTATCGATCCAGCTCTCATCTGACACCTGAACGACTTCGCCCGCCATCCAAGTTAGGCACCACCCTGAAAATCTCCGAAGTGCCTCGCCTGCCTTTATGTTTAGCATTTCTTTATTATTTCGCTGGTAATTAACACTTCTGAAGTAATAGCATGTTAGCCTGCTATTGAGTGAAGCTTTTGTATGAAATGTAAGTAAATTAATTGTTTAGCTTTTCTAATATTAATAACATAAGTTTATCGTTTTGACGTGCTACTTCCGAGCACAGCAGCCAATAGCGGAGAGCCACAATTTAGGCGGTCTTTCTCAGGATACACATACCGAATAAACCATCTGTCACCGGTATCTCACGCCACATTAAGCCATCTTCGCACTGCTCCTTTCGCAACTCCTCTAAGAAGAGCATCTTGTAGCTGAATATGGTGGTTGTAAAACCAGAAATACCGGTTGGTTATTATTGAACTTTCCATGTTTAACACGTTATAACACGGAAACTAACTATTGTACGAGTACCAGACTTGGTAGCATTAATGCCGGAGTATGGGCTGCGTGATTTCCATGCGTCGCAGCGTCACCGTCCAGTTCCGACAATGGTCAACAGGTGCCGCGATCAGTCATGGTGATTCATAGTCTCACACACCCGACCGGTCGCGGTGCATCTGTTGATGTGTCAACATGAGCTCGGACGAAAGGAGCAGGGAATTATTGGCGAAGCTCTATTACCAAAATGACACTAATGCTGCAGCTGCACTTCGAGAATCTCACCGGCTGAAACGATTACGTAAGGGTTCTCTTTCTCCAACTGCTGTGCGGAGCATGATGATGAAATTCGAATCAACTGGAGAGCTGGGCATCGTTACAGGAAGAACCCGACGACCAGTTACACCACAGGCGGTTGATCAAATCGCTGTTGCTAAGGCAGACAACGCTGCGCGCAATTCCCGATCGTTAGGTAGTGCACGTGCTGTGTCACGACAATTGAACATCCCGTGGTCCACTGTACCGAAGGGGCTTCCAACCATTCTCAAATGGAAATGGAAATGGCGTGTGGCTAGAGCCTCTCGTCGGGTAGACCGTTCACCTGGTGCAAGTCTTTCGAACTGACGCCACTTCAGCGACCTGCATGTCGATGGGGATGAAATGTAGATGGCAAGGACAACACCAGTCCCTGAGCGGAGAAAATCTCCGACCCAGCCGGGAATCGAACCAAGGCCGTTAGGTATGACATTCCGTCGCGCTCACTACTCAGCTACCAGGGGCGGACATTCTCAAACGGTATCCGTGCAAAATCCATATCGTACAGCAGCTTGCACCACAGGACGCACAACCACCTATCGACCTCGCTCTCCACATTCTCGCAACGATTGAAGTTGGCGAAGGCTGGCCCAGAACCATCCTATGGACAGACGAAGTTCAGTTTTATCTGACGGGTGAGGTGAATACACAGAATTGCCGAGTGTGGGGATGTTCACCTCTAGTCACTGAGCATGAAGATCCTCTGTGTGGTAAAAGTGTCACCCTATTGTGTGGCTTTACGGCTACGTAAGGCATTGGCCCTTTCTGTTTTGAACAGGATTGCCCTCAAGGACCAAAGACGTGCAGTGTGACAGTCCAGCGTTACTGCGATATGCTTCGCCATAAGGAGAGAGACGCACTGAACTCAACAATTTTCATGCAAGATTGAGTCCCAGCGCACATCGCTCGTGTGGCCGGCACGTAGTCTCACTCCGTGTGATTTCTGGTTGTGGGACTACCTGAAGGTCAGGGTTTACCAGGGGAACATTCACCCATGTGCTGATCCGAAGCGCAGCATATCAAGAGAGACAGCCAGCGTACCTACGGACATACTTGGTTCTGGTATGCAGAATGCAATCCTGCGCTTTCAGATTCTTCTGGACACTCAGGAGCGGTATAGCGGTATAGAGCCCCTTTTGCAGCAGTAATGGTACCGGTATGTAATGGTATGATGTACCGTAGCAGTTAATTATCAGTGTTTCAGTTGAATTGATTCTGCATTATTCCTCTTCCCCATGTCCTTGGCATTAATGCTACCAAGCTTGGTCCTCGTACGGTAATTAGTTTTCGTGTTATAAGGTTGAGCCGTGGCTGGCTCGTATTATGCTTTTCATTAAACCTTGGACGCTATTCTATGATTAGTCTCCCGCGGTTATGGCGATTATGTTGTTATCCTCTCTCTCCGCGAGTGGCAGCAGCAGCGTGTATCAATATTCGCACCCTTGTACTATCTTTGGCCTAGCGCTTATAGTTTCCGGCTGTCCCGTGTTCGGGCAGTTGGTCGGTTGGCGTGGAGCAGCGAGGAAGTCTCCGTGGCGCGTGTGTGGCCGGGGGCCGCTGGCGGCTTCCACGCGCGGTCGGCGTGTGAGGGGCTGTTCCCACTGCTACGAGGTCCGTGGCTCACCAATCCCGGACACGAAAGTTGAGTCTTTATTTACTCTATCAGCCAGCCCCAACTGTTCACAGTGTGTCGATTGAATTTCGTTGTGGGCTGTTGGGATATTCCCGCGAGCAACAACGTGTGTTCTCAAGTTGGCGAAATTCTTGCCATCGTCCTGTGGAGTTTAACTTAACTTGTTTAATCTGAGTTGAAGTGTACAAGCCGAATCTTCTGCCTTGTGGCCGTTAACGTTCCAGTTACCTGCCCTGGCCGTTGACGTAAATTCAGGTAGTGTATCTTCCTCGTCTTGTTGTGGCTGTCCAGCACGGCATGTAGTTTGACAGCTGAATGTGTAATTCGTTGTGGGCGCCGATACCTTCTGCGTTGTTCCATTGAACTCCCTGTTGTGTGCTGGTTGGGTGGAGCGGAAGTTATCCTGTCGTTTGGTGCGTTGACTGTCTGTCAATTCGGCTGCCGATCGATTGAGAATTTGTTGGGGCAACTGCCTGTCTCACCTAAGCGAGCGTTAGTGTTTGAATTCCAGGCCGGTCCTTGGAAACTTCTGAGAGCCATTTGATGTGCTGCCTTTTCCTATTTGTCCTTGTTGTTTGTTTATGTATAGCTTCTAGCAGATTTTAAAGTAAAGTTGTTTTGCCCCTAAGGCGTGAGATTGTTTGGGCCTTCAGACAAATTTAGAGAAATGTTTTAAGATAAGGCCTTCTGCTTTTTAAAATTCAAATTATTTTTTGGAGTCTTAAGTGATTGGCCTTCGGCCGGTTTTAAATTGAAGTTGTTTTGCCCTTGGGGAGTGAGAGTGAATGGCACATTTAGCCGGGAATCAAGTTCTAAAATTAATGTTTGGCTTGCTCTGTTTTTAATGTTTTCTTTACTCTTGTTGTGGTGTGCGTACTGTAAGATCTTCAGTACACACACCATCAGATTATTTGACTTGTCGCTCTAACGAAGTAGGCGAGTGTCAGCAATATGTCTCGTGATCTTATCGTGGCGTGTTTGTCTTCTGCCGTTAGGTCAGACGATAGAAATGCCACTTGCACGCTTAGTGTTGTGACTTGGCAAGACAGCCAAGCCACAATGAGATAGCCGAAAGGCACTCGTTTAAGTTCACGCAGGCTGGCGTGAGGTCTGGATCAGTTAAAGGAGTTGAGTCTAGTAAAAAAAGTACGTAGCTTCTGAAATACTTAACTTTAATCCATAATTGGTGAACATCGGTCTGACGGTACATGCATCACAAGATAAATAGCAAATGATAATGGCGCCTTGCTAGGTCGTAGCAATTGACGTAGCTGAAGGCTATGCTAACTATCGTCTCGGCAAATGAGAACGTAATTTGTCAGTGAACCATCGCTAGCAAAGTCGGCTGTACAACTGGGGCGAGTGCTAGGACGTCTCTCTAGACCTGCCGTGTGGCGGCGCTCGGTCTGCAATCACTGATAGTGGCGACACTCGGGTCCGACGTATACTACCGGACCGCGGCCGATTTAAAGGCTACCACCTAGCAAGTGTGGTGTCTGGCGGTGACACCACACTTAGAGTAGCAGATTGACGGTGACCAACTTTAAACAGAACTTGATTAAGAAACTTCCTGGCAGATTAAAATTGTGTGCCCGACCGAGACTCGAACTCGAGACCTTTGCCTTTAGCGGGCAAGTGCTCTACCAACTGAGCTACCGATGCACGACTCACACCCGGTACTCACAGCTTTACTTCTGCCAGTATCTCGTCTCCTACCTTCAAAACTTTACAGAGCACTTGCCCGCGAAAGGCAAATGTCCCGAGTTCGAGTCTCGGCCGGGCACACAGTTTTAATCTGCCAGGAAGTTTCATATCAGCGCACACTTCGCTGCAGAGTGAAAATCTCATTCTGGAAACATCCCCCAGGCTGTGGCTAAGCCATGTCTCCGATATATCCTTTCTTTCAGGAGTGCTAGTTCTGCTAGGTTCGCAGGAGAGCTTATGTAAAGTTTGGAAGGTAGGAGACGAGATACTGGCAGAAGTAAAGCTGTGAGTACCGGGCGTGAGTCGTGCTTCGGTAGCTCAGTTGGTAGAGCACTTACCCGCGAAAGGCAAAGGTCCCGAGTTCGAGTCTCGGTCGGGCACACAGTTTTAATCTGCCAGGAAGTTTCATATCAGCGGACACTCCGTTGCAGAGTGAAAATCTCATTCTGAGAACTTTATTAATTTTCACACACATTTATTAAAACAATAAAAAGCATAGACATGACGTAACTTGATTCTGGATGCTGTTTACAATTGACAATCTGAAGTTCCTTTGGTCTTGGTACATTAATCTTATTCTCACATATCTCTGATACTTGACAAAGTGTCTATTCATTTATCTTAATGGCTATGTACAGGAATATGGTAATCTTATTAGGTGCAGACTGAAACTTGACTATAGACTGGTACAGACTAATGCAGACTGGTGCAGACAAATGCAGACTGACTAATCGGAGGCCTGTACACGCGTTATAATACCACACGCGTTCAGGTATCACTGCGCGAGTGTGATCCGTGAGGAGAAAAGGTTCTACGTTAGCAGCAATCTCATTGGCTGCGTTACATATTAAGACGCGGATCGGCGGAAGCAGAATTTGGTCCGTCTCTAAGACAGCGCCATCTCGTAGTGCGGAGACGGACGAGCGCTGCGCCTGCACTGTTGTGCTTAGCGGGGCGCGCTCTGGTGGGAAGGTTATGTGCGCGCTGACTACGCGGAACTATGTACACAACACTTGTAACGTTTGTCAAATGAATAAAGTAGTATGTTCGAGTGCAGCTGACTGCCACTCATTTTGGCCCCTTTCCACAAATTATACTATCTGTCCTGTCCTGCGGGTATAGCAGGGGATCTCAAAGGTGTTAAACAGGAGAAGTTAAATTATAACCACCGGATATTACAAGGGACATAAATAGCGTCTTTTACAAGCGTTCAATAGTTAGACACCTCCTTTAACTGAAATGTACTGTCGTCTCGTGGTTGATCTGTGTATTTCATGTATGACTATCCTCTTTCGAATATCGACCTACCCCTGTTAAATTCAGACTTAGTAAGGCATTACCCGCTGTGCGACTTGTTTCATTACCTTTTCAAAGTAAATTCGCGTGATTGGATAGGGAGATTCTCTGGGTTTTGCGATAACGGGGACTTTAATTTTTCATCTCAGGAGCCCGCACACCGCAACCACAACCACCCCGATCGCCGCTACCTGCGGCCTTCTGGATACGGCCGTTCGCCGGTTCCGCAAATCCGCCGCCGCGGGCGACTGTTCATCACGCCGTCGCGGCCGGGCCTTTGGCCGCTGGACGCGGCACATTTGTTGCGGGCGACAATACGCCTTTTTGGGCGTGCAGCGGTCCTTCCTGGCGCGGCACCGTAACATTACATCACGGCGGTGCGCGGATTCACGTCGCGCGCTTCCTCGCACCTTTCGGCGGCTGACGTACGACCGGTAGCGCTCCGCGGCACCTGGCGCAGAACAACGGCCGAAGTTGGCCGCCCCAGCGGAAGGCCGCTTTTATTCCGGTCCCCCGGCGCTGACAATGGCCCGCGGAAGCGCCGCAGCCTTCCTGCTCAAATGTTTCATTACGTCAGCGCAGAGCCGCGCCGCGCCGCCCCCGTATTATTTACACAATAATTTCATTCTGGCGGCGGTAGAACGGCCGCTGGCGATGGCCGCCCATACATAACCCTGTTTTATCGCCTTCCACCTGACAACATGCTGCGCTGCGCCCTCATCACTTCTCCGACAATTCCCATCCGCCCTCACTTGTTGGAGCCCCGACATTTCGCACTATTTCTTCCGGAAACATCCTCCCGGCTTGTCACTTCAATTCTGGAGTCTCCAGACGTATCTCATTTTCATATGCTTACATTATTGTGATAACTGTGAGCCGTCGTTCAGATCACCAGATTATTGCGGTTGGGTACTTGTGGTACAGTAATTTTCCTCTGTTGTGAGTACTTAGTCCCACACATCGAGTGAACTGGTGTGGTAGTAAGGCACTCCACTTGTGTTTTGGACGATGGCGCTTCAAAACCTGTCCAGCGATCTAGATACAGATTTTCCATGATTTCTTTACATCGATTTAGGCGAATGCCGGAATGATTCACGTAAAAGGGCACGTCCTATTTCCTTCCCAATCCTTCCCTAAGCCGAATTTGTGCTCTGACTTTAATGACATCACTGTCAACGGTGTGATAAACCTTTATCGACTTCTTTCCTGCCGGCGGCCTTGACGCAGTGTTGACACCTGTTTCTGTCAGATCGGTGACCGCCCGGGTGTGCCGAGAGCTGGTGGCTTGCGGGATGCACTCGACCCTTATCAGGCCGATTGAGGAGCTACTTGATTGCAAAGTAGCGGCTCTGGTCACGAAATCTGACAATGGTTGGGAGAGCGATGTACTGAACACATGCCCTTCCATATCTGCATCCAGCGACGCCCATCCGCTGAGGATGACACGGCGAATGTCATTATCGTTCGGCATTACGAGGCCTGTTCGGACGGAGTTTTTTTTTCTTCATTTCTACACACCACAACCATCGTCCATGCACACAAGACTCGTATTTAGTGTTTCCGTGCCACAATCGGCAAAAACGAATCTCTGATAAGATCGCATCGTTGTCCGTCTGTTTTTCTGTCTGCCTGCTGAGTACCCTTTATATCAGGAACAAGCAGACGTATCAAGTTGATTCTATGCTACGTATTAATACCCAAGGTTCCTTGGCCGAATAAAAAATTGAAGCTTCTAAGTCAATGCAGTCAAAAAATACGGCTATTTATGTCTCATATTTTGATACTCGGAAATATTTTGACACTCGGAAACGCACTCATCGGAACCTATAGGGTACTTCCCATTGACCAAGAATCATGAAATTTGGAAATAAACAAGTTTTCACAGTAAAAGTAAAGGAAAAAGTCCGAAAATCGTTAATTTGTAATTATATCACACGAAAAAACTATTTCTTGTCGTGTTATCCGACTGTGTGTCTGTCTACATCTACATATCTACATCTACATATATACGCCACTAGCCACAAAGAGGTTGTGGCAGAGGGCACAATTCGTGCCAAATCACTCACGGATCGCGCGAGGGAAAAACGACTGTCTGAACGCCTCAGTACGAGCTCTGATTTCCCTTATCTTTGAATAGTGATCATTGCGCGATCTGAAAGTTGTTGGTAATAATACATGCTCTACGTCCTCGATTGTATTTCGAAATTTTGTGAGCAGCCCCTTCCGTTTCGGGCGCCGTCTGTCTGCAAGTGTGTCCCACTTCAAACTATGAGATCTGGAACGCTCTCGCGATGGATAAATGTACCAGTCACGAATCTTGCCGCTCTTCTTTGGACCTTCTCAATCTCTTGAATCAAACCCAACTGGTAGGGGTCCCATGCAGACGAACAATACTCTAAGACTGGACGAACTAACGTATTGTAAGCCATTTCCTTTGTTGAAGGACTGCATCGCTTCAGGATTCTACCAATAAACCGCAATCTAGAGTTCGCCTTCCACGCTACTTGTGCAATCTGATCATTCCATTTGAGATCATTTCGAATAGTCACACCCAGATACTTCAGGGATGTTACCGCTTCCAAAGACTGGGCATTAATTTTGTACTCTTACCTTAATGGGGATTTTCGCCTTTCTATACGCAGTAGGTTACACTTACTAATACTGAGAGATAACTGCCAGTCATTACACCACGCATTTATTTGCTGCAAACCCTCATTGATTTGTTCATAACTTTCGTGTGATAACTACTTTCCTGCAGACTACAGCATCTTCGGCAAACAGTACAATGCCGCTGTCAATACCATCAACCAGATCGTTTATATAAGTCGTAAAAGGCAGAGGACCTATTACGCCGTCCTGGGGCACACCTGAAGTTACGCTTGTTTCTGTTAAAGTCACCCAGATCAGCACGACATAGTGCTTCCTGTCTGTTAGAAAACTTCCTATCCAACCGCATATGTCATCGGATAGACCATAAGCGGGCGCGCATTTTTTGGGGTAAGCGCCAGTGCGGAACTGAGTCGAACGCCCTTCGAAAGTCGAGAAATATGGCATCAACCTGGGCGACTCCTTTTCCTCAGGAACTTGAATCAAGTTGAAATTTAAATGAAATAACAATCTCTTGGTAGATCCGCCATGTTAGCCAAGAGCGCTAATGCGCTGCTTCCTGGACTTAAGTAAGTGCGCCGGCCCCGGATCGAATCCACCTGGCGGATTACCGACGAGAACTGGTGTGCTGGCCAGCCTAGATGTGGTTTTTAGGCGGTTTTCCATATGCCGCTATGTGAATACCGGACTGGTCCCCACGTCCCGCCTCAGTTACACTACTCGCAGGTATCTGAACACGTTCGAACTATTCCACCATGGCATACACCAGACACAGACAGCTGGGGTACACTAATTCCGTCCCGGGGGGGGGGGGGGGGGGTTGGGGTATCCGGCCACCATCTGACACTAACAACGCCACATCCATAGCAACAAGGCCAACCCTGCCTGGTGTCATAAAAACTTTAAGCTTCTACGTCAATGCAATTAAGACATAATCATTTATGTTACATATTTTGGTATCTTGCCAGTATCGATACCGATAAGAGGAAAAATCGTCAGAATTGTCGATTATGGAGATAGATGAACCATCTATATCCATAATTACGTTTGTATGAAACCCTCAGTGCGTGAGTCCACTCGCAATTATTCGTTTTTTTTTTTCGATCTTTGACCTTCTGGACCGATTTGGGCTGCCACGATTTACTCTCCCGTGCCTACCTCTTCACTGCAAAATACCATCCACACACCACATCTTCAATTACACTTCCTGAAAGAGTATTTAAATGATTAACACTGTAGTCCTTTGTGACAGGCAGATTGACCACCATATTAGATTAGTGTGACCAAGTGTGCTAAGGTAAATAAAAAGCGTGAATAGAGTGGGATGTTGAGTGATCACTGTGAAGGATACGCAGATGTCGAGTACTTGTGTGAGACAGCGTTATCAGCACCTGATAAGACTTTCAAAGTGGCCTTATTGTGCGCCTCCGTTTCGTGATAGAGCTGCCATGTGTGTTGAACTGCGGAGCTCGAGGGTGCGCGTACTCGTCGTCCAGGGTCCGGCTGACCACCTCTGACCACCACAAGGTAGGATCACTGTATTGTCACCAAGGCCATCTAAATCACTCACATCGGTGCCTGTCGTCCGAGAATAAGTAATGGAGTCCATGCAACATTCTCTGTCATCTCGCACTGTTCGTCAGAGATTAACAGCAGCCGGGCTACGGAACTATAGTCCCTCGCGTAGGCTGCTGTAAACAACACAACACAGGCGGCTGCGTTAGCAGTGATGCTGTGGCTGAGAAGTATAGAATGCTGATTAGTGGCGACACATTGTATTCAGAGATGAATCATGGTTCTGCACTAGCCTGAGTGACGTCGTAGGCGAGTGTGGCGGCGACCTGAGCAGAAGTCTCCTTTTTCCAATGTTTTGGAGAGGCACAGCGCTGTTGCTCCTGGCGTAGCGGCGTGGGGAGCTATGGGGTATGACTTCGGGGAACTCTGACAGCTCGAAGGTACGTAACGGAAATTCTGCGTTCTCATGTGTTATGTCTTATATGATAGGATCGTGGCGCTATTTTTCAACAGACACATGGCACGTGTCTCTATGAACTGTCTCCTTGGTACTGAGGTACTACTGTGACCAACGAGATCCCCAGATCTCTTTCCGATAGAACAAGCGGGACTAAATCGGGCGTTAATTCCGTCTCAGTGCCGTTACAGAGGATATCAAGGAGCAGTTACAACAGCTGCTTGCCAGTTTGCCTCAGGAGAGGGTACAAAGGCTCAGTGACACCCTTCCCAACCGAAAGAGTGCACGCACCCAGGCCAGAGAGTATGCAACGTCACGATGATAAGTGGGCCGATACTGCGGAGTTCTTTGTAAAGTTGACTCGATTTGATAGCTTTCTATTCCGTGGAGTTTCATGTCATTTGCCCCTCCTCTTCCAGATGCATCACTTTTTTGCCAGCCGGTGTTTTTTTTATGTCATACTAGCTACACACCCATGCTTCGGAGAGGATGTTGAAGAAGGACTTCTGAACACCTCACTATTTAGGGCTGCATACCTCAGTCGGTAAAAAAGGAACCCTTGTAGGATCATTTTATCAATAAACTAGTTTTTCCTAGCCAAGAAGTCAAATATAAATGAAATCTATCGAAAGAAACCGAATAATTTCTCTGAACTTTTTTTTTTTTTAGTGCGGAAAGCTAAATCAGTAAATCGGTATCTCCTAGCCAAACAATTCCAATGTAAGTTTGTATTCGTAAATATAAACTTGCTGCGCTTCATTCTCTAACTGACGGAAAGTTGCAAAAATACTTTTATTGCGGTAAGGAAGAAAAGGGAAAAAAACTAACAGCGCCATTTATTGGTTCTTTGGTGTAATGTGTGTCTGTAAGGTAAAAATCCGAACTACTAAGCTGAGCGGAGTCATATAAATTTAATTTACGATACCTTTTTCTTTCGTGATCCGATTTTGATGAAATAAAGCCTATATGTTGCCCCACGCTACGCTCAAGTCAGCTGTGAACACCCCACGAAAATTCGCCAAGTAGTTTTGGAAACCAGCGTGTTCTAACAGACGAACACACAGACATGGAGTCTTTGAACAAAATTTTAATCACGATATTTTTTCCGTGATCCAATTACGATGAAATAAATGCTATACAGTACCCCAAGCTACACCCAACTTACCTATAAAATCCCACTGAAAATTCGTCTAGTAGTTTTGGAGATTAGCATGTTCAAACGGACAAACAGACGGACAGAACGGTTTTACAGTTTAATTATGTAATAGATACACAGAAGATAAATAGAAAATATAGATATGGTTTACCATCAACCCTTCTCTCCTCCTCTGTTACACGCAGATCTGAAGACATGTGGTCAGAATAAATAGAAAGAGAAACCAGAGGACAGCTGTTTTTATTCATTATATTAAAAGTAGTCACAGTGTCCTTGTATCTGATGTTTCCAGTTATAAACACTGAGAAACCTGTGTACCAATACGCCACGAAAAGTGCTCCTTATTTTCAGTAGTGCTAGCAGCAGTATTTTCTAATGTCATATTTGCTGTGGTGTCACCGCCAGACACCACACTTGTGTAATTTACCGTCTAGTAAGGTCATCCGAAGACCAGTATCAGTTGCAAAGCGATTTATAAAAGATTGCTGTATGGTGTGGCAGGTGGCAGTTGACGCTAAATAACGAAAAGTGTGAGGTGATCCACATGAGTTCCAAAAGAAATCCGTTGGAATTCGATTACTCGATAAATTGTACAATTCTCAAGGCTGTCAATCCAACTAAGTACCTGGGTGTAAAAATTACGAACAACTTCAGTTGGAAAGACCACATAGATAATAGTGTGGGGAAGGTGAGCCAAAGGTTGCGTTTCATTGGCAGGACGCTTAGAAGATGCAACAAGTCCACTAAAGAGACAGCTTACACTACACTCGTTCGTCCTCTGTTAGAATATTGCTGCGCGGTGTGGCATCCTTACCAGGTGGGGTTGACGGAGGACATCGAAAGGGTGCAAAAAAGGGCAGCTCGTTTTGTATTATCACGTAATAGGGGATAGAGTGTGGCAGATATGATACGCGAGTTGGGATGGAAGTCGTTAAAGCAAAGACGTTTTTCGTCGCGGCGAGATCTATTTACGAAATTTCAGTCACCAAATTTCTCTTCCGAATGCGAAAATATTTTTTTGAGCCCAACCGACATAGCTAGGAATGATCATCAAAATATAATAAGAGAAATCAGAGCTCGAACAGAAAGGTTTCCCGCGCGCTGTTCGGGAGTGGTATGGTAAGGACATAGTATGATTGTGATTCGATGAACCCTCTGCCAAGCACTTAAATGTGAATTGCAGAGTAATCATGTAGATGTAGATGTAGATGTAGATGCTAGGTGGTAGCCTTTAAATCGGCCGCAGTCCGTTAATATACGTCGGACCCGCGTGTCGCCACTATCAGTGATTGCAGACCGAGCGCCGCCACACGGCAGGTCTAGCATAGAGAGACTCCCTAGCACTCGCCCCGGTTGTACAGCCGATTTTGCTAGCGATGGTTCACTGTCTACATACGCTCTCATTTGCAGAGACGACAGTTTAGCACAGCCTTCAGCTACGTCATATGCTACGACCTAGCAAGGCACCATATTCAGTTACTATAATTACTTCAAGAATGTATTCTGAACAGATAATATTGTGAATCATGTACCGTCAAGAGCGACGTTCATCATTAATGGATTAAAGTTAAGTATCAAACTAATTACGTCCGCTTTCTGAATTCTCATTCCTTGTCATGTTCCAAACCTCACGTCAGTATAGTTCT
The DNA here is from genome assembly GCF_021461395.2 of Schistocerca americana. Taxonomy (NCBI): domain Eukaryota; kingdom Metazoa; phylum Arthropoda; class Insecta; order Orthoptera; family Acrididae; genus Schistocerca; species Schistocerca americana. The sequence goes on from NC_060126.1 coordinate 106,305,819, forward strand.
TCCCTCCTCACGCCAGCCTGCGTGAGCTAAAACGCGTGCATTTCGGGCTCCACTCGCAACACGGTGTTGGCTCTTCTGCCAACACAAAATTTGCCACGTTATGGGATCTGATTGCTGCATTATCGCCTTACGAAACGATCATTACATTCTCGGAGCAATAGAACGCATAAAGCCCTGTAAATGAGCAATATTATCTGTAATTCAGTGGTCTCCTCATTTCAGTTCTGGCACAATAGGCCCACCGCTGTTGCCGTCGCCGTATTACGATGTTTACGCAGTTGGCCGGTGTCTTTTTGAGAGTCGGCGTGCCAGTAAACACGGCGAACACAAGTTCCGCCAGCAGAAAGCGCGTGCAGAGCGGCTGCACGGCGCTGCGCACCCGTGGGGGCTTTTCGGACGCCATCGGAAGTGCCGGCCGCAGGCCGCGATCATAAATCCGCGGAGCGATGCGCCAACTCGGCCGTTTTTTTCCGCTCGCCGCGAGAGGAGGGAGAAAAAAATATCGTAATAATAAATACGAGCGGAAACAATTTTTTACGGTGTGCACATTGTGTGATGATCGCTGCAGTGGCGCCAGCGAAACAATGGCGCACGAAAACACGTAGCTGGCTCGCAGCGCGCGGGCCGTCTGTCATTAATAATGATTTGTGCGATAGCGCGCCGGCCCGCGGTGGGGGAGGGGGAGGGGGAAGGGACCGCGTGGGGTGTGGCGACAATGGCGCGCACCATCATGACCTGTCGCGGCGGACGCGCCCGCACCTCGTCACCAGCGCAGCCCTTATGTTATAAGACTGTGGTCAGTCCCAGACTGCGCGCCGGGGTGCCGTTACTACAGCGGCGGCCGTGCGATGTGCAGCTGTTATGAAGGATCGCGAGACTGTACTCGAAAGAAATGCCCGGATTCATTGTGGACTCACTGCATCTTTCACAGAGAAATGGTCTACAATGGTAGTCACAAGACTTGTCGTATAAATTATACAAATTGATCTTTCTAAATTGGGGGTACAGAGTTCAAACAACGATTCCTGAGAGAATAAGATGCGAATAATGTCATATCGACGTGTGGTCGGAAATGTGTTGCAAGAGTGACACACCCATTTGAAGATGGAGGTAAAAGATCTTTGGCAGTGTATATGTCAGTGATTGCAAGCACACATGAGAACGCACCAGGCAATATTATGTCTTCACTACAGTTTTAGGTCCAAACTCGCCGGCCGGAGTGACCGAGCGGTGCTAGGCGCTACAGACTGAAACCGCGCGACCACTACGGTCGCAGGTTCGAATCCTGCCTTGGGCATGGATGTGTGTGATGTCCTTAGGTTAGTTAGGTTTTAGTAGTTCTAAGTTCTAGGGGACTGATGACCTCAGAAGTTAAGTTCCATGGTGACCAGAGCCATTTGAAGCATAGGTCCAAACTCACGCTGAAACACCATCATGTACAGCTCTTCGTAACACCAGAGTCACGTCTTCCAGCAGGGCAAGCAGGATCACCAGCAGAAAGTCCAGGCATGAGTCACCTGCGAGGTGATGTGGTAGGCGATGTGATAGCATGAACGGGGCAGTGTATACTAACCCAGTGGCAGTGAGTTATTCAGTGACAGTGATTTATTCAGTGGCATGTGAATTATACGCACAGAGGCAAGTGAGAATACGTGTTATACCACGAGCCTTTTACTTCGAAATAAAGGAGACTTGGTGAATCGAGGAAGTTAATGCAAATTATAGGACAGTGTGACGTTGGTAAGCTAAATAATTAAAGTGCAGCACCTACCTTCGTGCAGTGAACATAGGAGGTGCCCTGTGGTCCCTTCTCACGCCATTAATTACCGCCCACACATCGAGAATGGGCCGATACTGCTAGCTCACTGCCACCGTACCGTGGTCATTGTCCATAGCCCGTAGGAGAGTGATGTGACGGTCCCCTCGCTAACGCATACCCATCTGTGAAGAGGGTGGATGAGAATGGTGGTTTGTGCAACGAACCAGCAACAAAACTGCCGCCCAGAGGCAAGTCTGTGCATAATGAGGGCTGCATGCGTTGTAAGTGATATGAATAACTGAAGTTGTCGTGAAGAATGTTCCACGCGGTTATCTGGGTTACCCCATACTGGCGGCCCACCTGTCTGTTGCTCCTACCGAGGTCACTATCAAAGTGTGTGTACCTCCCTTGGGATGCATTACCAGCCATATGAACAGATCAGAGAGAGGTCACAGTTCGTAGTAACTGACGGAAAGTCATCGAGTAAAACAGAAGTGATTTCTGGCGTTGCCCAAGGTAGTGTTATAGGCCCTTTGCTATTCCTTATCTATATAAACGATTTTGGAGTCTACCTGACCAGCCGTCTTCGGTCGTTTGCAGATGACGCTGTCGTTTATCGACAAATAAAGTCATCAGAAGATCAAAACAAACTGCAAAACGATTTTCAAATAATATCTGAATGGTGCGAAAAGTGGCAGTTGACCCTAAATAACGAAAAGTGTGAGGTCATTCACATGAGTGCTAAAAGGAACTCGTTAAACTTCGGTTACACGATAGATCAGTCTAATCTAAAAGCCGTAAATTTGACTAAATACCTAGGTATAACAATTACGAACTACTTAAATTGGAAGGAACACCTAGAAAATGTTGTGGGGAAGGCTAACCATAGACTGCGTTTTATTGGCAGGACATTTAGAAAATGTAACAGACCTACTAAGGAGACTGCCTACACTAAGCTTGTACGTCCTCTTTTAGACGCTACTGCGCGGTGTGGCATCCTTACCAGGTAGGACTGACGGAGTACATCGAAAAAGTTCAAAGAAAGACAGCATGTTTCGTATTATCGCGAAATAAGGGAGAGAGTGTCACAGAAATGATACAGCATTAGGGCTGGACATCATTAAAAGGAAGTCGTCTTTCGCTGCGACGCAATCTTCTCACGAAATTCTAATCACCAACTTTCTCCTCCGAATGCGAAAATATTTTGTTGACACCGACCTACATAGGGAGGAACGATCACCACAATAAAATAAGAGAAATCAGAGCTCGTACGGAAAGATATAGGTGTTCATTCTTTCCGAGCGCTATACGAGATTGGAATAATAGAGAATTGTGAAGGTGGTTCGATGAACCCTGTGCCAGGCATTTAAATCTGATTTGTGGAGTATCCGTATAGATATAGATGTAGATGTAGATGATCTGTAGGGCTGCTTATCGTCTCAAGGATCATTGCCTCAGTTTGTCTCCATTTACCAAATCCACCGTGTATGTCCACAGAATTCTGGCCTTGTTTTGCAGCATTCTGCAGACAGTATGCCGCGTGTGCAGACTCTTTTGATTCTGTAGTAATCTGACCTTTGAAGGCGCGACTGCTTTCAAACAGTGGGGGGTAACCAATGAGTCTTATCACCTCGAAAAAATCGAGTTGCGACGATAAAACTTGATGATGGTGTCATTCCTCCTCTACGTGTTTACTCTTGGTTCTGAGACGTGCCGCTTGGGTCCGCTGCGCCTGGCAGCGAGCTGATGTCCCGTTTTCCGTCTGGTGCACCTGGTGCTCTGTCTAGGATTCGTTCCCCCTGTCCACATTCTCAACTCCCCTTTTTGTTGAGTTCTACTGCTGCAGCCGCTGTACTTTTTCGACTTCAGTTCAGGATCCCAGACTTCGCTGAGTCGCCACCCACTCTCACGATTAATGACATTTTCTACTACTCATATCTCTATTGCCTCTCTGTCCCAGAACACGGGAGTCTGTGCGAAAACCATCTTTTCTTCATACATCACTGCACGCTTAAGTTTCAGACAGTGCTCGGCAACAGTTAATTTCATTGTCTCTCTCACAACGAACCCCTTGAGTACGAGGTCGTAAGTTCAATCTTTAGTCAGTCTCATTGGAAAATGTTCTATTAATAGTTATCACAGGAAAAACATTAGATCCTAATGACTCCACCATATGTATCACGAGGGCGACAGAAATTGAGTGTCCGGGAGGTGCTACGGGATATATTTCGCCTGCTTAGCTGGGTGGTAACGTGCTTGCCTCCCATGTAGCGGACCCGGGTTCGATTCCCGGCCGAGTTGGAGATTTTCTCTACTGGTGGACTGGGCGTTGTGTTGTCCTTATCATCCTCAGCACTGGGACGCAAGACTTGCGCTTGGCGGCCGAACTTCCCCAGATGGTGCCTCCGGCCATCAACGCCATACGCTCATTTCATTTCATTATGGGATATATGTATGACATTTCACAAAATGGACATCGTCGACATTCAAGAAATGTTCAAAACAAAGCATTAACTTGCACCATGAACACCGAATGAAAAGTGGCGTACCACAGTGATCGCAAAGGTTGGCACCATCAAGATCGAGTTACATACAGTGCAGGACATTCTTCTAGGTATCCACTCTTAAAGGATGCATACACATCTTTTCTCGAAAAAAAAAAAAAAAATCGAGCTGCGATCGTGAAACGTGCTGATGGCTCTTCTACGTGTTCATCCTTTGGTGCAACACATTTTTCCCAACGAATGGTAACTTTTCGAAGACGGTGGTTGTAGAAGTCTGCATTTCGGCTGTTTAGTAAACGTTCCAGCTCGAAGACACCTCGTCGCATCATCGTCAAAATGCCTGCCACGCAATGGTTTCTTCATCTGAAGGAATAGGAGTAAGTCACTGCGGTCTGTCTTGGGAGAATACGGAGCTTGAGGCCAAATTTGATAGCCCAGGCAAATAATATATTTTGCTGTGTCCTCTGCAGAATGAGCTGAGGCGTTGCGTCGGAGGGAAAACACCCTTTTGGACATATTCCTTGCCCGGTAGGAACAGAGTCTGTTAGCACCACAGAATGGTGTAAAAAAAAGTCATTTAGCATTGTCTTCTCCGACTATGGTTCGGTCTTCGCCTTTTTCTGCGTTCGTGAACAATGCTTTGTCTCTTGGTCACGGGGTGTAATGATATACCGGACCACTCGCCCGTCGTGATAAGGCCGTTGGAGTACTCATCTGCGTTGGCCTGACATAACTGCAACATTTTCGCTGCTTCGTAAGTTCCGTCGTCTTTCTTAATGTGTGTGAGGAGGCGTGGAATTCAGGGGACGGCGACTACTGTCATGTTCAAAATGTCGTGCAAAATTATGAAAAGTAAACCGTGACTGACGTTCAATTTTGTCCACCGTTGTGATAGGCCGGTCTTCGAGCACCAGGGCCTCCACTTTTCTTCCAATGCCCAATTCTTCACAGAAAGGTTGTCCGTCATTTCGTTCTTTGTCACTCTAACTTGTTTGACAACACCGGAATTCTCTGCACATCCTAAACAGTGTATCATATGGTGCTTGATGCCGTACACTTCCACCAACACAACATGGATCGTTGAAGCGTCGTTACCACCAAATTAACGCAAGACTCTCCACTTGATACTGCCGCATCATTTTGCTTTCGCTTCTGTATGGTGTGCGTCGGTACGATAGCGCGGGAATTTTCAATGTTTAGCAGGAATGCAAACACTCTCAATGGAGAGAAGTCTTCCGAAGTAAGAGTGATTTCAGGTGTGAAGCAGGGGAGTATCGTAGGACCGTTGCTCTTCATAATATACATAAATGACCTTGTGGATGACATCGGAAGTTCACCGAACCTTTTTGCGGATGATGCTGTGGTATATCGAGAGGTTGTAACAATGGAAAATTGTACTGAAATGCAGGGGTATCTGCATAGAATTGACGCATGGTGCACGGAATGGCAATTGAATATCAATGTAGACAAGTGTAATGTGGTGCGAGTACAAAGAAAGAAAGATCCCTTGTCATTTAGCTACAATATAGCAGGTCAGCAACTGGAAGCAGTTAATTCCATAAATTATTTGGGAGTACGCATTAGGAGTGATTTAAAACGGAATGGTCATATAAAGTTGATCGTCGGTAAAGCAGATGCCAGACTGAGATTCATTGGAAGAATCCTAAGGAAATGCAATCCGAAAACAAAGGAAGTAGGTTACTGTACACTTTTTCGCCCACTGCTTGAATACTGCTCAGCAGTGTGGGATCCGTACCAGATAGGGTTGATAGAAGAGATAGAAAAGATTCAACGGAGAGCAGCGCGATTCGTTACAGGATAATTTAGTAATCGCGAAAGCGTTACGGAGATGATAGATAAACTGCAGTGGAAGAATCTGAAGGAGAGACGCCCAGTAGCTCGGTACGGACTTTTGTTGAAGTTTCGAGAACATACCTTCATCGAGGAGTCAAGCAGTATATTGCTCCCTCCTACGTATATCTCGCGAAGAGACCGTGAGGATAAAATCAGAGAGATTAGAGCCCACACAGAGGCATACCGACAATCCTTCTTTTCACGAACAATACGAGACTGGAATAGAAGGGAGAAGCGATAGAGGTACTCAAGGTACCTTTCGCCACACACCGTCAGGTGGCTTGCGGAGTATGGATGTAGATGTAGATGTAGATGTAGATGTATCTGCATACTAACAGTAAACTAATTGGTTAATTTCGTTTTTTCGAGGTGATAACTGAAGTTTTATTGCTACCCCTGAATGAACTAAATCGACATATGCACTCGGCAAATCACTTTGAAGCTCATTACGTACTATATTTCTCACTGAATACTAAACTTGGGATCTTCTAGCAGCCCCGGACCTACGATTCTTCAGAGCCGGAAGACAAATTTGATAGTCGCCCCCTCCCCCGCCCTCGAGCGTTTGAGATAGGACGTCAAAAATTTAAAAACAAATCAATTTTTCAAAAATATGTTTATTTTCCTGCGCATATCTTTCAAAAGAGTTTGATATATGTTCGAGGAAATGTAAGACCAGTTATTTGGTCTTAAGTGTACCAAAGTACAGTGCCACGTCTCTTCACACACCATTTTTCTGTAGCACGCCACTGTGTTTCGCTCTGTGGAAATCAATAGTGTATGTTTTATAACGGAATCTATCAAACCTACATTCAGGACAGTGGAAATTAAATTGTCCTGTGGTGCCACTCCTGCTTTCAGTCAGCCTGTTTGACATTCAACTTCCCTTACAGATAACTAAAATTAATACTGCATGGGATTATTTGTAACCGTAAGAAAAAGAATTGTTCAGAAAACTTTCACTCTTTATTACCTATTAGCTTTCTTTTTTTGTGACGTAAAATTAAATATAGGAAACATTAAACCAGTAAAGACAAAAGATAAGCAAGGAAGTATACATTTCTTCATTCCTTAGGTCCCAGCACTTTTCCCCCACTGTTCTTGCTACAGCTTTACACGGCGTGCTTTCCTTTCTGCGAAACAATCTATTACCTCATCAAATGTTTACCCCGTCAAATGTTTGTCTACATGAAAAATCAAAATGTCATGTCTAATACTGAAACAACTGTTAATACGAATAGTACCCAAGAACTGGTTTCTTGATCTGATTACGTCTATTTGGTCGCCGTCTGCTAGATAAAACGAAATAGGCCTTTCTAACATTGCGCAATTTTAAGACACGTCAAATAAGCGACTCTTTGGGCGCAAATGGTAATTTTCATTTACATAAACAACATGACAGAATTTAATTCACGAAATATCAACATAAAATACTTGTTAGGTCTACTACAAGCAAAAAGTTTTATGTTAGGAAATAGTTTCACATTCCTTTCACATGCTCCAGTTTCTCAAGCATGAGATCGAAAAATAGTTATACGAAATTTTTATATAAATTTGGAATAGTCATATTCTTCCATGTAATTTGTATGATGTCCCATTTTCTTCTGTTTCCTCGTTCTAGAAAACAATCTTGTCGTAACTTGTTCTGCGACTATTCCTGCCATTTTCAAAACATATTCTCCTTTTAACTTCACTAACCCTGCCAGAATCACCGGTTTAGTTTCCCTCTTCCATTCTTCGGTTAGGCGTTATTACGTGTTCGTAAAATGCGTTTTCCGCTCTATTCCGAGAACAGGACTTCAGCTGCTGCTAACCGGGGACTGTGCAACTGAAGCTTAGTGGTGTAGCGATCTGGCAAAAATTTTCGGTCAAAGTTTGTTTTTCTTGGATACACGGAGAAAATTAATATGTAATCTTTCTTGCCTTTTACTCCTGTTAGTTGTTTATTTCCATTCTGGTAGTCTGAATCTATGAATTTCGCTAGTAATTATTATCATAATTATTATTATTCGGATGTCCAATCAACAACTAAAACAAAAATGGTTCAAATGGCTCTGAGCACTATGGGACTTAACATCTTAGGTCATCAGTCCCCTAGAACTTAGAAATACTTTAACCTAACTAACCTAAGGACATCACACACATCCATGCCCGAGGCAGGATTCGTATCTGCGACCGTAGCAGTCGCGCGGTTCCTGACTGAAGCGCCTAGAACCGCTCGGCCACCGTGGCTGGCCAACATAAAAAACAGCAGTCTGTTTTTTCCCGTTCAGGTTTGTTCGGCTCAGTTCACATAGCCTCGTCCCTCTTTGTCTGCAGGAAAGTTTTTTATTTTCAGATGCGACGGGGATCCATTGGCAGTGACATCACGTACACAACGCACACATTCAAAAATCAACTTATGATTCGTTCAGAAATCAACTAAGAAAGTGTTCAGAAGCCAACAGTAATGCGTTTCAAAATCATATGAATAATCGATAGACCAACGTGCGCTGGATGCTGGGCGCCGTGTGAAACAAGGTTTTTTTCTTCAAAGACATGAATTTAGCCCCCCTCAAACTGCCGCACGTGGCAGATAATCCCTGTTCCCCCCACCCCCCACTTCCAGGCCTGTCTTCCAATTCCATTCTCGTTAGGAACTCAGGAATAACGACTGTAGAAATTTTAGAAACGACAGCATTTAGCATTTTCGTCCTGGAATATTAATAAGTATATTTGTTACTTATGGTTTCGGCTGTTTTGTCACTATCAAGTTTATCCCGTAAAAACGAAAGTAAACTGCTAAAAGGCCAACCTTAGGATCGTATTATTTTAAAGCAATGTGTAAAAGCCAAATTATTTTCTAAAAGTTATATCACTTGCTATAAAGAGGACCAATCCATACTGCTTCTTCTTGAGAGGAAATCTATTTCATGTGAATCATGTTTACATTTATCAAACGCCCGTGAACGCTGTCCTGTACACAAGGAATGACTTTAATTTCACGTACTTCATAGTGAGGTGGTAAAAATGGTATAAATATTGAAAAATAATTTAGTTAGTTCCAATTTTTGAGAAATCAAATGTTTCCCGGAAACTGAAGTAGTCTTTTAGCATTTTATGCTGTTACAGCTGATACTTGAAAACAGTATCATAGGCAGAAACTGTGAATTAATAAACGCATTTGGAAATAGTCCAGGTGGAAAACTGCGGGAAAACGCTGTCATCTATTACCTAAATTATCACGTCATGAGATTTCCATCGAAAAGTTGAAGATACATCAATTTGAAGTAAAGCTTGTTCCTAGTTTGATAGCTGCATGCTCAATGCTTACTGCAGCCAAGCCTCGGCGTCCCTCTGCACATTGCACTGCCAGTCTCTCCCTACCCCCCCCCCCCCCCCCTCCTACACCCCTAACTCCCCGCCAATTCTCCTTAACAGTCCTTCCCTACCAAATTAACTATGCCTTGAGGCCTCAGAATTTGTCGTATCAACTGATACCCTTCTCTTTAGTTATCCGATCCACTCATCTCATCTTCAGCATTCTCCTGCAGCACCAAATTTCAAAACCCTGATCATAAGGTCACTTCAGCTGTATGATAAATCCTCATTTCTGATCAAAGTAGTTCCGCGGTGTTAGAGCCACATCTTCAGGGATATAGATGCATGTACACATGGGCAAAAACGAAAATGACGTTGTTCTAGTCACGAAACTGTATAGGCAAAATTATGTACCCACATTTACAATTCATTCCAAATGATAAGTAGTAGATGATCCAACATTATTTGTCACTTTGTGATAAAACTGTTTAACCGTCAAGAGGTCGGTAGTCCGACTTAAAATAGAGCCGAATGTAGCGAACTTCATCCGAAAACAGGAAAATTAGAATAAGAGTAAGTTTTTAATTAAACGGATGCCAAAGACCAAACAAATTATATGCGTACGTGGTGAAATCTATGTTCACACAGGCGAGATAAAATAAATCTCGAAGCAGGGCTTGTACGATTGTACGACAAGTCAAACTTAGATAAAACGCTGCATGCAAAATAGACCGGCATCTAAATAAAATAACTGGAGGAAAGACAACATAAAATCAGGTTACCCTCCATTCAGAGGCTGTTGCACGCAGCGATCGTTATTTTGATTTGTAAATAATAGATTTCAGCTATCAGTCGTCCTTTGGAATATTTTATTGGCAGATCTAGGTTTCATGTGCCTGTAATGCCTGTTGGTCGGGCTTTGTCCACACATTACATGCATTGACCAAAAATGATAGTGCATTGAGAATGGCTAGTTTCTAGCTGAAATCTAGATCTGCCAATAAAAAAATTCCAAAGGACAACTGATAGCTAAAATCTTATATAAACATATCTAAAGCTTAACATCGTCTTGACAGCATGAGTTTCCGCGGTGACCTTCTAGACGAACTGACCTGAACCGATGCCGATGCCGACAACGAAAACGAGAACTTGCGCGTTAGAACGTATGCAACGACGGGCAACACGGAAATAGAATCGTAAACTGAGGCAGAGAAAGTTGGGAACCATCTTTACAAGTGATGGTACATATGAAAAGTAGAAGAACCTACCACACAATTGTTATTTTATTTTTAAAAACGAGAAGGCTACGTTATCACCGAGGAACTCATGTCGCCACGACGATGTTAAGCTTCAGGTAGGTCTATGTAAGACTTTATGTTTTTCTTTCTCCAGTTCTTTTATATAGATGACTGTCTATTTCGAATGCAGAATTTTATCCGAGTCTGACTTATCTTACAATCGTACAAACTCTGCTTTGAGATTTATTTTACCTTGCTTGTGTGAGCGTTCGAGTAGCTTCCATCACGTACACGTATAATTTGTTTTGTGTTTGACATCCACTTCGCTTAGCACTTTACTATTGTTCTAATTTTCCTGTATTGGGATGATCTTCTCTAAATTCTGCTCTATTTTAAATTGGACTACCCACCTTCTTATGGTTAAACAGTTTCGGGTTGTTCAGTAATCTCCCTATCAATCTACCGTACGTTAGTAGCTGCCTCTGTCATGTTTGTCGGATTTGGTGTGTTAACGAATTTATTGATTGGAGTGTAACGGCCTAATACCTGAAATATGTTTTGATCTTTGGAAATTTTGATATTATTGCCTATGATCTTGAGAGGCGGTATCTGTGTACTGTAGAGCATCTTAACTATTGTTTGGCCAACCTTGTAGAATTTTATATAAGATTGCATTTCATGGGCTTTTGTTTAAATGATCATTTTAGTATATAAAGTTGCCACCCTTTCACCGTAAGACTTTTCTAAGAAGTTAAAATCAAGTTGCACTTTCGGTGGCAAGGTTAATATTTTAATTGTCAGTGTTTTGTACCATTTCCATCCCTCCTACGGGGGGTGCATACTTTGTGTGCTGGTGTAAATTGTTAAAACTCTTAGTTTAAAGTTATATAGCGTGTTGCAGATTTGCACCAGTGTAGTGTTTCAGAGGCTGTTGTGAGCGGTCGTAACGACGAACGTGTCAAAAGGGAGCGGCAAGGTTCTCTGGCCGAAAGCTCATACAGTCAAACTTGTTTCTTTCTGCCTCTGAATAAATTGTAACTTTGATGTTTAGAGAGTGCTTTCTGATTATAATTTTAAATCTGTTTCTTTTAAAAAATGCTTTTAGGCACTATTAAAGTGAATAAAATTCCCGTTTGTTAAAAGGAATTTGGTTATGATTTCATCAGTTACTCCCTGACAACTACTTCCATGCTTACATAGTGTGATTAAACGTGTTAATGTTCTTGATGAATCGCTAGTAAAATAAATTCTTAAGAATATCCTTTGAAAATTCAAACGTCTTCATTTAATAGTAGCTCTTACATCCAACATCCTCAATTATTTCTTGGCTGTATTCCGACCTCTTTCTACACCTACTTCTTGTACCCTCTGCAGTACCATGGAAATTATTCCCTTATGCCTAAACCTTTTCCTGTTGAAAATAAAAGTTGAAATCATATCTTCCTTGGTGATGAGAAATACACTTTCACTATTAAAAAAAAATTTAAGCCGACCGATTTTGAAAATCGGTGAAGTGGGACACATGTGTCCCATGATCCTACCTAGATCCATATTTTCATGCGAACGTAGGATTTTCAGAGCTAAATATTTAATTTTTGAATGGATTTATGAGAATGGCAGTTATGGAAAACGTATAACAAAGATATTATTTCTCCAATGAACAACGTGAAATACGGCACACAAATTTTCAACATCACATTTGAAGACGGATTTGACATACCACACGTCTGTGTATTCACATTCTATAAAATTTTCTGGGGCGTATGCGTCCCAATACATACAAAGTATGTACAAACTAGCAGAATTCCTGAGTGTAAATTATTGTTTCACAAAAATGTCTAAGATGCGTAAGGAAACACAGGTACGTCAGGCATACTGTGAATGGAGAAGATGGTGATTTGGCGTTATTTTCGGGAAACGGGCACACTATATACACACGCCGTTCCATTTGACCTCTCACAGCCTTCTACTTGCTAGCACTACACAGATATGAGATCATTGACACTGCTGATACCCTCGGACGTTTCAACCCTTCTCTAAGGCCATTGTTGGGCTGCACCTCCATAGACGTGATCGCACCCGTTTGGAATGCAGCGCGACCGCAATTTTTGCTCCCTTTTGTATAAGCTGGAACCACTAGAGAACGTTAGATACTATCCGACGAAATTTGAACGTGACACGAACCAGCGAAGGACACTTACGCTTTTTCAGCTCTCCTGTTTTGCGTCCTCATGTGGTGTAGTGATAAACGAGTGGAAGATTAAGATGTGCACGAAGGAAACGGCAAAGAGCCTCTCCAAAACCACCCAGTTCGGGAACACCCACAGTGCCAACCGTGCACCTTTGTTGAGAACGTTTCAAACGTACGTTTCAGTGACTTCGGCACTAATTCAGCCACAGGACCTGAAAGTAGACAAACCTAAGGGTTTTCGAAGAGCTTACGTAATCCTCAGGCGCCGGAGCAGCCGCGGTGTTCAATTGGTGTCGAAATTTCTGACAGGCGCGCGGGTGGGATGTGGCCTAACGGGAGAGCTTAGAAAGACCGTTTACCGTTTTATTCATGCACATGTTCATTTTGCTCTAGCTCGTGACCAAGCCACATGAGGACGCAAAACAGAAAGGCTGAAAAAGCGCAAGTACCCTCTGATGCTTCGGATCACGTTCAGATTTCTTCGAATGGTGTTTAAGGTCCCTAGTGGTTCCAGCCTATACGCAAAAGAGCAAAAATTTCGGTCGTGGCTTACTCTGAAGGGGTGCGATCCCGTTCAATGGGGACGCAGCCCCACAAAGAGAAGGGCTGAAACGTCCGAGGGTGTCAGCAGGGTTAAAGATTGCCACGAGTGTCGTACTGCTCCTCATTGCGTTGCGAACTGTATCTGACGGCGAAATGTGTGGCAGTCGACGACCCAGGAAAAGCGGTGGTTCCACTGACGCCCTGAGACCTTTTCGTGTCTGTTCTGAGTAGCTGTGTGTTTGAAATGATTTCCTCAGCCATTCATAAGAAAACCACCTGGTTTCAACGCTTCTGACCATAGAACAGGTTTCGAAAGGAGGGGTGAAATATGGGTAAGAGAGGGTGTGGATGCCTTTCCATTGTGTGACACATCCACTGTGGTGCTACGCAGTTTTGTGGTGAAAATGAGCGCCAATGCGACATCATTAACCCACTTTACACGTCACATGAACTTCTGGGCTGTGAATGTGGTTCCGAAAGTGTCGACACCTTGTTGTTTGAAACTTAGTCGAGCCCAAGGGTGGTGTCGCAGGGCGCCACGCTTTTGCGCCTTTATAGAGGGAGGTTTAGGCACATCTGAGCCGAAATTCACACTTATTCGTCGTAGTGGGAAACATTTACGGTATTTCGAAAAAGTTGTTCTTTAAGTCTGTGTGCAGATGTATTTAGAGACAAGTCTAAGTAGAGGGACTACATGTGACGATACGTTTCATGCAGTCTTGAAGATACTGGAGCAGATGGGGCGTATCCACGCTGAGAAATGCCTCGTCTACTCGGACTCCCTTAGGGCCGTTAGGTCTATTCACCGTTTGGACGTAGTACACAAATACATCGAGAGTATCCATAACTCCTTTCTTCATCTGTAGCTGTTGGGGAGCGGATATTCTGCTGGGTACTAGAGTACAACGGAATTCACGGAAATGAATTAGCACATCTGGCAGCGAAGGAAGCGTGTCTTCTAAATCAGGCGGTTCAGCGCACTGCCTCTTACTTGCTAGACCCTGAAGTACAGCGCCGTGCGTTGGTGGGAGGAAGAGTGGATGGAAGCGACGTACAGTAAGGTACAGCTGGGGAAAGCGACCACTCGGCTATGCGTACCCCCTTCTGGCCACACAGGCGCGATGTATTTCTCACTTGCCTTCTGGTAAGGCAGAGTGCAATGACGCATGCCATCCTCTTCTAGAGGGAAGGGCCTCCAATGCGTGCTGCGCGTGGCGTTCGTATTTCATTACTCCGCTTTTTACGTTGACTGTGTTTTATATTCAGACAAACGGGCGGAGGTTTGTTTACCACCTGATATGTCTTCTATTTTAGCTGACAGTGAGTTGAATGTGGAACATCTTTTAAGATTATTGAGATGTACGGCTGCTTGCTCCGTAAACCAGGCGCTCCCAAACTCTTTCTTTGACGGGACACTTAAATAATCCTGTTACTTTGATGGAACATCTTGTTCATTTAGAAGTTGATAAAAATTTTAAAAAACGAGAATAATTTGTTGTATTGAGTAATTACTTCAATTTTAATTCATAACTAATAACACAAAAGTCATAAGATTTCAAAGAAAATAATTATTATCATCAGAACGTCGAAAAATAAAAATGGCATGTTATTAATAATTTGGGAAACACTACCCTAAACTATTAGGGAGATAGTGGCTGGAATGTATTAGCACGGTGGATGTCTCGTTCTGGGTTTTTATAAATGATCATCCGATCACACTTCCCTGAGTTAATTCCGTAGCCTTTCCCTAATAGTATAGTTACGGTTTTACATTCTTCATAATGGATTTTGCTGGGTACGCGAGTGAATATGGCTGGCATGGATAAGAATTTTAAGTGGTATTACGTTTTATGCAATTTTAAATGTAACCGCATTCGCCTCGGACTATTTTGGAAAGACGCTAGTTACCTTGCTGATGAATGCCCTAAAATTGACAAAAAACAATGGTACACACACACACACACACACACACACACACACACACACACACACACAAACACACTCACACACGCACACACACACACACACACACACACACACACACACACACACACGCACAGGTTGGTCCATAGATCGTGACCGGGCCAAATATCTCACGAATTAAGCGTCAAACGAAAAAAACTATAGAGAACGAAACTTGCTAGCTTGAAGGGGGAAACCAGATGGCGCTATGGTTGGCCCGCTAGATGGCGCTGCCATAGGTCAAACGGATTTCAACCGCGTTTTTTAAAATAGGAACACCCATTTTTTATTACATATTCGTGTAGTACGTAAAGAAATATGAATGTTTTAGATGGACCACTTTTTCACTTTGTGATAGATGGCACTGTAATAGTCACAAACATATGGCTCATAGTTTTAGACGAACAGTTGGTAACAGGTAGGTTTTTAAAATTAAAATACAGAACGTAGGTACGTTTGAACAATTTATTTCGGTTATTGCAATGTGATACATGTACCTTTGTGAACTTATCATTTCTGAAAACGCATGCTGTTACAGCGTGATTACCTGTAAATACCACATTAATGCAATAAATGCTCAAAATGATGTCCGTCAACCTCAATGCATTTGGCAATACGCGTAACGACATTCCTCTCAACAGCGAGTAGTTCGCCTTCCGTAATGTTCGCACATGCATTGAGAATGCGCTGACGCATGTTGTCAGGCGTTGTCGGTGGATCACGATAGCAAATATCCTTCAAATTTCCCCACAGAAAGATATCCGGGGACGTCAGATCCGGTGAACGTGCGGGCCATAGTATGGTGCTTCGACGACCAATCCACCTGTCATGAAATATGCCACTCAATACCGCTTCAACCGCACGCGAGCTATGTGCCGGACATCCATGATGTTGGAAGTACATCGCCATTCTGTCATGCAGTGAAACATCTTGTAGTAACATCGGTAGAACATTACGTAGGAAATCAGCATACATTTCACCATTTAGATTGCCATCGATAAAATGGGGGCCAATAATCCTTCCTCCTATAATGCCGCATCATACATTAACCCGCCAAGATCGCTGATGTTCCGCTTGTCGCAGCGATCGTGGATTTTCCGTTGCCCAACAGTGCATATTATGCCAGTTTACGTTACCGCTGTTGGTAAATGACGCTTCGTCGCTAAATAGAACGCGTGCAAAAAATCTGTAATCGTCCAGTAATTTCTCTTGTGCCCAGTGGCAGAACTGTACACGACGTTCAAAGTCATCGCCATGCAATTCCTGGTGCATAGAAATTTGGTACGGGTGCAATCGATGCTGATTTAGCATTCTCAACACCGACGTTTGTGAGATTCCCGATTATCGCGCAATTTGTCTGCTACTGATGGGCGGATTAGCCGCGACAGCAGCTAAAACACCTACTTGGGCATCATCATTTGTTGCAGGTCGTGGTTCACGTTTCACATGTGTCTGAACACTTCCTGTTTCCTTAAATAACGTAACTATCCGGCGAATGGTCCGTATGTAATTATAAATGGGGGTTCCTATTTAAACAAACGCAGTTGATATCTGTTTGGCCTGTGGCAGCGCCATCTTGCCGGCCAACCATAGCGCCATCTGGTTTCCCCCATCAAGCTACACGAGTTTCGTACTTTGTGTTCTTTTCGTTTGATGCTTATTTCGTGAGATATACATTGTATCCTCGGTTTTTTCTTTCACCTGATGACAGTTAACGCCGAAACGTATCATGAAAATTAAGGATTAATAAACATATGAAGACCCCACGGGAAAACGAGCTAGGTCCATTTAATTAGGATATGAGTTCAGGACACTTGCTGACAGTCGGTACTACAAAAAAGTTAAAACGACTTTCAAATAAAATTACAGGTCACCGATATAAAAAGGATTTCACTTTCAGTGGTAACGGAAATATCGTTCTAAATCTGTCTTTTAACGGAAAAAATGTGTCCCGTCCAGGGTTGCTTACACTGTTCTCATTAAATCTGTTATGTCAGTTGTGTTCCGACTGCAAACGTGATCGATTGAGTTTGTTAGTCTGTGTTGTTTCCTTATAGTAAAAGTGTTTAGTCTGAAGCATGAAAGTTTTTTTGGCCCTCTTAGGATTTTCAAAATGTGTGGCTCGTTAGAAGACGGTGAGGAACCATGTGTTAACCATTCAGCTAAAAAGAGAAAAAGGTTCGGCAGAACGAGTAATGTTTGTGGGGACCTTAGGGCATTGTCTCAAGAGTTAGTAAGTGACTGCAAATCCTCACTGTTTGAATGTTTCAAACAAATCAAACTCCACGAAAAAGAACAGTTTACCAAGAATTTTAATTTTGTTAGGTAATTTTAATAATAACTCTTCCTATTTGACCATATTAATTTCTTTGACATTAATTGCCTAGGCATCAAGATTCCAATGGCAGATAATGCTTTCTCCGACACGTCGTAAGAATCAAACGAATTGATACGATGAGCGAAATTTCAGTTTGCCGAAAGACTTTCATTGCTTTGCAAGGCTTAACAAAGCGGAGACTGGAGACTATATAGTCGAGTACAAAGGACACTGGAATATCTCCTAAAGAGAGAAGAGGTATGAACGCTAACTGGCCATGAATACTACTCGTATCGACCTACACGTACACTTCTAGCTTAAGGCCTCATCGAGGATATAATGCTGTATGTTATGTAATGTGAAACTTTTGTAAGGTAATCAAGACTGTTTTGCAGCTAATTCTAGAGGTCTGCTTTCAGAGCTCCAATATCTTACGAAAAATCTGCAGATCTTCGGATGGAAGGAAGACTGGGTTTAACGTCCCGTTGACAGCGACATATTAAAGACGGAGCACAAGCTCGGATTGTGTCAGGAATGGGACACGAAACTGACCGTGTCCTTTCGAAGGAACCATTCCGGCCTTTGCCTGGAGAGATTTAGGGAATTCACTGAAAACCTAAATCTGGATGGCTGGATTCGGGTTTGAACGGTCGTCTTCCCGAAAGCGAGTCCGTGTGCTAACCACTGCGCCTCCTCGCTCGTTGGTTGCACATCTTCAAAAACTTCAAAAATTTTGTGGTCAAGATGGAAGAATTCTCGATTCCAATTTACCACATAACGAAACAGAATTCAACAAAAAGAAAGTTCCAAAGCTACACTACTGGCCATTAAAATTGCTACACCACGAAGGTGACTTGCTACAGACGCGAAATTTAACCGACAGGAAGAAGATGCTGTGATATGCAAATGATTAGACAGCAGTTGACCGGCGTTGCCTGGTGAAACGTTGTTGTGATGCCTTGTGTAAGGAGGAGAAATGCGTACCATGACATTTCCGACCTTGATTAAGGTCGCCTATCGCGATTGCGGTTTATCGTATCGCGACATTGCTGCTCGCGTTGGTCGAGATCCAATGACTGTTAGCAGAATATGGAATAGGTGGATTCAGGAGGGTAATACGGATCGCCGTGCTGGTTCCCAACGGCCTCACCTCACTAGCAGTCGAGATAACAGGCATCTTATGCGCTTGGCTGAAACGGATCGTGCAGCCACGTCTCGATCCCTGATGGGGACGTTTGCAATACAACAACCATCTGCACGAACAGTTCGACGACGTTTGCAGCGGCATGGACTATCAGATCGGAGACCGTGGCTGCGGTTATTATTGACGCTGCATCACAGATAGGAGCGCCTGCGATGGTGTATTCAACGACGAACCTGGGTGCAGGAATGGCAAAACGTCATTTAATCGGATGAATCCAGGTTCTGTTTACAGCATCATGATGGTCGCATCCGTGTTTGGCGACATCGCGGTGAACTCACATTGGAAGCGTGTATTCATCATCGCCATACTGGCGTACCACCCGGCGTGATGGTATGGGGTGCCACTGGTTACACGTCTCGGTCACCTCTTGTTCGCACTGACGGCACTTTGAACATTGGGCGTTTTATTTCAGGTGTGTTACGACCCGTGGCTCTTCCCCTTCATTCGATCCCTGCGAAGCCCTACATTTCAGCAGGATAATGCTCGACTGCATGTTGCAAGTCCTTTACGGGCCTTTCTGGATACAGAAAACGTTCGACTGCTGCCATGGCCAGCACATTCTGCAGATGTCTCACCAACTGAAAACGCCTGGTCAATGGTGGCCGAGCAACTGGCTCGTCACAATACGCCAGTCACTACTCTTAATGAACTGTGGTATCGTGTTGAAGCTGCATGGGCAGCTGTACCTGTAAAAGCTATTCAAGCTCTGTTTGACTCAATACCCAGGCGTATCAAGACCGTTATAACGGCCAGAGGTGGTTGTTCTGGGTGCTGATTTCTCAGGACCTATGCACCCAAATTACGTGAAAATGTAATCACATGTCAGTTCTAGTATATAATATTTGTCTAATGAATTCCTGTTTATTATCTGCATTTCTTCTTGGTGTAGCAATTTTAATGGCCAGTAGTGTAAATAACACAATGACGGGACGAAAGTCTTCAAAAAAGTGATGGACTTTAAATGTTGTTTTCGTGTCAAAGATGTACTTTGTTTGTATTTATTGTCTTTTTGTCATAAAATTTCAATTTTTATTGTTTTCTGAGGCATTTCCTATACAGTAATTATATTTGGCGTGATAATCATACTGGCTGCACTCTACTCAAGTGTTTTAAATATTTTTTTGTAATCTTCAAAATCTGAATTTTTCTCCTCAATAATGTACTAAATGTGACTTAGCCCATTTTGCCGTGGGCTCTTCGTGTGTGATCTAGACTCTATTGTACAAGGGCTATTCGGAAAGTAAAGTCTGATGGGTCTTGAAATGGAATCCACTGCGAAAATGAAAAATATTTTGTTTGCAACAGTTAGCAGCACCTCCTGGTACTTCTCAATATACTCACTGCTCCAGCTTAGACAAATGTCGTAATTTGTACCAACTTTCCAAAATGTTCGTCATAGAAAGTAGCGGCCTGTGCTTTCCGCCAACTCCTTATGCTGGTGTAGAACTCGTTGTCTGTGCAGAAATTTTGTCTCCAGAGCCAGCGGTCCACGTGAGCGTAGATGAAGCTCAGGGGGGAGTCATTTACGGGCTTTATTGTGGGTGAACAAACACTTCCCATCGAAAATTCTGAAGGAGTATCTTCATTGCTCCTGCAGAATATGACCGAGAATTTTCATGAAGAATGGAACGCATGACAGTTATGTTATGTGGGCTGCTTGACATCAGGCGAAATTTCACACCAGGCCTTCGTACTTGGCGGGAGACGCTATTTTCTAGTGACTTTACATGCTCACAGTGCGCTCAGAACTGAAATAGCCACAGGTATTTTAGAGACACTGCAGAACACATCTGTGCAAAGCTTCATCAGGTTTTTACCATGGTTTCCATTTTGCACCCGATCGGACTTAACTTTCCGAATAGCCCTGATACTTTGTTTATGAAATTACAAGGCGAGGACGCTGTTTGGCCGGCCAGTGTGGCCGAGCGGTTCTAGGCACTTCACTCTGGAACAGCGCGACCTCTACGCTCGCAGGTTCGAATCCTGCCTCGGGCATGGATGTGTGTGATGTCCTTAGGTTAGTTAGGTTTATGTAGTTCTAAGTCTAGGGGACTGATGACCTCAGATGTTAAGTCCGATAGTGCTCAGAGCCATTTGAACCATTGTTGACACTGTTTGATCCAGTGACAAAAAAAATGGCTCTGAGCACTATGGGACTTAACATCTCAGGTCATCAGTCCCCTAGAACTTAGAACTACTTAAACCTAACTAACCTAAGGACATCACACACATCCATGCCCTCGGCAGGATTCGAACCTGCGACCGTAGCGGTCGCGCGGTTCCAGACTGAAGCGCCTAGAACCGCTCGGCCACCACCGGCCGGCTTATCCAGCGACATCTTATTACCTGTCTGTAGAAAACAGAAAATGACGGTGACGAAAGCGCCGGTGCCTTTGTAACTCGTTTACCCCACTGACGAGCGGAACGTGTTCCCTGTGTGTATCGCGCTCCGCAGGCGAGCGGCCGTGCGCCGACCGTCACTTAGAGGGATTGACACTATGTCTCACTTATATCAAAACGCTGCCCCACCGGGTTAAACCCTTCCGTACGTCACCGGGGAACCCCCTTCGCTGGCGGTAGAGTGTCTGAAGCGCAGCTCCGTCGTTTCGGGGCGGGGGGTGGGGGGTGAAGGGGGAGGGTACGGTTGCACTTAGGAGGGGGCAAACGAGATTAGTCGCGCGTCGCTATGACGGACGGCTCGAGCTGCTCAACATAAGGAGGTTTAAATTTTAAAAGTGATTAATTCTCTTCCGAGCGATTTGCGGCGCTGTGTGCAGACGGGGGTGGTGCCCTCGCTGCGAGGGGGAGGAAGCTCGCTGGCAATTAGGGCGGCCGCCGCCCGTGGAGGGGGCGCCGCGGCGCCGCTGCTAAACGGATAATCGCAATTTATCGTTTCCTGGCGCGCCGAGCACCGCCGTCTGTTATCGGATGCGCCGCACGGACGTCTCGTCGCGAGGCGGACGTCGCCGCCGCAGACGAGGCCGCGCTGATTGTCCTGTCTCTTTCTTTGCCCCCTCTCCCCCTCCCTCTCACCATCTCCCTCACACCCTCTCACAGTCCCTCTGCTCGGCGATCTGTTCCACTGCGAGCTGCGAGAGGGGGCAGGCGGACCGGCTTAATTGAAAGATAGCGCGACCCGACACGCGGCTCGACTTCCCAGACCACACCACAGCAGCCGGGATGAGTTCTGGAACGGCTGTCGCTCCTCCCTGCTTCCCGTGGAACTCTCTCCTGGATTTCCTCGTGAGCTCTTTTTTTATTGGAGTGAGTCAAAGCCTGTTTGACTAGATTCAGTTACAGCGGTTGGTCAAAGATACGGAAACGCAGCGTGAAACGCATACTCATATTCTCAAATGACAAGTCATGGGACAGTGATATACACAAATGCAGATGGCGGTAGTATCGCGTACACAAGGTATAAAAGGGCAGTGCACTGGCGGATCTGTCATTTGTACTCAGCTACGCCATTGCTGACGTTTTCGAGAAAAATTTCCAGCCCATTATGGACCCCATGGATCCGGATCACGTCCCTCTAGTTGCCCAACATCTCCCGGTGGTTTTGAAAGCTCATGTGGGTGACGGCAACATCGAAGCAGTGGATACTGCTGAAGTCTCTGATCAACTTCGACGGCTAAACACACGCAAGGCTGGAGGCCCTGACCAGCTTACCAACTACATGCTCCGGCGGATGCCGGCGGCGGCCGCTAAACACCTGGCTCGGCTCTTCAGTGCCATCCACCGCACAAGGCACTATCCTCAGGAGTGGAAACACGCCGAGGCTGTCCACATCCAGAAGCCTGGGAAGGACCCTCTGCCTAGTAGCTACAGGCCCATCAATTTGCTGCCAGCGGTCAGCAAGGTCTTTGAGAGACTATATCTCCGACGCCTCCTGCGCCACATCCGGGACGAACATCTCTTGCCGGACGAACAATGTGGTTTTCGCCCAGGTCACGCGACGACGCACCAGCTCCTTCGTCTCGTCGAAGAGGCCCTTGATACTGTCGAGCATCAGGAGTATTTTGGGGCTATCTTTCTGGATGTCTCACGCGCGTTCGATACTGTATGGCATGAGGGGCTTCTTTACAAATTCCTGGACCTGGCCGTGCCTCTGCCGCATGTCCTTCTCTTGAAACCCTACCTCGCCGACAGAAGCTTCCATGAACGCACGGACGACCTGTCGACGCGCCGTCTGGTCAGGGCCGGAGTTCCCCAAGGCTCCGTCCTTGGCCCCGTACTATACATCCTTTACACTGCGGACATGCCACGGAAGGACAGGGTCCAGCTAGCACTCTATGCCGATGATAAGGTGCTGTACACAAGAAGTATGAATTCAGCTCTGCTCCAGCGACGCATTCAGGCAGCAGCTGACACACTTAGGCAGTGGGCGAGGAGGTGGCGCCTTAGCTTCGGTAGGGATAAGACACAAGCCCTAATCATCACAAAGAAGCACGTTCCAGCCGACCTAAGATCACCATCAGGGGAACTGCCGTACCTTGGGGCACTACGACTAACTACCTGGGTGTGACGCTGGACAGAGGACTAACATGGCGACAGCATGTTGACAGCGTCGTCATAAAGGTCAGGGGTAGAATGAAACAACTCTAACCATTCCTAAATCCGTCGAATGCGCTACCACTTGACTTGGGTGTTGCGCTTTACATCACTCTATGGTTTGGGGCAAAGCTGCAGCGACCCAATTCGTACGACTACAACAGCTACAGAACCGGATCCTGCGGCTGGCACTTCACCTGCCTCGGGATTTCCCGTCAGCCGACCTCAACCGTGTCTCCAACATACCCACTGTCCGTGATAGGTTCCACCAGGCTGCACGGCTCTTCTATGAGAAGTTCGCTCAGTCCACAAATCCACTCCTCCGAGCACTGGGTCACCGCGTGCAGCGACTTAACGCATCCAGATGGCCCCACCTGCTTCGCGACCAGTAAGTCGCAAATGCGTCAAGAAGACAGCGTCCCAGCCGACTGCAAGGAGATCATCATGAAGTCAGGACAACGTACACACACTCGCCACCTTAGAGGCATAGCTCTCCCGCTTGGACTCCATCGACTATCAGGGGCCCATGTGTCTCCTGTCATGCAACAGCAGCAGCAGGATTTGTCATTTGTACTCAGCTGATTCACGTGGAAAGGTGTCAGACGAGATTACGGCTGAACGTCGGGAACTAACAGACTTTGAACGTGGAATAGTAGTTACAGCTAGATTCATAGGACATCCCAGTTCGGAAATCGCATTGGAATTCAATATTCCGAGATCCACAGTGTCAAGAGGGTGCCGAGAATACCAAATTTCAGGCATTACCTCTCGTCACGGACAACGCAACTTCACTTAACGACCGAAAGCAGCGGCGTTCGCGTAGAGTTGTCAGTGCTAACAGACAAGTAAAACTGAATCAAATAACAACAGAAATGAATGTCGGACGTACGGCGAACTTATCTGTTATGGCAAGAGCGATAAAATTAGCCGTTAAAAGGGTGAGGGAGCGCCGACGAGAGTGCCTTTGTTAACAGCACAACATCGAGTGCAGCGCCTCTGCTGGGTGCTGTTGATAAAAGTCAAATAATACAAGCGATAAAAACACAATACTGGCAATCAACATTACTGGATGAATCGGACTTAATTCTATTTGCTCCTTCAATGAAGTTTGACTCATTATTGGAAGAAATTACATTTTCATGGATATTCTTAATTAAATCATTGTCTTCAGAAAAACTTGATGAGAAATGCTTTCCATATGTTAATATGTATGAATCATTGTAATAAACAGAAAACATTCTCGTTAATGGCAAATTTCCAGTTGAATGAAATGTAGCTGACAATACACTAGGATTGTCAATCAGTTCGCATGATAAATCACAATGTGTGGCATTCAAGATTAATCCACTATTATTCAATTTGAGTGTCAAGGGTAGCTCAGGCGTATCATAATTTTTACATGTAAGTGTGACATCAAGGCTTGAGTTGAATGAGAAAATTATTTCTACAGGATATCGTTTAAGAAACGGATCATAAAGATGCGTTAAAATTCTAGGGCAATCATCTCTTGGGGGATGATTCATAAACAATTCTTTCTCACAGCTGTACACTCTCCTATCTAAGTATACTGCCGATTTGGGGCAAATTAACTTATGACTACGTTTAGACATATGCAAATCGTTTTCATTTAGGGACACAAAATATCTTCGTTCCTTGCTAATCAGTTCGCCGCTCGTGGTCCAGTGATTAGCATTGCTGCCTTTGGATCACAGGGTCCCGGGTTCGATTCTTGGCCGGTTAGGGCATTTTCTCCGCCCCGGGAATGGATGTTTGCGTTGTCCCCATTATTTCATAATCACTGGAAAAGTGGTAAGACTCGACAGTTAAAAGATAGCGCACTTGTACGGGCACTAATAACCACGCAGCTGAGAGTCCCACAAACGAAATATCATCTTCTCTCCTGAGGAAAGCGACTACTCGGCTATGCGTACTAGCCTTCTCGTAGGGCAGAGTGCAATGACGCATGCCATCCTCCTCTAGCGGGAAGGGGCTCCAACGTGTGCTGCTCGTGGCGTTCAGATTTCATTACTCCGCTTTTTACATTGACTGTATTTTATATTCAGTCAAACGGGCGGAGGTTTGTTTACCTACTGACATGTCCTCTATTTCAGCTGACAGTGAGCGGAATGTGGTACATCTTTCAAGATAATTGAGATATATGACTGCTTGCTCCGCAAACCAAGCGTTCCCAAACACTTCATTTGACGGGACACTTAAATAATCCTGTTACTTTGATGGAACATGTTGTTTATTTCGAAGTTGATAAAACATAAAAAAACGAGATATAATTTGTTTTATTTAGTAATTACTTCAATTTTAAATCATAACTAACAACACTAAAAACATAATAAGATTTCAGAGAAAATAATTAGTATCATCAGAACGCTGAAAAAATACAAATGGCATGTTACTAATAGTTTCTCACGGAGTACTTGTTCACTCACTGGGGATCATAATTTGGGAAGCACTACCAGGAACTATTAGGGAGAAAGTGGCTGGAATGTGTTAGGGAAGTGTGACCGGATGATCATTTACAAACACCCAGAACGAGACATCCACATTGCTGACTTATTTCCGTAGCCTTTCTATAATACTTTAGTTAGGATTTTACATTCTTCACAATGGGTTGTTCTGGGTACGTGAACGCCGTACTGGTTGGATGCTAGGCGAGTGGAAAACCGTGGCCTGGGCGGATGAGCCCCGATTTCTGTTGGTAAGAGCTGGTAGGGTTCAAGTATGGTGCAGATCTCACGAAGCCATCGACCCAAGTTTTCAATACGACAGTGTGCAAGCTGTTTGTGGCTCCGTAATGCTGTCGGCTGTGTATACGTGGAATGTACTGGCTCTGAGCACTATGGGACTTAACTTCTAAGGTCATCAGTCCCCTAGAACTTAGAACTACTTAAACCTAACTAACCTAAGGACATCACACACATCCATGCCCGAGGCAGGATTCGAACCTGCGACCGTAGCGGCCACGCGGTTCCAGACTGTAGCGCCTTTAACCGCTTGGCCACACCGGCCGGCGAATGTACTGGCTCCTCTGGCCCAACTGAACTGGTGGCTGGAAATTATTATGGTCGGCTACTTGGAGACTATTTGCAGGACCGTTGCTATTCACAATATACAGGGTGTTACAAAAAGGTACGGCCAAACTTTCAGGAAACATTCCTCACACACAAATAAAGAAAAGATGTTATGTGGACATGTGTCCGGAAACGCTTAATTTCCATATTAAAGCTTATTTTAGTTCTTCCACCTACGCTCAATGGAGCATGTTATCATGATTTCATACGGGATACTCTATCTGTGCTGCTAGAACGTGTGCCTTTACAAGTACGACACAACATGCAGTTCATGCACGATGGAGCTCCTGCACATTTCAGTCGAAGTGTTCGTACGCTTCTCAACAGATTCGGTGACCGATGGATTGGTAGAGGCGGACCAAT
This sequence comes from Schistocerca americana, assembly GCF_021461395.2. Classification (NCBI taxonomy): domain Eukaryota; kingdom Metazoa; phylum Arthropoda; class Insecta; order Orthoptera; family Acrididae; genus Schistocerca; species Schistocerca americana. Next base: position 106,332,691 of record NC_060126.1, read on the forward strand.
TCCATGGCCTCCACGCTCTCCTGACCTCAACCCTCTTGACTTTCATTTATGGGGGCATTTGAAAGCTCATGTCTACGCAACCCCGGTAACAAATGTAGAGACTCTTCGTGATCGTATTGTGGACGGCTGTGATAAAATACGCCATTCTCCAGGGCTGCATCAGCGTAGCAGGGATTCCATGCGACGGAGGGTGGATGCATGTATCCTCGCTAACGGAGGACATTTTGAACATTTCCTGTAACAGAGTGTTTGAAGTCACGCTGGTACGTTCTGTTGCTGTGTGTTTCCATTCCATGATTAATGTGATTTAAAGAGAAGTAATAAAATGAGCTCTAACATGGAAAGTAAGCGTTTCCGGACACATGTCCACATAACATATTTTCTTTCTTTGTGTGTGAGGAATGTTTCCTGAAAGTTTGGCCGTACCTTTTTGTAACACCTTGTATATATAAATGACCTTGTGGATAACGTCCGAAATTCACTGAGGCTTTTTGCAGATGATGCTGTAGTATATCCAGAGATTGTAACAATGGAAAATTGTACTGAAATGCAGGAGAATCTGCAACGAATTGATGCATGGTGCAGAGAATGGCAATTGAATCTCAATGTAGACAAGTGTAATGTGCTGCGAATACATAGAAAGATCCTTTATCATTTAGCTACATCATAGCAGGTCAGCAACTGGAATCAGTTAATTCCATAAATTATCTGGGAGTAGGCATTAGGAGTGATTTAAAATGGAATGACCGTATAAAATAAATCGTCGGTAAAGCAGAGGCCAAACAGAGATTCATTGGAAGAATCCTAAGGAAATGCAATCTGAAAACAAAGGAAGTAGGTTACAGTACACTTGTTCGCCCACTGCTTGACTACTGCTTACCCGTGTGACCCGATTTGGTTGATAGAAGAGATAGAGAAGATACAACGGAGAGCAGCGCGCTTCGTTACAGGATCATTTAGTAATCGCAAAAGCGTTACAGAGATGACAGATAAACTCCAGTGGAAGACTCTGCAAGAGTAGCGGTAAGGGCTTTTATTGAAGTTTCGAGAACATGCCTTCACCGAAGAGTCAAGCAGTATATTGCTCCCTCCTACGTATATCTCGCGAAAAGACCATGAGGATAAAATCAGAGAGATTAGAGCCCACACAGAGGCATACCGACAATCTTTCTTTCCATGGTCAATACCACACTGGAATAGAAGAGAGAACCGATAGAGGTACTCAAGGTACCCTCCGCCACACAGTCAGGTGGCTTGCGGAGTATGGATGTAGATGTAGATGTAGATTAATAGACTTTATGTTCCCAAGAAATAATAGAAGTTTTATAGTTGACAATGCGTCGTGTCACCGGCCACAATTATTCGCGATTCGTTTCATGAACATTCTGGTCAATTCGAGACAGTGATTTGGTCGCTCAGATCAGCCGGCATGAGCATTTTGGGACGTAAACAAAAGGTCCGTTCGCGCACAAAATCCTGCACTGACAACACTTTCGCAATTATAGACGGCTACAGAGACAGCATGGCTCAATATTTCTGCAGGAAATTTTCAAAGACTTGATGAGTCATTTCTCTGTGGAGTTGCTGCACTACGCCGGGAAAAAGGAAGTCCGACACGATATTACGAGGTATCCCGTGACATTTTTTCACCTCAGTATAAATGCAGATGGTGAGCTCGCAGGATACACTGTCGTATCTCACCAAGAGCAGCAGCTCTGCAGTGTCCTCAATACGTGACAAGAGTCAGCCGTCCTCAGGATAATGTCATGTGTAGTTGTGAGTGTATTATGACGGAAATGGGCAAGTTATTCGTGCCCTCACTGTCAGTGCACATGTAACCTACATAGATAAAATGTTTGATGTTTGAAGAGGCACTACATCGAAGATGATTGGTTCAGATGGCTCTAAGCACTATGGGACTTAACATCTGATGTCATCCGTCCCCTGGACTTAGAACTACTTAAACCTAACTAACCTAAGGACATCACACACATCCATGCCCAAGGCAGGATTCGAACCTGCGACTGCAGCAACATCGCGGTTCCGAACTGAAGCGCCTAGAACCGCTTGGCCACAGCGGCCGGCAATACATCGAAGATTTATTCCAAATGTAAGCAACGCGGAAAATCATCATCTGCAAAGTCACAACGCGGACGAAAATGTGTGCGGAGTGGTTGTGACAAACGGCCATTGAATAGGATTGTGACGAAAAATAAGAGGACGGCAGCTCCAAAAAGTCACTGCAGAAGTGAATGTCGCATTCACGAATCCTGGTAGCACCGTGTTTGGCGACACCGCGGTGAACTCACATTGGAAGCGTGTATTCGTCATCGCCATACTGGCGTATGACCCGGCGTGGTGGTATGGGGTGCCATTGGTTACTCTTCTCGGTCACCTCTTGTTCGCATTGACGGCACTTTGAACAGTGGACGTTACATTTCAGATGTGTTACGACCCGTGGCTCTACCCTTCATTCGATCCCTGCGAAACTCTACATTTCATCAGGATAATGCACGACTGCATGTTACAGTTCCTGTATGGGGCTTTCTGGATACAGGAAATGTTCGACTGCTGCCCTGGCCAGCACATTCTCCAGATCTCACACCGACTAAAAACGTCTGGTCAATGGTGGCCGAGCAACTGGCTAGTCACAATACGCCAGTCACTACTCTTGATGAACTGTGGTATCGTGTTGGGCAGCTGTATCTGTACACGCCATCCAAGCTCCGTTTGACTCAATACCCAGGCGTATCATGGCCGTTACTACAGCCAGAGGTTGTTGTTCTGGGTACTGATTTCTCAGGATCTATGCACCCAAACTGCGTGAAAATGCAATCGCATGTCAGATCTAGTATAATATATTTGTCCAATGAATACCAGTTTATCATCTGCATTTCTTCTTGGTAGCAATTTTAATGGCCAGTAGTATATTCCCTTGCAAACTATACTGGACCTTTATTTGTCCAGTTCGAGACGGATGGAAGCTGGAAAGCTGGAAGGTGAGAAGTTTTGATGCCAACGATTTTCCTACACCGTAATGGCCATGGTAACCTGTCGTGTTTTCGGTGTTGCATGTGAAGCAATGCCCTGGCTCCTGACCATATTTGGCGCACGATGAAAACTGCGTGTCGTACGGCTCCGCGGAATTTAATGCGAAACGTTTACTGGACGACCCGCGTTAATTCTCTGCAGTGCCACACTTGTGAAAGATTGCTAAGTAAGTGTCGCCAGCCTCGCTTTTACAAGCGACACAGCGCTGAACTTCCCACTGCTTCAACGTCAGTAACTAAAAACATTACAGGAATGCGACCGCTTTCCGAAAGATTGTAGCATCAGACCACTGGATTGCAGTAAGTTCACCAGTAACGATTCAACCGGTCACTAGCAAGTCTGGCCGATATCTACCTCAACAACAAAACAGAATGCGGCACGGAGTTAACAGAGAAAAAGTCACATCATCTTCAGATTTGCACGGGACAAGACCAGTTTATTGGCATCAACTAAACCCCACCAAGTCTGTCTCGTTCCAAATACCTCAGGACATCCTCTGCAGGATTGAGATCAGGTGATTTAGCGGAACAGTCGAGGTACGTTAGGGTGCCTGAGTGGTCTTCACACCAGGAATGTAAGCATTAGGCCGTGTGAACAAGGCTTTTGTCATCTTGGTAAAAGGGAGTATCCATAGCGTACTCACTATTAGGCCCGGATTTTAATGACCTAAGAAAGAGCGAAATGTACAAAGTTTATTATCTGCAAGTTATATAAATACATCCTTAAAAATATAATATGATTTTATACATTTGTAAATTTGTTGATTTTTTATACACCATGTAGTACAAAATTCACTTCTGAACAAATTGTGTGTATAGTACTTACTTTTTGCAGTGTTTAAAACTAACTAACACTTATTTTTGAAATGTGTGCATATGTCTGGAGAAACACGAAGTACAATGAAAACAATAGCTCCTAGCTAACGAATAAAACAATGATTTTACTTCTACACGCCAGTTGGTTATAATTTTCCAAGTTAGTTAACTCGTCCTGTCAATCTTCAGCGTTGCTCTGGATCACATGTTCGTTTCCAGAAATCAACAATTGTCACTGAGGATGGTTTTGTACCTGTAAAAGGTACTCTCCACATCAAAGGAGCGTGTTTGAAGGTGGCGAGATCACTACAGACCTGCTTTGGTTCATCGTCTTCAAATGTTTTGGTATTCCTAGAAAGACTGTCATTTATTTTGCATATTGCAGAATATCCAGGATTCCGCAGAAAAACAGTTTGCAAATTCTTGTTCACTTTGTCAGTAACATGACAAGGAACTCGACCCAACTCACTCTACACAAGCTGCACAATATCCAGGGAGTCACACATTTGAGTACCACGAGCTTTTGATACCACTGAAAAAGTTGGCGGTGATGTAAGCCAAATTTCCAGGCTACATATCTGTAAAGACCTCTTTCAAAGTTTTCGTAGTACATGATTCATCGATATCAAGCTCACAAAATATTTTCTTTATTTTGGTGTGGCTGGCGCAGTAATACTCAGCAGCCTTCACTCCTCATCCATCTCTAAGCTCAAAGACTCCTCGAAATTTTCCTCCTCTCGAAGTCACTGGAGCATTAAATTTGCAATGCCTCCCAATGACTTATCGCTGTTTCAGTACCACGCCTCCCAGTGTAGGGTGCAAATTCTCTCTCTTGCGTAGGGTGGTGTGTGAATCGAGAATTGGCGCGTTTCTCACGATTTCACTGTCAAGACTATTGCCAGCGTTGGTTGCACATTGTTTCGATATTCTTCTGCATTCCTTAGTTGCTGTCAAAGCAGCCACATAACGCTTGTTTGTAACGGCTGTCTCTGTGAGAGGCCTCGACAGTCTCATGTTTGTGCTTCGTCTGAGAATCTGCTGACGTTCTTGATTTATAAGCAACATCCCTCCTGTCCAAGCAAGCTGACTTCTTAAGTAGTTCTTCAGTCTCACTCCCCTCCCTGTGCGAATGCTTGGTGCTTTGTGTCTACGCTCCCAGTGTCTGTGGGGTGCATGAATTCTATACATGTTCTCTCTTTTTAAGGCAGATAAAAGCGGCTGCTCCCAGCCGGAAAATTCACACACCTCCACGTGTGTATTCTTGACGCTTTTATGTCTGTGTCTCTGTGGCTGCGGGGGCCCATTAGTTTTCGGCACGTTTCTAGTTGAGCGCGAGATTCTTCGCAAGGTGACCATTCTTAAGTGATACGAGGGCGTCCTCCCGCCTAGGCCCTGTATGGTTGCAGAATGGTGCCAGTGCCCGCCTCTCGGGCGCTTGTTGCATGGGGTCCGTCGTTCATGTCCTGGACCACTGGCGCTGTGAATTGCCGAAATAGGCCACTGTCAGAGGTATCATAATCACTGACCTCTCCTGAATGTCGATGCTAGGGCTGGGCGGGGAATCTGCATAAGTTTTAGATACTAAACTTGGGGAACTTAAATGATAATCATTGGAAGAGAGTGACAACTTAGATATCGCGGAACCGTATATTGTAGGGAACCTATATTCGAAGAAGATCAAGCAAGTATTATGTTGGTAGCATCTACATCTACATATATATTCCGCTAGCCACCAAGCGGTGTGTGACGGAGGGCACAATTCGCGCCTAAGTCATATTTCCCCTCCAGCGTTCCACTCGCGGATCGTTCGGGGAAAAATCAACTGTCTGAACGCCTCACGACGAGCTCTAATTTCCCTTGTCTTTGAATGGTGATCATTGCGCGATTTGAAAGTTGGTTGTAATAATATGTGCTCTACATCCTCGGTGACGATCGGATTTCGGAATTTAGGGAGCAGCCCCGTCCGTTTAGTGCGCCTTCTACCTGCAAGTGTGTCCCACTTCACACTTTCTGTGACATTTGTAACGCCCTCGCGATAGCTAAATGTACCAGTTACGAATCTTGCCGCTCAATCTCTTGAATCAGACCCAACTGGTAAGGGTCTCATACAGACGAACAATAAGACTCGTCCCAGCGGAGGTTCGAGTCCTCCCTCGGGCATGGGTGTGTGTGATTGTCCTTAGGATAATTTAGGTTAAGTAGTGTGTAAGCTTAGGGACTGATGACTTTAGGAGTTAAGTCCCATAAGAAAAATGGTTCAAATGGCTCTGAGCACTTTGGGACAACTTCGGAGGTCATCAGTCCCCTAGAACTTAGAACTACTTAAATCTAACTAACCTAAGGACAACATCCACATCCATGCCCGAGGCAGGATTCGAACCTGCGACCGTAGCGGTCGCGCGGTTCCAGACTGTAGCGCCTAGAGCCGCTCGGCCACACCGGCCGGCCAGTCCCATAAGACTTCACACACATTTGAACATTTGAATACTCTAAGACTGGACGAACTAACGTATTGTAAGTTATTTCCTTTGTTGAAAGAATGCATCGCTTTAGGATTCTACCAATAAGCCGCAACCTAGAGTTGGCCTTACTCGTTACTTGTGTAATCTGATCATTCCATCTGAGTTCATTTCGAATAGTCACACCCAGATACTTGACGGATGTTACCGCTTCCAAAGTCTGGGTATTTATTTTGCACTCGTACATTAATGGGGATTTTCGTCTTTGTTATACGCAGTACGTTACACTTACTAATATTGAGAGATAACTGCCAATCATTACAGAACCATTTATTTTCTGCAAATCCTCATTGATTTGTTCATAACTTTTGTGTGACATTACTTGCCTGTAGACTACAGCATCATCGGCAAACAGCCTAATGCCGCTGTCAATACCATCAACCAGATCGTTTATGTAAGTCGTAAAAAGCAGCGGACCTATTACGCTGCCCTGGGGTACACCTGAAGTTACGCTTGTTTCTGTTGAAGTCACCCCATTGAAGACGACATACCGCTCTCTGTCTGTTAGAAAACTTTCTATCCAACCGCATATGTCATCGGATAGACCGTAAGCGCGCATTTTTTTGGAGCAGGCGACAGTGCGGAACTGAGTCGAATGCCTTTCGAAAGTCGAGAAATATGGCAACAACCTGGGAGCCGGTATCTAGAGCCTGTTGTATATCATGCACAGGTACGCTTGTCTCTGTCAGGGACCATGAGAAAAAGGTAAGAGAGATTAGTGCGTGACCTCGTACATGTAGTGGTTTCTCCGTCGCTCAAATTGTGGATGGAAGAGAACAGAAAATCGATAATATTGGCATGACATACCCTCCGCCACGCACCGCACGGTGACTTGCGAAGATGTAGATGAAGGCACAGACACTGAAAGGTCTAGAAAAGCGGTATGGTCATGAAATTAGAAATATCTTGATTGCAAAACCTCTTTTGATGGCTTACCAGTTGACACCGCTCCTGGATATCCTGAGCAGACAGCCTTATAGGCGGCGTCATTTCTGGCCTCCCTGCCAGTGGATATCGATTGTGGGCCCTCTCGTATCGCCCTTGTCCGACACCGCTCTTTGCTGCTGGGCCTGCTCCCGAGTCTGGGAAACGACATTAGGGCACGCTTATCCAGGCAATATTTCCGGGGAGCACCTTTTGCAGCAGGCGGAACAGAGGCCATCACTGACCTCGTTTACGTGGGGGCGATTGCCCTGCCCGCCTCAAACGCAATACACTATTCAAAACCCGGGGGACCGCCGCCTCCACCGGCCGAATGCTTTTCGATCCAGTCCGCTGGGGGCCCAGCTGCTGCTGACCTGTGCTGCGGGGGCGCTTCTGGAACGCGGAGGCGGACGTCCGACGCACCACATGTTCTACTCTGAGCAGGGTTCTTCGAAAGGAGGAACTGCGTTGACCACCTTAGAAAAGCATTTGATTCAGAATCACGTCAACACTTATACATGGGAGTACCATCGTGTGGGGTATCAAACGAATTTTGTGCCTGGATTGAGGACGCATCACGCTATTTTGAATAGAGAGTCATCGACAGACGTGAAAGCAGCTAGCCGCGTGGGATTAGGCGAGCGGTCTGAGGCGCTGCAGTCATGGACTGTGCGGCTGGTCCCGCCGGAGGTTCGTCCTCCCTCGGGCGTGGGTGTGTGTGTTTGTCCTTAGGATGATTTAGCTTAAGTAGTGTGTAAGCTTAGGGACTGATGACCTTAGCAGTTAAGTCCCATAAGATTTCACACACATTTGAACATTTTTGAAAGCAGCTACAGAAGTGACCCTGGTAAGAGTGTTGGAACCCTTGTTGTTCATCCTGTACGCTGCCTGACACATAAAATGAAGCACCCAGAAAGAAAGAAAGAAACGAAGTGAAAAGTCACTGGTTCAGAGAGCATGTGATGTTGTTCCAGTGATTGCTGAATAGAGTCAGATTTTCAAAGAACTTGGTAATGTAAGCCCACTTATCTCTGCGACGTTGCATCACCTGGGGCCTTTGTGTACGCACTGATTCTGCTGGGAAGGGTTTCATAACGCTGTTGCATCCTCTCCTGAGGTAAATTGGCCCACAAATTTTGTAACAGGTCCTCGATATGCTGGACACTAGTTGCACTGGCACGGAGTTGACGATGGAGCAGCTTCGAAACATACTCTCTCGGGGACAGATCTGGAAATCATGCTGGCCAAAGGAGTACCTCGACATCATGCAGACAATTCATAGAGACATACATTTTATATGTGGACGAGCATTGTCCTGTTGAAAGACAGCACCGCGAGACTGTCGCATGAGACACAACACACGAGAACGCATGGTGTCCGTGAGGTACTGTTGTACCGTCAGAGTTCTCTCTGTCACTGCCGGCCTTGAACTGGAGCCATATTTCATGGCGACTCACACCACGACGCCAGGAATAAGACTGTTATGGCTCTCCAACACATTGGAAGACTGGGACCTCTCCCTAGGTCCTCGTCATCTTCGCCGATGGTGGTCATCCGCAGTAGCACAGAACCGCGATTCACGCCGAACACATTTCGACGCCATTCATCAACACGATTCCCGATCACGACATCACTTCTCTGTCTGTGTTGCCGTGATTACGGCAGCTTATGCATGGCACAGTGATTCCGTTGTCCGGCATGGTACGATGATGATGATGTTTGGTTTGTGGGGCGCTCAACTGCGCGGTCATCAGCACCTGTACACATTCCCAATCTGAACACAGTAGAGTCTCGTCACTTGCATTAACGATGAGGAATGATGAGAACAACACAAACACCCAGTAACCGGGCAGAGAAAATGCTCAACCCGGCCGGGAATCGAACCCGGGACCCCGTGATCCACAGGTAGCAACGCTAGCCACTAGACCAACTGATACGGACGACCAGTGGTACGAGGTGGCACAGATTGTTGATGTGAATTGATTAAATGTTCTCTAATGGCATGTGAAGATACGAAGGATGCACGATGTGCTTGGTGCACAAATAAAAATGTGCACAAATATAAAACAGTGCATCACAAATACTGTAACTCAGGTTTGTGTAACATAAATGCAGCGCCTTTCCGAAGTTTTATGTAGGCCATAGAGTTAGATATTTCTGTTCACCTCAGAAAACATTGTGGCGTTGGTGCTAATAAAACAGTTTTTCGCCCTCATCTCATTTCATCAACATAATGAAATCTGTCATTCGGTTCCTAAAAAATTCATGTAAATACACTTTCTCATCCTATAATTTGTGCCACATAAGAAAAATCGTACCGCAATCAATTGTTAAATGAACAAAGCGATTGTCGTAACAAAGCCTCCTGTTTCGAAGTAGTTTTTTCTGACTTGTTATAATGTCCCCCCCCCCCTCGCTTTCCCCCCGTTCTTTTGACATCCCTTGGTTGGTGATTCTTTTTCATTTCCTACAGGTTGAACTTCGTCTAACAGTATATTGATGTATCAGTTCTTTCACACTGATGTGTTTAGTGTAAAAACGGTTGGGACCGGCAGCTAGAAGTTTGCTACTCGCGGACCACATCTCCAGGCTTGCAGCAGTTACACATCTAGATTATCTACACCAGTAGTTACACAATTTTTGATTAGTTTTTACTCTGGGATACCCTTCTCTTGCAGTCTGTTTCAGAACATTCTTCATCTTGCATTTGCGATCAGATTGCAGACATGTTTGCACTGCAAACACGTCTCTGGGCATTTTCAACTGACAGGATACTGCGTAACGTATTCAAGTACGTATGATGGTGTATAAATGATAATTTGAAATGTAATTTAGTTTTCTATGATATTAATAGCCGCTTTTTCTTTCTGTTTAATGTTGTAATGACTTGGTAGTAGGTCGAAACTGGCGATGACTGCACTTGCGCTACGTGTAATGCTTAATAAAAGAAGGAAAAGAAAGGGAATGCATTTGTAAGTATCTGGAAAAACTTAATACATGTTTGCGACTTGTACCTATATCCTTGCATGTTTTGCGTTCAGTACGGCGTGTATCATACAAAAATAAATAAGAATGATAATTATCATGGTTATTCACGTTTATACCCCAGTGGAGCACGGTATGTACTACACGCGGCATTTTCAGCAGCACTTTGTGTTAGCTTTTCTTTGTGGCTGTATTTCTTCTATTTTCTCAGAATGGACTCTTTTTTTACGTTCGTCAGACCATTTTGCTCTGGTTTTCTTGCGTTTTCCGCCCGGCCAACTGCCTGCCTTCTATATTAAGTTGTTTTATTGATTCTCCTTTCAGGGCGTTCTTTTACTGCACAACCTCATTTTATTGTTTCAGTTATAGCCTTACTGTAAATTTCGTAGGACTTCGCAACCTGTCTAGTTCAACTGGTTGGTTCCATTCTTTTAACATGCTCATAGAATTTTCGCCTCTTTTTTTTATATCCGAATACATGTTGGTATACTTTTAAATTTCTTTACTTCCTGTTTGCGAGTTGCTTCTTCACTCTAATGTGAACCAAATTTTTCCTCGTAATTCCCGTTCTCTCTTTTGAATCTGAGCTCTGTTTCTCTTAACGTTTAAAATGTTGTCTTAGTGGCTTTAAGACACGTTGGTTTGATTATCATCCTGAAGTGTAGTAGTATGGTGTATTCTGGAATGCAACTTTTGTTATAGATAACTCTCGTCAGCCTGAAAGTTGTTTCCATTCAATAAATAATGATAATAATAAAAAAAGAATTGTGCAAATGTGCTGTGAAGCAGAAGGCATCTGTATGCATGAAAATACATTTACAAGTGCTGAACCTAGGATCTAGTAGTCACTGCTGGAAAGAACCATTGATAACATACACTGACGGAAAACATCGCAACACCAAGAAGGAGTTGTGTGACATAGAAGAAAGTTGATAGGAGTGTTTCAACATGTGGGAGATGACGCCCATTCTAATTTCGCACCAGCTGCATAAGAGTGGCGCCTGTAGCGTCAGTATGAGGATGTAAATCTCGTTTGCTTTAAATACACGCTGAGCCGGCCGCTGTGGCCGAGCGGTTCTAGGCACTTCAGTCCGGAACCACGCAGGTTCGAATCCTGCCTAGGGCATGGATATGTGTGATGTCCTTAGGTTAGTTAGGTTTAAATAGTTCTAAATCTAGGGGACTGATGACCTCAGAAGTTAAGTCCCATAGTACTTGGATCCATTTGAATTTTGAAATACAAGCTGTAGCGGTCGTGACCGTTAATTACCTATGAGATTGGACGTGATGAGCTGATGTTAGGCAAGAATGCCTTGAAGGCGACAAAAACGCCGTTATCAACACGTCATGTGTTTGAACGAGGTCATGTAATAGGGTTACGAGAAGATGGATGTTTCTTCGACGATATTGTGGAAAAACTAGGCAGGAATGTAGCGACTGTACATGTTTTCTGGCAACGGTGGCGCATCGTACTGCATATGCTGGAGCAATTTTGGTAGGAGTTGGCACGCCAGTGACACAACGAACTGTTACAAATCGGGTACTTCAAGGACAGCTCCGAGCCAGATGTCTTGTAGCGTGCATTTCACTGACCACAAACCACCGCCATTTGCGACTTCAGTTGTGTCGAGAGAGAGCAGGGTGGTGGTCAGTTGTGTTTTCTGGTTGTACTGACACGGTACCAGTGAAGGCCGTGTGTTGGTTAGGAGTCCAGTTGAGGTCCTGGAACTAACCTGTCTGCATGCTGGACACATTGGACCTACACCTGGAGCTATGGTGGTGTGCGATTTCGTACTAGAGCAGGAGCGGTATTGTGGTTATCCCACGCACCCTGGCTGCAAAATAGTACGTTAGTCTGGCGATTCGACCTGTTTTGCTGCTATTTACGAACATTATTCCAGGGGGTATTTTTAAACAAGACAACACTCGGCTGCATACCTCTGTTGTAATCCAACATGCTCTACAGTGTGTCGGCATGTTGCCTTGGCCTGTTCGATCACTAGATCTGTCTACAGTTGAGCATATGAGGGATATCATCAAACTCGAGCGTCATCCACAACCAGCATTAACCGTCCCTGTATTGATTGATCAAATGCAAGAGGCATGGAACTCCCTGGCACAAACTGATATACGGCACGTTTAAAAACAATTCATGCAAGTTCACCTGTTTGCATTCAACTTTCTGTCGTAAGAAATTTTGGTCTTATGTCAAAGCGGTAGGGAGATCAAAACAAAATGTCCACTCTGTGACCAAAATGGTACTGAAACAGAGGATGACAGACCAAAGGCCGAAATACTAAATGTGTTTGCCGGCCGAAGTGGCCGTGCGGTTCTAGGCGCTGCAGTCTGGAACCGCGAGACCGCTACGGTCGCAGGTTCGAATCCTGCCTCGGGCATGGATGTGTGTGATGTCCTTACGTTAGTTAGGTTTAACTAGTTCTAAGTTCTAGGGGACTAATGACCTCAGAAGTTGAGTCCCATAGTGCTCAGAGCCATTTGAACCATTTTTGAACTAAATGTGTTTTTCCAAATCTGTTTCACAGAGGAAGACTGCACTGTAGTTCCTTTTCTAGATTGTCGCACAGATGACAAAATGGTAGATATGGAAATAGATGACGGAGGGATAGAAAAGAAAATCGCTCAAAAGAGGAAAGACGGCTGGACCTGATTGGATACCAGTTCGACTTTACACAGAGTACGCGAGGGAACGTGCCCCCCTTCTTGCAGCGGTGTACCGTAGTTCTCTAGAAGAGCGTAGCTTTCCAAACGATTGGAAAAGGGCGCAGGTCATCCCCGCTTTCAAGAAGGGACGTCGAACAGATGTGCAGAGCTACAGACCTGTATCACTAACGTCGATCAGTTGTAGAATTTTGGAACACGTATCGTGTTCGAGTATAATGATTTTTCTGGAGACTAGAAATCTACTCTGTAGGAATCAGCATGGGTTTCGAAACAGACGATCGTGTGGAACCCAGCCCGGGCGATTCGTCCACGAGACTCAGAGGGCCATAGACACTCGTTCGCAGGTGGATGCCGTATTTCTTGACTTCTGCAAGGCGTTTGATACAGGTCCCCACACTCGTTTCATGAACAAAGTAAGAGCATATGGAGTATCAGACCGATTGTGTGATTGGACTTCCTAGATAACAGAACGCAGCATGTCATTCTCAATGGAGAGAAGTCTTCCGAAGTAAGAGTGATTTCATGTGTGCAGCAGGGGAGTGTCTTAGGACCGTTGCTGTTCACAATATACATAAATGACCTTCTACATCTACATCTACATCTATACTCCGCGAGCCACCTTACGGTGTGTGGCGGAGGGTACTTATTGTACCACTATCTGATTCCCCCTTCCCTATTCCATTCACGAATTGTGCGTGGGAAGAACGACTGCTTGTAAGTCTCCGTATTTGCTCTAATTTCTCGGATCTTTTCGTTGTGATCATTACGCGAGATATATGTGGGCGGTAGTAATATGTTGCCCATCTCTTCCCAGAATGTGCTCTCTCGCAATTTCGATAATAAACCTCTCCGTATTGCGTAACGCCTTTCTTGAAGTGTCCGCCACTGGAGCTTGTTCAGCATCTCCGTAACGCTCTCGCGCTGACTAAATGTCCCCATGACGAATCGCGCTGCTTTTCGCTGGATCATGTCTATCTCTTCTATTAATCCAACCTGGTAAGGGTCCCATACTGATGAGCAATACTCAAGAATCGGACGAACAAGCGTTTTGTAAGCTACTTCTTTCGTCGATGAGTCACATTTTCTTAGAATTCTTCCTATGAATCTCAACCTGGCGCCTGCTTTTCCCACTATTTGTTTTATGTGATCATTCCACTTCAGATCGCTCCGGATAGTAACTCCTAAGTATTTTACGGTCGTTACCGCTTCCAATGATTTACCACCTATGGCATAATCGTACTGGAATGGATTTCTACCCCTATGTATGCGCATTATATTACATTTATCTACGTTTAGGGAAAGCTGCCAGCTGTCGCACCATGCATTAATCCTCTGCAGGTCCTCCTGGAGTACGTACGAGTCTTCTGATGTTGCTACTTTCTTGTAGACAACCGTGTCATCTGCAAATAGCCTCACGGAGCTACCGATGTTGTCAACTAAGTCATTTATGTATATTGTAAACAATAAAGGTCCTATCACGCTTCCCTGCGGTACTCCCGAAATTACCTCTACATCTGCAGATTTTGAACCGTTAAGAATGACATGTTGTGTTCTTTCTTCTAGGAAATCCTGAATCCAATCACAAACCTGGTCCGATATTCCGTAAGCTCGTATTTTTTTCACTAAACGTAAGTGCGGAACCGTATCAAATGCCTTCCTGAAGTCCAGGAATACGGCATCAATCTGCTCGCCAGTGTCTACGGCACTGTGAATTTCTTGGGCAAATAGGGCGAGCTGAGTTTCACATGATCTCTGTTTGCGGTATCCATGTTGGTTATGATGAAGGAGATTTGTATTATCTAAGAACTTCATAATACGAGAACACAAAACATGTTCCATTATTCTACAACAGATTGACGTAAGCGAAATAAGCCTATAATTATTCGCATCTGATTTATGACCCTTCTTGAAAATGGGAACGACCTGCGCTTTCTTCCAGTCGCTAGGTACTTTACGTTCTTCCAGCGATCTACGATAAATTGCTGATAGAAAGGGGGCAAGTTCTTTAGCATAATCACTGTAGAATCTTAAGGGTATCTCGTCTGGTCCGGATGCTTTTCCGCTACTAAGTGATAGCAGTTGTTTTTCAATTCCGATATCGTTTATTTCAATATTTTCCATTTTGGCGTCCGTGCGACGGCTGAAGTCAGGGACCGTGTTACGATTTTCCGCAGTGAAACAGTTTCGGAACACTGAATTCAGTATTTCTGCCTTTCTTCGGTCGTCCTCTGTTTCGGTGTCATCGTGGTCAACGAGTGACTGAATAGGGGATTTAGATCCGCTTACCGATTTTACATATGACCAAAACTTTTTAGGGTTCTTGTTTAGATTGTTTGCCAATGTTTTATGTTCGAATTCGTTGAATGCTTCTCTCATTGCTCTCTTTACGCTCTTTTTCGCTTCGTTCAGCTTTTCCTTATCAGCTATGATTCGACTACTCTTAAACCTATGATGAAGCTTTCTTTGTTTCCGTAGTACCTTTCGTACATGACTGTTATACCACGGTGGATCTTTCCCCTCGCTTTGGACCTTAGTCGGTACGAACTTATCTAAGGCGTACTGGACGATGTTCCTGAATTTTTTCCATTTTTGTTCCACATCCTCTTCCTCAGAAATGAACGTTTGATGGTGGTCACTCAGATATTCTGCGATTTGTGCCCTATCACTCTTGTTAAGCAAATATATTTTCCTTCCTTTCTTGGCATTTCTTATTACACTTGTAGTCATTGATGCAACCACTGACTTATGATCACTGATACCCTCTTCTACATTCACGGAGTCGAAAAGTTCCGGTCTATTTGTTGCTATGAGGTCTAAAACGTTAGCTTCACGAGTTGGTTCTCTAACTATCTGCTCGAAGTAATTCTCGGACAAGGCAGTCAGGATAATGTCACAAGAGTCTCTGTCCCTGGCTCCAGTTCTGATTGTGTGACTATCCCATTCTATACCTGGTAGATTGAAGTCTCCCCCTATTACAATAGTATGATCACGAAACTTCTTCACGACGTTCTGTAGGTTCTCTCTGAGGCGCTCAACTACTACGGTTGCTGATGCAGGTGGTCTATAGAAGCATCCGACTATCATATCTGACCCACCTTTGATACTTAACTTAACCCAGATTATTTCACATTCGCATTCGCTAATAACTTCAGTGGAAATTATTGAATTCTTTACTGCTATAAATACTCCTCCACCATTGGCGTTTATCCTATCCTTGCGGTATATATTCCATTCTGTGTCTAGGATTTCGTTACTGTTCACTTCCGGTTTTAACCAACTTTCCGTTCCTAATACTATATGCGCACTATTTCCTTCAATAAGAGATACTAATTCAGGAACCTTGCCCTGGATACTCCTGCAGTTTACCAATATTACGTTAACTTTTCCTGTTTTTGGTCTCTGAGGACGGACGTTCTTTATCAACGATGATAATGTCCTCTCTGGTAAGCCGTCAGGTATTTTATCGTTTCGCCCAAGGGGGGGGTCCCTCTAACCTAAAAAACCCCCGTGTGCACGCCACACGTACTCTGCTACCCTAGTAGCTGCTTCCGGTGTGTAGTGCACGCCTGACCTGTCTAGGGGGGCCCTACAGTTCTCCACCCAATAACGGAGGTCGATGAATTTGCAACCATTATAGTCGCAGAGTCGTCTGAGCCTCTGGTTTAGACCCTCCACACGGCTCCAAACCAGAGGACCGCGATCGACTCTGGGCACTATGCTGCAGATATTAAGCTCAGCTTGCACTCCGCGTGCGATGCTGGTTGTCTTCACCAAATCAGCCAGCCGCCGGAAGGAACCAAGGATGGCCTCAGAACCCAAGCGGCAGGCGTCATTCGTTCCGACATGTGCTACTATCTGCAGCCGGTCACACCCAGTGCGTTCAATAGCTGCCGGAAGGGCCTCCTCCACATTACGGACGAGACCCCCCGGCAAGCACACCGAGTGCACACTGGCATTCTTCCCCGACCTGCCCGCTATTTTCCTAAGGGGCTCCATAACCCGCCTAACGTTGGAGCTCCCTATAACTAATAGGCCCGCCCTCTGTGACTGTCGGGACCTTGCCGGAGAATCGGCCACTGGCCCAACAGGCGAGGCATCCTGTGGTGGCTCGGAAACGATGTAATCACCACTAGGAAGCACCCCGTACCTGTTGGAAAGGGGTAAGGCAGCTGCCACGCGGCCAGATCCCACCTTCGCCTTTCGGCCAGGCACGCGCGAGCCCACCACTGTCCGCCATTCACCCTGGAGTGATGGCTGACCGGTAAGATGCTCACTGCCGGAAGACGCAGCGACATCAGGGGTTCCATGTGATTCCAAGGCCACCGAAGTAGGCATAGGTCTCACCACAGTTGCCACAACGCCACTACGAGCCGACGCCTGCGCCTCGAGCTCGATGAGCCTAACAGACAAAGCCTCCACCTGCCCCCGAAGAGTGGCCAATTCTCCTTGCGTCCGCTCACAACAACCACAGTCCCTACACATGACTATGTTTACCCTACTCTATACGGTGACAAATTCCCAAGATAATCTTCTGATGAGCTACTCTGATAATCAAGAAACACTCACTGAAATACGAGACGCGAAAACTACGCTAGGTTTTCCCAGGAAAACTATTTAAAAGCTAAGCGCAGCAAATAAGTACAAAAACGCTTTATACAAACAGTACTCGCTGCTGCTGGTGCTCTCGCTCTGGCTGTCACAAGGCAACTGCTGATTCAAGTGACTAGTGGCTAACGGCCGCGAAACAAACAAAAGACGGTTTTAGGGCGCTTTCTGTTCTAAACGATCAAGAAAACACTAAGAAATCTAACACGAAAACTACGTAAAGTTTTATCAAGAACTGTTAGTTACTATGCAGAGCAGATAAACACAAATAGAATCCCTTCCTTAGTGGAAGGTCGTAAACAAAATGCAAAATAAACGCTTTATACAAACAGTACTCGCTGCTGCTGGTGCTCTCGCTCTGGCTGTCACAAGACAACTGCTGATTCAAGTGACTAGTGGCTAACGGCCGCGAAACAAACAAAAGACGGTTTTAGGGCGCTTTCTGTTCTAAACGATCAAGAAAACACTAAGAAATCTAACACGAAAACTACGTAAAGTTTTATCAAGAACTGTTAGTTACTATGCAGAGCAGATAAACACAAATAGAATCCCTTCCTTAGTGGAAGGTCGTAAACAAAATGCAAAATAAACGCTTTATACAAACAGTACTCGCTGCTGCTGGTGCTCTCGCTCTTATGGATAACATCGGAAGTTCACTGAGGCTTTTTGCGGATGATGCTGTAGTATATCGAGAGGTTGTAACAATGGAAAATTGGATTGCAATGCAGGAGGATCTGCAACGATTTGACGCTTGGTGGATGGAATAGCAATTGAATCTGAATGTGGACAAGTGTAATGTGCTGCGAATACATGGAAAGAAAGATCCTTTACCATTTAGTTGCAATATAGCGGGTGAGCAACTGGAAGCAGTTAATTCCATACATTATCTGAGAATAGGTATTAGGAGTGATTTAAAATGGAATGACCATATAAAATTAATCGTCGGTAAAGCAGATGCCAGACTGAGATTCATTGGAAGAATCCTAAGGAAATGCAGTCCGAAAACAATAGGTTACAGTACACTTGTTCTCCCACGGCTTTGAATATTGCTCACCAGTGTGGGATCCGTACCAGATAGGGTTGATAGAAGAGATAGAGAAGATCCAACGGAGAGCAGAGCGCTTCGTTACAGGATCATTTGGTAATCGCGAAAGCGTTACGGAGATGATAGATAATCTCCAGTGGAAGACTCTGCAAGAGAGACGCTCAGTAGCTCGGTACGGGCTTTTGTTGAAGTTTCGAGAACATACCTTCACACAGGAGTCAAGCAGTATATTGCTCCCTCCTACGTAAATCTCGCGAAGAGACCATAAGGATAAAATCAGAGAGATTAGAGCCCACACAGAGGCATACCGACAATCCTTCTTTCCACGAACAATACGAGACTGGAATAGAAGCGACAACCGATAGAGGTACTCAAAGTACCCTCTGGCACACACCGTCAGGTGGCTTGCGGAGTATGGATGTAGATGTAGATATTAATGTGATTATTCGCGCTTATTTCAACTTGCAATGATATTGACTTATGTATGTTACGTAGAGAAATGTATTCCTGAAATTTTATTACTCTACATTAATTATTATTTGGTTTTGAGATTTTTCCGTTATTGTATTTTTTCAAGAAAGTGGTGTAAACGTGTAAGGAACACAGTCACGGCGGTAATACTAATAACAACGGTTGAAATTAAGGAAAAAAAGTTGCATTTGCAAACACCAGATCGACCAGTCGTTTGGTTTCTTCCGACACCTGTCCGCCGCGATCTCAGTGGAGTGAGCTGCCCTCCGCCGTCGAGAACGATGTAGCGCGGCTTGTTCGACAGGTGCGGCCCAGGACGTTGCGACCGGACAACGTTCAGCGCGAGGGCAGGACGCGGCAGTGCGACACCGCTCCATGTCAAACCGCGGCCGGCCTGTAGGGGAGAAAAAAATGGTTCAAATGGGTCTGAGCACTATGGGACTTCACATCGGAGGTCATCATTCCCCTAGAACTTAGAACTACTTAAACCTAACTAACCTAAGGTCACCACACACATCCATGCCCGAGGCAGGATTCGCACCTGCGACCGTAGCGGTCGTGCGGTTCCAGACTGTAGCGCCTAGAACCGCTCGGTCACTCCGGCCGGCTCTGTAGGGGAGACAGCAGGCCCGCTGCCGCTGATAAAGGAGGCGCACCGCAGGCTGGCTGCCCGGGCCCGCGCCGCGTAGCTGATCAGATCCACACTCGTGTCTGTCGTAACGGCGCCATTAGAATATCGACAGCAGGCGGCGGCGGCAGATCGGCGAGCGCTGAAGACGCGCCGTGCGGCTCCCCGCTGCCGAGTCCAGATAACGGCCCACACTCGTCATAAATACTGCCGGGGGAGGGGCCCGGACACACTTACATTACGACTGCGGTCCCCGGTCCGCCGCCTTTCTGTTTCTGCCGGGCTGCCACGCACGACCACACTGTGGTCTCGCTCTGAACACTGTGCGATCCACACGCCTCAGGCAGCCACTGGTGCCCCTCACATTGTCCTAACGCACGTACCTTAGTAGCCCTTATAGACAGGGACAGGAAAAAACCGTTCTATTTTACTTCCACTTTCGGTGACACACTAAGAAGAGAGAGAGAGAAATGGCTCACTGCGAAGAAATTATTGGAATGGTACGGAAATCGGTAGATGTAAAGTACATGTACAGACAAACAAATTGCTACAGTCTCAGAAAAATTGAATGATTTACTCAAGAGAAAGAGCTTCACAAATTGATCAAGTCAATAACAGTTCCACACTGTCGCCTGATAAACAGAGTAAGAGCCTACGGAATATCAGACCAGCTGTGTGGCTGCATTGAAGAGTTTTTAACAAACAGAACACAGCATGTTGTTCTCAATGGAGAGACGTCTACAGACGTTAAAGTAACCTCTGGCGTGTCACAGGGGAGTGTTATGGGATCATTGCTTTTCACAATATGTATAAATGACCTAGTAGATAGTGTCGGAAGTTCCATGCGGCTTTTCGCGGATGATGCTGTAGCATACAGAGAAGTTGCAGCATTAGAAAATTGCTGCGAAATGCAGGAAGATCTGCAGCGGATAGGCACTTGGTGGAGGGAGTGGCAACTGACCCTTATCATAGACAAATGTAATTTATTGCGAATACATAGAAAGTAGGATCCTTTATTGTATGATTATATCATAGCGGAACAAACACTGGTAGCGGTTACTTCTGTAAAATATCTGGGAGTATGCCTACGGAACGATTCGAAGTGGAATGATCATATAAAATTAATTGTTGGTAAGGCGGTTGCCAGGTTGAGATTCATTGGGAGAGTCCTTAGAAAATGTAGTCCATCAACAAAGGAGGTGGCTTACAAAACACTCGTTCGACCTGTACTTGAGTATTGCTCATCAGTGTGGGACCCGTACCAGGTCGGGTTGACAGAGGAGATAGAGAAGATCCAAAAAAGAGCGGCGCGTTTCGTCACAGGGTTATTTGGTAAGCGTGATTGCGTTACGGAGATGTTTAGCAAACTCACGTGGCAGACTCTTCAACAGAGGCGCTCTGCATCGCGGAGTAGCTTGCTGTCCAGGTTTCGACAGGGTACGTTTCTGGATGAGGTATGGAATATATTGCTTCCCCCTACTTAACCTCCCGAGGAGATCACGAACGTAAAATTAGAGAGATTCGAGCGCGCACGGAGGCTTTCCGGCAGTCGTTCTTCCCGCGAACCATACGCGACTGGAACAGGAAAGGGAGGTAATGATGGTGGCACGTAAAGTGCTCTCCACCACACACCGTTGGATGGCTTGCGGAGTATAAATGTATATATAGATGTAGAACGCGTTGCTCTACCTCTGGCCGTTGTGCAAGCAGTTATTCGGCTTTGCATTGACTGATAAGGGTTGTTGGATGTCCTCATGAGGGATTCGTGCCAAATTCTGTCCAACTGGCGCTGTAGATCGTCAAAGTCCCGAGATGGTTGGAGGACTCTGACCATAATGCTACTTACGCTCTCAATTGAGGCCGACGCGATGTTTGGAAAGCAGGATTAGAAGCAGTACAGGCTCTCAGAGTGTACGAACGGGCGTTATCTTGTTGAAATGTAAGCCCAGGATGACTTGGTATGAAGGGTCACAAAACGGGGTGTAGAATATCGTCGACGTATTGCTGTGTTGTAAGGGTAGCGCGGATGACAGCCGAAGGGGTTCTGCTGTGAAATGAAACGGCACCCCAGATCTTAACTGCTGCTTATCGGGCTATCCTACCTCTGTCCGGGATGTGTCCAGACACCTCTTCACTGGTCGAGGGAGCTCAGTTCGAAGTGGGACCCTTCAAGACATTTATGCTCCAGTCACGGAGATTTCAGGCCGAAAGTGCCGACACCGCTGCTAACGGACGTGCTGGTGTGCCGTGATTTCAGCCCCCCCCCCCCCCTTCTGTGAGCCTCTTATTGGTGGACCTTGTGATCACTGAAGAGATGATAATAATGAATCGGGGGCTGCGAGTGTGTCTCTGACGGCTGCTCGGTCCTAACTTTCTGTCGTGTACCTACGTCGACCGCTTCATTTTTGACACTGCGTTCGGCCATGGTTCACCCATTTCTGCCAACGTCAGCAAATAATAGCGTAGCTTCTATTCAAATGTCGAGCGATTCACCCATTACTGCAATCGGCTTATCTGAGCCCAGCTGCGCATCATGCTAAATTTGGTAATATTTTCGGCTAGTTTTGCTACAGAATTTTTGAAGGCTACTTTTAAACTTTCTGGTCTTGTTTCTTTGTTTCCCGGTATGTCTAAAACGGATATATATGTTAATGAAAGATATTAGCTATAGTTAATGATGCCATAGAATGTATTTATTTATATTACTGAAAAAAGGAATTCATTTATTTTAAACCTATTAAATCCAACCAATTAAAGAAAAAAATGGAATCATACACTGTTGAAAGTTTTTCAACAGAAACCATTGTCATAACTTCAAATTTCTCTTCTGAGAATTATACAGCTGATCCATCAAAACTTCACTATTGTTTCGGAACAGCCACGCAGAGTCTAAAATTGAACACTGAAAATAAACTGTTTTGAGCACACCTACGAAGCTTTGATGATGTTTGCATATCCTACTGACTTTTCCACTAACTGGGATAGATACCCAGCTCCTCCAGAACTTTTAACACACGCACATGCCCACACTGCCATGCGAGTGGAATAATTCACTACCAGCAAAGGTGTCAATGGCCTGGACTTTCTTGTGCGAACGCACACACTATGCCCGAACTCGTACGGGACTTGGTAGATTAATCTGCCACGAGTAATGAGTATGATGGGCAAACATCTATTAGGCGCACTACGAATGTAGTGGTGTGGACATGTTGGGAATGTGGGTCTCACGGGGAGCGTGCAAGGGATAAGTCCCTGCAGGCGCACAATCCTCTGTGCTCTCGGTGGCTCAGAAGGATAGAGCGTCTGCCATGTAAGCAGGCGATCCCGGGTTTGAGTCCTGATCGGGGCACACATTTTCAACATGTCCCCAATGAAGTACATCAACGCCTGTTTGCAGCTAGGGTGTCCAGTTAATTATCATTTCATTTCTAGCAAAGCTGCATGGTCTTCAACGGTAACTGTACTTTCGGGAACAGATACTACCGTCATATATAGGAATTAGTAATCCTTCAAGATATGTGACACGGCTGAGACTTGTCATTTTACAGACAGATTACAGAATCTTTCTCATGTGAGCATTAACAGAATTCATCATCATCGCCTGGTTGAAACAGGAACTTAGAGCTGCGAACACAGATCATATGGAACTGTGGTCATAAGAGTTGTCAGTCTAATTTCGAGGTGCAACCCAGTGCTTTTCACTGTTTACTTACCTCTTCCTAATATATATACCCCTTCATATTTCTCAAGAGCTTGCTGGACAGCATGAAGAAATCAATTTCCCATAATGAAACAGCAATCGTCACTTTTAACTTGAAATATAGGCAATTTACTCGATATTTCTGCGCTGCAAGTCGTAACAAAAACGACGTGCTATGGGAGATCTTCAATGCGGTGCACCAATTGAAGAGAATATTTTTTGTGGTACGCAAGTATAAAACCAAAAATCACCAAATACGGCTCTTGAACTTCACAAACACGCAAATCGACATGGCGCCCGCTTTGTTTCCATCAGTCAACTGGAGCACACGACAAGTGATGTCATGCAAGCGTACTACCAAAGTTTGTGGTTTAAATGTTGGACCGCATTAAAGATCTCTGAAAGACGCGTCATTTGGTGTACTACAATAGTTTGTGCAATCGCGTCTGGAAATGTCAAGTCGGTGACAGCTATTACTCGAATGTAAAGGTAGGAAGTGGGGTATCTCCGTTTGACATCACATGGGGAGCCATATTTGTTCATGTAGGAAATGAAACTGTCATTTTAAGGTTATACACAACTCTCCCCCCCTCCCACTCCATTGCCCCCTCCCCCCGGTCATGAGCCACGGACCTTGCCGCTGGCTGGGAGCCTTGTGTGCCTCAGCGATACAGATAGCCGTTCTGTATGTCTGTAGGTGCAACCACAACCGAGGAGTATCTGTTGAGGACAGACAAACGCGTGGTTCCTGAAGTGGGGCAGCAGCCTCTTCAGTAGTTGCAGGGGCATCAATCTAGATGATTGACTGATGGCCATGTAACATTAACCAAGACTGCCTTGCTGTGCTAGTACTGTACAAGGGGAAACTACAGCGGTAATTTTTCCTGAGAGCATGCAGTTTCACTGTATTGTTAAATGATGATGGCATCCTTTTTGGTAAAACATTCCGGAGTTAAAATAGTCCCCCATTCGGATCTCTGGGCGAGGACTACTCAGGAGGACGTCCTTAGGAGAAAGGAAAATCAGATCACTTAATCGGGTTGATCGGTTAGAAAATTTAAAAAGGGAAATGGACAGGTTAAAGTTAGATATAGTGGGAATTAGTAACGTTCGTTGGCAGGAGGAACAAGAGTTCTGGTCAAGTGTATACAGGGTTACAAATACAAAATCAAATAGGGGTAATGCAGGAGTACGTTTAATAATGAATAAGAAAATAGGATCGCGAGTCAGTTACTACGAACAGCATAGTAAACGCGTGATTGTAGCCAAGATAGACACGAAGCCTACATCTACCACAATAGTGCAAGTTTATATGCCAACTAGCTCCGCAGATGACGAAGAGATTGAAGAAACGTATGATGAAATATAAGAAATTATGAAGGGAGACGAAAATTTAATAGTCATGGGGGACTGGAATTCGATAGTAGGAAAAGGAAGAGAACGAAGAGTGGTAGTTGAATATGGTATGGGGGTAAGGAATGTAAGAGGAAGCCGCCTGGTAGAATTTTGCACAGAGCAGAATTTAATCATATCTAACACTTGGTTTAGCAATCATGAAAGAAGGTTGTATACGTGGCAGAGGCCTGGAGACACCGGAAGGTTTCAGAGAAATTGTATAATGGTAAAACAGAGATTTACGAACCAGGTTTTAAATTGTAAGACATTCCCAAGGGCAGATGTGAAGTCTCACCACAATTTATTGGTTATGGACTGTATATTAAAACTAGAGGAACTACAGAAAGGTGGGAATATAAGAAGATGGGACTCGGATAAACTTAGAGAACAGGACTTTGCAGAGAGTTTAAAAGGGAGCGTTAGGAAACGATTGACAAGAACAGAGGAATGATATACAGTAGAAGAGGAATAGGTAGCTTTGAGTGATTAAATAATGAAGGCAGCAGAGGATTAAGTAGGCAAAAAGATGAGGCTCTTAGGGGTCCTTGGGTAACACACGAGATACTGAATTTAATTGATGAAAGGAGAAAATATAAAAATTCAGTAAATGAAGCAGGCAAAAATGAATACAAATGTCTCAAAAATGAGATAACAGGAAGTGCAAATTAGTCAAGCAGGGATGGCTAGAGGACAAATGTAAGGATGTAGAGGCATATATCACAAGGGGAAAGTTGATAGTGTCTAAAGGAAAATTAAAGAGCCCTATGGAGAAAAGAGAAACACTTCTATGAATGTAAAGAGCTCAGATAGAAAACCAGTTCTAAGGAAAGAAGGCAAGCATAAAGGTGGAAGGAGCATATAGAGGGTCTATACAAGGGCAATATTAAGGAAATGGAAGAGGACATAGGAGAAGATGAAATGGGAGATATGATAATGCGTGAAGAATTTGACAGAGCATTGAAAGACCTAAGGCGAAACAAGGCCGCAACTTCCGTTAGAACTACTGATAGCCCTGGGAGAGCCAAACCGGGCAAAAATTCACTATCTGGTGAGCAAGATGTATGAAACAGGCGAAATACCTTCAGACTTAAAGAAGAATATTGTAATTCCAATCCCAAAGAAATCAGGTGTTGACAGGTGTGGAAATTACCGAACTATCAGCTTAATAAGTCACGGCTCTAAAATACTAACACGAATTCTTTACAGACGATTGGAAAAACTGGTAGAAGCCGTCCTTGGGGAAGATCAGTTCGGATTCCGTAGAAATGTTGACAGACATGAGGCAATACTGGCCCTACAACATATCTTAGAAGATAATTTAAGGAAAAGCAAACCTACGTTTCTAGGGTTTATAGACTTACAGAAAGCTCTTAGCAATGTTGATTGGAATAGTCTCTTTCAAATTCTGGAGGTGGCAGGTGTTAAATACAGAGAGTGAAAGGCTATCTACAATTTGTACAGAAACCAGGTGGCAATTATAAGAGTTTGGAGGGCATGAAAGGGAAGCAGTGGTTGGGAAGGAAGTGAGACAGGGTTGTAGCTTATCACCGATGTTATTCAATTTGAATACTGAGCAGGCAGCAAAGGAAAGAAAAGAAAAATTTCCAGTAGAAACTAAAATCGATGGAATAGAAATAAAAACTGTGAGGTTTGCTGATGACATTTTAATTTTGTCAGAGACAACAAAGGACCTGGAACAGCAGTTGAATGGAATGGACACTGTCTTGAAAGGAAGATATAAGAT
The DNA here is from genome assembly GCF_021461395.2 of Schistocerca americana. Taxonomy (NCBI): domain Eukaryota; kingdom Metazoa; phylum Arthropoda; class Insecta; order Orthoptera; family Acrididae; genus Schistocerca; species Schistocerca americana. The sequence continues at coordinate 106,359,255 of NC_060126.1, forward strand.
GAGCAACAAAAGCAAAACGAGGATAATGGAATGTAGTGGAATTAAATCGGGTATTGCTGAGGCAATGAGATGAGGGAATGAGACACTTTTAAAGCAGTAGATGAGTTTTGCTATTTTGGAAGGAAAATAACTGATGGTGGTCGAAGTAGAGAGGATATAAAATGTAGACTGGCAATAGCAAGAAAAGTGTTTCTGAAGAAGAGAAATTTGTTAAGATCGTTCAGACAAGTTCAGACAAGAAGTGAATAGAAGCTTTCGAAATGTGGTGCTACAGAAGGATGCTGAAGATTAGGTGGGTAGATCACGTAACTAATGAAGAGGTACGAATAGAATTGGAGAGAAGAGGAGTTTGTGCCACAACTTGAGGTGAAGAAAGGATCGGTTGGTAGGACATGTTCTGAGGAATCAAGGGATCATCAATCTAGTAGTGGAGGACAGCGTGGAGGGTAAAAATTGTAGATGGAGACCAAGAGATTCAGAGATTCAGAAGAATGGAGGTTGCAGTAGTTACTTGGAGAGAGTAGCATGGAGAGCTGCATCAAACCAGTCTCTGGACTGAAGACCGCAACAACAACAATTCTCTGTGTTAAAGGAAAAAATCAAAATGAAATTTCAGCATTCAGCAACTACCAGCTACCAATGTAGGTAAACTACCGCCCTGAGATTTACAACATTTCAGGACATTTCGTAAAAACCGCCGATTTCGTGATATGTCGCTAAATATCGAAGATATTACGTTATTTTTCGCTTTATTGTGTAGGCGAAATTTTCCTGTCCGTAGTTATAGATTTTGCGTGTATATACTCTAAGATTTTTGTTTTTCTTTTTTTGTGTTACAGCGCGTCCAAGAAAAGCAAGAAGACGGACTACGTGAAACATCTGTTCCCCAGCTTCCGCGGAGCTCCCATGGTGTCGCGCGAAGACCTCGCGACCGCGGAAGAGAACTCCACGCACTGTCAACGATGTGCGACGTGGAGGTGCACCTTTCAGTATTCTGGAAGGTTGTGGGTTCGATTCTCGACATGTTTAAATTTTGCGATGTCAGCGACCTGTGCAGGCTTATTAGACAATCACTGACCAATCAAACCAGAAAATGGAGGGACCAAAAAGAGCAATTAGGCTAACGCAGTAGCAGACACAGACTATGACGAAGTGAGAGTTGTGCTGGCAGGTGTCTGGGAGCCGAGAACTTTCGGGCTGCCTCAAGATGTGCGGGCCTTTCCTTAATCCTTCTACATAGAATGGTTTCTCCCAGAATGGCAAATGTCTTGCAGATACAGCTGAAAATAAGCTTGTAGGAAACCCTGGCAGGAAGCAGCCTTATTCTGGAGACTGCGATTAGTGGAGGAGGAAATGGCAATTGAAACTGCCTGAATTCTGATTGTGGTACACAGGTGCCTAATTGTTGCAAGAATTTCTTGGAGCGATTTTGTAGTTCGCGTAATGAAAAGTCTGTAGGGAAGCGACTGTTGGGCCTTGTAGGGTAGAGGAGAACTAAGTCTGGATTAATGATACCATATAACGTATAGGGTAGCCAAAATAAAACTAGCACAGAAAATATTACTTGCACCCCAAGACAGGCAATCCAACATACGTCATGGGTAGCCGGTGTGCATGAGATCGTAGCTTGGATTGTCTGTCGTAGGGTGCAAGTAATATTTTCTGCGCTAGTTTTATTTTCACCAGACTTTATACAGAGTCTCCCAGAAATGTTGTGAAAACCTCAAGAGGTTGTAGACGGTGTCTCGATGAACGAATCGGGGATAGGAACCTGTGTCCGAAAACTTCATCCGACGGCGCTACAGAGCTTCGAAGTTACAGGCGCCGGCGTCTGCCACGATCACCAACGGAGAAGATGCAGCTAGCTGCTGCGTAGTAAGGTCTCTCACGAATGCGATGCTCTGTTGTCTTGGTGGATGACGGTTTCCGACGCTAGTTTCCATCTGATGTTTATTTTCTTCCTGGAACCCTCTAGTACTTCCAACGCTTTTCGTTATACAGGAGAGATAGAAACTGCAGATGGAAAACTGCGTCCGAAACCGTCATCCACAAAATCCGGAAGAGGCAGCACAGTGGCAGAAGACAAGGCCTGTCTAAGCAGTAACTATCTCCATTTTCTCCACTGGCTGTTGTCACTGAATAACAAATGACATTGTCAGACATTCCACATACTATCCGTCAGCATACGAAGCCACGTTTCCCGCCGAAGACGCTGCCTAGTGGCAGGTGGCGGAGCCTAGAACATCGACACTCTGTAACGTCGTTAGATAACTTTTCCGGGTACAGGTTCCTATCTTCGATTTCTCCCTTAATACACCCTCTACAGCCTCTCGAAGCCTATCGCAACATTTCTGGGGGACTCCGTTGCGGTGGGGCGGGTTGTTTGTTACTCGTCGCTCGTCGTACTGTTCAAATTTAAGGTCCACCTATCTCAGTACGGCGTCCGCTCACTGTCCCTTTACTCTTTACTCTGCATGCGTAGATACTTACAAGACGACGCAAAAGCAGCGTTGAAGAAAGACGTTGCCTAACATGTGTCCTGCAGAGTCCGCGTTAACTCTCGTAGCAGTTCCTGTATTGTGATTCAACATAATTTCGGGCGGTAATGTGGTGCATTTCGACTGAAATATGTGCCCTAATATTTCCAGACTAGTAATGTTTGTTAATGAATAACACAAATTTACGCGCTACCAAGTCCTTATTTATTGAATAACTATTCTTTCATTCTTAATTCTCAGTCAAACCACAAAATTCACCTGCAAAGCAGCCAAAATTTTGCACAAGTCCGATCCGATTGACTACACGATCTCACAGTCACTCATCCGCTACTCTGAGTTTTACATTCAGTCTTTTTCAGTGGTCTTTACAGCAAAACATGCTCGCCAAATATTCAATAATTAATACAGAACATGCCACGCCGAGTTTTTACACAGACCGAAAGTTCATACGCGGCTAACTTTCCAACAAAACTATTCTTAAACTTCCAAACTTCACATAACTGTCTGTAAATGCAACTGCTATTACGGCCACATAATTTGGACGCGAGAAGCCAATTATTTCTTCATTTTTCACATAATAAAGACGGAAGCGTTCAACATGACTCGCACGTCCGATAGCTGACTAGCGACTCCTCTTTAGTCTCCTTCTCTTCCAGTATAGCTACCTAGTAGTGCGCGGGAACTGCTTAACTCTGACTGGTTGATTTGTTTGACTGGCCAATCAGAATCATTGTTCGATATCATTCTCACGTCAAAACTGGGCTGTGTCAATCACTATTCACAGATGCATTTACGTCATTCCAACATGCAAATATTGATACAATGATTAACAAAACCAAACACAAGGAAAACTAAACTTGAAATAAATTTAGAAAGTTATGGCTCTGCAAACGGCTATTCTGGCTGCCTCCTTACAAAAGCAAGTACACTTAGACATACGTCATCAGCAAAATGGGTACAATTGTCTTTCCCACGGTATGATTACATAATATGTTATATAAAATTAATCTTTGAATTTAACGTATGTCCATCATACACACTCTCACTCACTCTCTTTTACCCCCACATCTATATTAGACACAAATTATAATTTTGTCTGATTTTTTATATTACGAAAACGAAAAATAATTAAAGTTTTAATATGAAAATCTCAAGTAATTAATTCTGCACACTGATGTTTTCAAATTATACCAAAAGATAAACTGTTATAGTTCCTAACTGAACTTAATTCCCTAAGTGTCGGTTTTTGACTTTTTAAGTTATCTCCGAAACCATGATATTTAGAATGTTGAATTTTTATACAATCTTCTCCTGAATAAAAAAAAAACTAGTGTACCGATTTTGAAACTGATTGAGTAACATTTAATATAGTTTATTTAAGTTCATATGTGGCATGAATATACACTCGCTCGAAATGACACAGGAGCCGTTTCACGACTCATTGATAGGAAATAACTTTGCAGCTTCCTAAGCTCCAATACAGCCCATTAACTCGCGACGCTACACCGTCTAAGGAGTTACTTATGGATGTGTACAGAGAAGTCCCCTACAGAAAGTACAGACAGACAAATATTTTGTTTTGGGAACAGTTTAGCCAACAAATGGTTCAAATGGCTCTGAGCACTATGGCACTTGACATCTGAGGTCATCTGTCCCCGCCGCGCGGGATTAGCCGAGCGGTCTTAGGCGCTGCAGTCGTGGACTGTGCGGCTGGTCCCAACGGAGGTTCGAGTCCTCTCTCGGGTACGGGTGTGTATGTTTGTCCTTAAGATAATTTAGGTTAAGTAGTGTGTAAGCCTAGGGACTGATGACCTTAGCAGTTAAGTCCCATCAGATTTCACACCCATTTTCATCTGGCCCCTAGAACTTAGAACTACTTAACCCTAACTAACCTAAGGACATCTCACATATCCATGCCCGAAGCAGGATTCGAACCTGTGATCGTAGCAGTCGCGCGGTTCCAGACTGAAGCGCCTAGAACCGCTCGGCCACACAGGCCGGCGTTTAGCCAACAATTAACATCAAAGTTTATGGGAACGACATCTGAGACTGGCGTGTGACTGGGCAGGCAACCACAAGTGGATATATGTGCAGGCAAACGCGAAGCTCGTGGGCAAGTAAAAGTATACTTCTGTTAGCCATGCCTGGACGAAGTATGACGTTTCCAGAACAGCTCCTTTTGTTTTTAACCTCCGATCGGTCGCGAAAGTTAAGCCACAGTGAAAATCCGGCGTATCTTTGCGCAGGTATGTTGTGCAGTGCCCCTGATATGCTTATCGTATGCTGCACTGTCCAGTTCTGTGCGCACAGTGAGCACGTAAAGATGCCTAGGAAATAGTGCGAGGTGCCTGCTAAGAGATTTCGCCTGGTTACATGCAGCCCACATAACGTTACTATTATGCATTTCCTTCTTCATGACAATATTCGGTGGTACAATGAAGGGGCAACGAAGACAATCCTGAAGAGTTTTCGATGGGAAGGGTTACCATCCTCTATACAGCCAGGTCTTGGCTCCCTCTGATTTACATCTCTTCACTTACCTCAACCAATGGACATGACGATACAATTTTGGCACAGACAACGAGCTGCAGGCCGGGAGAGTGAATTTGTCGCAAATCACAGGCGGCTGTCTGGTGTGACAGTAGTGAAAATTATAGGTACTCTACAATTCAAACGATGTAAATGAGTAATTGTGACATTTATTAACTCTTCAAGGTCACACCCTAGACCCAGAAAATAACAACATTAATTTAATATTGAGTTTTAAGGATTGAATGAAATTCCATAGCAACAACCGGTTTATGGAGTTCGAAGGTTCTGGTTAACATGCACTTCTCTGAACACTCACTTAACCAAAACGATAATTATAAAATTTTTACGCTAGTAACATCTTAAACAGAGAAGGAGCAGCATAGTCCTCCCCGTTTCACATTGCTTAAGTATTTTTGGTGTATATGTTTAACACAGGTAGTTCATATGCTACTAAATGATCCTCTATATAAATGTATGATAGATAATACTTCAGAGGATCTCTGCCCTAATTCTTACTGCTTCCCAAACTTAATTACCAGAAGTCACACTTCCATCAAATCTAATTTCATTGCATAAATACATCTGTTTATTAACCATGTAAGAATCCACGCCAAATCAAATACAGGATATAAATTTTAGTACACTACTGGCCATTAAAATTGCTACACCACGAAGATGACGTGCTACAGACGCGAAATTTAACTGACAGGAAGAAGATGCTGTGATATGCAAATGATTAGCTTTTCAGAGCATTCAAACGAGGTTGGCGCCCGTGGCGACACTTCATACACAAACAGCAGTTGACCGGCGTTGCCTGCTGAAACGTTGTTGTCATGACTCGTGTAAGGAGGAGAAATGCGTACCATCACGTTTCCGACTTTGATAAAGGTCGGACTGTAGCCTATCGCGACATTGCTGCTCGCGTTGGTCGAGATACAATGACTGTTGGCAGAATATGGAATCGGTGGGTTCAGGAAGGTAATACGGAACGCTGTGCTGGATCCCAACGGCCTCGTATCACTAGCAATCGAGATCACAGGCATCTTATCTGCATGGCTGCAACGGATCGTGCAGCCACGTCTCGATCCCTGAGTCAACAGATGGGTACGTTTGCAAGACAACAACCATTGCACGAACAGTTCGACATTTGCAGCAGCATGGACTATCAGCTCGGAGACCATAGCTGCGGTTAACCTTGACGCTGAATCACAGACAGTAGCGCCTGCGATGGTGTACTCAACGACGAACCTCGGTGCACAAATGGCAAAACGTCATTTTTTCGGATGAATCCAGGTTCTGTTTACAGTATCATGGCGGTCGCATCCGTGTTTGGTGACATCGCGGTGAACGCACATTGGAAGCGTGTATTCGTCATCGCCATACTGGCGTATCACCCGGCTGATGGTAGGGGGTGCCATTGGTTACACGTCTCGGTCACCCCTTGTGCGCATTGACGGCACTTTCAACAGTGGACGTTACATTTCAGATGTGTTACGACCAGTGGCTCTACCCTTCATTCGACCCCTGCGAAACCCTACATTTCAGCAGGATAATGCACGACCGCATGTTGCAGGTCCTGTACGGGTCTTTCTGAATAGAGAAAATGTTCGACTGCTGCCCTGGGCAGCACATTCTCCAGATCTCTCTATGTTTGACTCATTGCCCAGGCGTATCAAGGCCGTTATTACGGCCAGAGGTAGTTGTTCTGAGTACTGATTTCTCAGGATCTATGCACACAAATTGCGTGAAAATGTAATCACATGTCAGTTCTAGTATAATATATTTGTCCAATGAATACCCGTTCATCATCTGCATTTCTTCTTGGTGTAGCAATTTTAATGGCCAGTAGTGTAAACCTAATTTATGATCGTTGAGATGGTGCTGCTTGTCAGGGTCTCCACCTGAGTGCGTTTCAAGTCTTTTGTAAAAGCCCAGTTCTCATCAGTCTGCCGGTAGCCCTTCTATTTCACTCATATTACCGAACCAGCGGTTCTGTCCGACTTGTGAAGACCGGAAACTAGTATTTGTCAATACAAAAGGGTTCATGTGGAACTGAGACATACACCACACTCCAGCTGACTGCCTAAGGCCACTTCTAACCGAACACCATGCAGAAGAACCAGTGTTCCGACTGATTATACAGTTTGTTTCAACAGTTCCATCATCCAAATTTATGCGAGCACACAATACACGAAGAAATCACCAATAGGACCGTTCTGAAGAAATGTATATCCACTGCGTCAACGTTTTGTTACAGCTTTGATTTGCAACATACACACATTGTTCATCTGCTACCCCGCAAAGTTAACGGAGATCAAGACGACCACGTGACACACAAGTATATACACCACACGAGAGCAACTACCAAAAACGGCAGTGGCAACAAGCAGTCTTACCCTGACATTTGGGTTCATCAGATGTACTGTTCTCAAATGAATTATACGAATGCCGACCCAAGGCTGCGTGACATTCCCATGAACTAAAGGAGCTGGTATGCCGGCAAACACTGCTCATTCGTAAAAATAATGTCGAACTAGCATCCTCGGAAGTGTCGTGCTCGGGAACATACCTTCGCTACGTCTTCAAATCGGCCCAGCAGTACTAGCTCAGAATACAAATTCACTCTCACATCCCAAATTTTCATTAAAGGCTCATATACCATTAACGTCCATGCTTCATTTCGTTCGCTTCCTCGAACAAACCAGTGAATTAAGAATTTGCCAAGTACTTCCAAACGCAGCGAACACTGGAGGCTTCTCACATAACAAACGGATCCCTTGTGGGCCGTTGCAATTCAGACGTCGGCATACACGTCCCTTGCTGTTGTCTCAATGTGGTCCGCCATCCAACTACCAGTGCCCATTGCCGCCTCAGTCCGTTTCGCAATCGACTCTCGAAGCTAACCGATCCACAGTCGCTATCGATTAGAAAACTCATGCCACTCGACACATGTGAAGTGGGTGTTGGAACGTTGGTACCACGCTATGACAAATGTCTAAGTTGTAGCGGCAGCTCTATAAATATTAGTTTGCGCGAAATACAGTGCACAATTTTTCGGTTATTATCAGCATTATCTGTAGGCCGTTTTATTTTCCAAACAGATCGAAAGGTCACCCTGTAGAGTCAGTGGAGGAAGACTAACCTCCCTTATTACTGCACCCTGAAGGCGTTTCCGCACCACAGTTTTGCGACATTCATTACTTCTGCAGATATTGCAAAGATAGCGCCGCCACCGTGCCTGTGCGCTGCTCCAGTTACCGAAAAAATATTCCTTTTCAACTTCTTATCTCCGCTCTCCGACTGAACGGTTTTAAGAGATTGCCCGTCCTGCGGCGCCATGTCGACAGTATTTTCACCCCCCACTCCACCCCCCCCCCTCCCCCCTCACCGAATCCCATTTCCACGTGCGGCCTCGTCTCTAATGAAGCAGAATGCCGGGTCGTTACTCCAGTTTTAATAAGGCAATTAAAACGAGAGTTTTGCCAATTAAGATAAGGGCATCGTAGGGCCTCGCGTTGAAAGGCGCTGACGAAAGGAAGTCGGACTCGGCGAGAGTCTGCCGCACGACCTCACTTCCCTGTTTTTCGTAGTAAGTCAGCAATCCGTCCCGAGTGGACTGCGCCACGCTGCGAAAACTCCTTCTGTAGTGTTGTCTGTACCGCAAATTTCGTAAAAATTAATGATTTTTTTTCATGGGTGTTCTAAATTGGTCCTTTCACCGACCTACGTTCCATGTAAAAAAACATTTACTGAGCTGTGACGGTCCATTTTTGTTATGTTTTGTGAGACCATTTTCAGTGTTTTGCTCGCGCGTAGTAAACATCGAAAAGACAATTGTGGAAGCTTCAGTAACACTACCTGTGATACTCTGAAGGGCCAAAGGAACTGGTACACCCGACTGATATCGCGTAGAACCCCCCCCCCCCCCCCCCCCCCCCAAAGCACGCAGAAGTTCCGCTATTCGAAGTGGCATGGACTCGACTAATGCTGCGAGGAACTGACACCATGAATCCTGCAGGGCTGTGCTTCGTGAGAGTACGAGGAGGTGGTGATCCCTTCTGTACAGCATGTTGCAAGGAATCAAACATATTCTCAATAATGTTCAATTAGGGGGAGTTTGGTGGTCAGTGGAAGTATTTAAACTCAGAAAAGTGTTCCTGGAACCACTCTGTAGCAATTCTGGAGGTGTGGGGTGTCGTATTGCCCTGCTGGATTTGCCCAAATCATTCGAAGTGCACAATGGACATGAGTGGATGCAGGTGATCAGAGAGGATGCTGTCGTATCTAGACATATCAGGGGTTCCATATCACTCCAACTGCACACTCCCCACACTGTTACAGAGCCTCCACCAGCTTGAACAGTCCCCTGCTGACATGCAGAGTCCATGGATTCGTGAGGTTGTCTCCACACCCGTACCCATCCATCCGCTCGATACAATTTGAAACGAGACTCATCCGACCAGGCAACATGTTTCCAGTCATCAACAACTCAATGTCGGAGTTGGTGGACCCGGGCGAGGCATAAAGCTTTGTGTCGTGCAGTCATCAAGGGTATACGAGTGGGCCTTCGGCACCGAAATTCGTCGCAAAGCCGAGGAGGGAGGACATTTGTGACTCACCCAATAAACATTACAAAAAAGAATTACTTTTGAATGCATTATGGGAACAGCAGTGATCAATGTCTTGTAAATAATTACTATTAAAAACAGTCTTGATCACGATTTATTTTACAGGTGACCGGTTTCGACCACTACTGTGGTCATCTTCAGACCAATGGGTTGGAACGCCTTTCTGTTGGAGAATTCTCCAACAGAAAGGCGTTCCAACCCATTGGTCTGAAGATGACCACAGTAGTGGTCGAAACCGGTCACCTGTAAAATAAATCGTGATCAAGACTGTTTTTAATAGTAATTACAAAAAAGGTCATCCAATGCTGAGGAGGGATCAGGGTGTTTGACATACTTAAGTCCCTCACGAGACATCGACGTTCCGGTGAGAGTTAGAGGATGATGAGTCGGCATCACCAGGAGACTGGTGCTTGCGACAACGACTAACAACTTGAGAGACTTGAATTTCATTTGTAAAAGCATTTTGAGCTGCCGAAGCACTTTACCAAGACTTGTCCAAAGCTTTAGTTGTGACCTTCCTGACAGGATCAAGGCGGACAGTCACATCGCGAATCGATGATTTCTCTATACGAAACTCTGCAGTTCTGGCACATGAAAGTGCACTTTTGGGCGAGGCGCTGCAAGTCGCCAGCCCAGGCTGCCAACGACTGTCAGTGTGGTAGAGTCGTGTAAGGAAAAAGCCGCCTACTTTACATGATAGAAGAACATAAAGAGATACGATGTTTTTTAGTATTAGGAAAGTATTGTAGAGTAAAAAAGCGTGCGATAGGCGGAACACCAGCGGCGGGGAGAGCCAGTTCTCGTCGAGTCTTGGGAGAGATACTGTATGACAGAGATGGACTGGCTTAGCTGAGGAACTCTGGGTCAGATCAAGTGGTTCCCTTTTGAAAATGAGAAATTTTGAGAAACGGACAACAGCTAAAAATTGAATATTATACGAAGAAAGATTTTTGGAATTTGGTTTTGACATATAAGTGAGTCAGCAACCAAAAGGTTCAAATGGATCTAAGCACTAGAACTTAGAACTACTTAAACCTAACTAACCTAAGGACATCACACACATCCATGCCCGAGGCAGGATTCGAACCTGGGACCGTAGCGATCGCGCTGTTCCAGACTGTAGCGCCTAGAACCGCTCGGTCACCCCGGCCTGCAACCAAAAGGTATCCGTCGCATTGCTTTGCATGCGTTTAGTGATTATTGAAGTTTGTTAATTTCACTGTTCAGTGATTTCAAGTGTTAGCTAAAGGACAGTTTATAAGTCATATACACAAGATGTTAGGGAGTCCCATCCACTTCTGTTAGTGTAAGTAGGCTGTTTAGGTTTTTATGTTGGTAACGCCACGTAGCGCTCTGTATGAAAATCACTGGCTGTGCTGTGTGTAGTCTGTGGCTGGTTTGCATAATTGGAATATTCACTATTGTAGTGTTGGGCAGTTGGATGTAAACAGCGCGTAGCATTGCGCAGTTGGAGGTGAGCCGGCAGCAGTGGTGGATGTGGGGAGAGAGATGGCAGAGTTTTGAGAGCGGACGATCTGGACGTGTGTCAGAAAAAGGAAATTTGAAAGACTGGATGTCATAAACTGATATATATATTATGACTTTTGAACACTATTAAGGTAAATACATTGTTTGTTCTCCATCAAAATCTTTCATTTGCTAACTATGCCTATCAGTAGTTAGTGCCTTCAGTAGATAGGATCTTTTATTTAACTGGCAGTATTGGAGCTCGCTGTATTGCTGTAGTTTGAGTACCGTTAACGAAGATTTTTGTGTGCCGGCCGCGGTGGTCTAGCGGTTCTGGCGCTGCAGTCCGGAACCGCGGGACTGCTACGGTCGCAGGTTCGAATCCTGCCTCGGGCATGGATGTGTGTGATGTCCTTAGGTTAGTTAGGTTTAAGTAGTTCTAAGTTCTAGGGGACTGATGACCATAGAAGTTAAGTCCCATAGCGCTCAGAGCCATTTGAACCAATGCTTGGCGTCTGTGATAGGGTTAAAAAGAAAGGAAGAAGGACGGAAGATTGCGTTTAACGTCCCATCAACATCGAGGTCATTAGAGACGGAGCACAACCTCGGATTGTTACAACAACGGGGAAGAAAATCGGCCGCGCTCTTTCAAGGGAACCAACCCGGTATTTGGCTGGAGGATTTAGGGAAATTACGGAAAACCTAAATCCGGTTGGCAAGATGCGGGTTCGAACCGTCGTCCTCCCGAAAGCGTGTCCACTGTGCTAACCACTCCGCCCCTCACGTGGTGGTTAGGAAGAACGATTAATTTTATTAGAGGGGAGTTTAAATGTTAAATTTTCAATTATGTGAAAATTAAATGAGTTCTCGTTTCATTTTATTTTCATTTAAACTATCCTCTCCACTTTCCTAAGTGGCACACATTTTGAATGGATTGAGTAGTAAGATCATTGTTAGCAAGTGAACAGAACGATAAGTGGTTAGAGTGTCGCCTTCCTTGACAAGCGGTAAATTATCGTTGCTATTTTCTCTTCCAGGTTATTGCGTCGAAACAGCATTGTCGTTGGTAGCTACGTACGCCTATACAGAACAGAACCCAGCGTCCGTTGCACGTAAGACATTATCAGTACCGAATTACAGAACTCATTTGGAAGATTTCGTTGTTCCGTGCAGTGAAATAAGTTAGATGTGAACACATTTTCGACAAGTAATGAATAGTCACTGTGAATGAGCATTTCTGCAACAAGGTTGGTTTCATTTAATAGAGTCAATGTTCAAAGATCATGCCATTAGAAATTTACAGCTAAAATAATTTTCATATATTAGATACTTTCCGCAATTTTCCATCATTAAATATGTTTCACTAAATATTGCCACATGTTTATAAAACACATGTTTATAAAACTGATTAAAATGGAGCCTAGTTGCAACAAGGTGTGTGTGCTGGCCATAGGATTCGGCTAAGAAAGCACGCAGATAATTGGAACACAAGTCTCTAGGACCTGAGAGCAGTTGCAGTTTCTGCAGCACTTCATACATAGAAGACTTTGCTGCCTATCAGAATGGCCATAAGCAAAACACTGCAGTTCAAAACGGCGGAGGTGGACATCCCATCATTCCGAAGACTCGGTGGGGGCACAGCCGCAACCACCGACTGGCGTAGTTCTTACTGCTGAAACACGCGTTGCAGCAGAACAACCAGCTGTTCATGCTGCAGTTTTTGTTCTTGTAGGTTTTTCTTGCTGCCAAAAGTCCGAAAACTTCGTGCCCACAACACGGGCGTTGGTCTTGAAGACGTCGCCGTAAACATGATGTAGCAAGAACTCATCGATACTATTGTGTCCGTGCAATCTTTAACCATTTCTCGGTTGATCGGCTACATAGGTCTAACTAAAGCAATACGCAGTTTCAAGCGTTGGGACGTCTCTGTCTCATATCCGTCTAGCGCTAGCGTGTAGCGAGTTGTTTTCGGAACTTGGAGGAAAAATACTGCGGATCATGGGGCGGATGTACAGAAGGTGCGAGCGATCATACGGGGCGGCGTGTATTTGTAGTATGTCTATTTCACGAAAACCGGATCAGATCGCCACCTTTTCGATTCCAAGAATGTCTTAAGTAAGTATTGTGTTTTCTTACACGTCAAGACGTTATATGAAACATCACTACACGCCGCAGTAGTTCTGCTGGTTTGTATATAATTTATAAGTAACGGGACATACATACCCCAGAAAACTTCGTAGAATATCGAAAAGACTGATGTGTTATATCTCAAAGCTCTCCGTAAATGTTACATTGAGATCTTGCTTGTGATATTTCATGTTTTTCCTTGTCTGGAGAGTAAATATGTTTTGCTCCTGATTTATTACACTTTTTTTCTGTAATTTCAATCCTGATAAAATCTTTCTAAAACGAAATAGACTTTTTACCTCTCAGAATCCCAAATTCACTAGAAAACAACGATCTAGTTAAGTTCATGGTACATATGTGTCCCACTTCATCAGTTTTCAAAACCGGTCGGCTTAAATATTTTGCAGTGAAAGTGTATTTATTTATCACTAAGGAAGATAGGTTTTGACCTTTTATTTTTCGAATAACTGCAACGTAAATTTTATCCATGTAAGGGTTGAACTAGGCCAATTTTGTCGCAAGTGGAATAGAAGAAATGCCAATACTGATATCCAGAAAGTCAAAGTCCACAGCAGAGTCGGTATTCTTAAAGAAGTTGGGAGTTAGAGGGACTCACTAATGTAAAGCACTATTTACGACTGAGCCACAATGGCTTCCTTGGCATGTTGCTGTGAGTATTTGAATCCATGTGACCCGCACCCCACGCCTCTCGTGATGTACTTCACTCCTGAGCTGTAACGCCTCCTTGCCGCTATCGATATCATCCGTTGGCGGACATGTTAATCCTTATATATTCTACCAGAACTTGGTAACAACAGCAAATACAACAACACTAGTACAATATGATGGCCATTCTGCATGTCACAAGAACTGCAGCTTTAATCATTGACCCACAAGCCGATGTTGTTACTGTTATGTATGAGGTGGAACTAACGGGCCTCATGGAGAAAGGGTGACCAGGCTGAGTCATGCAATTTGTCTGATAACGAGGTGTGGCCGTTAATTGCACGCGTTGATCACGTAGGCTGACGTGAGGATTAATGAACTATACTTGATGGGAGGTATCCGGAACATCTTAGGTGATTAGAAAGTTAGTAGACAGGAATACAATTAAATTCTTAGCTTTAATTCAGCATCAATCGTGAAAGTCGATCTTGACTTTGTACAATAATATTTTCAAGTGCAGTTATAGACTGAACTGCGAGTACTTCCTTACAATTCTGATTGCATCACACATATAGATCAATTGTCAATGCATAAACTGTATGTGACGCCTGGCTCGGTGGTAGCTACTGACTTAGCTGAAGGCTATGCTAACTAGCGTCTCTCCAAATGAGATCTCTGAAGCCATACCATGTGAACCATTCCTGTTAAAGTCGGCTGTAGAACTGAGCAGTGAGCTAGCTTGTCTCGTAAGACCAGCCGAGTGGCGGCGCTCGGTCTGCTAGCGTCGACAGTGGCGACTCGCGGGTCCGATGTGTACTGACGGACAGCGACCGATTTGAAGCCTACAACCCGGCAAGTGTGGTGCCTTGCGGTGACACCACAGTTACACTAACGTCCGATCATACCGTTTGACTGCTTTACTCTTACGCAAGGCGATGTATTTAATTCGGAGTACAGGAATATAGCACCAGGAGTGCAACGTCGGAGGAACTCGTGCAGCGGAAGGTAGGCCGGTGAGATCTGCGGGTTACTGTATCGCTGAGATCGGAGATTCGCCTAATAGATGGATTCGTGTCACTGTGTTATTGTGTGTGACTAGCTTTGATACCCACCACTCGAAAGAGACCTGTTACACGAGGGGTGTCCAGTAAGTAATGCAATACATTTTTTTCTGAAAGCAGGTTGATTTTATACAGGATTCCAATACATCATATTATTTACCACTCTTGTGGCTACAAATCTCTGTTTTTCAACATAATTTGCGTTCAGTGCGGCGGCCATTCAAATTGGTTCAAATGGCTCTAAGCACTTAACATCTGAGGTCATCAGCCCTCTAAACTTAGAACTACTTAAACCTAACAACCTAAGAACATCACACATATCCATGCCCGAGGCAGGATACGAACCTGCGACCGTAGCAGCCACGTGGTTCCGGACTGAAGCGCCTAGAACCGATCGGCCACCGGGGGCCATTCCCCACATTACTGGACGGGCGTGCATCCCTGCACGGTGCCACTCTACTGGTCGACGCCGGAGCCAACGTCTTGCTGCATCAATAACCTCCCCATCATCCACATACCGCTTCCCGCCGAGCGCATCTTTCATTTGGCCGAACAGATAGAGCTCGGAAGGTGCGAGATCCGGGCTGTAGGTCGGGTATGGAAGAACATTCCCATGAAGTTTTGTGAGTTCCTCCCTGGTGTGCAGACTTGGGTGGAGCCTTGTGTTTCACGGAGAAAGAGAAGCTCGTTTGCATTTTTGGTGCGAGGATCACGATAGTCGTTTCTTCATTGCAGCAGTCACAGCTGCGTGTGATCGGCCGTCACGTGGGAGACTAGACAGCTTTGCGCGAACTTGTTGCCATGGTGGCAGACGTCTCGCCCAACGACTCACCGTGCTTTTGTTCACGGCCAGGTCTCCGTAGACATTCTGCGAGGGCCCGTGAATATCTATGATGCTTTGGTTTTCCGCTAAAATAAACTCGATGACAGCTCTCTGCTTGGAATGCACCTCCGTTTCAGACGGCATTTTGAAGGCTTCGTATAGTGCCGATACCCATAGGAACAACGCCTGAAGCGGGAATATTCCGCTATGTCCCAGAATAAATTTCGCATTTTTCAACCAAAATTGGCTGAGAAAAAAACGTGTTGCATTACTATTTGAACGCCCCTCGTATATAGACTTTGTACCTTCACAGAACTTTTAGAAATTGTTCCAAAATTTCTTACTACATGCGAGGTTATAGTCAAAAGTTTCGCTCTATGCCCCAGACGATCTTATCGTCGTTAACACATGACGCTGTCGGCGGTAGGCTAGGCAGCAGTGAGTACGAGAGGAAGGCTGCAGCTTTACTTGTGCCCTTGTCTCCACAAAATGATTCATGATGGTCACCGGATGCCACTCCGGGTGCTACTTTGCTCCTAAAAGAGACTGCAGTCGCCAATGTCCGCTCGTTTCATGCGGAAGTCCAGATGTGGATAGTTATTTCAGTGACGTCTGCAACCGGAACGACGGATATGTTCACCTTCCTTGGGTCGCCGACGTCAACACTGATACACAGCAGACAGCTGAAGTGGGGCAACTCTTTAGAAAGGCTACCCAGGATCTAGACAGTTAAATGCACCAAAAGGTGTCGTTAGCGCTGTTCTGGTGCCCCTGTAAGGTTTCATAACTCTGTTCGTCGTCTTTTGGCGGACGAAAATGTCCTTTACAAAAATCAACATAGATGTGACAAGCAGAGATCTTGTGAAACTCTGCTCATTCCTTTCGCAGGCGCAGGTCCAATACACATAAATTTCCAAATTTTTCAGTTTAGTTTCAGAGAATAAAGCAGCATGAAAACTGACAGTCCCAAAATTCCGAGAACTGCTAGAGAATGATAGCCGAAGTGAAGAGATTGTAAAATGTAGACTGGCAATGACAAGAAAAGCGTTTCTGAAAAAGAGAGATAGGTTAACGTCGAGAAGAGATAAAAGTTTTAGGAAGTCTTTTCTGAAGGGACTTGTCTGGAGTGAGTCGATGTATGAAAGTGAAAGATGATAAACAGTTTAGACAAGAGGAGAAGAGAAGCTTTTGATATGTAGTGCTGAAGGTTAGATATGTAGATTATGTAACTAATGAGGAGGTACTGAGTAGAATTGGAGAGAAAAGAAATTTGTGGCGCAGTCTGACTAGAAGAAGGGATAAGTTGGTAAGACATATTCTGAGACATCAAGGGATCACCGCATCACCAATTTAGTGTTGGAGGGAAATGGGGCTGAGGCGGAGGGGGGGGGGGGAGGTAAAAATCGCAGAGGAAGACCAAGTCATGAATAAAGTATGCAGATTCAGAAGGATGTAGGTTGCAAGAGTTACTCGGAGATGAAGAGGCTTGACCATGATAGAGTAGATGTGCATCGAACCCGTCTTCAGACTGAAGACCACAACATCATCATCATCATCATCATCAACAACAACAACAACTAGAGAATTACAGGCTATGTGCTACACATGTTACTGTTCAGTTTCTTATCAGTGCCGATGGAGTTTCGTCCTCATTACCTGCGGTGAACGTTCCTCCTCCTTGAAGGGTAAGCTGAGGGTACTTCCTACAGACAGCAAAGCCGTGAGTTATTTTCTCAGTAATGAATTATCACTCAGAAATTATAATGTTACTTAAAATCCGTCTTGATGCAAATTTTTTTTATTATTCATATGACCGGTTTCGGTTCATTCAGAACCATCTTCAGATCTGATATTTCAGTTACAGGAGTAACCCGTCCAAATCCAGCAACTTTCACATGCTACGTCCTGTAACTGAAATATCAGATCTGAAGATAGTTCTGAATGAACCGAAACCGGTCATATGAATAATAAAAAAAATTTGCAATCAAGACGGATTTTAAGTAACATTATAAAATCACTGATTGCTGTTATCCCATAAGACATTATGTCTGTTTTTGCAAAACTCAGAAATTACGTCGAAGCTGTGGATCACAAATGAAGAAACTCGACATAGTTCGTGAGTCGACTGGTAGAACAGACAATCCACACAAAGTTGTGTACAGAATTATTAAAAAGGGAAGATCCCCCAGTAAGGAAAAGTATCAGAAAGATTGATATCAGCAACATAAACAGGAACGACAGAAAGAAAAGATTCACCTCGAATAGACACTCTCATAACCATGGTCAGTAGATAGAGAGAACTCGTAGAGCTTACTGAAATATTAATAATGGCTGCCAGAGTTCTGAGTTTGTTGCTGTTACGGTTTCTAATGTTATAGGGCTATTACTATACTGAAGCGCAAAACCACTGGTATAGGCATGCGTATTCAAATACGGAGGTACGTAAACAGTCAGAATACGGTGCTGCGGTCGGCAACACCTATAAAAGACGACAAGTGTTCGGTGCAATGGTTAGATCGGTCACTGCTGTTACAATGGCAGGTTATCAAAATTTGTGAATTTGAAGGTGGTGTTACAGTCAGCGCACGAGCGATGGGACGCAGCATCTCCGAGGTAGCGATGAAGTGGGGATTTTCCCGTAGGATCATTTCAAGAGCGTACCGTAAATATCAGGAATCCGGTAAAACATGAAATCTCCGACATCGCTGCGGCTGGGAAAGATCCTGCATGAACGGGACCAAAGACGACCGAAGAGAATCGTTCAACGCGACTGAAGTGCAGCCCTTCCGCAAATTGCTGAAGATTTCAATGCTGGGTCATCAACAAGTGTCAGCGTGCGAAACATTCAACGAAACATCATCGATATGGGCTTTCGGGGTCGAAGGTCTACTCATGTACCCTTAACGACTGCACGACACAAAGCTTTACGCCTTGCCTGGGCCCATCAACACCGACATTTGGCTGTTCATGGCTGCAAACATGTTGCCCGGTCGGACAAGTCTCGTTTCAAATTGTGTCGAGCGGATGGGCGCGTACGGGCATGGAGATAACCTCATGAATTTATGGACATTGCATATTCAAGCTGGTGGAGGGTCTGGAATGGTGTGGGGGTTGTGCAGCCAGAGTGATACGACTCTGACAGGTGACACGAACGTAAGCATCCTGTCTGATCACCTGCACGCATTCATGTTCACTGCGCATTCCGACGAACTTGGGCGATTCAGCAGGACAACGCGACACCCAACAGGTCCAGAATCGCTGCAGAGTGGTTCCAGGAACACTGTTCTGAGTTTAAACACTTCCGCTGGCCATCAAACTCCCCAGACATGAACATGTCTCAATGTAGACAAGTGTAATGTGCTACAATATAACAGGTCAGCAACTGGAAGCAGTTCTCCATAAATTGCCTGGGAGTAGGCATTAGGAGTGATTTAAAATGGAATGACCATGTAAAATTAATCGTCGGTAAAGTAGATGCCAGGCTGAGATTCATTGGAAGAAACCTAAGGAAATGCAGTCCGAAAACAAAGGAAGTAGGTTACAGTACAGCTGTTCGCCCACTGCTTGAATACAGCTCACCGGTGTGGGATCCGTATCAGATAGAGTTGATGGAAGAGAGAGAGAAGATCCAACGGAGAGCAGCGCACTTCCTTACAGGATCATTTAGTAATCGCGAAAGCGTTACGGAGATGATAGATAAACTCCAGTAGAAGACTCTGCAAGAGAGACACTCAGTAGCTCGGTACGGGCTTTTGTTGAAGTTTCGAGAACATACCTTCACCGAGGAGTCAGGCAGTATATTGCTCCCTCCCACGTATATCTCGCGAAGAGACCATGAGGATAAAATCAGAGTGATTAGAGCTCACACAGAGGCATACCGACAATCTTTCTTTCCATGAACAATATGAGACTGTAATAGAAGGGAGAACCGATAGAGGTACTCAAGGTACCCTCCGCCACACACCGTCAGGTGACTTGCGGAGTATGGATGTAGGTGTAGATGCAGATTATTGAGCATATCTGGGATGCCCTGCAACGTGCTGTTGAGAAGAGATCTCCGCTCCCTCCTACTCTTATGGATACATGGACAGTTCTCCAGGATTCACAGTGTCATTTCCCTCCACCAATACTTCAGACGTTTGTCGAGTCTATTCCACGTCGTCTTGCGGCACTTCTACATGCTCGCGGGTGCCATACACAACATTAGGCAGGTGTACCAATTTCTTCGGCTCTTCGTTGTACACACTAAGTGATCTGGTGGGCGCCTGAAGCACTGTCGGGCTGTTAGCAGATGATTTTATTTTCTGTAGGAAGTTTGCAACAGTAGAAATGCAGAAAAAACCTGCAGAAATTGGACGATTACGGTCGGAACAAGCAATTTACGGTGAACATCAATTAATGGAACGTAATGTGCACATATAGGCAAAGAGATCAATTACTGTTGGTTACAAATCTCTGGAAACCCGGAGAATAATCCGGAGTAAGCACTGAGAGGGAGGTACTTCAAGGGCAAGAATCACATAAAAACACTGACCACGTGCAAATATTACTCGCGCAATGAGTGTTCCGTGCAAACATAATTGTGTGTATAGACAGTTCATCCTTTCAGGGAATCGAGTATCTTGACGATCCTTGCCTGTTGTCGACAGTAATACTGGCAAGACATCGGTCCCAGGGATTCCAACGCTTTCGAGTATGTTTTAATTTCAAGTCTGATGTCAGATAACAATGACAACGTAAATATTTTTTTCGTGTGATATAAGTACAAATTATCAATTTTCTGATTTTTTCCTTTACTTGTAGTGTGAAACTTTTCTTGTTGCCTAACCTCATGACTTTTTGCTATGGGGAAGTACCCTAAAGGCTTTAATGATTGAGTTTGGGAGTATCAAAATATGTGTCATAAATAGCCACATCTTAGACACGTTAAAGTTTATTATACCCCCGATGGACCGTAGACTTTAGTGACATAAATTTCCTGTGAAAAAGGGTTCTGAAAGACAGACAGACAGGCAGACTGACAACAAAACTATCCTATAAACGTTCCTTTTTTACCGACTGAGGTACGGAAATGTAATTAGTTGTAGGTAAAGTTGATTCCACGCTGAGATTTATTGGGAGAATCCGATGGCAATGTAACTTATCCACGAAGGAAAGTGGCATACAGGACACTCAGGCTATCGTATTTTGAATATTACTCCTAAGTTTTACACTCTTCCATGGCAGGATTAATAAAGACAGTAAAACGATGCAAAGAGGAGCACCACGTTCCGTAAGCAGCGAGATTATCTCGGAGATTTTATAAAAGACATCATATTTACGCCAGTGACTGTAACATTTTCTGTATTTCACCAATGTATTTAATAGCAATGACAACGACATATAAATGTGTCAGCTTATTTTAGGTTTACATGGCCTAATAGCCATAACATCTTCACTTGATGATGGCCTAAGGCCGAAATTGCAATCGTGAAATAAAGAAAGTGTTACAGTCTCTGGCGTAAATACGATGTCTTTCATAATGTTCTGCTTGACTGTGGATCCCAGGTATAAAAAGTTAATTATCTTGGAGATGTTCATCCGATTCCAGTAACAGACGCTACAAGGGTGGCGTCACACGGGAAGAATTGGTTGACTTACAAAATTCCGAATGTGTGTGTTTCCAGAAGAGTCAACCAACATATTGATTCCTCCTACATACAGGGTTACTTGGAGATGAATAGGCTTGCACAGGATAGAGTAGCGTGGAGACCTGCATCGAAGCAGTCCTTGAACTGAAGATCACAACAATAACAATAACAACAACTGTTTTTTATTCCAGTCTTTGATCACAATATGAATTCTTTAGACGATGACCGGTTTCAGTCCGTAATGACCATCCTCAGATCTTTTTTACACCATGTCCTAAGGATGGTCATTACGGACTGAAACCGGTTATCGTCTAAAGAATTGATATTGTGATCAAAGACTGGAATAAAAAGCATTTGACAGTATTGGATCACTGTATACGCGACCATGTCGCAGTTGGTGGAATAACAACAATATGGAGGATGGCAAAATAAAACTGACATGGAAAAACCATTTCACGTACCTTAAGATGTGCTACCCGACTTACACCATCCTCAACTGAGGCAGGTTATGCAGGTTATTTTTATTTTGCGGCGCTGTATATCTAGCGAGAACACCAATGAGCACAAATTTAGAGAGCTAAGGGCGATACTGAGGTTTACCAGTAGTTGTTCTTCCCACACATTGTTCGCGACTGTAACGGTTAAGGGCTAAATTTGTGTGGTTCACGAAATACCCTTTGGTTTGGTATATACGGTAAGACCACTTGCAAGGTATAGCTCGATCTACAGTGCACGTCAATAGAACGAAATGGCAGGGAACCTTACCGTGAAATTGAGGTGTGTCCGCAATAGGCGTAATGGCAATATTAGGGTAATGCCGCTTAGCCGAGCAGTGAAAGGTGAACGTGAGGTTATGGGATACAAATGAATATACGGGGTGACCGAAAATAACTGGAAATTTTGGAACGTTGTAACTAACCACGTTACTACGGGTTATTCCTTATTATTGGGAATGGAAATACTTATTGATTCTGAAATCAACGTGAGAAGAATAGGGTCGCCACCGACTCAAACCACACAACTAATGAAAGATTTGGTCGAGTCGGAAGATAAATTAATTTTATCACAGACCAAAAACTCACAAAAATGCATACGTTGTGAGGTCGCTCACAGCGGATACGATGTAATTAATAGTATTGCCCGTGCGCTGTTCACGACAATCAAACATTTAAAATAAAATAGAAAATGCATGAACACTGCATAAGATCAGCTCCCAGCAACACACCTGAAAATATGACTTAATCTAAAGAATTTGTTATAAAATACAAGAGGAGACTAATCACTGGACCTGTGCATAAGGAAACGCATTGGATATGCTAATGGGAAAGCTACGAGGTGAGTGGCTTAGGCGCAAAAACGTAATCTCGGAACACAAAAGAAAATTGTGGACAAAATCATTTATTCCTAAACTAAGGATGTGAGGCATGTACACGATTCCTGATAACACGTGGTTTGTGGAGGCACAATTTCTAGGTATAGTGCCGAATTCCAACAATATCACATCATACAATCATGTTAACATTTTCTAAAACAAACATGCGATCGGACAGTTAGTGATGCCGGTAGCCCAACAACTATAATGTTCTACCACGTGGTTGGCTCCCCACGGACGAAAGACACGGAAAGTAAGGAAAATTTACGAGAAGGCAAGGCTCTAAATATTTAGAAAGGTGAAAGCTTATACAGGCACAGCTGAAGACAAACAGACATTCATACAGAAGCGAGTGCTCACTTCTTATCGACACCTTTGTATGGCGCTCTTCCGGCGGATCCAAGTCTGCTACAGAAATTTGCTAAAAGAAAAATCTGCCAAAGTTTTGCATTCCTTGCTGCGACAAGGCAAAGCAATCTTCCAGATTTGAAAAGCGAGACCAAAGGCTAACAGCTCTCCCCTCGCCAAGTAACAACGCGCCACGCGGCCAGTCTAACTCACCCTTCTTCGACTGGAGCACAGCTGTGGACGCTTCCCGTACCGGCGGCAGACTGCCTCCCGCTTTTCCAGCCTCTTCCACGCTCCGCGTGGACCGGAAAACCCCAAGATGCCATTTCCGCCACCAACCTAACGCAGGTGGATTTCTCACAAGTAGCGGAAACCTCTTTGCCGACTTGACCACTACGAGAGTTGGCTATTCTGTGCAACTGCTGCTGAATCTGTACGACTATCGCAGACTTTCTGCAGCAGACTACGCCACCGTCTAGCAACGTGACACACAACCACATTCATTCAATCACACTACTATGAGAGTAAAGAGAATAGAGAAACAAGGAAAAGAAAGAGAAATGGTTATGAAAATGGGCTACCGGACTAATGAAAGGTGGCTACAGGACCCTTTCAACGTCTTGTGGCAACGCTGTCAGGTAGATGATGCCGAATGACATACATAATATTGCTCGCACTGTCTTGCTGTTTACTAAGCAGTAAACACGGAGCAATGAAACGCTTTGCAGAGTGCCTTTGCGGTAAAAGCCAATTACAAGAATGGAAGTGTAGGCAGAGCGTCGAGAATTTCGGCGTCATTTCAGCATCGGACAGCATTGTTGTCTTTCCTCAGGGCATGCAGTCAATACTTGGGTCCATAATTTTGAAGCAACGGGTTGTGCACTGAGGAAGCAGTCTACAGGGAGACCAAAACCGAGGCTGTGCGAACTGCTTTCGTAAGTAGCAGCCCCTACAGTTGCATCGTTCGAGTGTGCAACGAATACTGAAAATGGATTTAAAGTTCCATCATCACAAGCCGCCGATCGTTCAGCGACTTCAGGCTAACGATCTGCTGACGTGTACTCAACATGCTGAACGTATGGTAGCAAACTTGGCACGATGACAGTTTCGTTAACAACCTGTGAATGCTACACGAAGATCACTTCCACCATAGTAGCTTTGCCAATAGACAGAATTTTCGCTTTGGTCTCAGCAAAATCCACTTCAGCTGCACAAGCATGCGTTGCACAACAGAAAGGTTACTGTGTGGTGCGTCAAGTCATCGAGTGGCGTTCTGGGCCGCTACGTTTTTGAAGATGATGATTGGTGCGCATGCACTATAATGTGTGTTCGGTATGTTGCCGTAATGGGAGATTTCTTGCGCATGAACTGCCCTCTTTCCTGCAAACAGCTGATTTCAACGTGACGGGATCAGCGGCAGATACGGTACAGATACCGATAGGAGCTGTGCGACAGTTGTTTGGTAACCGTGTCATATCAAGGCACCGTGACACAGCATTACCCTCAAGATGGCATGACCTGACAGAATGTGATTTTTTCTTGTGGGGCCACCTTGAGAATGCGATTTATTGTACTCGACCTGCTACCACAGAAGATCTTACAGAATACGAGAATAGATCTCCAGGATTACTATTCAAATGTTTGGTCGATTTCTTCCTATAAGACTTAGCGTCCCCAGCGAAATAATAAGAAAAGACTTGAAAGACAGTATTTATAAAGAAGAGACATTCAAAAATTGAATAATACACATTTTTTTCAAGTACCCGTAAAATAATAAATCCACTGTGTAAGTTTCGAGGGCAAAGAAATATAACAAAATAAATTAAAAAGACGACAAGATACGCTCTTATGTTAATTTTTTAGGCGTCTTCACTTCTTCTCTTGTCTTGGTTGCGTGTAGACGGACATCTTGCGAGTGCTGGCAAATGTAAGCATTGTTGTTGTTGTTGTTGTTGTGGTCTTCAGTCCTGAGACTGGTTTGATGCAGCTCTCCATGCTACTCTATCCTGTGCAAGCTTCTTCATCTCCCAGTACCTACTGCAATCTACATCCTTCTGAATCTGCTTAGTGTATTCATCTCTTGGTCTCCCTCTACGATTTTTACCCTCCACGCTGCCCTCCAATACTAAATTGGTGATCCCTTGATGCCTCAGAACATGTCCTACCAACCGATCCCGTCTTCTGGTCAAGTTGTGCCACAAATTTCTCTTCTCCCCAATCCTATTCAATACTTCCTCATTAGTTATGTGATCTACCCATCTAATCTTCAGCATTCTTCTGTAGCACCACATTTCGAAAGCTTCTATTCTCTTCTTGTCCAAACTAGTTACCCTCCATGTTTCACTTCCATACATGGCTACACTCCATACAAATACTTTCAGAAACGACTTCCTGACACTTAAATCTATACTCGATGTCAACAAATTTCTCTTCTTCAGAAACACTTTCCTTGCCATTGCCAGTCTACATTTTATATCCTCTCTACTTCGACCATCATCAGTTATTTTGCTCCCCAAATAGCAAAACTCCTTTACTACTTTAAGTGTCTCATTTCCTAATTTAATTCCCTCTGCGTCACCCGACTTAATTCGACTACATTCTATTATCCTCGTTTTGCTTTTGTTGATGTTCATCTTATATCCTCCTTTCAAGACACTGTCCATTCCATTCAATTGCTCTTCCAACTCCTTTGCTCTCTCTGACAGAATAACAATGTCATCGGCGAACCTCAAAGTTTTTATTTCTTCTCCATGGATTTTAATGCCTACTCCGAATTTTTCTTTTGTTTCCTTTACTGCTTGCTCAATATACAGATTGAACAACATCGGGGAGAGGCTACAACCCTGTCTTACTCCCTTCCCAATTACTGCTTACCTTTCATGTCCGTCGACTCTTATAACTGCCATCTCGTTTCTGTACAAATTGTAAACAGCCTTTCGCTCCCTGTATTTTACCCCTGCCACCTTTATAATTTGAAAGAGAGTATTCCAGTCAACATTGTCAAAAGCTTTCTGTAAGTCTACAAATGCTAGAAACGTAGGTTTGCCTTTCCTTAATCTTTCTTCTAAGATAAGTCGTAAGGTCAGTATTGCCTCACGTGTTCCAGTGTTTCTACGGAATCCAAACTGATCTTCCCCGAGGTTGGCTTCTACTAGTTTTTCCATTCGTCTGTAAAGAATTCGTGTTAGTATTTTGCAGCTGTGACTTATTAAACTGATAGTTCGGTAATTTTAACATCTGTCAACACCTGCTTTCTTTGGGATTGGAATTATTATATTCTTCTTGAAGTCTGAGGGTATTTCTCCTGTTTCATACCTCTTGTTCACCAGATGGTAGAGTTTTGTCAGGACTGGCTCTCCCAAGGCCGTCAGTAGTTCCAATGGAATGTTGTCTACTCCGGGGGCCTTGTTTCGACTCAGGGCTTTCAGTGCTCTGTCAAACTCTTCACGCAGTATCGTATCTCCCATTTCATCTTCATCTACATCCTCTTCCATTTCCATAATATTGTCCTCAAGCACATCGCCCTTGTATAGACCCTCTATGTACTCCTTCCACCTTTCTGCTTTCCCTTCTTTGCTTAGAACTGGGTTTCTATCTGAGCTCTTGATATTCATACAAGTCGTTCTCTGATCTCCAAAGATCTCTTTAATTTTCCTGTAGGCAGTATCTATCTTACCCCTAGTGAGATAAGCCTCTACATCCTTACATTTGTCCTCTAGCCATCCATGCTTAGCTATTTTGCACTTCCTGTCGATAATGTAAGCATATTTGTACTAATTAAGCAGATAATATATTGATTTAATATTATTGTGCACTTTTAATTTGAAAGAGGTGATCCCGATTTCATGTCCGCCTTCCTTGAATTAACCTGTATTCGAGTAATTTACAGTGCAACAATCGCAGCGGCCGATGCAGCCAACGACACCATTACGTGACGATATTAACTTATAAAAATTAGCGGAAGCGAAAAACTCGCCCGCTATTAACATAATATACATTTTCCTCCACAGCCGCCCGACGTTGCAGAAAATACGTAGCTTTAAGATTCTTATTTTCAGTAAAACATCCGAGAGCCAGAGCCAGGACTCCGACTACAATGCAATGGTTAACGGAGGTAAGAAGAAATACTCTCACGCGTGTGTGGGCCGCAATTGTAATTAATAACTAAAGATTTTTTTGCTTTAAAGTGAACTGACTAGCCGAGGAAATTAATATGAAAAGTTTATTCTATTTTTCAAGTTATATACTCATGTTTTAAGATTCAGCGACTCTAATTCCACTGAAGATCAAAATTGTTAAAAAAAGAGAGAACTTCACGAAAGCGTTTAATTGTATATCAAAATCAAAATGAAGTATCATTTTGATTCAGGCCCACCACGTAAGTCGGCAACAATCAACGTTACCAATAAATAATATATTAAATTACGACGGCCGACGGACGCGAGAGACTGTAGAAATGTGTGCGCCCAAGGGGAGCTCATCTATCGGATGTGATAGTGAAGAAATAAAAATTCTTGTCACTTTCAATAACGGCAGACTCTACTATACATTGACATAAATAAAAGTAAGTAAAGTAATAGTGTTCATCTATTAATATCCATTCGAATATTTCCCGTTAAGAAGTATCAATGACAGCAGAGATTATTAATGGCCAATGAAAAATTCGTAATGGATTTGTTACACCTTTGGAAACTGAAATTGTAGAAACATAGTTGTCCAAATATTCCAACACATCAACATTTGAAACTTCCTGTCGAATTAAAACTGTGTGCCAGATCTAGACTCGAACTCAGGCACTTTGCCTTCGGCGGACAAGCGCTCTACTGACTTTTTTGTTGTTGCTCTCATTTTGTTCATTAATGGTCGTTGTATTTGTTCCGAGGGGACGTCGCATGACGCTTGTTCAAGTTCATCGTTGATCCATTAACTCCGTTTTTTTTTTTTTATTTCCGAGGGTAGCTAACTCTCTGACCGAACACGCTGAACTACCGTGCCAACCGCCTGAGGTACTCAAGCACGACACAAGACGCGTGCTGATAGCTTCAATTCTGCCGGTATCTCGTCTCCTACCTTACAAACTTTATTCTGGAAACATCCCTCAGACCGTAGCAGAGCCATATCTCCGCAATATCCTTTCTTCCAGGAGTGTCAGGTCTGGAAGAGAGAGCGTCTGTGTAGTTTGGAAAGTAGGAGATGAGGTAACGGCAGAACTGAAGCTGTGGGGACTGGTCGTGAGTAGATCAGATTCCGGCGAAATACGAAGCTCGCGAGTTCGAGTCTTGGTCCGGAACACGGTTTTAATCTGCCAGGAAGTTTCATGCCACTGTCCACTCCGCTGCAGCGTGAAAAGTTCGTTCTAGAAACATCAACATTTCTTTGATAGAGAAAACACGTTCATGCAAACATGACCAACAATATTCAGAAGACAATATGCAGGGAGTTTCACAATTCGTACTGAAGGCTGCCGAGGGTCCTAGAGGGGACACAGTAGATAAACGTTTGATAAGGAAGCCGCGTCCAGAAATGTACCGTTTGGATGTAAAATAAGTTTGGGTATCGTATCACTTTCAAATGTCTCGCTCCACGCTACGCACACAGCGGGACAATGAGCTGTCGCCTGCGTGTCCTACGGAGTCCATGGCACTGGCAGTGTTTCGAGTACTCATCACCGTGTTCTCTTCTACACGACGGAGAACGACCTCTTTAAAGTCGAGAGTGCGGCACGGCCGTCGAGAACCACAGTCAGCCATTTTCGGTCCGCAGGGGCGGGGAGGGGGGGGGGGGGGCAAAGGAGCGCTTGGGCCCTCCTGGAACTTGAGTACAGCTGTTTCATTCATTTCACCACTCTCTTAAATTTCTAACAGTCATTGTCTGCGACTCTTTATACTCCATGACTAGAAATATTGCAGCCTTATCAATCATTAAATATCTTGGGTTTTCCTAATTGTCACAGTGTCCATAGGAAATCGTGACGGCTGCCCATTTCGGCGCCGATCTGCAGTCAAGATGAATACGAACCTTTACAGAACCGTGCCGGAGTAATATCCTCAATCGTTTTCTGTCGCTTCTCCGTTCAGCCACTACCAAGGTGCAGAAAGGAGCCGGTCTAACACACTGGCCTAGAGATTCCGTCGCAGGTTCCCAACGCATAAACATGATTCCAGAATGAAATTTTCACTCTGCAGCAGAGTGTGCTCTGATATGAAAGTTCCTGGCAGATTAAAACTGTGTTCCGGACCGAGACTCGAACTCGAAGTCCCGAGTTAGAGTGTCGGTCCGGCACACAGTTTTAATTTGCCATGAAGTTTCCTGTCTTACTAATTGTGAGTATGGAGAGCTACTGTGAAGTTTGGAAGGTGGAAGACGAGGTACTGGCGGAATTGAAGCTGTGAGGACGGGTCGTGAGTCGTGCTTGCCCGCAAAGGTCGCGAGTTCGAGTCTCCGTCCGGCACACAGATTTAATCTGCCAGGAAGTTTCATAAACATGATGTTGGTATACGGGTCAGTCATCAATCCTCAACTGCTATGAAGACGCCCCTCCACTTTATGTACAACGGAATAACGACAGTGTTTTACCATATGTCTGTGGAAAAAGGAAACACACGATTTCTTGATCCTGCATTCAGTTTTACGCGACAGTGCTATTGTACTCTTGGAAAAACACTCGTAACAACCTTGGCAACATGTGGGCGGGATTATCCTGCAACAGAATTGTGCCGACCGTCAATATTCCTGAGCGTTTGGACTTCATGACGCGTTTCAGTTTTTGCGAAGAATCCGCGTATCGCTGTGCTTTAACTGTGGCGTCTTGTTCCAGAAAGTAAATGAGAAGAGGGCCCTTGCAGTCAAAGAAGCAGGTCATCCTCACTTTCTCGGAGCTGGCGTGCCTGTTGTTTCAGCTACGCTTCAGACGTTTCACTGGGAAGTCCTTACACATCCTTCATATAGTCCCGACCTCTACCCACGCCAATTCCATAGTTTTTGCACCCTGAGGAAAGATATTCGTGGCGGCCGGTTTGCTTCGGTCGAACAGGGGCACGCCTGGGTACAGTAATGGCTCTGTAGGCAACCGCAAACATTTTTCCATGAAGTCATTGACCTTCTTGTCTCACAATGTGATAAATGTATTAAAAGTTACCGCGATTAATGTTGAAATAATAAACAGTTCACTAATTTTTTTGCTTCTGTCTTGTTTCCATTTGACTGGCCTTTATACTCTGTTTTACCCACCCTTCAGATGTAGTTATTCTCTTATCTTTGTCATCGGTGGAGGAAGCCTTACTTGGCCTCCGGCCACGCGACTTGGCGGCCTGACGAACTACAAAGATGATGATACACCCGGTCTCAGCTCAGGTGGACGTCTGTTCTCTTGGGGCATCTACCTATGGTGGATCATCGCCAGCTACACCACGGCGACGTCCTCTCACCACCACTCTGACTATCAGGTCGTTCTGCTCTCCTGGAGTCTGCCGAATTTGTCTTCTCACCTCGATGAACTGCCACAGGAGTCTGTCAGCAGAAGACTATGAAAAATTTACTGTGGATTCCTATGAGCTATGTCATGTGCTATACTCTGAGCTTGCCCACGTTATACTGAACTAACACTGATGGCTTCCTGCAAAAATCGGTGAACTGCGTGTCAATTCCCTCAGCTTCGATAATTTTCTAGCGTGCCTCTCCTTTTTGTCTATTTATTACTACTGCAGCCGACATACATTTGAACCACCTTCCAATATTCGAGCCTTGGTCTCACTTTACTATTTTCACACCCCACACGTCCGTATATTGCCAAACTAACAATTCCTTGATGCCTGAGAATATATCCTGAAACCCTTCTTTCTGTCAGGTTGTACTATAAAATTCGTTTGCTCCCCAATTCAGTTCTGTACCTCTTCGTTACTAACTCAATCCATTCAATTAATATCCAGAATTATTCTGTAGTAATACATATCAAAAGCGTTTTCCTATCTCAACTGTTTTATCTTCTACGGTTCACTTCCGTAGAAGACTCCACTCCAGAACAATACCTTCAGAAAAGACTTCCTAACACTTCATTTTTTCTGTTGACATATATGTATTTTTGAGAAAAACTTTTCTTGTTGCTCCAAACCTGCAAATTATATCTACTCCACTTCTGCCATTGTCTATTATTTGCTAATTTAGAGTCTCATTCCCTAATCTAAATCCTTCAGCGTCGGCTGATTTAATTCCATAACATTCATTGTCTTATTTTTGTTGGTGTTCATCTCTGAACCTCTTTTCACGACACTATCTGTTCAGTTCAACTGATGTTTCAAG
This sequence comes from Schistocerca americana, assembly GCF_021461395.2. Lineage (NCBI taxonomy): Eukaryota > Metazoa > Arthropoda > Insecta > Orthoptera > Acrididae > Schistocerca > Schistocerca americana. The sequence continues at coordinate 106,390,705 of NC_060126.1, forward strand.
TCCTTGTCTGTGCTTGTCAGAATTATAAGGTGCAGTCATATGAAAACGAGACAAATGGGGGAAAAGATAAGTAAAATGATTATTATTTCAAAAGTAATCGTCATAATTATTAATACATTTTTCTTTCTGTGGGACAAGATGGTCAACATCTTCATAGAAAAATGTTTGCGGTTTCTTACATAACCATTATTGTAGTCATGCCTGCGCTCTTCCTCCGAAGGAAATCGACGGGCGCAAATGTCTTTCTTGGGGGTTTCAGAAATATGGAAATCGCATGGGGAGAGATAAGGACTGTATAGGGGATGTGTAAGGGCTTCCCCGACTAACTTCAGCAGCTTAACCGAAATAACCTTGGACACATGTGGGCAGGCATTATCCTGCAACAGTTTGATGGCGACCATCAACATGTCTGGGCGTGTGCACTTGATGGCGCCCTTCATTTTTTGCAAAGCGTCCACGTACCACAGTGCGTTACTTATGGTGCCGTGTTCCAGAAAACCAATGAGCAGTGGGCCGTTTTAGTCAAAGGAAAATGTCGCCATTACTTTCCCGCAGCTAGCGTGTACGGATATGCTTTTTTTCGATGGCGGTGAACCCATGTTCCTCCAGTGTTGGCTCTGACACTTGGTCTTTGTCTCAGAAATGATGGCACCTTCTCCTGCGACAGTGCGGGACAAGATACCACTCCAGGGGCAGCTGTGATGTCGACATTCTGTTCAACTTCCGGAATTACAGACGCACTGTCGTGGCTGTGTGAGTAGTAGCGTGACTGATACCCAACGCGGGCCACCTGAATGTCTTCCACTGTCCGTCGTTGCTCATTTTTGACGGCAGCGTCCACCGCAGCAATGACAGATGTAATGACACGATCAGCCAGTGCTGGCCGACTGCTGTCTTTCAATGACACCCGACCTTCTCGAAATCGTTTATTCCACGCAGACAAAAGCGCACGTGACACAGTGTGCTTACCATACACGGGAGACTTTCAGGCGTTAGTTTCACTTCCTGACACTCCTTATGCAGTGAGAAAGCGCACTGTACTTTGCTGTTCCTCTTTCCCGGCCTCCACAGTGAAGTCGGATGCAGACATGACTCGGTAACAGCACGTTGAGCAAGTCTAATAGACAAATGGCACAGTGGTGAACGTTCACGGTGCACCCTTCTGGGTCCGCAGCTTGTGGTCTCATGGCTAGCGCTACTGCCTCTGGATCACGGGATCCTGGGTTCGCTTCCCAGCTGGGTCGGGGATTTTCTCCGCCCTGGACTGGGTGTTTGTATTTTCCTCAACATTTCATCATCATTCGTGAAAGTGGTGAGACTGGACTGTATAAGGACTGGGAATTTCTACTGACGCTGACAATCGCGAAGTTGAGCACTCAACAACTAAATATCGTCATCGAAATGGAGGGCACTTCTATACACACACTTATATGTATAAACAACGTCCGCTCCATGCTCGTTATACAGGAAGTAACACATAAGCGTGCAGATATTTTTATATGTGGCATCTTAACATGTACATACATGGCGCTTTCTCTGCATCGAAGAGTCTTCCCGCAAACAAGTCACAAACATTACGGCCTGATGTTTTCTACAAGGTCGTAACTGCGCTACTAAATGGACTACAGCCTGTTAGTACAGGCCAATAGCTATGCGTCCACGTCTCCGCCCTTCAGCACCTAACCTGGTGCCCAGGGGAAAATAAGCAATAACGGCTTGCTCTTGCCACATGTATTTGGAAATACTAACATACAACTTGTAACAGCTATGGTCATTAGTCTGCAAATGACGTACATACTGACATAATGTTCAATACACCGTTCTCAGTCAGCAATAGAAACATCTGCACTTATTCCCTTTACACACTGTATAATCAGTCTCGTTTCCATATATCTTCCATCGTACAAGGCATTTCAGAATGTTTTGACGATTTCACATTTGAATAACACACAAGCTAATCGCAAAACGAAGTTCAACGTTTTACTCAAGGTATAACATTTATTCAACTTTAATTATGGAATACTACATCCGACAAACGACGACCGTTTGAGGCTACACAGTACTCAAGGTGTTTCTCCCAATTTTTGAACATCTTTCGCAACTACTGGAGGAATTTTGTAAAGTTCACTTGCAAGCTTCGCGGCTAGTCGGAACACATTCTGGCCTTCAGGTATCTCTGTATGTAAAAGCACCGCACGGCTGAATCAGAAGAGCGAGGCCGTTATTCAGCACAAGAGCGTTTGTAAATGACACGATTACCAGGCGCTTCACGGAGAACTTGCAAGGCCTTGTCGGATGTGTGCTATGACGAGCCATCTTGTTGCACCCAAGTTTTCGTAACTTACGTCGAGCGCTACGCAAACGTTCTGTGTTCTCTGAAGTTCGAGTGGTTTCCCGAGTGCCGGTTGACTTTCGATTCGATGTATTGGCAGTTGCACTGTCGTTTCTTATGCAGCTCAATATTGCTACTCGTGCAGGAATTGGATATAGTGGCTGAATCTTGAAATGCTTACGAAAGGCACGTCGCACGCGCACGACAGGGAATTGGAATGGTTTTCCGAGGGCCGGTTGACTTTCTATTCGATGCCTTGTCAGTTGCAACCAAGTTTTCGTAACTAACGTCGAGCGCTACCCACACGTTCGATGTTCTCTGAAGTTAGAGTGGTTTCCCGAGTGCCGGTTGACTCTCGATTCGATGCCTTGGCAGTTGCACTGTCGTTTCTTATGCAGCTCAATATTGCTGCCCGTGCAGGAATTGGATATAGTGGCTGAATCTTGAAATGCTTACGAAAGGCACGTCGCACGCGCACGACAGGGAGTTGGAATGGTTTTCCGAGGGCCGGTTGACTTTCTATTCGATGCCTTGTCAGTTGCAACCAAGTTTTCGTAACTAACGTCGAGCGCTACCCACACGTTCGATGTTCTCTGAAGTTAGAGTGGTTTCCCGAGTGCCGGTTGACTTTCGATTCGATGCCTTGGCAGTTGCACTGTCGTTTCTTATGCAGCTCAATATTGCTGCCCGTGCAGGAATTGGATATAGTGGCTGAATCTTGAAATGCTTACGAAAGGCACGTCGCACGCGCACGACAGGGAGTTGGAATGGTTTTCCGAGGGCCGGTTGACTTTCTATTCGATGCCTTGTCAGTTGCAACCAAGTTTTCATAACTAACGTCGAGCGCTACGCAAACGTTCTGTGTTCTCTGAAGTTAGAGTGGTTTCCCGAGTGCCGGTTGACTTTCGATTCGATGCCTTGGCAGTTGCACTGTCGTTTCTTATGCAGCTCAATATTGCTGCCCGTGCAGGAATTGGATATAGTGGCTGAATCTTGAAATGCTTACGAAAGGCACGTCGCACGCGCACGACAGGGAGTTGGAATGGTTTTCCGAGGGCCGGTTGACTTTCTATTCGATGCCTTGTCAGTTGCAACCAAGTTTTCGTAACTAACGTCGAGCGCTACCCACACGTTCGATGTTCTCTGAAGTTAGAGTGGTTTCCCGAGTGCCGGTTGACTTTCGATTCGATGCCTTGGCAGTTGCACTGTCGTTTCTTATGCAGCTCAATATTGCTGCCCGTGCAGGAATTGGATATAGTGGCTGAATCTTGAAATGCTTACGAAAGGCACGTCGCACGCGCACGACAGGGAGTTGGAATGGTTTTCCGAGGGCCGGTTGACTTTCTATTCGATGCCTTGTCAGTTGCAACCAAGTTTTCGTAACTAACGTCGAGCGCTACGCAAACGTTCTGTGTTCTCTGAAGTTAGAGTGGTTTCCCGAGTGCCGGTTGACTTTCGATTCGATGCCTTGGCAGTTGCACTGTCGTTTCTTATGCAGCTCAATATTGCTGCCCGTGCAGGAATTGGATATAGTGGCTGAATCTTGAAATGCTTACGAAAGGCACGTCGCACGCGCACGACAGGGAGTTGGAATGGTTTTCCGAGGGCCGGTTGACTTTCTATTCGATGCCTTGTCAGTTGCAACCAAGTTTTCGTAACTAACGTCGAGCGCTACCCACACGTTCGATGTTCTCTGAAGTTAGAGTGGTTTCCCGAGTGCCGGTTGACTTTCGATTCGATGCCTTGGCAGTTGCACTGTCGTTTCTTATGCAGCTCAATATTGCTGCCCGTGCAGGAATTGGATATAGTGGCTGAATCTTGAAATGCTTACGAAAGGCACGTCGCACGCGCACGACAGGGAGTTGGAATGGTTTTCCGACGGCCGGTTGACTTTCTATTCGATGCCTTGTCAGTTGCAACCAAGTTTTCGTAACTAACGTCGAGCGCTACCCACACGTTCGATGTTCTCTGAAGTTAGAGTGGTTTCCCAAGTGCCGGTTGACTTTCGATTCGATGCCTTGGCAGTTGCACTGTCGTTTCTTATGCAGCTCAATATTGCTGCCCGTGCAGGAATTGGATATAGTGGCTGAATCTTGAAATGCTTACGAAAGGCACGTCGCACGCGCACGACATGGAGTTGGAATGGTTTTCCGAGTGCCGGTTGACTTTCTATTCGATGCCTTGTCAGTTGCAACCAAGTTTTCGTAACTAACGTCGAGCGCTACCCACACGTTCGATGTTCTCGGGAGTTCGAGCGGTTTTCAGAGTGCCGGTTGACTTTCGATTCGATGCCTTGGCAGTTGCACTGTCGTTTCTTATGCAGCTCAATATTGCTGCCCGTGCAGGAATTGGATATAGTGGCTGAATCTTGAAATGCTTACGAAAGGCACGTCGCACGCGCACGACAGGGAGTTGGAATGGTTTTCCGAGGGCCGGTTGACTTTCTATTCGATGCCTTGTCAGTTGCAACCAAGTTTTCGTAACTAACGTCGAGCGCTACCCACACGTTCGATGTTCTCTGAAGTTAGAGTGGTTTCCCGAGTGCCGGTTGACTTTCGATTCGATGCCTTGGCAGTTGCACTGTCGTTTCTTATGCAGCTCAATATTGCTGCCCGTGCAGGAATTGGATATAGTTGCTGAATCTTGAAATGCTTACGAAAGGCACGTCGCACGCGCACGACAGGGAGTTGGAATGGTTTTCCGAGTGCCGGTTGACTTTCTATTCGATGCCTTGTCAGTTGCAACCAAGTTTTCGTAACTAACGTCGAGCGCTACCCACACGTTCGATGTTCTCGGGAGTTCGAGCGGTTTTCAGAGTGCCGGTTGACTTTCGATTCGATGCCTTGGCAGTTGCACTGTCGTTTCTTATGCAGCTCAGTATTGCTACTCGTGCAGGAATTGGATATAGTGGCTGAATCTTGAAATGCTTACGAAAGGCACGTTGCACGCGCACGACAGGGAGTTGGAATGGTTTTCCGAGGGCCGGTTGACTTTCTATTCGATGCCTTGTCAGTTGCAACCAAGTTTTCGTAACTAACGTCGAGTGCTACCCACACGTTCGATGTTCTCGGGAGTTCGAGCGGTTTTCAGAGTGCCGGTTGACTTTCGATTCGATGCCTTGGCAGTTGCACTGTCGTTTCGTATGCAGCTCAATATTGCTGCCCGTGCAGGAATTGGATATAGTGGCTGAATCTTGAAATGCTTACGAAAGGCGCGTCGCACGCGCACGACAGGGAGTTGGAATGGTTTTCCGAGTGCCGGTTGACTTTCTATTCGATGCCTTGTCAGTTGCAACCAAGTTTTCGTAACTAACGTCGAGCGCTACCCACACGTTCGATGTTCTCTGAAGTTCGAGTGGTTTCCCGAGTGCCGGTTGACTTTCGATTCGATGCCTTGGCAGTTGCACTGTCGTTTCTTATGCAGCTCAATATTGCTGCCCGTGCAGGAATTGGATATAGTGGCTGAATCTTGAAATGCTTACGAAAGGCACGTCGCACGCGCACGACAGGGAGTTGGAATGGTTTTCCGAGTGCCGGTTGACTTTCTATTCGATGCCTTGTCAGTTGCAACCAAGTTTTCGTAACTAACGTCGAGCGCTACCCACACGTTCGATGTTCTCGGGAGTTCGAGCGGTTTTCAGAGTGCCGGTTGACTTTCGATTCGATGCCTTGGCAGTTGCACTGTCGTTTCTTATGCAGCTCAGTATTGCTACTCGTGCAGGATTTGGATATAGTGGCCGAATCTTGAAATGCTTACGAAAGGCACGTTGCACGCGCACGACAGGGAGTTGGAATGGTTTTCCGAGGGCCGGTTGACTTTCTATTCGATGCCTTGTCAGTTGCAACCAAGTTTTCGTAACTAACGTCGAGCGCTACCCACACGTTCGATGTTCTCTGAAGTTAGAGTGGTTTCCCGAGTGCCGGTTGACTTTCGATTCGATGCCTTGGCAGTTGCACTGTCGTTTCTTATGCAGCTCAGTATTGCTGCTCGTGCAGGAATTGGATATAGTGGCTGAATCTTGAAATGCTTACGAAAGGCACGTCGCACGCGCACGACAGGGAGTTGGAATGGTTTTCCGAGGGCCGGTTGACTTTCTATTCGATGCCTTGTCAGTTGCAACCAAGTTTTCGTAACTAACGTCGAGCGCTACCCACACGTTCGATGTTGTCGGGAGTTCGAGCGGTTTTCAGAGTGCCGGTTGACTTTCGATTCGATGCCTTGGCAGTTGTACTGTCGTTTCTTATGCAGCTCAGTATTGCTACTCGTGCAGGAATTGGATATAGTGGCCGAATCTTGAAATGCTTACGAAAGGCACGTTGCAATCGCACGACAGATGTGGCTTCGACCACTGCGGCATGGTTACGGACCTGCGCGTGGGATGAAATTTGACGCACCGCATTGTAAACAGACGGCGGTCCGTCGCTGTATCTTGTTCCTAGCGCGTTGTATTGTAATTTGAAACCGTCAAAACATTGCGAAACACCCTGTACAATGTCATCGGGAAATCTCAAAGTTTTTGTTTCCTCTCTGTCATTTTTAATGGCCTTCCCAGTGCACAGGTTGAATAACGTCGGGGACAGCGTCCTTTCCTCTGTGACGGTACGTCACATAAATGGACATTTGGAGAAAGGGAAAGGAAGTTTTTGTTATGGGGCGTGTGAATTATAAATTATTTCAAGACTGTGCACGCGTGCGCGATGTATAACAAATAGTAAAGAACGTAAGTTATTATTATCAAAACACAAATATCGATGTAATTAACAAAACACAGTTTTTTGGTATAATCTCTGTGTAACATAGGCCATGAAGATCAGAGACAATGCTTTGATTGAACTATCACTCTCCTGCTTTGTTTCGTCTAGCGGTAGGCCGCCATTGCAGTGCTGTCTGATAATTAACGTACGTTTTATCTGTATTTTGAAAAATATAATAGAAATTGTCATTAGAAAGTGTGTATTATTGACTTAGTTGTCACCTCTCATGATCGCAACCATTAATTATAATTAACAAAGTTTTCACAGGACTTCGTAGTGCAGGGAGCACATCTCCCCTAGCAGGATTTAGTCATCCATTACGCTGACTGTATTATTTAATTAAAATTTCGTATCATAATATTAAATGTAAATGCGAGAGACTTCTCAATTTTGATTTTTCATTAATTTCAAAGTTAAAAAGAGTCAAAATAGATTTCGTTTATTAATATTTAGAATACTGAGTGAGTTCAGTATGTTTCATTTTGGCCGCCTAACGGCAGACGATATTCTCTCCAGTTTTGCCTTGCAAATATTGAACAGCATTACATTCCGCAATATCTCAATTAATCTTTGTGTAATTTGGTACATAAATAACCAGTAGCCCCTGAGACCCATATTAATAATTACAGTTTGCCTAAGAATACGCGTATTTTCTTTTCTAAATAGCAGCACTCACGCAAACTATTTATTAGGAGGCGGTGATTCGCGCGTTGTGTTTAAACAATATTATATCGTGCGTACTTCGGGGCAGCCGATGTCCGTACGAGTGTTATCGCGGTATAAGTTAATTAAAAGTCTCATGTTAGCCCACAATATTTAAAGCCACCCCAACCAAAATCATAAAAATATATAATTATAAAAACAAAAAAATATACACTTATACCGTGATAACTCCTTCTCAACTGCAGCTTCCGCTTTATGCTCCGAGACTGTAGTCACTGATTTACGGTTTCCGTACAGGCTGTAGATACCCTTCTGCTCCCTGTAATGTATTCCTGCCATCTACTGTATTTCAAAGACCGTCGTCCAGTCAACATTGCTGTGGGTTACGGCGGTAATTTAGGATGTCCACGTCGTAAGATGTGGAACGAGTAACAGCCCTCTTACCGCGGCACACGAAGTGATGAATCCCGCGTGGCCTGGGCTGGAGCCCTCTGTAGTGTAGCAGGACCGCGGCCTCTGCCGGAATAAGGAAGACGCACGCGCGCGGCGTGGCGGCCGTATTAGCATGGCTCGCGGCCCCGTCTGGGCCGGCTCAGCGACCCGCGGGACAAAAGACCGCGGCCATTAGCATAGCGGCGCGGGCACCGCCCGTGACAGAATATGCCGCAGCGGCACAAAAACAGCCGGAAGGCGGCGGGCCCCGCCCCGCGTTATGCGAGCAGCCGCTTCCATCTTGCGCGAGTTATGCGTCGGCCGCGTCTTGCGCTCTTTTGTTCCTCCCTCGGCCGCTGTTTCGTCGGCGGATGGTCGGAGTCAGCGGCGGCATCTTGGCGCGGCCTTGCAAATCGCCTTCCTCCAGCGACGCTGCGGAAATATGTGTGCGCGTGGGTGTGTGCGTGTGTGTGTAAATGTGGCCCGCAGCAAAGAAAAGCTGGTGCGGAGCGTCAGCAGCACATTGCGGGCACACTGAGGAGATCTGGCTGGCGCCACTCTGCAGTGGCTACGGCACTTCTGCAATACGAAACAGGGCGAGAGGCCAGCAAGCCTCATGCAGAGCCTAGGACCAGGAGCTGGAACACTTCTGCAGAGCGCTTTCCTCCAGAGATACATTTCTGAGAAGCCTGGGGGTAGTGCTGCGATGAGTCGATTTTCTCAAGAGCGTACACGCAAAGAATTTGCTTCCTGTCTCGTAGTTAACCACAGATTGCTCTAGCCTACGACGCGCGTTATTGGGAAGCAATTCGAATATACATTCCTTGACAAGAAAAGTAAAGCCACAGAAGACACGGTTGGGTGTCAAAGTATTTCTACGAGTACGTGTACATCTACATGGGTACTCTGCAAATCACATTTAAGTGCCTGGAAGAGGGTTCATCGAACCACCTTCACAATACTTATCTATTGCTTCAATATCGAAAAACGCGCGGAAAAACGAACACCTATTCGTATATACTTGCGTGAGAGCTCTGATTTCCCTTACTTTACTGTGATAATCGTTTCTCCCTATGTAGGACGGCGCCAACAAAATATTTTCGCATTCGGAGGAGAAAGTTGGTGAACTTTAGTGAGGGGATTCTGCCGCAACGAAAAACGCCTTTTTTAAATTTTTTTTTTAATGACATCCGCCCCAAATCCTGTGTCATGTCCGTCACACCGTCACCCCTACGTCTCGGTAACACAAATCTTGCTGCTCTTCTTTGAACTTGTACCACGTTAACTATATCTGGTAACGATTCCAGACCGCGCACCATTACTCCAAGAAAGTACGGAAAGGCATAGTGTAGGCAGTCTCTTTAGTACATCTGTTGCATCTTCTGAGTGTTCTGTCAATAAAACGCAGTCTTTGGTTCGCCTCCCCCACAATATTTTTATGTATTCTTCCCGATTTAAGTCGTAATTCCTAGGTATTTAGTTCAATATACAGCCTTTACATTTGACTGATTTAAAGTGTAACGGATTCCTTTTAGCACTCATGTAGATGATCTCGCACTATTCATTATTTGAGGTTAATTGACAATTTTCGCAACCTACAGATATATTTTTAAGTCGTTTTGCAATTTGTTTTGACTTTCTGATGAGTTTACTAGATGATAAACGACAGCATCATCTGCAAACAACTTAACACGACTGCTCAGATATCCTCCTAAATCGTTTATATAGACAAGGAACAGCAGAAGGATTGTAACACTGTCTATGCGAACGCAGGAAATCATTTCTGCCTTAATGAATGAATTTCCGTCAATTAATACGAACTGTGACCACTCTGACAGGAAATAACGAATCCAGTCATATAACCGAGACGAAATTCCATAAGCACGCAATCTGACTACAAGCCGCTTGTGAGGTACAGGGTCAAAAGAGTTCTGGAAATCCAGAAATACGGAATCAATTTGAAATCTATTGTCGACAGCACTCAAAAATTCGTGTGAGTACAGAGCTAGTTGTGTTTCACATGGACGATGTTTTCTAAAACATGGAGACTGTGTGTCAATAGACCGGTGTCTTCGATGTAATTAATAATGTTCGAACACAATATATGTTCCAAAATCGCACTGCATATCGACGTTAATGATATGGGCCTGTAATTCAGTGGATTACTGCCACCGCCTTTCTTGAATATTGGTCTGACATGTGCAACTTTCCAGTCTTTGGGTACGGATCTTCTGTCGAGCGAGTAGTTTTAGACTATATGAGTGTTAAGTATGGATCTAATGCATCAGCATACTCTGAAAGTAGGCTAATTGGTATACAGTCTGGACCGGAGGAGTTGCTTTTATTAAGTGATTAAGTTGCTTTATTATTCTGAGGATATCTGCTTCTAAGTTACTCATGTTGGCAGCTGTTCTTGATTCGAATTCTGGAATATTTACTTCGTCTTCTTTGGTGAAGGAATTTTGGAAGGCTGTGTTTAGTAACTCTCCTTTGGCAGCATTGTCATCGATAGTATTTCCATTGCTATCTCTCAGAGAAAGAATTGATTGTGTTTCGTTGCTAGCATACTTTACATACGACTACTTTTCGAGACAATGATTCGTTGTGAAAACTATTATAAGCATCTTGCATTAAAGTCTGCGCTAAATTCTGTTGGTATGTAAATGATTGGAGTAGCAGTTCTCTGTGACAAGTAGAACGATCAAGAAAGTACGTTATTATTGTTCGTGTTTAGTGTTGTTACTAGACCTTGTAGGGTATATCGGGTGTGCGAACATTAGGTGTTGAGGGATTACTGTGAAGGTGACGGAGATGCCGCGTAAACGTGTGATAGACTTTGAAATGCGTGGGTCTCCATTTGGTCGACCAGTCTAATTGTGCGTTAGCCAATATTTTGGGCAGTGAGATGTGACAGTGGCTCAACGTGGAGTACATGGAAACATAGCGGTAGACGTTCTCACGTCAACGTTCCGGTCAATCATGTCTGACGGCCATATCACATATGCGCCTGCCATAAGAGAAGACGCAATGGACTCCCTACAACATTCTGAGTCATCCCGCAACCTTGGTCTTAGACTAGCAGTAGCCACAGTAGGAAACTCTGTCCCAATATTAGGCTGCCAGTAATACCGGAACAGAAACGGCTGCGTCTGGAGCTGTTCCGTGACTGGGAAACATATACTGCCGATGAATGACGTCGCATTGTCTTCAGCGATGATTCGCGGTTCTGCACTACCCTGGATAACCATCGTCGGCGAGCATAGAAACAATGCTATTCCTGGCGTCATGGTGTCGAAAGCCATCGAATATGTTTTCAAGCCGTTGTTGGTACTGACAGAGGAAATTCTGACGGCACAGCGGTACGTCAGGGATACCCTGCGTGTGATCTTCTAACGCTACAGAATCTTGGAGCACTTTCCAAGAGGACAATGCTCTTCCACATACGGCATGCGTCTGTATGAAGTGTATGTATGATGTCGAGGTAGTCGCACGACCAATAAAATCTTGAGATACGTGCCAGATATGACATGTGTGGTATAGCTCGGACGTCAATCCCGCCCCAGCCTCAGTATCCAGGATATTAAGGATCGGTTACAGTAGTTGTGGGCCAACTTCCGCTGGAGAGGATACGACGGCTTTATGGGACACTGCGTGGATCGAGATCGGACTGGGTGGAGCGTCATACCGATTGGCGGCTCGTACTGCCATATACTTTGTAAAATTGACTCAATTTTTAACATCACATGCACTCTCAAGCAGTGAAGCTTCATTTCGTTTCCTCCTCTCTTTCTGTACGTTTCAGTGTCTTGTCTGGCAGGGTATGATGAAAAGCTGAACAGGCCGCAACCAGTCACTTGTTTATGATAATTTATTCTGCCTTTACCAGTTTTAGGCTGATTTTTCCATCTCCAGACGAGGTCAAGGTTAGGTTGGAATGTGAAAGTTTGGTAGTAATTTGACGAAATCAAAAATCTACCTGCAGTATCTTTGGTTCCGGAGACACTCTTAAGACCTGCCCATCCACCTCAAAAGTCAACAAGCGAGCAGTGTGAGCACACTTGCCAAATAACACATCACTCTTCAGGAGATTTGACGCTAATACCGTGTGACTACATCTCTAGCCTTATTGATGGCCCCGAGGAAGTGGTATTGCGGGTTTTCCGACAGTGAGCTTTGCTTCCGATCACAAATGTTTTAGCTGTGGGGTTCCCTACGGTTAAAGGGAACCGCACCAATGGTGGATGCTCTGCCGACCGTTTCGTAATAAGAACATCCCTTCACATTTTATCCAGGCTTATGACTGGCTATGAACAAAGAACACAGTCATGATTAAAAGCTTTTTATTTACTTATTTTATAATTACTTTTTTCTTTGTACAACATTACTGCAGTATCTTATTTTAATTTTTCTCTCAACTTTTTGTAACAGAGCCAGAGTGTTTATATATCTTCTTAAATCCCCCAAGTCGTTATACAGGGGTGATTCAGACATCGTTTAATACAACAGGCAACGCTTAGGCACATGCGCCAAGCCACACTGTCGGCAACATGGTTGTATTACGAATAAAGTAGATACTCTGCCAGTTCGTTGGTTAAAACATTATTTACTTCACTGTTACCTAGTTTTAAGCATTAATTTCGGTCTTCGTTACACCCGGTCGCTAGGCTGGACATATTAAAATAGTTATGAGGTGATATAGTAGCCACTGATGCAGCCCAGCAAACATGTGTAGTCGCCATAAGGTACCACTGCTGGCTTACTGTATGGTGCTAATATTCAGTAAGTTCATCTTGCAGACGAGTAGAACGCATCTGACAGATGGTATAGTCCATCTGCAAACATCAATCTTTTAAATCATTTATCTATGTAACTATGTTAATATGTCGTGCCTAGTGGCGTGGTGTAACAAGGATCAAAATTATTGCATAAAGCGAGGCAAGAGTAAAGTAAATAAGTATGTACTACACACCGAACTGAAGGACCATGTGCTCTAATTTGTTCGTAATACGAGCCCCTTCCCAGCAGTGCGGGGTGGCGTATGTGGTTAGGTGTTGCGGGTTGCATAAAAAGACAGGGGTAGGGCCGTCTGTATCATCCTATTCAGTCTTACTATGTCTTAAGCTTTTGTCAATTTATACACATATTTGTCTTCTTTTTTTAAAGAGCTAGGCCAATGGAATCTTTTTGATAATTTCAGATACTCCATTTAATTCTTCCTCGTTCACTTTATTTATCAGAACGTATACTTACAGATATTTCTAATTTATTAGGAGTTTAGTTGCCTATGCCCCCCTTCAATAACATACGTTTTACTCTGTCGCTGGTTGAAAACGTTCCACATTTCAATGATCATACTACGATTTTCCATCCATTGATTGACCATATATTCTATAGTCTGCGATTTCATGATCTTTTATCCACAGGACTTTTCCTCAATTGTTATTGTTGGTGGAAGATATCCCACTGCAGCATACATGCGAACTCTCCCTGTATTCCTCCGTTAACGCCAGTTTTTGTATTTTTTTCTGCAGACATTAGCTGAAGACAAAACTGCAACGGGAAAAGAATGTTTCGGGGAACAGTGTTTTCATACTTTTATTTGTTGCCATTTCAAAATCTATTGCTGCAGTTTTCGATGACTACCCAAAACATCTTAGTTTTCAATCCAGAAAAACTTTCATATGTATTTTGACGTTTGTGTAGTAGCAACACAAATAAAACAGGAAATACTTTAGTCTCTTCTTCTGCGCTTTCGACGTTAAAGTGCATGGTGCACAGTTATTTTAACTGTTTCGAACAACTGTCAAATCTCCAGCTCATAAGAACAGTGCCATGTACAGGATTTTCTACGCTTCTTGACAATCCAACAGTAAGATTCTTTTGCGAGGAATAGACCATCGTCGGTTTTTAAAAAAAACTATTGGCTTCAGTTAATTTCAAAATTTTTCCGCACAGTTGAATCTCCGAACTTACCAATAGTTTCACTTCTTGCTTCACACAATGCAGTCTTGGAGTTCTTAAAATTTGCCAGATTTGGGACGAAATCTAAACCTTCATCTTTCAAATCTTGAAATTCTTCTTTTCTCCGTGGACTCTTTTCCTGCAGCTACGCATACGATTCTTAATCTGCGCTACTGCTTCGTCAGGTGGACAAGAATGTTGCTGCTCAGCCACGATTGTGCCATTGGCAATTTCTGAACTGCCTCGGCACTTACTCCGCTCGGACTTCACACACAACCAGTTGGTACATTCATTACATTTTCCATACTCCAGGTAGGAGTAGCCATCATTGGGAAGAGACCCGTATTTCCATTGCTAACCGTGTGTAGAACTCGAGTAGGTCAGGCCTGACGCCTGTTGCCGAGGGCAGCGCCTGACTGGCGGTGACAGCACATCCACCGCTGGTGAACGGCTGGCGTACATCACCTGTGAAGGAGTTTATAGTCAGAAAATCCTTGTGAAAAATTGGTTGGTCCGAAGTCTCACGGACTCACGGCATCTTACAAAAGGGTCGGAAACTCCACGGCCGGAAAGCCCATGTAGCCGAGGAAGAATCAAAGTCGGCAATTTTCTACAGATATGCAAACTACAGGCGAAGAGACTCACTGATAATCACACCCCGCAGAATTGCCAGACTGTGGGGATGTTGGTTTTATTTACTTATTTATTGCAAATCATAAGATCTGTTATCTGATATTTTAAAAGTTGTCGTACATATTACAGTTTTCGTTTATCAGCTATTACTGCTGTATTTTGTTTTCTTTTTTATCCGCAACACTTGACGCGGAATAAATACATTTTTAAAAATAACAAATAATTTGAGGTTGAAATATAAATAAGATTTTGTTGTCTTAAGAAGAATGTAAAAAGACGATAGGAAATGAGTGAGATCTGTAAATGCGATCAAAGGTTGTGACTAATGGTGAATATCTTGGGATAGTTTCTTCGAGCTCTTGATCGCCAGTCATAAGAAACAGTTTATAGTTAGTGGTAGAGAAATGGCATTGTAATCCTAGACGTTAAGATTAAGTATTCACCAGTGTACAACACTGGGTGCTTTGTCGGCTACATTGCCAGCATCTTACACTACATTTATTCTAGTACTCGCTATCCTTAACTGTTGCTTGACTGATATGTACAATTTGCAATGCATGTTAGCGTGTTATGTCTGACTCATATTTATAGGTGTCTTATTTACTACCGAGCGAGGTGGCGCAGTGGTTAGACACTGGACTCGCATTCGGGAGGACGACGGTTCAATCCCGCGTCCGGCAATCCTGATTTCGGTTTTCCGTGATTTCCCTAAATCGCTCCAGGCAAATGCCGGGATGGTTCCTTTCAAAGGGCACGGCCGACTTCCTTCCCCGTCCTTCCCTAATCCGATGAGACCGATGACCTCGCTGTCTGGTCTCCTTCCCCGAAACAACCAACCATCTTATTTACTGTTGCATCTCATCTTGCTGTTCCTGATTACATCCTTCCGTGTCGCTGTCGTCACTGCCACTGTGGCTGTCGCTGTCCGTTTTTTTCAGATTGTTGTCACGTTGCACATAGACATGTCCGTTACGTGGTGTCCGCAGGTACGCTTCGTGTTTTGTTTTTGGGTTACCGTCTGCTAAAGCATTTAACTATACTCATTTTTCTTGGTCTCTCGCCGGCCGGAGTGGCCGTGCGGTTCTAGGCGCCACAGTCTGGAACCGCGAGACCGCTACGGTTGCAGGTTCGAATCCTGCCTCGGACATGGATGTGTGTGATGTCCTTAGGTTAGTTAGGTTTAAGTAGTTCTAAGTTCTAGGGGACTGCTGACCTCAGAAGTTGAGTTCATAGTGCTCAGACCCATTTGAACCATTTCTTGGTCTCTCATTGCTGTGTAGGTATCTGTGTCTGTTTCATTGTAGTCTACGTGTAGTATATGTCTACCGTTCATGTATTGCCCATAGATGAAGACTGTGTGATCGGGGGAATCTTCTTTTCGCATGTGCACGTTGATGTCTGTCTCAGATCTAAGCAGTTTAGGAGATAAGGTCCGAGTCCAGTTACGAAATGTTCCACATCGCGGCTGGGATCGATACGTTTCAACCTCAAAAGCCGCCTCACGTCAAGGAGGAAGTCGTGCAGTCAAAGTCTCTTATTACTTACATCCTAGTCACCTTGCCACTGAGGTGATGCCGAAGCCTCCTGATAGCCTAAATAGTAGGGTGATTCAAAAAGAATACCACATCTTTAAAAATGTGTATTTAATGAAAGAAACATAATATAACCTTCTGTTATACATCATTACAAAGAGTATTTAAAAAGGTTTTTTTTCACTCAAATCATGTTCAGAGATGTTCAATATGGCCCCCTCCAGACACTCGAGCAATATCAACCCGATACTCCAACTCGTTCCACACTCTCTGTAGCATATCAGGCGTAACAGTTTGGATAGCTGCTGTTATTTCTCGTTTCAAATCATCAATGGTGGCTGGGAGAGGTAGCTGAAACACCATATCCTTAACATACCCCCATAAGAAAAAATCGCAGGGGGTAAGATCAGGGCTTCTTGGAGGCCAGTGATGAAGTGCTCTGTCACGGGCTGCCTGGAGGCCGATCCATCGCCTCGGGTAGTTGAGGTTCAGGTAGTTACGGACAGATAAGTGCCAATGTGGTGGCGCTCCATCCTGCTGAAATATGAATTATTGTGCTTCTTGTTCGAGCTGAGGGAACAGCCAATTCTCTAACATCTCCAGAGAGTGTGGAACGAGTTGGAGTATCGGGTTGATATTGCTCGAGTGTCTGGAGGGGGCCATATTGAACATCTCTGAACTTGTTTTTGAGTGAAAAAAAAACCTTTTTAAATACTCTTTGTAATGATGTATAACAGAAGGTTATATTATGTTTCTTTCATTAAATACACGTTTTTAAAGTTGTGGTATTCTTTTTGAATCACCCTGTACATTTCTCTGCCCTCGTCTGACTGATGCTTTGCTCAGGATCAGTCTGTGTGCCCACGTGCTACATCCGAAGCTGAGTACTGATTCGAGGAGCGCAGAGTTGTATGTCCGTATGTCTGGTAGAGGCAGTCTATACCGTTTCGAATGTAGCCTCACCAGCTTATCTAGAATTTTGTCTGCTGTCTGTTATAAGCCTTGTGTGTTCGTGGAAATTGAATTTATCATCTATGTTATTCCAAGATAGCGTATTATATATGTTCGTTTGGTGTTTGTATCCCGTATTTTACCTGAAGGATTGTCCGCCCCCGGTAGCTGAGTGGTCAGTCTGGCTTTAGCTGTCGCCGCGGTCGCACGCTCCTCAAGTTTGCTCCGTGAACGTTCAGTGTTTTCGTGTTTCGTGATTGTTTATTGGCATTTTGAACGTGAATTGTTGTAAATTCAGCTATTGGTCTTCCTTCGTGTCGTCTTTCTACGTAGTGCCTTTGGGATTTCGGCGTTGTCCGCAATTTCTTCGCTGCAGAACACCATGGCAAACTCCGTGAGAAAAAACACCGTGATTTTCACCTTCGACAAGTACACCCGTCGAGTACAGCCCTCTACACTTTAAATACACGACTGGATTACCGAGGTAATTGGCCTTCATTCTGAATCTGTTCACACCATGCAGCTAGACTCTGATGAATACTCCATTTTTGTAAAGTTTAACGATCCCGTGAGTGTAGGCCGCTTTCTGGAAAAATTTGGTTATGAAACGGAATTTATACACCGTGATGGTACTAAAAGTACTGTAAAACTCAGGAATTCCGAGTCTGTAATTAGAAATGTTAGGGTTTTGAATATTCGCATAGAAGTAGACAACTCGAAAATTAAAGATGTCCTTTCAAAGTATGGGGTTGTCAGGCAAATAGTCAACGAAAGGTGGGCTTCGCATTTCAAGCTGCAGTGCATTAATGGCATTCGCTCCGTGGAGATGGAAGTGAAGGCAAACATTCCCTCCCACATCTCTGTTGACGGGCAGAAGGAGCATGTTATTTACTCAGGGCAAACCCCTACCTGTCATGTATGTAACGAGTCTGGTCACCTCCGTCAGGACTGCCCTCGCCGTGTTTTTGTGCTAACAAATAACCTTACGCAACGCCGGAAATTAACACTCAACGATTTGTTGCCAGCCAGTAATACAACCGAGCCGGTGGCTGTCGTGGATCCTGTTACTACCTCTGAAAATGTTGCACTTAATGTTAATGAATTTCCGTCTTTAAAACCTGCATTAACTGCTGAAATTCAGTCCCGTGACAGCGAGATTCCCACTGAAAAAAATGTTAATGAGGACTCTTCCTGTGAAACACCCGTTGCCAGGAAGCCGAAGCCAAGTCCTGAAGATCTGTTGAAAGTGGAAAAAGGAGATGAAATGCAGGTCGTTGTGGCTCTCACTTTCGCACAAGGAATTATACCGCCACGAACAGATAGTGACGCAGCTGGTAGTGGCCTTTCACAGAAATGTGACCCTGAGCCTGAGGTCACAGCTGCAATAACCGCATCAAGTGCACAGCCCATACAGTGCGAACAGTACGAGGAAGTATCAAGCAAACAAGCTGCTGACTCCGAAACGCAACACCGCGCCGAAGGAGGAAATAAACAAGCATCACCGCCTCGCCAGCAAGACAACACAACGGACGACACGCCGGAGTCAAATATTGACGACTCGCACGCCACCGCCGTTGCGCCAGACGGCCACCGTCGGAGGCTGCGACTGAAACCAGGTCTTGCTGTCACGCGTCATCAAGCGAAAGCCACACCAGAGAAGAAAGACATCAAGAAAAAGAATATTAAATATGAAGTCATCAGGGCCAACACTGTCGAGGAGAAAGAGAAAGACCACAGTGACTTATAGCAATGCATTGTCAGGATTTCAGGATAATTTTCTTTTCAAGCACTTCGTTTAAAAGCAGGAAAATTTTTTCTAGGAAGTTAGTACATGTAATGGGCACACAGCTTGTAAAGATGTTGACTTGTGGAGAAGCACGTTGCTGCTATAATCATACCGATCCTCACCCCAAATAGCTTCTTCTGGTATGTCTGTGATGCAAGCGTATAGCATTACTACTATTAACATTAATAAAATACAGTCACCCTTGATATTGGCAGCACTAAAAGAATTCTTGTACCAGTCTGGGACAGATATCGCGTTGCTACAAGAAGTTGCGATAACGGAATTTCGGATCCCAGGCTTTTTTGAAATTGTTAATGTTTCTACGGAAGCCAATATCGGTACAGCCATTCTTATAAGGGAAGGCATTCCGGTGACTGAAAACGAACGACTAGAATCAGGACGAGCCGTAGGCATAAAAATTTTCGATGTGACCGTGCTTAACCTTTAGGCCCCATCAGGAAATTCCCATAAATTGGATCGTGCGAAGTTTTTTCAAGATGAACTAACTTATTTCTTGAGGAAAAATTCGTGTTCTCTTATACTAAGTGGAAATTTTAACTTTGTTTTAAACCAGAAAGATCAACAACCCAATTTCAACTACTCGCCACAGTTAAAAAAGTTGGTAAGTGATCTACAACTTAAGGACGCGTGGGAACTTCAGCACCCGACGTCAGTCGAGTTCACGTATATAACCAGCCACTCCCGCAGCAGACTAGATAGAATTTACGTGTCACCAAATTTGCAAAATTTTTTATTAAACGTTGAAACTGTTCCCGTGTATTTTAGTGATCACAGTACAGTTTTAACTTGCTTTAATTTAAGTGTACAGCCAACTCGTCGATTCAGAGGCCAATGGAATTTGAATATCTCTGTTTTAACTGACGAAGAACTGGAACAGGAAATAAGAGTAGCGTGGACTATGTGCCTCCGCACAGCACACAAGCACCCAACAGTCATTGACTGGTGGACTAGGAGGGCTAAACCAAGGCTGCGGAAAGTTGTCATGCAGTATAGTGTAGCGAGACAAAGGGAGTTGAGGAATACAATGGAGTTTTATTACAAAGTTTTAAGAGACTTATATCAACAGGCACATGATGACGTAATTCGTCTGAATGATATCAAAAAAATAAAAGCCAAATTATTAAGTATTAAACGGCAACAGATGAAGGGACTAAAAATTAAATCGAAAGCCACATCAGTAGTAGCAGATGAAACAGCGTCTCTGTATCACTTGGTGCGGCATGCTATTAGCAGACGTCAAACTTTTATTGATGAAGTCAAGACGCATACTGGTACAAGGCTCACATGCCAGAAAGAAATGCTGGACGAAGTCCACAGGTACTATGACAACTTACATGCCCCTACCACAGTGGACGATGCAGCTCTCGAGGACTTTGTAATTAGTTTAGGTCCAAAATTGTCGGGAACAGAAAACGCTGACATCCTGTCACCTATTACTACAGATGAAGTGCATGAGGCAGTGCGTAACTCACCTCTCAAAAAATCTCCGGAACTTGATGGCCTCCCTGTGGAGTTTTATGCCCGCTACTAGTCTATAATTGGGGACAAGATCACTTCCATGGCGAATGAGGTCCTGAAGGGAAAAGCGGTCCCTGCAGAGTTTAAGGAAAGTAATGGTTCAAATGGCTCTGAGCACTATGGGACTCAACTGCTGAGGTCATTAGTCCCCTAGAACTTAAAACAAGTTAAACCTAACTAACCTAAGGACATCACAAACATCCATGCCCGAGGCAGGATTCGAACCTGCGACCGTAGCGGTCTCGCGGTTCCAGACTGCAGCGCTTTTAACCGCACGGCCACTTCGGCCGGCCTTAAGGAAAGTAAAATAGTATTGATTCCTAAGAGTAAAGGCAAAACCAACTTGAACAATTTTCGGCCTGTTTCGCTACTAAATTCTGATTACAAAATAATTTCGAGTATTATCAACAAAGGACTCTTTGCCTTTTCCAACAAAGTATTGAGTCATCATCAATCTTGTTCTCCAACCAGAACGATATTCGAAAGTCTATCTGCATACAGAGACGTGATTGCAATTACCTCAGTGACAAATATAAAATGTGCTTTAATCTTTATAGATTTCAACAAAACTTTTGACCGCGTTAGTCATAGATACCATGGATTTCCACCCTCAGATTATCAACATGCTAAGAAATATTGCAACAGGTATAGGTGCGAGAATAGCAATCAATGGCCAAACATCTAAACCGATACAGATCTATGTTTTTATTTTCCGTATCTTTAGATCCCTTTCTCCACACTGTCCACGCAAGATTAACAGGCATAACAATGAGTGGTGAGAAAACTGTCATACGAGCTTATGCTGATGACGTGGGTGTTGTAATAACGAATAAGGAGGAGACAGTTACACTGGAAAGAGAAGTCCAAAAGTATTGTCCAGCGTCGGGAGCGACAGCAAATGAAAACAAAAGTAAAATATTGAATCTGCGGGGCCTAGATCACCTCCGACTGGCATGGTCAAAACAAGACAACAAACATAAAACTTTGGGAATAACCTTAATGGCATGTTCGATGACGATGGCTGCTTTTAACTGGACGGAAACTAGGAGGAAAGTTCATGGGGCTGTAACGGAGAACATCCATCGAACTATGGACCAGGTGCAAAAAGTCAGATTCATCAACTCCTGCATTTTGTCTAAAGCGTATTTCACTGTGCAGGTATTTCCAATCCCCAAACTAGTAGCGAAAGGGATCATGTCCACTGCTACCAATTATTTATGGCGAGGAGACATATTCAGGGTTGGTGCGACTACCGTTATACTGGATGTCAGAAACGGGGGCCTCGGTTTGGTGGATATTCGAAGTAAAGCGTCTGCTCTGTTCCTCAAACGGACTTTCCACATACTCAGAGAACTTCCACAATGTATAACCGCAAAGCTCTTTGAGGCTGTGACACCCCATAGCCTTCAAGCACCGATGGATGTGCGAAGGATTAATGCGCGTCTGCAGTATGTGAGGAACTTTTTCCTCGAAGCAAGTTATCTTAGTGACGAAATCAGAAGCAACACATGTATCACAGCGTGCGACAACATACGTGAAAGGAAGTTAAATGAGGGCAGGAGCAAAATTGAAAAGAAATTCCCTAATTGTGACTGGAAAGATGTATGACGGAACATCAACTATGCCGGGTTATCTACAGACGCTATTTCCGCATTGTACAAAACAGTGAACAATGTAATCAGCACCAACGAGACTATATGGGATCGGTTTAAACCAGACACATCTTTGTGGAAAATGCAATCTGGTGGATACACTCTTCCACAGATTCACCTGTGGCGGCAATGTGAATAACTGGAATTGGATCAGGCAACAAATCGTCTCTCTCATCAGATCCTCGAGGGAATATATAACGCCATCGCTCCTCCTGAGACCAGACATGACATACTTTCCGAAATTAAAAACCAACGCCATTAGCTAGTTACTGGGAAAATATGTTAGTTATGTCATAAACAAACTTGGGTCAGACAACGAGATAGAATTCCGCGTTTACATGACGAATGAATATGCAAAAATCAGCACGTATCGCAACCACAAGAAGCACTACGGCAACACGCTGAAGATCATTTTTGAAAGAATGGGTGTCGGTCAAAAAAAAGTGGTCAGCGCGACAGACTGTCAATCCTACGGGCCCGGGTTCGATTCCCGGCTGGGTTGGAGATTTTTCTCCACTCAGGGACTGGGTGTTGTGTTTTCCTAATCATCATCATTTCATCCCCATCGACGCGCAAGTCGCCGAAGTGGCGTCGAATCGAAAGACGTGCACCAGGCGAACGGTCTACCCGACGGGAGGCCCTCGTCACACGACATTATTATTATACTGAAGGATTTATTTAGGGTGATCTTTTCAGAAATGTGTGTTTTGTTTTCTTTTCCGCTATCCTGAGTTTGTTCCTGTAACATCATTGTGTAAATGTTCGTAGCATTCCACTGGCTCTCTTCTAGCTGGGCTCTGTTGTTCGCAGTGACTACAGAAAAAAAAAAAAAGAAAATGTTTCAAATGGCTCTGAGCACTATGGGACTCAACTTCTGAGGTCATCAGTCCCCTAGAACTTAGAACTACTTAAACGTAACTAATCTAAGGACATCACACACATCCATGCCCGAGGCAGGATTCGAACCTGCGACCGCAGCGGTCGTGCGGTTCCAGACTGTAGCGCCTTTAACCGCTCGGCCACTCCGGCCGGCAGTTTCTGTTTCAAGCCCATTGAAGACGTGCAGCTATAAGGTCCGCTCTGAGCATAGGCCATTCGCGACTCCAAAACGTCCATTTCATGCAGTTCCCTATAAATTGATCCCTCGGGTACTGGTTGAGATGAACCTGCATTCATGGCAGCAGCAATTCCTGTCGGGTTCGAAATAAATAGCCATTGAAAAGAGGCGACGCTAGTCACCGATAGCTGTCCTTCATGATCTTTTCACGACAACTGCCTTCATATTATGTTACGAGTGGCGTCCAATAAGTAATGCAACACTTTTTTCTGTAAGCAAGTTGGTTTGTTTCAGGATTCCAATACGCCAGCAATGTGTCTGCCCAGCTGGACGTCTCTGTTGGTAATGCTGACACATTCACACCTTAGCTGGGGTACTCTTAAGTGTGTGACTTCCCTGCCGCTGGGTCCCTTGCTGTCTAACAGAAGACATAAAGAGTAACGAAGGACTATCTGTGCGGAATTGTTTGCGCGTGACGAGGCTGATCGTAAGAATTTTTCGTCGAAGATCGACACAGGCGAATGGCCTATGCTCAGAGTGGAGCTTATAGCTGCACGTCTTCAATGGCCTTGAAACAGAAATTAATTAGTGGCTGACTAGAGGTGTGTAGCTTGGTCTGGTGACGGGCGATTTTGTCTCTGTCGAAATGGTCCAGTCAGTGAATGCACCGATGACTGTATGAGACATTTAACCTGCTGTGTGGTGCAATTCCTTACACAGTTGTATTTGTTGTGCACTCACAGGTTCTTAAGATTTATTAAACGACTTTAACTCGCCTTTGACTGTACTGTTTGTTATAGTATCCACTGCTGCGCTTTCGATCTTAGGTTATTTTCGAGTGGCCACAGGTGCTGAAGACACAGCAGTAGTCAGTATTAATAAAAAAAAACCGAACTTCTACTGGTCAGATATAGATAGAGTTGTCAGTGCTAACAGACAAGCAACACTGTGTGAAATAACCACAGAAATCAATGTGGGACGTACGATGAACGTATCCCTCGGAGCAGTGCGACGAAATCTGACGTTAATGTACTATGGCAGCAGATGAACGACGCGAGTGCCTTTGCTAACAGCTCGACATCGGCTTCAGGACGCTTCCTGGGCTTGTCATCACATCGGTTGGATCCTAGACGACTGGAGAACCAGTGGCCTGGTCGGATGAACCCCGATTTCAGTTAGGAAGAGCTGGTAGTAGGGATCGAGCGTGGTACAGATCCCATCCAAGTTGTGAACAAGGCACTGTGCAAGCCGTTGCTGGCTCCATAATAGTGTGGGCTGTGTTTATATGGAATGGACTACGGCTTATGGTCGAAAAGAACCGATCATTGGCCGGAAATGGCTGTGTTCGGCTACTTGGGGACCATTTGCAGCAATTCATAGACTTGCTGTTTCCATGAAAATGCGCCGTGTCACCGAGCCACAATTGGTCACGACAGGTTTGTAGAACATTTTGGGCAATTCGAGCGAGTGATTTGGCGAGCTAGATGGCCCGACATGAATCCCATCGAACGTTTATGGGACATAATCGAGAGATAAGTTCGTGCACAAAATACTGCCCCTGCAACACTTTCGCTATTATGGACGGCTGTACAGGCATTTTTGTAGGGGACTTCCAACGACTTGTTGAGTTCATGCCACGTCCAATTGCTGAGCTAATGGTTCAATTGGCTCTGAGCACTATGGGACTTAACATCTGAGGTCATCAGTTCCCTAGAACTTAGAACTACTTAAACCTAACTATCCTAAGGACATCACACACATCCATACCCGAGGCAGGATTCGAGCCTGCGACCGTAGCGGTCGCGCGGTTCCAGACTGAAGCGCCTAGAGCCGCTCGGCCACTCTTGTTGAGCTACGCTGTGCAAAAGGAAATCCACCGCGATATTAGGAGGTATCCCATGACTTTGCTCCACTCAGTGTACAAAGCACTGTATAAAATTTATGAAGCAGATTTACAGCAATTTAATGCACACGATAACAATTAGTACCAAAGACCTTTTCAAAATTTTATAAAACGTAATGAATATGTTCTTACATCGACTACCACCCACCGTGAAAACCTGGACGCCCACTAACTGACAGTAGGGATCATTTTGAATGTCAATGACGTAGACGTAACTTTTAAGATCATCCGTCCCTTAGGTCACTCGGTAGTCACAGTTTTGTATTACCGGTACGACAGTTGGGTAGGACCACAGCAAGGACGCGGGGGAGTATTTCTTCCTGGCTCCAGCAGGCAGAGTGCGAGGCCCGCCTGGAGAAAGGCGGCGGCACCCGCGCCGTCGGATTAAAGGAAACAATACTGGCGGCCGTGATATTTAGTGGGGAGGGGAAGGAAAGCAGCGGGCGCCGTTTGTCTGGCGCGCGGCGGAGGTCGGATCGCTAATCGTGCCCCGGGCTAGGGGGCGCGCGCATTAGCATAACTGCCGGCTCTGGGGGGCGGCGGAGGCGGCCCGGGGAGGAAGAAGCGGAACAGAGGGCGGCCGGGCTGCGGCTTGACTTACATCTCCCGGCAATCGGTGCTCCGTTACTGCGGAAACAGATTCGGCCCGGCCGCTATCTCGGAAACCGCGCGCCCGCCGCTGATGCTCTTTTTAAGACGTCGGCGCTCGTAAAGCGCGGCGAACGGTTCGCCCGCGGGGGCGGCGGAGGCGTGCGGGGGCGGCGCAGCCCCGCCTTATGTCCCCGCCGGGCGCCGCCATCTTGGCTCCGGCGCGGCGCGGCGCTGCGGCACTAAAAGAAGATGGCGGGCCGTCTGGTGGCGGCTTGTTATCTCCATATTGCCCCCCACGCCACCCCCCGGGGCCCGGCAGTATTTTTTAGTATTTTCCCATCCCCAGCGCTGGCCGTATTTCATCGGGATCGCCGCCGTCTTCTGCGGTAATAAGACGCTGGCTGCGGCTGATAGCGCCGGCGTGGGCGTGGGTGGGGGTTCAGGATGGGGATACTGGACGCGATCCGCAAGGTCTTCCCGGCGCGCGAGCGGAGGAGAAAAAGAGGGGAAAAAGTATAAAAAGAAGGGGCGCTGGCTGGGGGTGCTGCCGGCCGCGTCTGATTGAACTCGGCGGCCTCGCGCCGGCTTACGGGCCGGACAACTTCTGCAGGCGTCTGCCGTACGCCGACCCTCTGCAGCCGGCCCTGACCCAAATAGCGAATAACAACACGGATCTCTCTCCGTTCCTCACAAGTCCAGAGTCGGAGGGTTTCCTATGTTGCTGACATCAGTGAGCATCTACCGTTTTGTTTCGATAGCTTCGGTAACGCTACCGATAACTCAAACACAGAAGCAGATTTACAGGTGTGTAGGTTCCCATTGACTGCTGTGTCATCCTCTGTGAATGGCGTCATTGGAGTAATTTCATAACATGGTACGAAAAATCACAATATAACGGAAATTCATGATTTACCATAAAATATACTGGGCCAAATAAAAAAAGTATGTGAGACGCTTACAAATGTGCAAAATTCTATTAGAACAAATAAGCCCTCGGTCACAAATATTAAGTTAAAATTGACCAGGTTTCAACGCTACTATGAGCGTCGTCTTCAAACAACTTTAATTTTATTAATGTATTATATACCTAATATGTTTTAGAACAGTTAGTTTAATTCTGAAGACGACGTTCATAGTAGCGTCGAAACCTGGTCAATTTTGACTTAATATTTGTGACCGAGGGCTTATTTGTTCTAATAGAATTCTGACACGATCACTGAACCTTAGCAGCTATGTTCAAAGTTTTATGTGCAAAATTCTTTGTCTGGGCCGCTGGCTTCCTGACATTCGTTACGATGTGAACATTCCTGCAATTCATGGTGTATGAAGGTTACAAAATTCCATTTTAAAATCTAATTTACGATGCTGCTAAAAGTTAGTCACATATCTATGGCAGAAAAATATCTGGAGAAGAACATGCTACGAATTGTCGACTAGAAAATGGTTCAAATGGCTCTAAGCACTATGCGACTTAACATCTGAGGTCATCAGTCCCCTAGACTTAGAACTACTTAAACCTAACTAACCTAAGGACATCACACACATCCATGCCCGAGGCAGGATTCGAACCTGCGGTCGTAGCAGCAGCGTAGCTCCGGACCGAAGCGCCTAGAACCGCTCGGCCACAGCGGCCGGCGATCGGAACTTACTTTCTGGGCAACCCTCGTATATTGCTCCAAGCAAATGTTTAGCTTTTTTGCCAAATTGTACCTCATTAGAGCTTTATTCTATCTGTTTTATTAACTGTAGTGGGAGAAGGGACACATGTACTGCTTGCAGGAGTCAAGTTACAATATTTCCTATTGTGTGATACAGCTCTGGTGAGTCAGCATCGTGCCTGGGGGTGCTGGTCGTTTCAGAACACAGGGCTCGTTCCCTAAGCTTCTCAAGGGCCTACTAACGTACAGGATGCCTCTGACCGTCCTTGTTTGCTGACACAAAAGAGCGCACCCATTGAAGTCAGGAAGTTCCGTTGAGTCCCAGAGCTGTTGCAAATAAAACGTTTCTGTGTTTCACTGTGGTGTCCGTTTCGCGACCGATCGGAACTTAACTGGTTCAAATGGCTCTAAGTGCTATGGGACTTAACATCTGAGGTCATCAGTCTCCTAGACTTAGAACTACCTAAACCTAACTAACCTAACGGCATCACACATATCCATGCCCTTGGCAGGATTCGAACCTGCGACCGTAGCAGCAGCGCGGTTCCGGACTGAAGCGCGTAGAAACGTTCGGCCACAGCGGCCGGCTATCTAAGAAATCTCTTATCGTTACACAATAAGCTAAATTCCTAGTACAACTGAAATACATTCGCCACTTAAAAGATTCGAAATTAGAGACAACTCATACACTATTCGTATTTCACTTGTATTGAAAATTTGTCGTCCTGTTGTTTTTTACCTTTCTGCTTCGACCTATGTAATGAGAAGTCCGAGATTTAGCTTCAACAGTTGCGAGCACTCTGTGGACGTCTTCCCTAGGTTGTTCGTTATTATAAACTCCGTTACACTAACACCACCAGACAATGACGTAAATTCTCGTGCTAGGTAGATGCATGCTTTTCATGACGTAGTTTAATCTTATTCAAAAACGTATGAACGCAACACTCTTTCTTTAAGATATACGAGGGCTATTTAGAATGTAAGGTCCGACAAGGCGTGAAATGGAAACCATAGCGATGAAGCTTTGCACAGATGCGTTGAGCAGCGTCTCTACTATGCCTATAGATCACACCACGTCACGCTGTTCAGTTCTAAGCGCACAGTGCGCACATAAAGATGCCTACAGAATAGAGACTCCCGCCAGGTACGAGGACGGGTGAGAGAGTTCGCCTGAGATCTTGAAGCCCACATAACAATTCTCGGCAGCACTCTGCAGCGGCAATGAAAATGCCCATGCGGCGGTTGCAATGGGAAGTGTTTCATCACCCACAATACAGCCCGAAATTGGCTCCTCCTGAGTTTCATGTCTCCTCAGATGAACCGCTAGCTATGAAGACAACATTCTGGCACAGACAACTAGCGGTAGACCAGCGTAAAAAATTAGCGGAAAGCACAGGCGGCTGCCTTCTATGAATAGAGGACTGGAAAGTTTGTGGAACACTAAGTCGGAGCGACGACTAAATAGAGAAGTAGATAGAAGTTGTAGCTAACTGTTGCAAATAATGCATTTTTGATTTTCATGGTGGTTTCCATTTCGCGACCAATCGGACTTCATTTTCCGAATAGCCCTCGTGCAAAACGCTTAGAAAAATGCGATATCAGGAGCCAAAACACTTAGCCTCCCAGAAGGATCACAACCACAAGGTTCTTAGATGTAACATTCATGCCTATAATAAAGACAAACATTGTGGATGCAGTAACAGTCGCAACATTCTACACATTTTCCCAAATGTCACAATGTTAACATTAAAACTAAGCTCTATTTACAAATGACAGAAATATAAAATGCAGTTAGGTTGATGAGAAACATTTCCTCTGCATTTCTACCATTAAAACAAATTTGTAAATGAAACAAAATGATTACTATTGCTGTTGATACATCAGTATCGGTAATGTTGTGGGCGGCGGAATGGACTACCCTAGCGGCTTGGGTAGTGAATTAGAAGAGAAAGCTGCAAGAACTGTTCTCCGTACGGTGGTGCTACCTAACTGCACATTCGGTACAATTTCTAATCAGGGAGTTTGCACGCCGACTGCAACACCATGTCACGTCAATGGAAAGCGTGCTAACTGCTCCTACGGACTGGCCTCTAACCGTACCCGCTCGAAGCACAACCGGCCGCACTTCCCGCCAGGGAGATGCAAAGCCCTGAGTTTTCTTCGAAACCAGCAACGTTTTTGGGTCCGTTACGAGACAACACGATGCTCGACGACCAAACGCAGTTGACTGCAACGTATTTCATGGTATACTGGGTGGTCCATTGATAGTGACCGGGCCAAATATCTCACGAAATAAGCATCAAACGAAAAAACTACAAAGAACGAAACTCGTCTAGCTTGAAGGGGAAAACCAGATGGCGCTGTGGTTGGGCCGCTAGATGGCGCTCCCAAACATCAAACGGATATCAACTGCGTTTTTTTAAATAGGTTCAAAATGGTTCAAATGGCTTTGAGCACTATGGGACTTAACATCTTAGGTCATCAGTCCCCTAGAACTTTAAGAACTACTTAAACGTAACTAACCTATGGACATCACACACATCCATGCCCGAGGCAGGATTCGAACCTGCGACCGTAGCGGTCGCGCAGTTCCAGACTGTAGCGCCTAGAACTGCTCGGCCACACCGGCCGGCTTTTTAAATAGGAACCCCCATTTTTTTATTACATATTCGTGTAGTACGTAAAGAAATATGAATGTTTTAGTTGAACCACTTTTTTGCTTTGTGATATATGGCGCTGTAATAGTCACAAACCTATAAGTACGTGGTATCACGTGACATTCCGCCAGTGCGGACGGTATCTGCTTCGTAATACATTACCGGGTTAAAATTGACCGTTTACCAATTGCGGAAAAGGTCGATATCGTGTTGATGTATGGTTATTGTGATGAAAATGCCCAACGGGCGTGTGCTATGTATGCTGCTCGGTATCCTGGATGACATCATCCAAGTGTCCGGACCGTTCGCTGATAGATACGTTATTTAAGGAAACACAAAGTGTTCCAGCACATGTGATACGTCAACCACGACCTGCAACAAATTATGATGCCCAAGTAGGTGTTTTAGCTGCTGTCTCGGCTAATCCGCACACCAATAGCAGACAAACTGCGCGAGAATCGGGAATCTCAAAAACGTCGGTATTGAGAATGCTACATCAACATCGATTGCACCCGTACCATATTTCTATGGACCAGGAATTGCATGGCGACGACTTTGAACGTCGTGTACAGTTCTGCCACTGGGCACAAGAGAAATTTCGGGACGATGACAGATTTTTTGCACGCGTTCTATTTAGCGACGGAGCGTCATTCACCAACAGCGGTAACGTAAACCGGCATATTATGCACTATTGGGCAACGGAAAATCCACGATGGCTGCGACAAGTGCAACATCAGCGACCTTGGCGGGTTAATGTATGGTGCGGCATTATGGGAAGAAGGATAATTGGCCCCCATTTTATCGATGCCAATCTAAATGGTGAAATGTATGCTGATTTCCTACGGAATGTTCCACCGATGTTACTACAAGATGTTTCACTGCATGACAGAATGGCGATGTACTTCCAACATGATGGATTGTCCGGCAAATAGCTCGCGTGCGGTTGAAGCGGTATTGAATAGCATATTTCATGACAGGTGGATTGGTCGTCGAAGCACCATACCATGGCCCGCACGTTCACCGGATCTGACGTCCCCAGATTTCTTTCTGTGGGGAAAGTTGAAGGATATTTGCTATCGTGATCCACCGACAACGCCTGACAACATGCGTCAGTCGGCCGGAGTGGCCGAGCGGTTCTGGTCGCTACAGTCTGGAACTGCGCGACCACTACAGTCGCAGGTTCGAATCCTGCCTCGGGCATGGATGTGTGTGATGCCCTTAGGTTAGTTAGGTTTAAGTAGTTCTAAGTTCTAGGGGACTGATGACCCCAGCAGTTAAGTCCCATAGTGGTCAGAGTCATTTGAACCATTTTTGAACCTATGGCAGCGCCATCTAGCGGGCCAACCAAAGCGCCATCTGGTTTCCCTCTTCAAGCTAGACATGTTTCGTTCTATGTAGTTTTTTCGTTAGACGCTTATTTCGGGAGACATTTGGCCCGGTCACGATCAATGGATTTTGGCTTCCTAAACCCAGAGAACTACAATGAGAGAAAAAAATCGCAGCACCAAGAAGAAGTTGTGCGACATTAGTGAAAGTTGGTACGTGTGTTGCTCAAGGATGCCTTGAAAGCGACTGAGACGCCATTATCAACACCCCACTAAGTTTGAATGAGGTCATGTAACAGGGCTGTGAGAAGCTGGATGTTCCTCCTGCGATGCTGCAGCAAGACTTGGCAGGAATTTAGCCACTGTACATGATTGCTGGGGATGGTGGTCACGAGAATATACCACGGTCTGTAGAAGAACGGGCTGCAGACGTCCACGTGCAATTACCGAGAGAGAAGATCGCCATGTTCGGCGTATGGCTCTGGTGGATCGTACTGCACCTTCAGCAGCAATCTGAGCAGCGGTTCGTACCTCAGTGAGACGCCGAACTGCAACCGCTCAACTACTTCCAAAGACAGCTCCGAGCCAGACGCCCTGTAGCGTGCATTCCATTGACCCCAAACTACCGCCATTTCTGACTTCAATGACGTCACGCGAAAGCTCATTGGAGGAAAGGGTGGAGGTCTGTTGCGTTTTCAGATGAACGCTAGTTCTGCCTCGGTGCCTGTGATGGTTGTGTGTTGCTTACAAGGGATCCTCCCCATCGCACCCCCCTCAGATTTAGCTATAAGTTGGCACAGTGGATAGGCCTTGATAAACTGAACACAGATCAATTGAGAAAACAGGAAGAAGTTGTGTGGATCTGTGAAAAAATAAGCAAAATATACAAACTGAGTAGTCAATGGGCCACATAAGCAACATCATGGACGAATTGTGTTTAGAAGCGCCGTGGTCCCGTGGTAGCGTGAGCAGCTGCTGAACGAAAGATCCTTGGTTCAAGTCTTCTCTCGACTGAAAATTTTACTTTCTGTATTTTTGCATAGTTATTATCTGTCCGTTCGTTCATTGACATCTCTGTTCACTGTAATAAGTTTAGTGTCTGTGTTTTGCGACCGCACTGCAAAACCGTGCGATTAGTAGACGAAAGGACGTGCCTCTCCAATGCGAACACAAAACATTTGATCGTAAGGTCATAAGTCAACCGATTCCTCCACAGGAAAACACATCTGATATATTCTATACGACACTGGTGACGGCATGTGCGTCACATGACAGGAATATGTTGTCGACCCACCTAACTTGTACTCTTGGCGAATGGGTAAAAAGATTCTTCTACCTTGCCCGATTTAGGTTTTCTTGTGGATGTGATAGTCACTCCCAAAAAAGTGATGAAAACCTAAGAGTTTGTCACATAAACTGAAAATAAAAAATTAAAATTTACACTTGATGGAAGATTTGAAGCTAGGACCTTTCGTTCCGCAGCTGCTCACGTTACCACGTTAGCTGTGTTCCTATCGTCCTTATTGTTGCTTATCTTCCCTTGAACTACTCAGTTTGTATATTTTGCTTATTTTTTCACAGTTCTACACAACTTCTTCCTGTTTTCTCAATTGATCTGTGTTCAGTTTTTCAAGGACTATCCACTGTGCCAACTTATAACTAAATCTGAGGGGGGTGCGATGGGGAGGTTCCCTTGTTAGAAGGAGGACAACAACCGACCTGTCCACGTCCTAGACATAGTGGACCTCCACCTGGAGTTATGGTCTCGGATGCGATTTCGTATGACAGCAGGAGCACTCTCGTGGTTATCCCAAGCACCGTGACTGCAAATTCTTACACCAGTCTTGTAATTCGACCTGTCGTGCTGCTATCCGTGAACCACATTCCATGGGGTGATTTCCAACAGAATAACGCTCCCCCACATACCGCCGTTCTAACTCAACACGTTGTTCAGTGTGTCGACATGTTGCCTTGGTCTGCTCGATCACCAGATCTGTCACCTATCGAGCACATGTGGGATAACATCGGAAGGCAACTACAGCGTCATCCACAAACAGCATTAACCGTCCCTGTATTAATCGTCCAAGTGCAACAGGCATGGAATTCCATCCGACAGACTAACATCCGGCACCTGAACGACAGAGTGCATGCACGTTTGCCTACTTGCATTCAACATTTTGGGGGCTACAGCGATTATTAATCTACCTGCACTTGAAATTTGCAATGGCTTATCCCGCGCTTGCATTAACCTTTCTTCTTGGAATGTTAATGACTTAAATGTGTTACCTAGACAAGTGTATTCCCGAAATTTCATTACTCCACATTAATTATTTTCTGGTGTTGCGATTTTTCGATCAGTATACAGGGTGAAAATTTTAAGTTGACAAACCCGAATAACTCGAAAAATAAGCTCCACATGAAAAAATGTGTATAATCCAAAGTTGATTATTTTCGAGAGGGACATCTGCTGGTGCTATAATTAGCCCGCCACCCCAGCAACTTTAAAATTTCAAATGGGAACCCCTATTTTTTATTGCAGAATCAGATTCTACATAAAAAACTACGTACATTTTGTCTTAAACATTTGTTTTGATTCTTTGTAGTTGGCGCTGTAGTTCAAGAAAATCCACGTTCTCATTTTTGCGTGGAAAATGGTTACGGATAAATAAAAAATACTCATTAACTTCGTTCATTTTGATTCGCTAAAACTAAAACTCTTCCTCTCTCTCCATAGGATGGTGTTTGAGAGAGAGTTTTACAAATGTTGACCCAAGTATTAATTTTTTCCGCAGACTCTGATAAGTTTTTTAAACTCTCTCTCTCTCTCTCTCTCTCTCTCTCAAACACCACCCTATGGGGAGAGAGGGAGAGTTTTAGTTTTAGCGAATCAAAATGTACGAAGTAAATAAGTATTTTTTATTTATCCGTAACCATTTTCCAAGCAAAAATGAGAACATGGATTTTCTTGAATTACAGCGCCAACTGCCAAGAATCAAAACAAATGTTTAAGACAAAATGTACGTAGTTTTTTTAATGTAGAATCTGATTCTGCAATAAAAAATAGGGGTTCCCATTTGAAATTTTATAGTTGCCTTCCGCCCCACCCCCAAGGACTGGGGTGGCGGGATAATCTCAGCACGAACAGATGTCCCCCTCGAAAATAATCAACTTTGGATTCTACACGTTTTTTCATGTCTAGCTTATTTTTCGAGTTATTCTGGTTTGTCAACTTAATATTTACACCCCATATAAGGAAAGCAGGTTTATCAAGTGTAAAATTATTGGGGTTGTGCAACATTAAGACAATACCACGCACTGCCACTGACATATAGACCAACAACTGGATGCGTAAATAGAACAAAAATGAATCTAACTAAAGAAACGCAGTGTATAGTTGTAAATAGAAATGGGCAGATTTAAATAACCTGACAAAGAATCGCTACAAATCTCATACCAAAACATCTATAATTATATTAGATGCCTAGTAGCTAGTCCGCAGCTCGTGGTCGTGTGTTAGCGTTCTTGATTCCCACGCCCGGGTTCCCGGGTTCGATTCCCGGCGGGGTCAGGGATTTTCTTTGCCTCGTGATTACTGGGTGTCGTGTGATATCCTTAGGTTAGTTAGGTTTAAGTAGGTCTAAGTTATAGGGGACTGATGACCATACATGTTAAGTTCCATAGTGCTCAGAGCCATTTCTTTGCTTAGCAGATATAGGCGAAACGTGTTTGGTACAAACGAATTAATTCAGTTGCAAAAGACGTAATTTTACGATGTATATGATAAAACATAATTGCAATTACCAACTGAGGAAAAGGCTGCAAATATTAAGTTTTAATACAAAGTAATTAGTCTCTCAGATTTCTCTGACGCTAAGATTAATGTGTTCTATCAAGCTATTGCCAATATTTCGACAACCGACCCAGCCGTCTACTTCAGGTGCTGAGAGTTATACTATTATGTGTACTCGCTGTCTGGACCCAAACCACACTGTAAACAATTCTAGCGAACTCTCCGCTGTTTATAGCCTACTTCCGCTCCCAAACCCCACTACGCCCCTTTTTTCAGAGTCCACACAGATGTTCCAAGAAATCCAAATTCTCACAGCGTTTTCCCGGTGGGTACGGATTGCGCGTGAAAAGATTCACGTTTCCCCATCTACGCATGAGCAGGTTCAGCATTATCTCAGCACGCAGGTCGATTGCGCACGATGAGGTATGTCATAAACAGACCTTCTGTGCGTGAGCGTTTTATTTGCTACTAGGAAAAGTTTGCACTGAACTGTTGGTAGCACTGTTATGATTAGCATATCCTTCGAGATCTGTACTGTGTTGTTAGTGTCAGTTCGTACTGCTTGTATGTGAAATGGACTGTAACGTTGCTGTGGAGCATACGACAATTGAAAGAGGTCACATGTTGGTTGTTGCCGACCACATAACTTTCTGGAAGATAGAGAAACGCAATGTTCGGTAGTTGTTGTTGTGGTCTTCAGTCCTGAGACTAGTTTGATGCAGCTCTCCATGCTACTCTATACTGTACAAGCTTCTTCATCTCCCAGTACCTACTGCAGCCTACGTCCTTCTGAATCTGCTTAGTGTATTCATCTCTTGGTCTCCAACTACGCTTTTTACCCTCCACGCTGCCCTCCAACGCTAAATTTGTGATCCCTTGATGCCTCAGAACATGTCCTACCAACCGATCCCTTCTTCTGGTCAAGTTGTGCCACAAACTCCTCTTCTCCTCAATTCTATTCAAAACCTCCTCTATAGTTATGTGATCTACCCATCTGATCTTCAGCATTCTTCTGTAGCACCACATTTCGAAAGCTTCTGTTCTCTTCTTGTCTAAACTATTTATCGTCCATGTTTCACTTCCATACATGGCTACACTCCATACAAATACTTTCAGAAACGATTTCCTGACTCTTAAGTCTATACTCGATGTTAACAAATTTCTCTTCTTCAGAAACGATTTCCTTGCCATTGCCAGTCTACATTTTATATCCTCTCCTTCGACCATCATCAGTTATTTTGCTCCCCAAATAGCAAAACTCCTTTGCTACTTTACGTGTCTCATTTCCTAATCTAATTCCCTCTGCATCACCCGACTTAATTCGACTACATTCCATTATCCTTGTTTTGCTTTTGTTGATGTTCATCTTATACCCTCCTTTCAAGACACTGTCCATTCCGTTCAACTGCTCTTCCAAGTCCTTTGCTGTCTCTGACAGAATTACAATGTCATCGGCGACTCTCAAAGTTTTTATTTCTTGTCCATGGATTTTAATCCCTACTCCGAATTTTTCTTTTGTTTTCTTTACTGCTTGCTCAATATACAGATTGAATAACATCGGGGATAGGCTGCAACCCTGTCTCACTCCCTTCCCAACCACTGCTTCCCTTTCATGCCCCTCGACTCTTATAACAGCCATCTGGTTTCTGTACAAATTGTAAATAGCCTTTCGCTCCCTGTATTGTACCCCTTCCACCTTCAGAATTTGAAAGAGGGTATTCCAGTCAACATTGTCAAAAGCTTTCTCTAAGTCTACAAATGCTAGAAACGTAGGTTTGCCTTTCCTTAATCTTTCTTCTAAGATAAGTCGTCGGGTCAGTATTGCCTCACGTATTCCAACATTTTTACGGAATCCAAACTGATCTTCCCCGAGGTCGGCTTCTACTAGTTTTTCCATTCGTCTGTAAAGACTTCACGTTAGTATTTTGCAGCTGTGACTTATTAAACTGATAGTTCGGTAATTTTTACATCTGTCAATACCTGCTTTCTTTGGGATTGGAATTATTATATTCTTCTTGAAGTCTGAGGGTATTTCGCCTGTGTCATACATCTTACTCTACCAGAGTTTTGTCAGGACTGGCTCTCCCAAGGCTGTCAGTAATTCTAATGAAATGTTGTCTACTCCCGGGGCCTTGTATCGACTCAGGTCTTTCAGTGCTCTGTCTAACTCTTCACGCAGTATCGTATCTCCCATTTGATCTTCGCCTACCTTCTCTTCCATTTCCATAATATTGTCCTCAAGTACATCGCCCCTGTATAGACCCTCTATATACTCCTTCCACCTTTCTGCTTTTCCTTCTTTGCTTAGAACTGGGTTTCCATCTGAGCTCTTGATATTCATGCAAGTGGTTCTCTTTTCTCCAAAGGTCTCTTTAATTTTCCTGTAGGCAGTATCTATCCTACCTCTCGTGAGTTAAGCCTCTACATCCTTACATTTGTCCTCTAGCCATCCCTGCTTAGCCATTTTGCACTTCCTGTCGACCTCATTTTTAAGACGTCTGTATTACTTTTTGCCTGCTTCACTTACTGCATTTTTGTGTTTTCTCCTTTCATCAATTAAATTCAGTATCTCTTCTGGTACCGAAGGATTTATACTAGCCCTCGTCTTTTTACCTACTTGATCCTCTGCTGCCTTCACTATTTCATTCCTCAAAGCTACCCATTCTTCTTCTACTGCATTTCTTTCCCCATTCCTGTCAATTGTTCCCTTATGCTCTCTCTGAAACTCTGTACGACCTCTGGTTCTTTCAGTTTATCTAGGTTCCATCTCCTTAAATTGCCACCTTTTTGCAGTTTCTTCAGTTTTAATCTACAGGTCATAACCAATAGATTGTGGTCAGGGTCCACATCTGCCCCTGGAAATGTCTTACAATTTAAAATCTCTGTCTTACCGTTATATAATCTATCTGAAACCTTGTAGTATCTCCAGGGTTCTTCCAGGTATACAACCTTCTTTCATGATTATTGAACCAAGTGTTAGCTATGATTAAGTTATGCTCTGTCCAAAATTCTACCAGGCGGCTTCCTCTTGCAATTTCTTAGCACCAATCCATAATCACCTACTATGCTTCCTTGTCTTTCTTTTCCTACTGTCGAATTCCAGTCTTCGTCTCCCTTCACTACCTGAATAATTTCTATTATCTCATCATACATTTCATCAATTTCTTCATCATCTGCAGAGCTAGTTGGCATATAAACTTGTACTACTGTAGTAGGTGTGGGCTTCGTGTCTATCTTGGCCACAATACTGTGCTGTTTGTAGTAGCTTACCCGCACTCCTATTTTTTATTCATTATTAAACCTACTCCTTGCATTACCCCTATTTGATTTTGTATTTATGACCCTGCTTTCACCTGACCAGAAGTCTTGTTCCTCCTGCCACCGAACTTCACTAATTCTCACTATATCTAACTTTAACCTATCCATTTCCATTTTTAAATTTTCTAACCTACCTGCCCGATTAAGGAATCTGACATTCCACGCTCCGATCCGTAGAACGCCAGTTTTCTTCCTCCTCATTACGCCGTCCTCATGAGTAGTCCCCACCCGGATATCCGAATGGGGGACTATTTTACCTTCGGAATGTTTTACCCAAGAGGACGCCATCATCATTTAATCATACAGTAAAGCTGCATGCCCTCGGGAAAAATTACGGCTGTTGTTTTCCCTTCGTTTCAGCCGTTCGCAGAACCAGCACAGCAAGGCCGTTTTGGTTGGTGTTACAAGGCCAGGTCAGTCAATCATCCAGACTGTTGCCCCTGCAACTACTGAAAAGGCTGCTGCCCCTCTTCAGGAACCACACGTTTGTCTGGCCTCTCAACAGATACCCCTCCGTTGTGGTTGCACCTACGGTACGGCTATCTGTATCGTTGAGGCACGCAAGCCTCCCCACCAACGGCAAGGTCCACGGTTCATGGTTCATGTTCGGTAGTGTGGCGTACATTAAAAACATGTAAATCACGTATTTAAACGACTCTTCAACCAGCATTCTGCTTACTAATTAAGTCACAGTCAGAGCACCACTTGCAACGTAAACGGACAATTAAAGTATCGGAAAACAGGTTCTTACTGAATTATGTGAGGGACCTTTAAAATTAATTCGTAAAGAAATTATGTCCAGTGGACTCGATATTTCCAGCCAAGATGTTACTAAAATTTAAAAATATATATATCAGGCCAGATGCCTATTCTACCGCCATTACCGAAAACGTTCATACCCTTATATAGAGAAAAATCAGCAGAACAAAAACAGTTCAGTTTGCTTGTTATTCAACCTTAAATAAAAAGAGATTCATAGTGTTTTGTAGGAAAAGTTTATTTTAAGTATAGAAAAAGAAAATATGCTTCTCATCAACATAAATATCATGTGTTTTACCACTGAAAGTAGTTTACACCTGCTCTGTGATAGTGCCATTTTTTTTGTGGATGTCTTCGACTACAGATGCAAATCCTTTTTATCATTTCATGTTTCAAACAAAAGTCAGCACATCCACATATGTATCATTTATTGATGCTATGGTTCAGACTCAGACAATCACCTACATTAAAATGAATGATACAGACAGGCCTCACCGTTTTAACAACAAACGTGAAAAACATGCAGTAGACAAAGGATGTGATTTTAAAGTATAGAAATGGATCCAGACATGTCTGAAATTTTTAATAAGCGTTTTTTATACTGACACTAAGAAATAAAAATGATTTTGTTATATCTTTAAATACCTTGACGAATGGTCCATTACGGGAAAGAGTGTTTTATCACCCA
Organism: Schistocerca americana; assembly: GCF_021461395.2. Classification (NCBI taxonomy): domain Eukaryota; kingdom Metazoa; phylum Arthropoda; class Insecta; order Orthoptera; family Acrididae; genus Schistocerca; species Schistocerca americana. The sequence continues at coordinate 106,430,686 of NC_060126.1, forward strand.
TTTCTAACCATACCTAAGAGTGGTCTAGCTTAGCAGTCATAGAGAGCTCTATGTCTCTTAAAATGGGAGGAAAAATGCTGTAGATTCAAATAATGTTTTCCTCAGCACACAGCTGACTTGACTCAAAATTTGGCCACTACAGACAGCTGACCTATTTCGAAAACTGATGGTATGTGTATTTTACCACTTCAAGAGCACGTAAAACTTTGGATCAGCGAGCATTTCGGATCACCTGCGTTCTCCAGATGTAGTGGATATAATGGCTGGCAAGATCACAATGAACTGAATATCACAAGTAGTGAGGTAAAAACGGTTCTGAGCCATTTTGTTTGTATGAGTTGCATACATTTAGGAGCGAGCATACATTCAGAGTCAAGTTATGCCCCTCCCTCTCCCATTGAACTGTTGTTCTGCTAAGTGGTTTATGACACTATGGAATTAAGACCCCCAAGGGATAATTTGTCTTTCAGAGGAACTCCCTGCCCCTTCCACCCTTCTGGGAACAGGCACACCTTTTTGTCACCACTCTCCAGTTCATTTCTGAGCCACTTTTCCCCATCCTGTGTGGCAGTAACTTATTTGTATTTGAGCACGCCAGTTACGAGCTTGGCCAGCCCTAAGCCTTGTTCAAAGTACGGTAAGTTTCAAAAATTTTGTTACTACATCTTTAGCTCTGCTTCTCCTGCAATTTTAGGTGCCTACATAAACATACTGTAGCGTTAAGTTGTTGGGTTCCTAGTGTTGGCATCGCACACCAGAGGCCCTAAAGGGTATACTCGTACTGTTTAAATGCTGGCAGGTTGAATAATATTTGTTTATTGAACTTTAAGTTCTTACGCTTATGATAAAGAAACGTTAATTTTTGCTGTTGTTGTCGTGGTGTTTGGCGCCAGATATTTAGTCTCCACTAAGTCACTTGCAGGACGAAAGTACTTATGGAGAGGGCAGCTTCAGGGGTCCTGCCTCAGCGTGTTGCAGTTTCGGGCAGGGTCAGTTCTCACCAGCTGGACCTGCGCGAAGCGCCCCTGAGATTCGACCGAAATTCAGAATTCTGCCAGCAGGACCGAGAGGGGGCCCTCCATCTTCTCATAATCCAGCGGGTTCTGGCCATCCTGGAGAGCCTGACCTTGTCATAATTTGGAACTGTTTATAGAAGCACAGAGATTTAAATTAATTCAGTCTCGACAATTAATACTCAGTCCTTGGGTTCAACGTGACGAGCAGTATTTGTTTGGATTCACTCCAGCTACATATTGCAAAAACCAAATTGCAAATGTCTGTCGAAAGGCCGGAGAAAATGCGCCAGACGACCCTTAGGAGAGAGACCCTTTATACGATGTACTTTGACCAGCTAGAAAGAGTATCCCGTCGATTCGAAGCAGGCTGCAATAGACTCAAACGGACTGTCATGTGAGAACGAGAACAGTTGAGAATTTCACAACAAGAACAAGTACAGCAGAATGAACACACCAGCGATTCCACGCTGAAACGATCTTCAAGTGCGGGAGACCCATATCGAATCGACTACAAAACTGATTTCGACGTGTGACCGTAAATCTTTTCACTAAACCGTTTACTCTCGGTCGATCGACGATCTTTGTCGGACTACTAATGCGCGTCAAGCTGGAGAGGAACGTAATCAACTGCGTCATGGTTCGATCCGAGGGAGAAGCAGAGCCGATTCGCTGCGGTTTCTGTTAGGCGAGGGAAGCGTCCCCCTACGTACTGATCGACCCCTATCCTATGTGTCATCAAAATGAAACAATAAAAGCATGAGGCGCTTTAACTATCATTTTATCGCTAAGAGTGTATTATTTTCTGTCTTCGGAGGTCTACAAGGAGTACTGATTCCGAAGATTTCCGGTAGTAGTCCACCCTCAATAAATGCAGTATTGTCTCTTCGATAATATGTTCATATGTTTCCATAACAAAACTTTGTCTCGAAGCCCGGCAGAAAATCTAAAGAGATTCTGGTTGTATGTGAAGTATGTTAGCGGCAAGAAAAAATCAATGCCTTCTCTGCGCGATAGCAATGGAGATACTATCGAAGACAGTGTTGACAAAGCAGAGTTACTAAACACAGCCTTCCGAAACGCCTCCACAAAAGAAGACGAAGTAAATATTCCAGAATTCGAATCGAGAAGAGCTGCCAACATGAGTAACGTAGAAGTAAATATCCTCCGAGTAGTGAAGCAACTTAAATTACTTAATAAAAGCAAGTCTCCTGGTCCAGGCCATATACCAATTAGGTTCCTTTCGGAGTATGCTGATGCATTAGCTCCATACTTAACAATCATATACAACCGTTCGCCTGACGAAAGATCCGTACCCAAAGACTGGAAAGTTGCACAGGTCACACCAATATTCAAGAAAGGTAGTAGGAGTAATCCACTAAATTACAGGCCCATATCGTTAACGTCGATATGCAGCACGATATATTTGGAGCATATATTGTGTTCGAACATTATGAATTACCTTGACACACAGTCAACATGGGTTTATAAAACATCGTTCCAGTGAAACACAACTAGCTCTTTATTCACATGAAGTGCTGAGTGCTGTTGAGTAGGGATTTCAGATCGATTCCGTATTTCTGGATTTCCGGAAGGCTTTTGACACTGCACCACACAAGCGGCTCGTAGTGAAATTACGTGCTTATGGAATATCGTCTCAGTTACGTGATTGGATTTGTGATATCCTGTCAGAGAAGTCACACTTCGTAGTAATTGACGGAAAGTCATTGAGTAAAACAGAACTGACTTCTGGCGTTCCCCAAGGTAGTGTTGTAGGCCCTTTGGTGTTCCTTATCTATATAAACGATTTGGGAGACAATCTGAGCAGCCATCTTCGGTTGTCTGCAGATGATGTTGTCTTTTATCGACTATTAAAGTCATCATAAGATCAAAACAAACTGCAAAACGATTTTGAAAAGATATCTGAATGATGCGAAAAGCGGCAGTTGACCCTAAATAACGAAAAGTGTGAGGTCATCCACATGAGTGGTAAAAGGAACTCGTTAAACTTCGGTTACACCATATATCAGTCTTTTATAAAACCCGTAAATATCTAGGTATTTCAATTACGAAGAACTTAAATTGGAAAATGTTGTGGAGAAGGCTAACCAAGGACTGATTTTGATCGGCAGGACACTTAGTAAATGTAACAGACGTCCTAAGGAGACTGCCTACACTACGCTTGTCCGTCCTCTTTTACAATAGTGCTGCGCGGTGTGGGATCCTTACCAGATAGGACTGATGGAGTAGATCGAAAAAGTTCAAAGAAAGGCAGCACGTTTTGTATTATCGTGAAATATGGGAGAGAGTTTCACAGAAATGATACAGGATTTGGGCTGGACATCATTAAAAGAAAGACGTTTTTCGTTGCGATGGAATCTTCTCACGAAAATCCAATCATCAACTTTCTCCTTCGAATGCTAAAATATTTGGTTGACACTGACCTACATGGGGAGGAACGATCACCTCGATAAAATAAGGGAAATCAGAGCTCATTCGGAAAGATATAGAAGTTCATTCTTTTCGCGCGCTATACGAGATTGGAAAAAATAGAGAATTGTGAAGGTGGTTCGATGAACCCTCTACCAGGCACTTAAATGTGATATGCAGAGTATCCACGTAGATGTAGGTGTAGATGCAGATGTAGATCCGAATACAGGAAGCAGGTTTTAACGTCTCGTCAACGTCATGGTCATTAGAGATGGATCAGTATCTCAGTAAGAGGAGTGTTGATGGAAGAAGGCATCGTGGCTTTATAGAAAGAATCAGTACGGTATTCGCCTGAAACTACTTCGAGAGACTAAGAATAATGTGAATCGAGCTTGTCGAACAGTTAATCCCACAAGCTTAAATGTGACTGCAGTTTGAAACTACCCTGGGTTTAATTCCTTTACTCGAGGAATGTTATTGTACATCTTTCACGACGAATACCGTATTACTTTCGACTTTCAGAATAAAATGATTCATTATAACACATATTATTGCGTATAAGAGGTACAGGGCAATTCAGCACCGAACGAGGTGGCGCAGTGGTTAGCACGAGGACGACGGCTCTGATCCGTGTCCGGCCATCCTGATTTAGGTTTTCCGTGCTTTCCCTAAATCGCATCAGGCAAATGCCAGGATGGTTCCTCTCCTCTTCCACATCCTTCCCTAATCCGCGCTTATGCTAGTCTCTGATGACTTCGTTGTCGACGGAACGTTACACGCTAATCTCCTCCTCCTCCGCAATTCAGCTTTAAATATTTTAGCTTAATTACAAAAACTGAAATGCAACATTATGATGGTTCCAGATTCACGTAGTCATCCTTACTGAATTTCATAGTATTGTCTAAATGTGGTGCCACGCCTATTTGTTGCGTCAATTTAGCCACAATATGTCACAGTTGTAACATATTTACAATTATGGGAGTCGAAGGACGTGAAATGCGGGTAGTAATAGATAAAGAAATGAGGCAAGACTGTAGCCTCTCCCCCATTTTATTGTATCCGTACACTGAACCGTTAGTAAATTGTGGAGAAATTTGTAAATGGAATTAAGGCTCAGGGAGAAGATATAAAAACATTGAAGTTTCCCGATGTCATCATAATTCCATGAGAGATGGCAAAGCACTTGCAGAATCACTTGAATGGAATGCGTAGAGTCGGAATGTGCTGTAAGATGAACATCGACTACAGTGAAACGAGAGTAATAAAGTGTACTGGAATTAAATCAAGTGATGCCTAGGGTGCTCGATTAGGTAATGTGACACAATATACGGTGCATGATTTTCGTCATCTGGAGCCAAATAACCAACAATGGCGATAAGTAAAGAAGACTGGCAATAGCAACGGAAGCATTTCTGAAAAGGAAAAATTCATTAACATTTAATGTAAATTTGATTGTCAGGAAGTATTTGTCTCAAGTGTAGTTATGTGCAGAAGTATAACGTTGACGATAACTGATGCAGACAAGGCGAGAACAGAAGCTTTTCAAACGTGGAGCTATAGAAGAATGGTGAAGAATAGGTGGGTAAATGTAAATGCCGTGTGACTTGGGCCTCACGCCGGTAGACCGTTCGGCGGGTGCAAGTCTTTCGATTTGACGCCACTTCGGCGACTTGCGAGTCGATGGGGATGAAATGATGACTATTAGGACAACACAACACCCAGTCTCTGAGAGGAGAAAATCTCCGACCCAGCCGGGAATCGAACCCGGGCCCTTAGGATTGACATTCTGTCGCGCTGACCACTCAGTTACCGGGGGTGGACAATAGATGGGTAGATCGAGTAATTAATGAAGTGGTACCGAAGTGACTTCGAGAGAAAGGAGAATTATGGCACAAATTGAGTAAAAGAAGGGATAAGTTGATAGGACACATCTGATAATGGAAGTAAGATTGGTGGGATGAAAAGTGTAAAGAGAGATCATGGCTACAGTGTGGTTAGGTTGTAGCAGCAGTTAGCAGAGATGAAGGGGTCAGTGCAGAATAGATTAGCGTGGAGAAATCCGCCACGCAAGAACCCCGCCCCACTCGTACTAAGCATCCATAAATGTCTCAGTTTAGCCGGTAGTCCGTAGATGGTGGTATAAGGGGCGTACAGTACAAGTGGCCACGCTTTCCCACCCGAGTTTTTCGATAATTAAGCCAGTCCGTCCTTGAACTGACTTAGTGAGCCACCGTATAGGGATTCCGCCTACCTCTTATGTGGAGATGCTCTCGTGGTTTTATATCCACTTGCAAAGCCGTGGCAGAGACGTCGGATTCTGAAAATCGATTACTACCGAATGAAATTTTCACTCTGCAGCGGAGTGTGCGCTGATATGAAACTTCCTGGCAGATTAAAACTGTGTGCCGGGCCGAGACTCGAACTCGGGACCTTTGTCTTTCGCGGGCAAGTGCTCTACCAACTGAGCTACCCAAGCATGACTCACGCCCCGTCCTCACAGCTTTAATTCTGCCAGTATCTCGTCTCCTACCTTCCAAACGTTACAGAAGCTCTCCTGCGAACCCTGCAGAACTAGCACTCCTGAAAGAAAGGATATTGCGGAGACTTGGCTTAGCCACAGCCTGGGTGATGTTTCCAGAACGAGATTTTCACTCTGCAGCGGAGTGTGCGCTGATATGAAACTTCCTGGCAGATTAAAACTGTGCGAAAGGCAAAGGTCCCGAGTTCGAGTCTCGACCCGGCACACAGTTTTAATCTGCCCATTACTACTGTCTATGTTTTAAGTAATGAAGCTGGAAGAAGTTTTTGTGCATTTAATTTCCGAACGGGATACCATTATAGTATATTTCCTCAAGAAACACCGTAAAATGAACTTGTTCACACCTCTTTTAAGCTAAGTATGAAGTGTACGAGAGCATGGTCAACCGCTTGATTACATCGAAAGGCATCCTATCGACGACTGTCGACTGTAGCGCACAGCCTGTAATTTGAGTGTACAGTCGGTATCGTTCGTAGAAGGTCGTACATCTTCGGTTATGCCAAAGTTATTAATTTATTTATTAACATCAATATTTCTTAGCATTTTAAAGCTACAGAAAGGTAGTATTTATGACCTGTAAACTCCTCCTGCCAAAAGGCTACTTCTGTTAGCAAATATTTATTGACAACAATCGCTTGATTTCCGTCAGAATAAATGTAGTTTCCCTACGTATCTCTTTGCTAACGAGCGATTCCTGCATCGGCACCTCATGCCACTGACTCTGAAAGCGCCAGCCGCCCCTACTGCTCTTTCTACCCATCCCACTGTCGCAGAGGTTTTTTTCCCACGCACGAGCCTTGGCACTTTTTTCCCCTCTGCTCTTCAAATTGATACCCTCATTCGCGTTTCGTCCATTATTTGTCACCTGATGGACCGTGTTAATGCGTAGTCTTACCCAGACGCACGGATAACATCACAGCCCAGCATCCTGTGATCCACCTATTAGATAACTAACATGTTGACGGAGGTGACATTAGAACTTTTGGTTTGGTCACCACGTCGGTGTGGACGTGGAGGAGCCCGCATCACAAAAGTGAAAATAACGAAAGCACGCTCTCGTCTGCGAATAAGGGGTACCTTACAATGAGACTAGTCTTCAGCCTGAAGGCCATAATAAAAAGTGTAACATAATTTCATCTAACAATCGTTATTCTAAATCCTAAAGTCATTCTTGTACCTCATATTCAGCATTCTGCAGGTATTATCCTAAGTCTACACGTTAATTAACTTTTTTCTCACTATCCTTTACATGTTTGGGTCTACCACTTGCTACTAGTCGCTTCGTTCAATATTTCTATTAATGAACACTTGTCTTAACGTTTCCCTATTTTAACCATACACACTCTTCCTTTCTTTATATTCTTAGTAAGTCAACCTGCACATTAACCTACGTTTAAAATTTTGACAATATTTCGGCATACATTTGCTTTTTGTTGTATTATTATTGTTCCCTCTACAACGATCACGACTTTCATATGTATAGTTTTGGAAAAAATAGTAAAATATCTTGTTATCTTCGCTAAAGTTTGTTCCTATTGGCAATAAATAGTGAAACGTAAGTCCGATATAAAAATTTATCTGAAATATTTTATAGAAGTGAATTTTGTATGTTCCGCTGTTACGTATTTTCTTTGCAGTGGCTTTCACAAGACGTGTCGTCCTAAGGCTCTTGTCTCTCGTATATCGAGGTATCAGAATTTCATTATAATTTTTTGCTAAACCAGTTTCATCGCAGAGTTTAAGACGAGGCAGTCTTGTGAAACTATCCTGCTCGGATTGGCATATGATGGGTTTCTGATGGTTCATAAACTAAAGGAGTGTATTGAACGAACGAAAAAAAAATGCATGTAGAATAATATTTATACTGAGTAAGCGACCTTACGAGCAAGCTCACGGGTCCAACTTGCTTCTTTCAAGTGTGTCAACAGCCACACGGCCAGTTCCACGGCACAGACGAGGTGAACACCTTTAGTATCTGCACCAGTAACCAAACACGTCCCTATCTGTTAAATGGTTTCTTACCTCCTTCTTAAAAAGAGCTAGATCAGGTATGAAATGAAGTTTCTTAACGACATATTTGATTTTGGTCAGCTGTAAAATGATGCTAATAAATGAAAATTGATATTAAAACGTAATATGATACACAATTTAAAGTTCTTATATAAATATATTAGAATTAAGTAAACTTAAGAATAGGAAGAAAAACATTGTATAAGTGACAATCGAATTTGCAACCATTGCTTTAAAAATCTGGCACGCTACCTATTATTCTACAACCGTCAACGAGTTTACATATGGCTTGTCGTTTACTTACATTTAGCCACAATATGTCACAGTTGTAACATATTTACAATTATAGGAGTCGAAGGACGTGAAATGCAGGTAGTAATACATAAAGAAATGAGGCAAGACTGTAGCCTCTCCCCCATTTTATTGTATCTGTATATGATTCTCCCAGATATAAACACGCGTAGTGACTGCCATCTCATTTGTGTCTCTATGAGTAAGTTGCAAACCCCTTTTTACGTATCTTCTCAATCTTAGGAAGTCTCAAAAACAATTTAGGAGGTTTTATAGACTGATTTGAAAAAAGGTGGTACTATACACAACTTGTAAACCACTTTTCGAAACGTAAATTCCAAAAGATGGTATCACTATGAGTACGACAGTTGGAGCAGCGTGCTAGCCAGTGACGGCACGAGCAACACATGACTCAAATGGTACGTTTTAGTGAATTTCCAAACTATTTGACTTTCATTTCCGTTTGTCTCTAAAACTACTGAAATTCAGGAGGAAAAACGGCATGTTACTGGCATAAACTGACATAATTATCCATTCAGTCGATTTCCAGAAAATAGTAAAATGCCCTATTGTGGAATGACTATAATGTTGGGAATTTGTGCGCTGTGTGTTACACTGGCTCAAGACGTATACGCGGTTTCTGTCTTAAATACTGGTGTTACCGTGTAATACCTCTAACCTAATACTGTACGTCTTAATGGGTAGATTACGAAAGCATTTTAAATTTTTAAGTTCGGTCAATAATTATATTAAAATAGTGAAAATAAAATTTATGTTGTGAGACGGGTGATTTTAGCCGTTTAGTAATATACACTGCCGGAAGATAATATTAGTACACCTTTTTAGAGGTTTCTAGTTCACTCGAGATTTATTGTTGCAACGGTACATATGGAGTACAAAAAATGATTATATTTACATTTCAACAGAACAAGCAGTTCTGAGGTACCAGGTATCGACTCATGCTGAACGTCATCATTAGTGGGTGGCGTACCTTCATGCTTAACCATCATTATTATTACGTGGTGTATCTTCCACGGGATGCAATGCAGACGCTGACTCTGGCATCCAGTAGATGGTACAGATAGCGAAGACCATTATGGGATACGTTACGCAGTACCTGATCGACCTGTTCAGGTAGAGTTGTTGGCTGACAAGATGCACAATTCACTTCATGTCCCATGATATTTCACACTTATCGACTGGAGAAAAGTGTGGATATCGTGCTGGCCGGGGAAGTTGCTGCGCGTCTTGCAGATCACGTTGAGTTTCACGGCAGTGTGTGGACGAGCACTATCCAGTTGGAACAACACATCACCTTCCTGTAGCAAGGACGACAAAGGAACGGTTCTAACAACATTCTGCACGTACCGAGGGCTGGTTGGAGTCCCCTCCAGAACCACTACAGGTGAACGAGAACCATGAGGCCTGGTGTGGGGGCCAGTGCATCTTGGACGAATGTGCTCTAAGAGACAGCACTCGCTATGTCTACGTCGTAAGCGCAAACGACCATCACTTGCGAGCAGGCAGAGTATGTTTTCATCGCTGAAGACCATGCGGCGCGATCCAATCTTCCTGGTGATCCTCTGACGGCACCAGTCGAGCCGTGCACTTTGATAAAATTAATTGTTGGTAAGGCGGGTACCAGGTTGAGATTCATTGGGAGAGTCCTTAGAAAATGTAGTCCATCAACAAAGGAGGTGGCTTAGAAAACACTCGTTCGACCTATACTTGAGTATTGCTCATCAGTGTGGGATCCGTACCGGATCGGGTTGACGGAGGAGATAGAGAAGATCCAAAGAAGAGCGGCGCGTTTCGTCACAGGGTTATTTGGTAACCGTGATAGCGTTACGGAGATGTTTAACAAACTCAGGTGGCAGACTCTGCAAGAGAGGCGCTGTGCATCGTGGTGTAGCTTGCTCGCCAGGTTTCGAGAGGGTGCGTTTCTGGATGAGGTATCGAATATATTGCTTCCCCCTAGTTATACCTCCCGAGGAGATCACGAATGTAAAATTAGAGAGATTAGAGCGCGCACGGAGGCTTTCAGACAGTCATTCTTCCCGCGAACCATACGCGACTGGAACAGGAAAGGGAGGTAATGATAGTTGCACGTAAAGTGCCCTCCGCCACACACCGTTGGGTGGCTTGCGGAGTATAAATGTAGATGTAGATGTAGATGCTGCTGGTTGAGTAGAAGACGGACGAGAGGTTTGCCTGCCCGTAGTCCCACTGCTAATAAACGCTTCGAAACAGTTGGTGTTGACACGTCTGGGCTCTCAACCGCTCTTATCTGTGGTATGGTAGCCGTGCGATCTGCCACTGCTGTGACCCTGGTGGGGGTCTGTGCTGCGTGGTCGTCCAGAAACTCGTCTACAGGCGTGATAACGTTCACGTGACCACTGGTACCAGCATCGTTGCAAAACTGAAACAGCAGGTACAACTTGTGTTGCAAATCTCCGGAAGGACCATCCCGTCACCATTTGACTCCTTTCAAACTCCCTCATTTGGCTATAGGAAGCTTCTCCGTGGCGTGGTTGTCTGCTTGCTTCACACGTCTGCACTATACTGATCCTTCTGTCTGTTGCCTATTAACGTCTGGATACAGATGGTGCTCTTATAGCTATGCCACTACGCTATCCGTTTGCGGACCACGTTGACCATCTACTATCCCTCAGGTGGCATAAGCCGTCATCGGATCAAAATCTACATCGTCTTTTCAGGCGTACAATATTTTTTCCTGCCTTACAGATCTTCATTTCTAACATGCAGGCCTCCGCACGGGATATGACAAAGGCTGTTGTTTACTTTCCACTTCCATTCAAGGCTGCTACGTGGGAAAACATAAGAGTTGCTTGAACGGATGTCATAGCGTTATAAACAAATCAAAAAAAGTTTTGCATTACCTCTGTTCCGAGAGTTCCGGAACCTGTACCGAAAATTGGAATAGCGATCAACATAAACATCATTACCGCCCTTTTTATTGCTCGTGAAAACCACACATTGCATGTTGTACCAACATTCAGCGAGACCTTCAGAGGTGGTGGTCCAGATTGCTGTACACACCGGTACCTCTAATAACCAGTAGCACGTCCTCTTGCACTGATGCATGCCTGTATTCGTCGTGGCATACTATCCACAAGTTCATCGAGGCACTGTTGGTTCAGATTGTCCCACTCCTCAACGGCGATTCGGTCATGTCAGCTCTTTTCAATCTATCCCAGGCATGTTCGGTAGAATTCATGTCTGGAGAACATGCTGGCCACTCTAGTCGAGCGATGTCGTCATCGTGAAGAAAGTCATTCATAAGATGTGCGCGATGGGGGCGCGAATTGTCGTCCATCAAGACGAATGCCTCGCCAATATGCTGCCGATATGGTTACACTACCGGTCGGCGGATGGCATTCACGTATGGTGCAACCATTATGGCGCCTTCCATGACCACCAGCGGCGTACGGCGGCCCCACATCATGCCATCCGAAAACAGTAGGGAACCTCCACCTTGCTGCACTCGCTGGACAGTGTATCTAAGACGTTCATACTGAACGGGATGTCTCCAAACAGGTCTCCAACGATTGTCTGGTTGAAGGTATATGCGACACCCATCTGTAAAGAGAACGTGATGACGATCCTGGGAGGTCTATACGGCATGTTGCTGGGCCCAACTGTACCGGCCTGAATGATGTCGTGGTTACAAAGATGCACCTCGCCATGGATGCCGGGAGTGAAGTTGCGCATCATGCAGCCTATCGCACACAGTTTGAGTCGTAACACGACATCCTGTGGCTGCACGGAAAGCGTTATTCAACATGGTGGCGTTGCTGTCAGGGTTCTTCCGAGCCGTAGTCCGTAGGTAGCGGTCATCCACTGCGTAGCAGCCCTTAAGCAGCTTGAGCGAGGCATCTCATCGACAGTTCCTGTAGCTGCTCTTTGTGCGAACAACATCGCTTTGGTTCACTCCGTGACGCCTGGACACTTTCCTTGTAGAGAGCCCTTCCTGGCACAAAATAACAATGCAGACGCGATAGAACCGCGGCATTGCCCGTCTAGGCATGGCAGAACTACAAACAACACGAGGCGTGTACCTCCTTCCTGGTGCAATGACTGGAACTGATCAGCTGTCGGGCCCCCTCCGTATGATAGGCACTGCTCGTGCAGGGTTGTTTACATCTTTGGTCAGGTTTAGTGACATCTCTGAACAGTTCAAAATGGTTCAAATGGCTCTGAGCACTATGGGACTCAACTGTTGAGGTCATAAGTCCCCTAGAACTTGGAACTACTTAAACTTAACTAACCTAAGGACATCGCACACATCCATACCCGAGGCAGGATTCGAACCTGCGACCGTAGCGGTCGTGCGGTTCCAGACTGTAGCGCCTAGAACCGCTCGGTCACTCCGGCCGACTCTCTGAACAGTCAAAGGGACTGTGTCTGTGTTGCAATGTCCACAGTCAACGTCTGTCTGTAGGAGTTCTGGGAACTGGGGTGATATAAGACTTTTTTTTGTGTGTGTGTAATATCCCTCATTTGTGTGACAGCTGAGCTGTGCGCGGCTCGTGTTCGTGCTATTTATTGTTGGTAATCTTCTCTTACGTACTGCCGCCTGGTTTTATTATTCCATTTCCTGGCGTCACCAACTTCCTGCCTTGCCTCCCCGTGAGTGACAGCAGGTGAGCGCTTATCGATAAGTGCACTGTCGTACCATCTCTGGAGCAACCGATAGTATTTTCGGGTGGCTGTGTGTCTGAGTTCAGTTGAAGTGCAGTCGGGAGCTCAGTCGCGACGCAGCAGCAGTGAAGTCGGGGACGGGGCGCCGGTGAGGTGCGGACAGCCAGTGCCTGTCGACTGCTGGGGACACACATGAACTGTCCGACGCAATGATATTGGAGGGGGACGACTGTTGGTGGGTCGTCCGATTGGTCATCCCATCGGCAAACGTGCATTTGGTCTTTTGATCGTTTCCGAGCCTGGGCAGTGGGACGGTTGGGGTAGAGCAGCGAAGATGTTTCCGTGGCGTGTGGTCAAGCCGGAGCCACTGCCGGCGTGCACGCGCGGTAGGAGTTGTGAGGTGCTTCTTGCGAGGGTTGCGAAGTTCGTCTCCCACCGATTCTGGACACTAAACTTGAGTACTCACTTAACCTACTACCAAGCTTCAACTGCTATCACATCTCTTCATTTGATTCTGGTTGTCACCTTCTCGGAGATTCCTGCAAGCAACAACGTGTGTGCATTGAAGTCGACTAGAATTGCAGCCGTCTTCCTGTGTCGTGTTAAACTTAATTTAATTCATTCCTTCATTAATGAAGTGTATCAGCGGTATCTTCTGCCTTGTGGCCGTTGACATTCCAATGACCTGCCCTGGTCGTTGATGTAGTTTTAGGCAGGGTATTTTCCTCGTCGTGTTGATGCTGTCGAGCACGGCATGTAGTTCGAGAGCTGAGGTGTTGTTGGTAGTTTTGGGCGTTTATTTTGACTTGGCTGAATTGGGAACCAGCATCCAGTACGTTGTGCTATTGACATCTTATTGCTGTTTTGCTGATCGGGTGGAGCAGAATTGATCTTGTTGGTTGGTTCGTCAGCTGGCTTTCGGTTGGGTTGCCTTCCCATTAAGAGGTTGTCGGCCTGGCTGCCTGTCTCACCTAAATGCGTGTCAGTGTTAACTTCCCAGGCCGATCCTTGGAAGCTTCTGAGCACCGCTCCTTGTGTTTTACATAGTGATTTCCTTTTTAGCTCTGTGTGACCTCCAGCCGAGTTTTAGCTTATTAAAATTGCAAGGCTTTTCTTCTTAGGCCTTAAGCCAGAAAAAAAATTGTTTCTTGTTAGGTATGTGACCTTCAGCCGAGTTTCAGCCTTTTAGAATTAAAACTGAAAATTCCTTGTGCCTAGGCCTTAAGATGTAAATTTGTTTCAAGTTGGTACGTGGCCTTCAGCAGAGTTTTCAGCCTTTTCAAATCAAAAGTTGAAAAATTTTGTCTAGGCCTTAAGCCGCAAGAAATATTTTCTAGTTTGTATGTGGCCTTCAGCCGAGTTTTCCATCTTAAATTAGAAATTTCTTTGTCTGGGCTTTAAGCCGTGAGACTGTTTGGGTTTCGTATGTGGCCTTCAGTCGAGTATTAATATCTTTAAAATTAAAAATTTAAAATCCTTGTCTTGCCCTTAGGTCGTTATTCTTTAGTATGAGGCCTTCGGCCGAGTTTTACAGGAAATATTTGAAGATAAGGCCTTCAGTCTTTTCAAACTGAAAGTCCTAGGCCTTAAGCCGTTAAATTTCTTTGTTGATATGCGGCCTTCAGCCGAGTTTCAGCCTATTTAGGTTAAACTTTGAAAATCTTTGTCTCAGCCTTAAGCCGTAACGCTGTTCCTGATTAATGTGACGCCTGCAGCCGAGTTATATGGGAAAAATTTAAGCTAAGGCTTTCAGCCTATTTATATTGAAAAAATTTTTTCTATGCGGTGAAACTTCCAGAAGAACTCCTGTACTTCACTTCCTTGCTTAGGCCTTGTGCCTTGGATTTCCGATGTGGCCTTCAGCCGATCTAAGTTAAACTAAGGGAGGTCTTTCGTTAAAACCTTGAGAGTTCTGATTCTTGCTTGTGTGATTGTGTGTTTTAAGAAATAAAGTTTATATGTTGAGTGCAAGTGACAGCAACTTATTTTGGCCCCTTTCCACAAATATAACTGCATCCGATCTGTCCTGCTGACCCAGGGATTTCAACAGCTACCTCTCAAATTACGAATGAAGCAAAAAGAGAAGGAAGGATACGCTTCTAGAGTGTCATGTGCAGTAAGTTTCTCAGCAGTCTGCCTCCACAGTTAAGCGTCAGCGTGTTTGAGTAATGTTGTGGATGCGGTTTCGGGAGCGAGGTGTCGTCAGCTTCGTGATGCCAAATGATGAACTACTCGAGTAAGAAGTAGTGGCTTCAAGATCTGGGAAGAAGACGATGGCCGGGATAGCTCGTGATGACCATAATGCATCGGAATAACGCCATTGGCAGAGGACGACAAGGCGGTCATACGACAGGAGGTTCACCTTTAAAAATCTTTGGACGGAGTGCTCAACGTGCAGCACAAGCGATGTGTCGATCGTTGTCCGGGAACGGTTGCAGGGCAGGCGGGCTCCGGTTGCAGCCTGCACTCCGCCAAGTTCCTCGGGCTCTTGACAGGAGACATATCGATTTTAGCCGAATTCAAGTTAGGATCGGCCTTGGGAAGAGGTATGAGAAAACCATTTCTCCAGATAACAGTTCTGGCTGGTGCGTCAGCGACGTTTGCTCTGGAAACTCTGCACACAAGCGAATTTGAACCTCACAAAACATCGGTAGTGACCCGACTGACCAATTCGAATACTGACAGCGTAAGATTTCCCGTTATAATACCGCTCTGTAGTCTTTTCGAGGTAGCTACTCAATCACAAAATCAACATAACACGATATTTTGACGATTCACTTGTCCGCTATCTTCTTGAGAGGCTGCTGCTGCCTAGATTCCCTCTGAAAACTGAAGCAAAGGTGGGAAACACTCGTCTTATAAAGGCCAATGTACCGTACACGTCGCATGTTCCGTCCATCAAAGGTGCAGGGTTTGTGGCGCCACCCTTAGTAGAACACTGATTCCAGTGATGTATCGCACTCAAAGGCAATCCTCAATCTTTCAGTCCATCAGCATTAAATATCGTTACGTGTTGATGCTAGATGCTACAGGATTTCACGTCCTGCGAAGAGGAAAACCATTGTCTTTGTCTCTATTAATTAAGTTTCCTACCAACCTAATTTCAATTGCCTCTTTAAGTGCAATGCCCTAACAGGAGGCCGTACCGTTTATAAGGGTCTTGTCAAATTTCATTCTTTCAACGAAGGACACGTACGTCAGCGAAAGATCTTGCCGAAAATCCTTGAAAATTCCGGTCTTACGTAAAACTGCTTCGCGGGCTGATAGCTTCTGTTCATTCACTCATAGGCCAGTCTACAGTGGCAAAACAGGGCAGGAAAAGGAAAGCTAAGTATTAAATCCCGCGTTTACAAACCACTGACGCAGTGGGATGGTACAAATATATCGTCGTTTGATTGCCGAACTAACTCTGCATGAAGTACTTAGAAATAAGCATCCCCGGCGTTGAAAATCAGCTGACAACAAATAAATCACCGAATACAGATGGAATCCCAAGTGTTTCACACAGTGTACTCTCAGTCGATGGTCCCACCACTCAGCCTGCATTCATCGCAAAGTCCCAAGCGACTGAAAAAGACAACGCAGCTAAGTCCCATATACGAGAGGTAGAGGAAAGGATCCGCAAAATTATAGACTAGTATCCATAACGTCGGTTTGCTGCATAAACATCAGAACATTCTCAGGTCGAATATAATAAATAAATAATTATTAAGTAACAGAACCTAGTACATTGGCCTGCACGGCTAGTATTCATCCCAGGGCAGTGCAATAGAACCATTCTTCTTTCCCATACCCATAAACCATCTGACGGACAGGATGTTTGCTGATGTCAGTGTAATGTATGGAACAGTATCGGATTTAAGTTGCTATAGGAGGACACACAGTGACTTGGACAGGATTTCTGTTTGGTGTGATGAATGGCAGTTTATTCTAAATGTGGGAAAGTGTAAATCAATTCAGATTGGAGCACAACACGAAACTGCAATGTTCGAATGCAGTATTAGCTATCTTTATTAACCGAAAAGAACCATCTACGTACAACAGAGCGAATGAACAAGCCAATTCACTACAAATGGAACTTCTTTTTTCTAAAGATTCTCTCATATGTATCGTATGTATACGTAAGTTAGCAAGTAGCAATATTCCGCTCAGTATTGCTAAAATATCTCTTCTCGCGTTAATATAAGACCTTCAAGATCATGATAGTTAAAACTTCAAAATTTATATATCCTCAGTTACTTACAAACTCTAAAATACTGACAAGTATCAAAATTAAAATATTTTCATAACAGACTCTGACATCCAAACTGAGGGATACAAACTATTACTAAGACAACGTAAATAAATTACAATAGGTACCATCTCTCGTTATTGGTTCCGCTTGTAACAAATATTCAGAGTAATCTTTGGATATACATCAGTTCATTTCTTTGGTAAGCCTTTTAGAAATATTCTGGCCAACTCTAGGATTTAATTCATGATGTTTCCGTGCCACCTGCTTGTGAGGTTGCTCTGATATCATAATCTATGAGGCACTTGTCTTTGAAAATAACCATCTTTGGTTTTAATTATTCTCAATTCAATTGCCTGGACTCGAGCGTGCTTACGCTACTTGCTAAACGTCAGAACTAACACTTTTGCTTTTCTTTTTAAATTATTTCCTTTTCACGATCAGTTATAAAAGAGGGTTGTGAGTAAATGACAACTCGAAGACTAAAATGTATTTTTAACCGATGAAAGTTTATTTTCTTTTATTTAAAAATGTAAATGTTTTACATTGACCAAACGTCGATTGTGAATGAATGACTGCAGAAAACTAATAGCGCCAAACCAAGCGAGATGAAAAACGCAAAAAAGACAACTCAGAATACATCCTAGGTGCCAGCACCACTTTATATCTCAACGTAAAGTTCAGATTTTCAAAATATCTGCTTCCTCAGGTGTTAGCCTCTCTCTCACTCCATAGCAGATCCTAAACGTAACTGCCACTCATCACTTTTACTACAGAAATAATGGTAGTAGTTGAAATTTCCACTTTGAAACGGTTCAACTAGGGCAATGTGGTCTCAATGGTTACGTCACTAACAATACGTGGAAGCAAAATACGCTGTCTATAATAATTCACCTCCGATCCTTGCGTTCCTGCGCTTGATTCGCCTATCAAGAAATATTTCGGGAATAATGCTCTGTAAGAAGCAATTACTCTACATACACAGTAAGGTTACTACCTAGTAGTACAAATCTAGAAAAATAAAATAAAATAAAAAAGTTACACTCATGGCTGACGCTCAATTATCGTAGTATGCCTTCATAAATCCCCCTTAACCATTTGCAGCACCCAAATCTACTGGCGTGTGCACTAACTAGTATCACAGGCAACACAACAAGGACAACTTCAGACAAAATTAAGGAAACCAAAAATTTAGTGTCTTCGTATTTTAACGAATTCTGCTATCAAAGATTGACACAGAGTACAAGCCACTCTTGACTAAGCCCGTACCAACTTAAAATCACTTGACATTTCGACAAAGGTCACACAAAATGCGAGGAGCTCGACTCCGACAAAATTCAGAAAACGATTATACTCATCATGCCCTACACCAGTTATTGGATCCTTCAAACCTCGCATTTCAAACACAACTTAGTCCAGGAACAACATGCTACAGACTTTCAACAAAATCGCGGAAAATTCCACACTGACGAAATAGTCAATACAATGTGCTCCAGGTAGGTATCGACCACTACACTTATAATGTTTTGTAACTCACGCCCAGGAACACATATGTCGTCTTACCGACTCAAGCGCACTATTTCGTCAGTTCCTCAGTAGGGACTGACTCAAACCCCTTCCAGTACCATAACTGAACCGTTAATTCAGACAAATGTTGGGCGCTACTGTCATTTCCTAGAAATTAAAGTAGAGGATCTCGTTGCCGTCGGTTGCTCTTCAAGCGGCAAACTCGCGCATGATGATCTCTGACGTGTCCAAGCTCTGCTGTCAGCAACGATGCACGGATGATCTTTGCCGCCTCTGTACGAGTACTTGCATGGCTGGACACAGTACGGAATTTTCTAGAATATATTCATCAACATAAACTTTAGTTACAATGACATGATAAATACCTCATCCTTTTCCTTGATTTATCTTAGTTGTGATTGCTATTATTATTGACTGCAACGATAAAAAATTAAATCGTGACGACACGAAAACATATGCAATAATAAGTTCCTTGTGCTGACCATTTCGCAGCAGCTGTTTATAAATTAAAGTAATTAAAAAATCCTCTTTTGCAAGCTGGATTTTACGATTTTTTTATTTATCTTGAGCACCCAGACCCGCTTTGCCTTAGTTACAAGGCATCTTCAGTAGGTGTCAGATCAGCGTCTAATTCATTATTTTCAAGCCAACCAGCTCTCTCTCTCAGGTAGCCAACTGGTTGAAATTATGCAATTCTCTTTTGGTCACTGTTTTCAACATAACTAAAGTGAAACGCGTCTGAATGCAAAAGATAAATAGAAAAACTTAATGTGCAGCATGCAAATGCCTTTTTCTTTTGAAATACTGTAACAGAAACAATAATTTTGATCCGTCACAGACTCTGCCCCGTCGCAATTTAAAATAACGTTATTATTCACTTTAGTAAGCTGTTTACAAATATCATCCTCCTAAAGCTCGACTGGTATGGCTTAAACGCAGAAATGCTGCTAGGCTGTGATCGTAGATCCTCAAAATCACTGGCTTAGCGGAAGGACACTCGACGTTGTGTTCCACTGCACTCACACATCGCCCAGCCGCCTCTTTTATTGCGTGCGTGATGTACTCCCACGTCGTTTGCATCTCATTGCCCCCTTTACTGTGTACGCCCGCCACAATAGTTGCCATATGCGTCCGCGCCAACTATTTCTCCGATGCGAAACTGAATGGGCTGTTCTAGCAATGCCACGATCTCATATATGTGCCAAAAACAAGAACTCCGACCTTCCCAGCACATATGGAGTCAAAAATATTGTTAGAATATATCTCTATGCTCTCTTAGCTTGTCTATATTGGCTACGAATGAAACACATTTGCATCTGACGCAGTTACAGGAAGAAAAGTGGTCGAAGTGACAGACTGGCGAAGACATTGGATGCGTTTTTGAGATGAGATGAGCGCATTTCGTATTCCCATCTGGGCATAGAGATTCAGATTTCCCGTGGTTTATCTATATTACACAACTGCCCATTAAAATTGCTACACCAAGAAGAAATGCAGATGATAATCGGGTATTCATTGGACAAATATATTATACTCGAACTGACATGTGATTACATTGTCACGCAATTTGGATGCATAGATCCTGAGAAATCAGTACCCAGACCAACTACCTCTGGCCGTAATAACGGCCTTGATACGCCTGGGCATTGAATTAAACAAAGCTTGGATGGCGTGTACAGGTACAGCTGCCCATGCAGCTTCAACACGATACCACAGTTCATCAAGAGTAGTGACTGGCGTATTGTGACGAGTCAGTTGCTCGGCCACCATTGACCAGACGTTTTCAATTGGTGAGAGATTTGGAGAATGTGCTGGCTAGGGCGGCAGTCGAACATTTTCTGTATCCAGAAAGGCCCGTACAGGACCTGCGACATGCGGTCGTGCATTGACGTGCTGAAATGTAGGGTTTCGCAGGGATCGAATGAAGGGTAGAACCACGGGTCGTAACACATCTGAAATGTAACGTCCACTGTTCAAAGTGCCGTCAATGCGAACAAGAGGTGACCGAAACGTGTAACCAATGGCACCCCATACCATCACGCCGGGTGCACGCCAGTATGGTGATGACGAATACACGCTTCTAATGCGCGTTCACCGCGATGTCGCCAAACACGGATGCGACCATCATGATGCTGTACACAGAACCTGGATTCATCCGAAAAAATGAGGTTTTGCCATTAGTGCACCCAGGTTCGTCGTTGAGTACACCATCGCAGGTGATCCTGTCTATGATGCAGCGTCAAGGGTAACCGAAGCCATGGTCTCCGAGGTAATAGTCCATGCTGCTGCAAACGTCGTCGAACTGTTCGTGCAGATGGTTGTTGTCTTGCAAACGTACCAAACGGTTGACTCAGGGATAGAGACGTGGCTGCACGATCCGTTACAACCATGCGGATAAGGTGCCTGTCATCTCGACTGAAAGTGATACGAGGGCGTTGAGATCCAGCACGGCGTTCCGTATTACCCTCATGAGCTCACCGATTCCATATTCTGCTAACAGTTATTGGATCCCGACCAACGCGAGCAGCAGTGTCGCGATACGAGAAACCGGAATCGCGATAGGCTACAATCCGACCTTTAACAAAGTCGGAAACGTGATGGTACGCATTTCTCTTCCTTACACGAGGCATCACAACAACGTTTCACCAGGCAACGCCGGCCAACTGCTGTTTGTGTATGAGAAATCGGTTGGAAACTTTCCTCATGTCAGTACGTTGTAGGTGTCGTCACTGGCGCCAACCTTGTGTGAATGATCTGAAAAGTTACTCATTTGCTTATCACAGCATCTTCTTCCTGTCTGTTAATTTTCGCGTCTGTAGCACGTCATCTTCGTGGTGTAGCAGTTTTAATGGCCAATAGTGCATTTCAGACAAATCCTGAGAATGTTATTTCATATACCAGATAGGACTAACAGGGTATATAGAGCGTATAGAAAGAAATTCGGCACGAATACTAAAAGGTTTGTTTGACTCATTATTACACTTACGAAAGAGCGTCACGAAAATTTTGAGAAACCAGAACTGGCAGACTCTTGAAAGCCACTAACGCCTCCCTGCAACCCAGTCCCTGCTTCCTTAAATAATCGAACTCCCATTAATGAAATATCTTGTAGCGTCTGGTTACTTTAGAAATGAGTTAATGTACTGAATATTTGACGTTAAGCAAGCAGTAGGGCAGGGCCAGTTGTGGGCAAGAAAATGATCCAGATTCCAGGAACTGATAAGATAAAGGGGCACCAGTTTATACATCTGGTGTAACATGACAGCTGAGACAATGGCGCATGTCATATTTCACTGGCAGCTGCATCAGCACTTCATTATCTCCAAGATCATTCCAGCACTCATGACATTTTGCCACATGCAAGTTCAAGGACGGAGGGGAGGGGATGGGAGGGCCCTGCGCTTCTGCAAATTTTGCATTAATCACGCCTCGCACTGTGCCCCATGCTCCCACTCTCCGACTTATTCCTACCTCCATCATCTGCTCACCAACTACGTTTGCATTACTGACTTTCAAAAAACTAATTTTAAGACTGCTTACACGTCCTCAGATTGGACACTTTGATTCGAAGCTATGGAACGAGTGTATAACGTGCTATTCTATTAACAATTAAAAACTACAATATTGTAGAACAAAAGCAAACTGGAGCTTTTTATTTATGATAATGTTGTTCTACCAAGAACCGACGGAAGATTCTGTTAATATGATAAAAACTAAGATTTCCACCCAAAACATAATTAATAAACAAGGAACTCATTTCAGTTGAGCATGAGTATTACCTTAAATACAATCCTGTTGTTGTTGTTGTGGTCTTCAGTCCTGAGACTGGTTTGATGCAGCTCTCCATGCTACTCTATCCTGTGCAAGCTTCTTCATCTCCCAGTACCTACTGCAACCTACATCCTTCTGAATCTGCTTAGTGTATTGATCTCTTGGTCTCCCTCTACGATTTTTACACTCCACGCTGCCCTCCAATGCTAAATTTGTGATCCCTTGATGCCTCAAAACATGTCCTACCAACCGATCCCTTCTTCTAGTCAAGTTGTGCCACAAACTTCTCTTCACCCCAATCATATTCAATACCTCCTCATTAGTTACGTGATCTACCCACCTTATCTTCAGCATTCTTCTGTAGCACCACATTTCGAAAGCATCTATTCTCTTCTTGTCCAAACTGGTTATCGTCCATGTTTCACTTCCATACATGGCTACACTCCATACAAATACTTTCAGAAACGACTTCCTGACACTTAAATCTATACTCGATGTTAAAAAATTTCTCTTCTTCAGAAACGATTTCCTTGCCATTGCCAGTCTACATTTTATATCCTCTCTACTTCGACCATCATCAGTTATTTTACTCCCTAAATAGCAAAACTCCTTTACTACTTCAAGTGTCTCATTTCCTAATCTAATCCCCTCAGCATCACCCGATTTAATTTGACTACATTCCATTATCCTCGTTTTTCTTTTGTTGATGTTCATCTTATATCCTCCTTTCAAGACACTGTCCATTCCGTTCAACTGCTCTTCCAAGTCCTTTGCTGTCTCTGACAGAATTACAATGTCATCGGCGACTCTCAAAGTTTTTATTTCTTCTCCATGGATTTTAATCCCTACTCCGAATTTTTCTTTTGTTTTCTTTACTGCTTGCTCAATATACAGATTGAACAACATCAGGGATAGGCTGCAACCCTGTCTCACTCCCTTCCCAACCACTGCTTCCCTTTCATGCCCCTCGACTCTTATAACAGCCATCTGGTTTCTGTACAAATTGTAAATAGCCTTTCGCTCCCTGTATTGTACCCCTTCCACCTTCAGAATTTGAAAGAGGGTATTCCAGTCAACATTGTCAAAAGCTTTCTCTAAGTCTACAAATGCTACAAACGTAGGTTTGCCTTTTCTTAATCTTTCTTCTAAGATAAGTCGAAGGTTAGTATTGCCTCACGTGTTCCAACATTTCTACGGAATCCAAACTGATCTTCCCCGAGGTCCGCTTCTACCAGTTTTTCCATTCGTCTGTAAAGAATTCGCGTTAGTATTTTGCAGCTGTGACTTATTAAACTGATTGTTCGGTAATTTTCACATCTGTCAACACCTGCTTTCTTTGGGATTGGAATTATTATATTCTTCTTGAAGTCTGAGGGTATTTCGCCTGTATCATACATCTTGCTCACCAGATGGTAGAGTTTTGTCATGACTGGCTCTCCCAAGGCCATCAGTAGTTCTAGTGGAATGTTGTCTACTCCCGGGGCCTTGTTTCGACTCAGGTCTTTCAGTGCTCTGTCAAACTCTTCACGCAGTATCTTACCTCCCATTTCGTCTTCATCTACATCCTCTTCCATTTCCATAATATTGTCCTCAAGTACATCGCCCTTGTATAAACCCTCTATATACTCCTTCCACCTTTCTGCCTTCCCTTCTTTGCTTAGAACTGGGTTGCCATCTGAGTTCTTGATATTCATACAAGTGGTTCTCTTCTCTACAAAGGTCTCTTTAATTTTCCTGTAGGCAGTATTTATCTTACCCCTAGTGAGACAAGCCTCTACATGCTTACATTTGTCCTCTAGCCATCCCTGCTTAGCCAGTTTGCACTTCCTGTCGATCTCATTTTTGAGACGTTTGTATTCCTTTTTGCCTGTTTCATTTACTGCATTTTTATATTTTCTCCTTTCATCAATTAAATTCAATATTTCTTCTGTTACCCAAGGATTTCTATTAGCCCTCGTCTTTTTACCTACTTGATCCTCTGCTGCCTTCACTACTTCATCCCTCAGAGCTACCCATTCTTCTTCTACTGTATTTCTTTCCCCCATTCCTGTCAATTGTTCCCTTATGCTCTCCCTGGAACTCTCTACAACCTCTGGTTCTTTCAGTTTATCCAGGTCCCATCTCCTTAAATTCCCGCCTTTTTGCAGTTTCTTCAGTTTCAATCTGCAGTTCATAACCAATAGATTGTGGTCAGAATCCACATCTGCCCCTGGAAATGTCTTACAATTTAAAACCTGGTTCCTAAATCTCTGTCTTACCATTATGTAATCTATCTGATACCTTTTAGTATCTCCAGGTTTCTTCCAGGTATACAACCTTCTTTCATGATTCTTGAACCAAGTGTTAGCTATGATTAAGTTATGCTCTGTGCAAAATTCTACAAGGCGGCTTCCTCTTTCATTTCTTCCCCCCAATCCATATTCACCTACTATGTTTCCTTCTCTCCCTTTTCCTACTGACGAATTCCAGTCACCCATGACTATTAAATTTTCGTCTCCCTTCACTACCTAAATAATTTCTTTTATCTCGTCATACATTTCATCAATTTCTTCATCGTCTGCAGAGCTAGTTGGCATATAAACTTGTACTACTGTAGTAGGCGTGGGCTTCATATCTATCTTGGCCACAATAATGCGTTCACTATGCTGTTTGTAGTAGCAAACCCGCACTCCTATTTTTTTATTCATTATTAAACCTACTCCTGCATTACCCCTATTTGATTTTGTATTTATAACCCTGTAATCACCTGACCAAAAGTCTTGTTCCTCCTGCCACCGAACTTCACTAATTCCCACTATATCTAACTTTAACCTATCCATTTCCCTTTTTAAATTTTCTAACCTACCTGCCCGATTAAGGGATCTGACATTGCACGCTCCGATCCGTAGAATGCCAGTTTTCTTTCTCCTGATAACGACGTCCTCTTGAGTAGTCCCCGCCCGGAGATCCGAATGGGGGACTATTTTACCTCCGGAATATTTTACCCAAGAGGACGCCATCATCATCTAATCATACAGTAATGCTGCATGTCCTCGGGAAAACTTACGGCTGTAGTTTCCCCTTGCTTTCAGCCGCTCGCAGTACCAGCACAGCAAGGCCGTTTTGGTTAATGTTACAAGGCCAGATCAGTCAATCATCCAGACTGTTGCCCCTGCAACTACTGAAAAGGCTGCTGCCCCTCTTCAGGAACCACATGTTTGTCTGGCCTCTCAACAGATACCCCCCCATTGTGGTTGCACCTACGGTACGGCCATCTGTATCGCTGAGGCACGCAAGCCTCCCCAGCAACGGCAAGGTCCATGGTTCAATCCTATAAACCCAGAAATTGCGAAATAATAGGAAATCCAAGTTCCTCCAGTCATCAGCAGATGGCTGCATTGAAAACGTCGACCATAGTTCGATCTCTGTACCACTTAAATAGATGGCTCCAATATCAGTTTAAAAAGGCAGCAGAGTTGTAAATTAATTATTTTCCTCACATGAGATGTTGCCAATATTCTAAAAGTATGCAAAAAACGACAGCAGCAAAGGCGAAGTTTATACAGTTAACTCATGGGAAGTTCGATTTGTAAACCACGATTTCGTACTGCCATGAGCAGAATGCTAAACGGTTAAAAAACACAGCAGGGTAGTAAATTAATTACTTTCCACATCTCTTGGCCGGCCGGTGTGGCCATGAGGTTCTAGGCGCTTCAGTCTGGAACCGCGTGAGCGCTACGGTTGCAGGTTCGAATCCTGCCTTGGGCATGGATGTGATTGATGTCCTTAGGTTAGTTAGGTTTAAGTCGTTCTAAGTTCTAGGGGACTGATGACCTCAGATGTTAAGTCCCATAGTGCTCAGAGCCATTTGAAGCATTTGAACCACATCTCAGATGTTGAAAAAACTTTTAGATGTCTGCAAAATATAGCAGCAGCGAGAAATGTCCGGTGTTTATATTGGTTGTCGAGGTTAATACATTAAAAATGATGTTTCATGTCACAGTATTGCAAAAATGTCTCAGTGTAAAGGAAAGCACATATTCATCAAATCATTGTCCAAAATTCTGAAGCATGTACCCCTGTGGTAAAGTTCAACATTTGACATTCTAAAAATTATGCCTAAAATTTCGATGTCGTGAAACTAGTCTAACCAACACTATAGTTGCAGAAGAATAAGTGTTAGCTAGGCAGGCAAACAGACTGAATGTACCTACTCACAACACAATAAAATATTTCCCAGTCAGTGCAAGAAGTACGATATTTACATCTCTTGCTGTATGATGTCACAAGAATGCAAAACACATCTGCAATGTAAAAGAAAGCGATAGTGAATTTCCATATACACACATTTGTGAAATTAGACCCCTGCCAAATACGAAACTACGGTCCACCAAGGTTGATTTCAAAGCCTAATAGCTGTTGACATTTTAGGAGTTACGTCAAATAATTTGAGATAGTAAAACTCTCCTGATTAGGCTTATAACTGCCGAAAAATACCTGTCAGATTAGCAGACAAATAGACAAACTGAGTTCAAACACCATCAGCACATCCTCAAAGCATATGTTTCTGCACTTTTAAATAGTCCTCAAGTACTAATTTAGGAGTTACAAAGACATTATTCACTAGAAAAAATATAAACCGTCTCACTGATTGCCAGTTATTGCTGTTATTACACATGACACAGGCCTACTAAAGGTGTGCAAATAACCTTCAGGCACGATGCGTCAGGTGTCTGAGCCGTGGTGCGGCTCACTTTGGTGCTGCTGTAGGTTTCCGTCCTCTGTTGGAGTTCAGACTGTGTTGTTTAGTTGACACGGTTTCGGGTGTTTGTCTTCTCTTTTGTTGACTGGCGCCACTTGGTTTCATATGCGTTGCCTGTTCGCTAGTGGCAGCAGCGGCGTTATCGATATGTAGTAACTGTGGGCCTATCTTTGGGGTGATATCGTTGTTCTTCCGGGTCGTGTGAGTGAGGATTTCGGTTGGGGACTCCGGAGGAGCCAAGAGGGCAGTGCGACAACACGCCGGGACCACTGGCAGCACGCACATACTGCCGGATGGAAGGGCTGTGGTCGCGAGGGTAAACGACCTAGTCGCTAACCGGATCCAACAGGCTTTAAGTTGAGTGGATTTTAATTTTAGCAGTGGAACTTCCACCATTGTGAGATCTGGCGATTCTCCCATGGTTTGGGTTCGTGTTGCTGTTCGCAGTGTCGCCGAGGCGAAGAGTAGCGAGTGCAGTGCTTGGGGAAGCCGGATCTGATTAGCTTTCCTCGACTTCTCGTTATTAGTTGGTGCATTCTATGTGTTAGTTTTTGTTAAGTACAGCCAGCGGTATTTTTCCTGCCTGGTGGCCGCTAACGCTCCAGTGACCTGCCCTGGAGGTTAGTGTATGTAACGGCAGTGTACGTTTCCTCGCCTTGCCGCTGCTGTCCGGTAAGGCGTGTAGTTTTGACATTTTCCTTGATTTGTAGGTCGGTTGGCGGTTCTTCTAGTCTGGTAGTAGTGGTTCCTTTCTCCTTTCGGACGCTCTAAACATTCTGAAGACGTAGTGCTGACTGCCGGTTCCGGCTTTGGCGTGGCGTTCCATCGTTGCATCGGTTATCGGGTGTTAGGCAGCTTCAACAGATTATAATTAGTCATTCGTTAGACTGCCACTACTCTGAGTTACCATTTTGTGAAGTGAATGCAGCTCTCGGCTGCCTTTCTCATCGCTGGCGAAAGTGTTTTTGGCCTGACCTACTCAGAGGTCGATTCCTGGAGCACCGTCTTTGACTAGCCCTTGTTTCTTATTATTGTGTTATTATTTTATTATTGTATTATCAAGTTACCATCATTTGTCTCACGTGTTTGGTGACCAGTTGCTTGTCCTTTTGAATTAACCTTGCTGTTTTATTGTACGTTTATAAATTTTTTAAAAATATAATAGCCACTCTTGGCGTTACAGCAAGTTTAAACAGTTGTGCTACCAAGTTTATTATCATTTTGTCTCACCTGTTTGGTGATCAGTTGCCTGTCTTTTAAATTAACTTTTGCTATTGCCTTG
The DNA here is from genome assembly GCF_021461395.2 of Schistocerca americana. Lineage (NCBI taxonomy): Eukaryota > Metazoa > Arthropoda > Insecta > Orthoptera > Acrididae > Schistocerca > Schistocerca americana. The sequence continues at coordinate 106,459,183 of NC_060126.1, forward strand.
ATGTTGACAGTATGTTTGTTAAATTTGTATAATAATTGTCATTCTTGGCGTTAAAGGCCTTAAGCCGTGACTGTCGCTACTTGTCTTAAAATTGTAATGTGGCAATTGTATTTTAGCAGTAAACCTTTAAGAGCTTGGTGACTTGTTTTCAATATTTTAATAACTGTAGTTTGTAAGTTGTAACAAGTTGAATAATTCTTAATTTATTACCATGTAGGCCTTCAGCCGTGAGTGTCATTATTTGTCTTGAAATTTTAATTTGTCGATTGCATTTTTGCAGCGAGCTTTAAGACCTTGGTCACTTGTCTTTTATATTTAAATAACTGTAATTGTAAGTTGCAGCAAGTTTAATCAATTTCTAATTTATTGCCATTGAGGCCTTCAGCCACGAAACAATTCTCAAGTTATTGCCATTATTTTAATTTGTTGTTGATTTTAAATAAATTGTGTGTGATTAAAAGAAATGCCAAACAATAGTAAGTGATTACGGCCCCGTCCACAATCGTAGCAGATCCTGCCTTCCTTGAGCACCAGGTCTCAGTGTCAGCAGGAAGAGATTAGTGTTCGACGTACCGTCGATAACTAGGTCGTTAAAGACGGAGCACAAGCTTGATTAGGGAAAGATGGGGAAGGAAATCGGCGGTGCTCTTTCAAAGGAACCATCCTGGGATTTGCCTGAAGCGATTTAGGGAAATCACGGAAATCCTAAATCAGGGTGGTCTCCCGAATGCGAGTCCAGTGAGCTAACCGCTGCGCCAACTCGCTCTGTTCAGGCACCAGGCGCCAGGTGCCACCGTCACGCTATAGGCATCTATGCTCTCTTAACGGTAGAAAGTAAGGCAACACATCCTAGCTTTTACGCACAGCACCTTATAACTAGTAGCGCAGCAACATAGGTGTAAAGCAGGTAAAGAAGCAAGGCATACATGTCACCCCAGAGAGGCAGAACCAGCTCAGGAATTTCAAGTTAATGATCACGTTGTCTGCAGTTCGTAAGGCTTGAGATATAGATGTAGGCATCTATCTGTAACTTATTTTTTAAAACACGAGACTCAAGAAGTCTGTTGTTTTCTCGATGAATATAGAAATGGGGCTGCTTTAGTTAAGGCCTGTATCTTTTCAATATTTATCCATTCTTCAATATTCTATATATAAATAACAATTATACATATGCTCCTGTTGCTTACATAACCAGGTGTGGTTCGCTATTTTTTTATATCATTGATATGGAGTCTCATCCCAGTGACGGTATCTACTTATTCAATCAAATGGCAACATTAAGTGCCAAAACCAAAGCTGAAACACACACACACACTCACACATGCATGACTGCTGTTGCAGGTAGTGTCGGTTTTGGAAATTTGTGGTAAGTTTCTATGGGGCCAAACTGCTGAGGTGATCGGTTCCTAGGATTACGCACTGCTTAATCTAACTAAAACTAACTTACGCTAAGGACAACACACACATCCACGCCTGAGGGTGGACTCGAACCTCCGACGGGGGCAGCCGCGCGAACCATAGCAAGACGCCCTAGACATTGCGGCTACCCTGCGGGGCGTGTTGATCTTATTCTGCGTTATTTCGCGTTTTGGCTTCAAGCAGGAATTAAAGAAGGACATCATTGAATCATTTATGTGTTATTTACATAGTAAATGTCTGTGAGATATGGCGGTATGGTGAAGCTACCTAATCCCCTCTACAGGAACGACAATGTAACAGCATGAGGAGTATTGGCAAAAACCGCCAACGATGCACTGGAAACCATTTCGAGGAACCTTAAAGATCCTGTAGATATACTGCACAAAGCGAAATCAGCCGACGTTAAAATGAGTGTTCTAATGGAAGAGTTGCCTAGAATATTGTAAAAGCTTAATGTAGATGACTATTACCGTTTGGATTTCGACATAATGCAAGATTTTTCAGGGATTTTTAACAAAGTTTTGTGGTGCGACTACCTACTATCAAACTACAACTTCTGCGTGGAAGGAGACTGCTAGAGAAACAGCAATGGGATTGTGGACAACGATGTGACAGATGGAATAGACTGCTTACCGTGGCTGACCTCCAGTTCTAGAGTAGATATAGGTATTAACGCACATTCAACAAAACCCGACGTTTTAATTTCCCAGCATGAGCATATGATTTGGGAAACTGAACGGTTCAAATTTCTGGGTTTTCAGATAGATATTAAACTCTCGTGGATAGCCCACGTTCAGGATCTTGTTCAAAGAATGCTGCCATTTTTACTACTCAAACGGTATCTGAAGTATGTGATACTTCGACACGAAAAGCAATCTACTTTCATGCTTTTCATTCGATTATGACATATTGTGTTACGTTTTGGGGTAACACTTCCCATTCTCAAAGGATATTTTTGGCTCAGAAACGGACGGTTCGGGCAATAAGTGTTGTAAGTTCGCGAACCTGTTGTCGACCCCCGTTCATTACTCTGGATATTCTGACATTGGACTCTCAACATATGTTTTTAACTGCCGTTTCTTGTTAACAATATAGGCTTATTTCCAAGAATTAGCAGCTTTCGTAATGTTAATGAAATTTTCTCCATACGGCTCGAATCCCTGGTACAACCGACCGTGAAGGCATAGTATTTTGCTTGTTTGACTCTGTTTATTTCGTTGATAACAGATTTGAACATAAATGTATTTAACTCGATTTGTATGTCGTGGCTCAGATGATGCTGACAAAGTTGCTTTTCGTTAATTCGTTGCAAGTGCTCTTTTACTGTTAGATCATATTTGGATAACAATTTAAATAGGTCTATAGAATTTCCACTGTTTCCGCTATCGTTCAGGTTAAGGGATGAGAGACGCCCTCTAAACGCAAGATTGTGTGAAACAGTTTTCCTTATCTGTTGTTTTTCGGTATTTGTCTCCTTTACAGAACTCCATCCATCTAATCATGCACTCCATGTGTCCTTGACTTTTTTCATGCCTTTCCAATATCCTACTCAGATCTTTCCAGTCACAACACCTTTCTTTTACCATCTGTGTCTGCAAATGTGAAAAAAATCGACATGGAGAGAGACAAACTTTGTCTTGAGATATGGAGTAAGCAAACCATTTGCGATGCTGCTTTTTGCTGTTACTTAATTTTCTAGTAAAATGAAATTTAGTAAAATGTCGTCTGAATTTGCATCGTTGGGATTAACTTTCATCAGGTTTTTCTAGGTATTGTAGGGAACCATTTTGAATTAAATCATGATTCTGCAAATCTGTTGCTGGAACTACCCACTTTCACAGATCTTAAGTCTGTAAAGACTCTCTTATATGAACGGTTTGCTCTTGAATATCATTTTTGTAGTCTTTTATTAGGCTCACAATCACGGATCGCAGCAGTTTCACCCAACTCTGATGCTGTATCAGATTCATTCGATCCTGAAGCGGTTCTGTTTCAGAAACTAGAGACACTTGTATGAGAGCTTCATTGAAGCCCGCTGGAATAGTTACACCTGTAGTTTTCTTAAGAAATTTACTCGAATTCATAGCTTGGTTGGATATAATCGTCTCAGTCTTTCTTTTCCTTTTTGACGCACCGGATTCCAATTTTGTCCCAATGTCTCTGTCTGTTCAGGGTTCTCCAGACATGATGATCTAAAAACATTTTGTGCTACGTACGTTGGTAAGTACAGCAGGGTACTTAAAGTACTCAATGTCGTAGTACACAACGAATAGGCTGTGCGATTATCATACGTGGCAGAATATTTTTTTTTTAATTTTTCCTGTATGATAGCAGCCAAATAAATACGCCAATAAATGTTTTTGTATACTGGCTTACCACACGATGGAGTTCCTTTAGTATGTACACAATGAGATCAAAAGTATCCGGACACCTGCTTGAAAATTACTTAAGTTCGTGGCGCCCTCCATCGGTAACGCTGCAATTCAATATGGGTTTGGCCCACCCGTAACCATGATGACAGTTTCCACTCTCGCAGGCATACGTTCAAACAGGTGCTGAAAGGTTTCTTGGGGAATGGAGCCCATTCTTCACGGAGTGCTGCACCGAGGAGAGGTATCGATGTTGGTCGGTGAGGCCTGGCACGAAGTCGGCTTTCAAAAACATCCCAAAGATGTTCTATAGGATACAGGTCAGGACTCTGTGCAGACCAGTCCATTACACGGATGTTATTGTCGTGTAACCACCCCGTCACAAGCCGTGCATTATGAACAGGTTCTCGACTGTATTAAAAGATGCAATCGCCATCCCCGAATTCCTCTTCAACAGTGGGAAGCAAGAAGGTACTTAAAACATCAATGTAGGCCTGTGCTGTGATAGTGCCACGCAAAACAATAAGGAATGCAATTTCCCGCCATGAAAAACACGACCACACCATAACTCCACCGCCTCCGAATTTTACTGTTGGCAGATGACGTTCAGCGAGCATTCGCCATACCCACACCCTGCCATCGGATCGCCACATTGTGTACCGTGATTAGCCACCACTCTACACATCGTTTTTCCACTGGTCATTCGTCCAACGTTTACGCTCCTTACACCAAGCGAGGCGTCGTTTGGCATTTACCGGCGTGATGTGTGGCTTATGAGCAGCCGCTCGACAATGAAATCAAAGTTTTCTCACCTCCCACCTAAGTGTCATAGTACTTGTAGTGGATTCCGATGCAGTTTGGAATTCCTGTGTTGGTCTGGATAGATGTCTGCCTACTACACATTACGACCATCTTCAACTGTCGGCAGTCTAAATGGTTCAAATGTCTCTAAGCACTATGGGACTTAACATCTGAGGTCATCAGTCCCCTAGACTTAGAACTGCTTAAACATAACTAACCTAAGGACATCACACACACATCCATGCCCGAGGCAGGATTCGAACCTGCGACCGTAGCAGCAGCGCGGTTCCGGACTGAAGCACCTAGAACGGCTCGGCCACACCGGCCGGCTGTCTGTCAGACAACAGACGCGGTCTGCCTACACACTTTTGTGCTGTACGTGTCCCTTCACACTTTCATTTTACTATCGCATCCTAGTACCTAGGATCACATGGACCTTGGGATGTTTAGGAGTGTGGAAATCTCGCGTGCACACGTATGACACAAGTGACACCTAGTCACCTGACCACGTTCGAAGTCCGTGAGTTTCGCGGAGCGCCCCACTCTGCTCTCTCACGATGTCTAATGACTACTGAGATCGCTGATATGGAGTACTTGGCATTAGATGGCAGCACAATGCACCTAATATGAAAAACGTATGTTTTTGCGGGTGTGCGGATACTGTTGTGTATGGCTGAAGTTGGTACAAACACACCTTCAGAGATAAAAGACATGTTCACCTGTACCAATTCAATAACTTGGAAAAAGAGTGAAGTGTCACCTGGTGGGACTGGTTTCAGAGACTGCCCGAGACAATGCTCCTGGCTGTACTGACGCTTCCACAGAGCATATCAAGCGGTCTGTGAATATGCTATAAAGAAAAGTAAGTGTATTTTCCGTTTAACATGCATTTGTCTTTAATATGGCAATCTGCTTCCTCTCTAAGTATAAATTATCAAATCCATTTTACAAAACTTTTTAGTCTATATGAACGACTTTACAACAAAAGTCTCCTTCGAGTTCTATGCGTCACTGGCGTCTAGTGCACATGCGCTGATTCGCGACAGGTATATCCTGCGCGAATCGTGTAATGTAATAGGTCTAACAAAACCAGTCTGCAGTCCCAAACTTGTACGCTTGGGGCTCTGCCGGATTGGTGTACACCTTAAATGCATCTTGTAATGGGGCTTAACTGTCATAATATTGCCAGACGACCTAGATAAATGCTACTACATTCGTACGGAAATAGAGACGGACAACTGTGACAACTATGCAGTATGAATCAGAAGTCTTTCTTTTATTAAGTGATTGCCGGATTGGTGTACACCTTAAATGCATCTTGTAATGAGGCTTAACTGTCATAATATTGCCAAACGACCGAGATAAATACTACTACATTCGTACGGACATAGAGACGGACAACTAAGCAGCTAAAATTTTAACAGCTTCAACAACTTTTTTACAAGGTCCCCAGAGGCGCGAGGTCGTCAGCAGTCGCCGACGTCGCCCACACCTAATGCAGCCACTGGTAACAGGTGAAGCTGCTGGAGGTGGTGAAGTAGGTTCTATATGCTGTGTGTCGTTGGGTCCAGTTTTATTTTTCTTGTTTGGGAGTCAGTAAGACTGTCATAACGGCCCCTTCTAGTTAGAGGGTACGCACAACAGACTTGTCAAGATGGGTGGCCGACCCCTTCCAGGACCGCGGACACTACACAGATGTTGGTGTTTTGCCGTTTCATTCGTTTTTTAATGGCTGTGTGAGGAAGGATGATTGTTTTTTTGTGGTTTTATGGCGCACAACTACAGTGGTCATTAGCGCACAGACTAAATTATGAATGCATTGCGAGGCACAATGTTAAAACAGCAACTGAGAAGGACAACACTATATAAGGCACATTAACAGGCAAGGGATTAAAAGAAAACAGCATAATCAAATGTCCTTAGACAGGTTTGTCAAGTAAATAAAACGAAGAACGCGAACAGCTGCTCCTGGGTCATCCACTAAAATTTCATCCAGAGTACATGGCAGGCCAAGATCAATCCGCAGTGTATTAAAATTCGGACAGGACGTTAAAATGTGGCGTACCGTCAGCACTTGCCCACATGGACAGAACGGTGCCGGCGCCGGCGCAGCCGTCAGCAGATGGCGGTGACTGAACCGGGAGTGTCCAATCCGTAACCGGGCCAAAACGACCTCCTCCCGCCGAGAAGGGCGTGAAGAGGTCGTCCAAGCCGTGGGGAGAAGTTTCAAGGCCCGAAGCTTGTTGTCAGTAAGTGTAGAACAATCGGCATGCCACAGCGATAAAATGCGCCGACAAATGACCCTGCTAAAATCAGATGAAGGCACACAACAAAAAGTTGTCCGAGGCTGGAGGACCGCAGCCTTGGCCGCGGCATCTGCAGCTTCGTTCCCAGGGTTACCGACATGGCCAGGAACCCACATAAAGGTAACCGGAGAACCGTCGTCCGCCAGCTGCTGAAGAGCGTTGGATCCGGTGCACGATAGGGTGAACCGGATACGGATCACTGAGGCTCTGGATGGCGCTCAGAGAATCAGAGCAGATGACGTAACCAGAATGTCGGTTGCGGCGGATGTAAAGAACAGCCTGATAGAGGGCAAATAGCTCGGCTGTGAAGACCGAACAATGGCCATGGAGCCGGTATTTGAAACTGTGTGCCCCGACAATAAAAGAACACCCAACACCGTCATTAGTCTTAGAGCCATCTGTATAAATGAAGATCGTATTAATGAACTTCGAACGAAGTTCGACAAACCGCGAGCGGTATACCTCCATTGGGAGCGAGCTGAGGTCAAGGTGAACGCGAACCTGAGCCTGGAGCCAAGGTGGCGTTTGGCTCTCACTCACTCTAAAGGTTGCAGGGACTGGAAAATCAAGTTGCTGAATGAGGCGACGAAAGCGAACTCGAGGGGGTAGCAGGGCAGATACATACAACCCGTATTGACGGTCGAGAGAGTCGTCAAAAAAGGAACGATAAGACGGGTGGTCGGGCATTGATAATAGCCGACAGGCATACCAACAAAGGATGATTGTGGGAGAGGGGTGGTGGGATGTGTTGTTGATAGTTGCCTAGGTGTTGTGCAGGTCCCTCAGCATGGCACGCGTTGGTTGGTGCGGTGAGGCTTGAGGAAATGATGCTTGTGATGTCATCTGAGGCATCGGTTGCTCGGGGGGCTGATACCCATGGGACAGTGATGAGTGTGGTGGCTGCTGTCGTGGCCGAACGAGAGGAAGTACTGGGAACGGGGACTGTAAGAGAGACGTACGTGTTACTGCTTTGGTGGAAGAGAATACTATAGGTGAGGGACGACAGATTTGGGAGAGTAGCAATGTAATGACAGTGGGAGCAAGAGGAAGAGAGGCATAGATAACAGACGTTGTGAGGTGATCGGACAGTGATTAACGGCACTGATTGCGGTGAGCGACCGCTGAAGAGGCACTGGGACGACGGTGACGAGCTGTGGTGAAGTAGTGAACGATTAAAATATCTCCGATATGGTGGGGATAAATAGGGTATGTCAGGGATAATGCGGATGCAGCGACAAGCAGATGGATGTGGCGGCGGCGACGAAGACGGAGGCGGCGAGTGGACTGCGGGAGTGGCGGTGACGACGATGGACAAGATGTCGACAGCGATGGCGATGAAGACAGATGCAAGGAGACGGAAGTAGCGGCGGCGGCTGCGACGGGGGGATGACGACTGTGGAGACGGCGACGGCGGCTGTGCAGCAAGCCCTGGACTGTGACAAACGATGGCACACAAGGAGACGGTGATGAAGACACTCTCACACGTACAGAGAGAAGTCTCGACAACATATGCAAACGACATAGACGAACAGGTACTGAAGCAAAGTGTAGCGGAATAATCCTATCAATCGAAGCAAAATGGATAGTAGCAACAAGCGAACTGTTACTAGGGAATACCCTCGCCTATCTGTACGGTTTGTACTGGGGAAGGATGTTGCTACCATTACAGCCAACCACAGTTAACGAGTGATTGTCAGACAGCAAAGGCATAGTGTCAAGTGTCCAAAGAGTCTTCAAATTAGAGCCAGATTTATAAACTATTAGATACAGCCCTCCAAACTGAACTTTTGTAGATGATGTAGTTCTCTTTAAAAGTTTTGGGTTGGGTTAGGGTGTGAGACATCATGTAAAGTGCCACGTAGTAGTCAAACTCAAAGATGACTATTACATTCCGTGTAAATTCTTTTAATAAGTGTGTGTTAATTGTTTCATTTTGAGTTGCCCATATTGCATGTGTTTTAGATATAACGTCCTGCGATCATACCTGGTGTTAGAGTGCAAGTTTTCTGTACTTGGGGTTCGCTTGCAGCTATCTTGGATGTTGGGCATCGGAACTGTTTTGATGAATGCATCGCTATACCATCTCCTTCGCATATGGCTCGTTAGTTTTGGCACATTATAAAACTAAATCGCATGGACAGAATAATTTTTATCATAGTTTCCTTGCCAGCAGGGAAGTTCAGTTCTGTGAGAAGAAAGGTGTGAATTTTTCGTGTAGTTGGTACTTCTTTGTACTGTTCATGATACAGCTGGAAATACCTGCTACTAACTTCTTTATTCACACTACAAAGCGCTGTGTGGCGCTCTGCAACTGCTCTAGTATGTGAGGGCAGGCAACCTCTTCGACACACCTTAGATTTTTCACGCTGACAGGCAGGCGCTGATGTAGCAATGGAGCGCCATTCACATGGATGACTTAATATCTCTGTACAGGCACAATTTGAAACTGCTCAACAAAGACGTGCAGTGCCAATGAGTCCCTCCAGCACCTTCCAGTTCGCATGTCAATGCACGTGTCAATGTAGGAGACCCTCTCCCCTCACCCCCGTGATCACGTCTCCGGAGGGGTGGAACAGGAGAGTTGGAAAAACATACACAACATTTTTTGCTTCCAATCACGTTCAGATTTCGTTGAATGGTTTTGAACGGTCCGTAGTGGTTCCACCCTGTACACCAGAGGAAAACTTGCGGTCAAGTTGCACCACAATGGAATTCGATCAAATTCAATGGGGTTGCAGGCCCATGATGTACACTAGTGTTCGGAATTAAAGCAACAAACGGAAATTTTCCAAGGTCGCGTTTATTTTGCCACAGGACAGTATAAATAGGCGATAGTAAAGTAGAAACAATGTAAAAAAACACGGAACAACTGCAACATGCGTAACGGTAGAGAAAAATGTTTTCCGTTTTTTCCAACTTAACAGATTTGCACATACATTCCAGCAATTGGCTAATGTGACCGTGTGACTGTGACCGAGCGATTCTAGGCACTTCAGTCCGGAACCGCGCTGCTGCTACGGTCGCAGGTTTGAATCCTGCCTCGGGCATGGATGTGTGTGATGTCCTTAGGTTAGTTAGGTTTAAGTAGTTCTAGGTCTAGGGGATTGATGACCTCAGATGTTAAGTCCCATAGTGCTTAGAGAAATTTGAACCATTTGAACTGATTAATGTGGTCAGCATCGAGTGTGATTACCTGTGGCAGCAATACAGGCTTGAAAAAGACGAGGCATGCTGTGAGTGATGTCATCAGTCGGACGTTGAGGAAATGACTTCCTGCAGAGCTGCTCACAAGCCTCGGAGAGTGATTGGTGGATGCTGACGTGATGTAACCTGTCTCCCTAGCGCATCCCAGACATGGTCTATGGGAATCAAATCTGGAGAGTGAGCAGGCCACGCCATGCGTGCAGTACTTTCCGTTTCCATGTAAACATCAACCACCCGTGCTCTATGAAGTCGAGTATTATCGTCTAATCTGTACGATGTCTGGGACCACACCACCTTGCAACAACCGCACATGAGGTTCTAAGATCTCGTCGCGATACCTGACAGAAGTTAAACCTTGCCGACTTAGCGATACATTTCACGAAGAGGAGTTCGAGGGATCAACATAATCCCTGGCAAAAATCCTCATCGATATCGGTCCCCTTCCACAATGTTTGGGTTCCTAAATCGTGTTCGACGTTCCCTGCAGATGCGAATGCGTCGTGAATTACTCTCCAGACCAAGTCGGGACTCTTCTGCGAAAAGAACATTCGCCGACTGTTCGACCGTCCAGGTGGCATTTTGACGACTCCACTTTAGACGTTCCCTTCTGCGAAGAAGCATCAGAGGTACATATACAGATGGTCTCCGACGATAAAGGCTACTCTCCCGAAGGTTTCTGTACACCGCATGTCTCGATACAACACGCCCAGTGGACGCTACTAGGTCAGATGCCAGTTGCTTTGCACTCGGTACTGTCGTGCCCTTACCGCCAAATAATGGTCCTCTCTTTTTGATACCACATATGGTCGGCCCTGCCCTGGTCTTCCGGATGCTGTCTCGATCTCTATAAATTGTCACCACATCTGAGAAAATACAGAACAATTCACATTAAGCCCTCAGGCCACATCAGTTTGCAACTGCCCTGCTTCAATCCTTGGCGCTCCGCCGAAGAGAGTCTGGTATCCGTCGTCTTTGTGGCTGTATACACAGCGGTGTCGATGTGGGACTACCCAGTCGACACTATCCCGTTTGGTAGGTGCCCTGCCGTCATCGTCGACATGGCTGTGCATTCACCGGAATGCCATCTTCTGTGCAGAACACGATTGTGCGGTCATCTGTATTTTGTATGATAATAGCGTGAGTTAGAACAAGACTAGGCAGTACCGGTTTGTTGCTTTAATTTTGGCCACCAGTGTAGTTAGACAAGGGTTGAATCAGTCGGGAAGTGTCAGCAGTATAAACTGATGTCAAGAGTATCATCACTGCACTGCTAAATGTTGTTTCCGACCGTGAAATGTGTGGGAATAAAGGTCCCAATTGAGGGGGTGATTTCACTGACGCTCTTTTACCACCTCCTGAGACCTTTTCGTGTCGATTCTGAATAGCAGTGTCTCTGACATGCTTTCCTCGGCCACACATAACAAAACCGCGTGATTTTAATGTTGGTTGTAGCCACGTGACAAAGTTAGTTCCTGCTTCGGCAGGGCCTATTGTTCACTTTGTCAGTTAATACACAACTGGCCATTAAAATTGCTACACCACGAAGATTACGGGCTACAGACGCGAAATTTAACAGACAGGAAGAAGATGCTGTGACATGCAAATGATTAGCTTTTCAGAGCGTTCATACAAATTTAGCGCCGGTGGCGACACCTACAACGTGCTGACGTGAGGAAAGTTTCCAACCGATTACTCATACACAAACAGCAGTTGACCGGCGTTGCCTGGTGAAACGTTGTTGTATTGCCTCGTATAAGGAGGAGAAATGCGTACCATCACGTTTCCGACTTTGATAAAGGTCGGATTGTAGCCTATCGCGACTGCGGTTTATCGTATCGCGACATTGGTGCTCGCGTTGGTCGAGATAAAATGACTGTTAGCAGAATATGGAATCGGTGGGTTCAGGGGGGTACTACGGAACGTCGTGTTGGATCCCAACGGTCTCGTATCACTTGCAGTCGAGATGACAGGCATCTTATCCGCATGGCTGTAACGGATCATGGAGCCACGTCTCGATCCCTGAGTCAACAGATGGGGACGTTTGTAAGACAACAACCATCTGCACGAACAGTGCGACGACGTTTGCAGCAGCATGGACTATCAACTCGGAGACCATGGCTGCGGTTACCCTTGACATTGCATCACAGATAGGAGCACCTGCGGTGGTGTACTGAACGACGAACCTGGGTGCATCTGTGTTTGGCGACATCGCGGTGAACGCACATTGGAAGCGTGCATTCGTCATCGCCATACTGGCGTATCACCCGGTTTGATGACATGGGGTGGCATTGGTTACACGTCTCGGTCACCTCTCGTTCGCATTGACGGCACTTTGAACAGTGGACGTTACATTTCAGATGTGTTACGACCCGTGGCTCTACCCTTCATTCGTTCCCTGCAGGTCCTTTACTGTCCTTTATGGATACAGGAAATGTTCGACTGCTGCCCTGGCCAGCACATTCACCAGATCTCTCACCAATTGAAAACGTATGGTCTATGGTGGCCGAGCAACTGGGTCGTCACAATACGCCAGTTACTACTCTTGATGAACTGTGGTATCGTGTTGAAGCTGCATGGGCAGCTGTAGCTGTACACCCCATCCAAGCCCTGACTCAATGCGTAGGCGTATCAAGGCCCTTATTACGGCCAGAGGTGGTTGTTCTGGGTACTGATTTCTCAGGATCTATGCACCCAAGTTGCGTGGAAATGTAATCATATGGTTCAAATGGCTCTGAGCACTATGCGACTTAACTTCTGAGATCATCAGTCGCCTAGAACTTAGAACTAATTAAACCTAACTAACCTAAGGACATCACACACATCCATGCCCGAGGCAGGATTCGAACCTGCGACCGTAGCGGTCGCTCGGTTCGAGACTGTAGCGCCTAGAACCGCACGGCCACTCCGGCATGCGAAAATGTAATCACATGTCAGTTCCAGTATAATATATTTGTCCAATGAATACCCGTTTATCATCTGTATTTCTTCTTGGTGTAGCAATTTTAATGGCCAGTAGTGTAAAAAGGCATCAGATAAAGAGTTTCGGTGAGAAACGCGCAGCGCAGACTGAGTTTAATATATGTAAAGGTGGAAACAGTACATATTGTCAACATGAAGACGATTGAGGTTCCGTCGTGACCCAGAAGGACGATGCGCGCTGTTTCACCGTGAAGGCGCCCGTTAATTTGGAGCGAGTGGGACGCAGCGCCGTCACGGCAGGTAGAGGCGAACCGCAGCCAGCGAGCAGGCGGCCCACAGTGCGACGCTGGGCAGCTGCGGCGGCGCGCCGGCGATCACCTGCAGCATCCACGGCAGCTGCGTGTCGAGGCGCGCGTACACGCCCGGGAACCTGCTGGCGCAGCCCATGCCCCACGACACCACGCCCACCTGTCACAGGTGGACCAAAACAATACGTCCAGACACTCTGTGACCAAAATGGTACTGAAACAGAGGATGACAAACTAAAGGCCGAAATACTAAATGCCTTTTTCCAAAGCTGTTTCACAGAGGAAGACTGCACTGTAGTTCCTTCTCTAGATTGTCGCACAGACGACAAAATGGTAGATATCGAAATAGAAAAGAGAGGGATAGAAAAACAATTAAAATCGCTCAAAAGAGGAAAGGCCGCTGGTCCTGATGGGATACCAGAGTACGCGAAGGAACTTGGCCCCCCTCTTGCAGCGGTGTACCGTAGGTCTCTAGAAGAGCGTAGCGTTCCAAAGGATTGGAAAAGGGCACAGGTCATCCCCGTTTTCTTGAAGGGACGTCGAACAGATGTGCAGAACTATAGACCTATACCTCTAACGTCGTTCAGTTGTAGAATTTTGGAACATGTATTGTGTTCGAGTATAATGACTTTTCTGGAGACTAGAAATCTACTCTGTAGGAATCAGCATGGGTTTCGAAAAAGACGGTCGTGTGAAACCCAGCTCGAGCTATTCGTCCACGAGACTCAGAGGGGGCATAGACACGGGTTCCCAGGTAGATGCCGTGTTTCTTGACTTCCGCAAGGCGTTCGATACAGTTCCCCACAGTCGTTTAATGAACAAAGTAAGAGCATGTGGACTATCAGACCAATTGTGTGATTGGATTGAAGAGTTCTTAGATAACAGAACGCAGCATGTCATTCTCAATGGAGAGAAGTCTTCCGAAGTAAGAGTGATTTCAGGTGTGCCGCAGGGGAGCCTCGTAGGACTGTTGCTATTCACAATGTATATAAATGACCTTGTGGATGACATCGGAAGTTCACTGAGGCTTTTTGCGAATGATGCTGTAGTATATCGTGAGGTTCTAACAATGGAAAATTGTACTGAAATGCAGGAGGATCTGCAACGAATTGACGCATGGTGCAGGGAATGGCAATTGAATCTCAATGTAGACAAGTGCAACGTGCTGCGAATACAGAGAAAGAAAGATCCCTTATCATTTAGCTACAACATAGCAGGTCAGCAACTAGAAGCAGTTAATTCCAAAATTATCTGGGAGTAGGCATTAGGAGTGATTAAAAGTGGAATGACCATATAAAATTACTCGTCGGTAAAGCAGATGCCAGACTGAGATTCATTGGAGGAATCCTAAGGAAATGCAGTCCGGAAACAAACGAAGTAGGTTACAGTACACTTGTTCGCCAACTGCTTGAATACTGCTCACCGGTGTGGGATCCGTAACAAATAGGATTGATAGAAGAGATAGAGAAGATCCAACGGAGAGCAGCGCGCTTCGTTACAGGATCATTTAGTAATTGCGAAAGCGTTACGGAGATGATAGATAAACTCCAGTGGAAGACTCTGCAAGAGAGACGCCCAGTAGCTCGGTACGGGCTTTTGTTTAAGTTTCGAGAACATACCTTCACAGAGGAGTCAAGCAGTATATTGCTTCCTCCTACGTATATCTCGCGAAGAGACCATGAGGATAAAATCAGAGAGATTAGAGCCCACACAGAGGCATACCGACAATCCTTCTTTCCACGAACAATACGAGACTGGAATAGAAGGGAGAACCGATAAAGGTACTCAAGGTACCCTCCGCCACACACCGTCAGGTGGCTTGCGGAGTATGGATGTTGAGGCAGATGTAGAAGGGCACAGACAGACTGTCTTGTGCTCACTACAGCTCATGCCGCGCACTTTTCACGTCAATCGGTAGGCTGCCCACCATCCAATGTTCACGTTTCACGCGATTAACAACGCACGTTCCCGAAATTCGAACAGTATTCTAAAATGTTATTTCTTTATTTTACTCGTGTCAGAAGAGTTTTAAATGTATACAACTAGCCGCACACAGTTCCTCCTCCACCCTCCTTGGGTACATCTCTTCCTCCCGTGTCCTTACGTCCACCTCGTGGCCCCACCTTTTAAAGTAGCAACTACTTTACGTAGTCGTGTATAAATACACCCACTCTATTTTACAATTTTATATAAAGGCTGCAATAGTAATTTTAATAATAATAAATTAAGGGTTTCACCCAAATTTAAAGCAAAGTAATTCTCGCCACCCATAAGGTGACATGAATAAATATATGTTCGTTATTAATCAGAGTAAATGTAAATGAGAGTATGCAGAAGGCAATGGCCAGGCATGGTTCGAACAATCGGTATAGAAGGCTTGAGTCATTTCGGGCAGCCGGCCGCTGTGACCGAGAGGTTATAGGCGCTTCAGTCAGGAGCTGAGCTGCTGCTACGGTCTCAGGTTCGAATCCCGCCTCGGGCATGTATGTGTGTGATGTCCTTAGGTTAGTTATGTTTAAGTAGTTGTAAGTCTAGGGGACTGATGACCTCAGATGTTAAGTCCAATAGTGCTCAGAGCCATTTGAACCATTTCGTCTCGGGCAGGAAGGCGCACTGGTTGACTTGGCAGAATGTAGATAGGAGTGCTAGTTGCGCGGGAAAATGATAGGTTTCTAGTACCGTCTAGAGCAATTTCAGCATAGTAATACCGTTCCGTAATAAGAATTGTGAATGCTGAGGGGAACCTCTCCTGCAGAACTTCGATGGCGATATTGCAAGATATCTGCGTCGAGAGAAAATAGTCCACTTTCTTCTTAATACTTCAGGCTAAGAAAAATATACGTAGGCTGGAACAGAAATAGTTGCAACACTGATGTGGAAACACTATGAAATGGAATCTATTATTGTCGCTGATAGCACACGTTGTTGAGATAGCTACGTTACCTCCAAGCAAATGGACTCGCCAGTCCCACGTCACCGGCGTGCGCACAGTCGATGGAAACACCGTCACTTGTGAGCGAGCGGCCTAACGTAACGGTGTCACTATGTTTTCGAAACAGGATCAACGGAGTTGGATCAAGAGTGAATGTGCCAGAGGTCGTACAGCACGACAGTGTCATCAACGCCTTCCAGAGGCCTGCGGGGAATCGGCGCCAGTATGGTAAAATTTATGGTGATTATCGTGTACGACTGTGACGGTGGTATTCTAACGCATTACGCTCGTCCACGGCAGACCGTCAATGCACAGTATTACTGTTCGTTTTTGGAGCATCACCTGCGATCAGCTTTGCGATAGAAGAAGCGACACTTTCTGCGCAACCCACCCATCATTTTGTATGACAACGCGCGGGCGCTCTGTTCAGTCGATGGGACTAGAAAGTACTGTGCCATCCACCATACTCCCTGGACGTAGGTCCTTGTGAAAATGGCTCCAAGCACTATGGGACTTAACATCTGAGGTCATCAGTCCCCTAGACTTAGAACTACTTAAACCTACCTAACCTAAGGACATCACACACATCCATGCCCGAGGCAGGATTCGAACCTGAGACCATAGCAGCAGCGCGGTTCCAGACTTAGGCACAGCGGCCGGCTGAAGTCCTTGTGACTCTGATTTGATCCCGAAGATGAATGAACCACTTCGTGGCATTCGCTTCAGAACTGTTCCAGAGATTCCATTCGCACCATAAACAGAACAGGCTCTGCTGACGGTATACTACGCCTTCCACATTGCTGGCAACGGGTTCTACTCAACGCTGGTGACTACTTTGAAGGACAGTAACAGGTACAAAGATGTAACTCTTTTGTATCAGTTGTGAATAAGTAGTTTCCACTATTTAAGCCCCAACCCACGTATTTTAAATGCAATCTAAAGCTCGTAATTGAGGACAGGGCTTAAGAAAACGATCTCTTCTCTTACATGCTATTTTCTTTCATTAGTTTATAAAGCGAGTAACGACGTGATCACTCATTGGCCTGGAGGTACGAATAAAGTGGAGGGGAGCGCTAGATTTGGCGTTGGCTCTTTTGCTCTGGGGGGTCGCTCTGGGTCCTTCACGATGGACTGACTCGTATCTGACCACTCCGATGAAATGCTAACTTTATTCAGTCAGTAAGTACTTTTACAGTACAAATGGCTTTCCAGGCACTACTCTCAATGTCTGGAACAGAAGCTGAGTAGCGACAGGTTATTCTGAAATTTAATACGCATACGCGGGGCAGTGATTTTGATTGTGTGGTACGAAGTCTCATTGGAACTGTGATGAACTTTAGAACAACGGTACAACCACGTATCACAGTCAACATGCTGTGTCATCGTCATGGGTAAGTGATTTCTTGCATGGCTCAGTACTGGCGTGAATTTCTGATAAGTCTTCAAGGTTTTACTGTACGTAAGTCGGTTATAGGGTCGAGTGCAGTTCAACGAATCTAAATTCATTGTGTAATGTGGTAATGTTTAGGCGAATGAGCGTTTGTTGTAGTTGCATCATTAGAAGCCCTTCGTGGCAGTGCAGAATTAAGTGTTAACTCTGAGTGAAACCGGTACCTAAGTTCTATGTATGTAAAGAGAAGACTGATTGTTCTAGAAGGGGTAACGTATGTTGCATTCTTCTGAAGCATAGAACCTGATTCATTGTGAAGATAATTTATGAACATAAATGAGACATGCGTCATCATAAGGCACATAAGGGAAGACGTTAGCCTGATACACTGTCGTTTGTGTATTCTTGGATTAACTACAGGTGCCACACTTTACTGTAATAGAAATCCCTTGCAGATGTAACATGTGCTCTATTGGAGGACACTGCGCCTCTGAATTATATTTCATTTATCGTGGTAGGCCCATGTTCGTATTTGCTGCAATACCCTTTCTCATTACAATATTACTTGATTGATTTGTTGCTTCCCAATATTGCTTTCAGTGAGTAGCATAGAGAGTGGGAGAGCAAGACTATCTTTGAGAGTCAAACATCTTTTTAGAAATATAAAGGTCGTGGTCTGTGGTGCTAATGACTTTAGCTGCACGTTGGCCCATTGCTCTCCCCATTTAATACACTCTATGTGGCACCACGGCTCTCAAGTGACTAACCACTGACATCAATACATTAATTATAGTATATAACTCATGTTATATCACATTCCAGCATTCGGTTTAGTTATAATGGTAGTCAGGTTGAATGAATGCGACCCTACTAACTTCCAACCTCCATCTATTATTTTCACCTTCCCACTCTCTGTGTCTCTCCATCTCCTCCCTCCTCCTCCCCTGTCTCTTTGTCAGTCTCCTCTTTCCAAACATATCCTCTTCCCCCGCCCTCTCTCCATATCCTTCTCCCCTCTTTATGTCTGTCTCCTTCTTACCCCCTCTTCTTTTTCCACCTATTCTCCACCCATCTACACCTTCCACCTGCCTACCCAATCCCCCCTCTGTTCCTTCTCTCTGCCGATCTGCTTCTCCCCCTCCCTCTCAACATCTCATCTTACCACTCTCTCTGTTCATTACCTCCTTCTCCTCTCAGGCTACCCATCTCTTGCTCTCTCCTTTCTTTGAACACCTCATCTTTCCCTTTCTCACTAGCTATCTTCACTACCCATCCCCTTCCCCTATCTCTGCTCAAGTGTATCCATCCACAATGTACCTCTTGCAGGGCACACAACAAGCCTGGTATACAAGGCAGCCTGCATGACAGGGGTTGAAAAGTGTTTTTGCACTGTCTCCGCTTATATGGGAGCTGACGTTCTAGCCACCAAAGTGCTGATTTTCATACAGCAGGCAAGAAGTGTGCCACCAAATTTGATTGGAAGCAATCTAGTACTTTAGGAAGAGATGTTGGACACACACACACACACACACACACACACACACACACACACATGAATCGTGGCGGCCGCCTATGCTTAACGCACATGGTCATGGTGCCGAGACCAGGGTCTGCTCTCGTCTGGGCCGCAATCAGTGTAGCAAAGAGGGGAATGTCGTGCAAGGTCGACACAGAATCCGAATCTACTTGAAAGATAACTAGTTCCTGGGTGTCAAATTCTGCATCCGTGTGCACTGGAGGCTGGGACAAAGTATGGGCGTTGGCATGGCGGCTGTTCGCTTATAGAGGATTTCATTGGTAAAGCCCTACGTTGCAGCTTTTGCACTGTCTTGTGCAAGAGGCTATAACGTGGCCCAAACAATGAGAGTAATGGCTTGTGGTTGGTCAGCAGCAGGAATTTGACGCCATGTAGAGAGGTTTGAAAAGCCTCGTTTTCAGCCTGGGGTAGTTGTGTTGGTCAGCACTGAGCGTCCTGACAGCAAGAGCAATAGGATGTTCCTCCTCCTTGTGGGTCAGGACCGCCGCGTCGCATCTGTGCCTAGAACAAGAGGCTTCCCTAGTGAAAACACTATGAGGCACGATCCCGACTGGAAGACTCGTTTAAGTGCGGAAGAAGCAGCGTCGCGGTGTTCACAATAGAGCTCCTGTTTTTCACAGTGCGTTGAACGGTTGGGAAGCGTGTACCGTCGCAAATTCCCAATTTTCGCAACGTCCAATTTTTTCACATGGAGAATGAACGGCCGCAATAGCTTTATATGGCACGGACGTGCTTGGTAGGGCTCATGCCCCGTTTGCTAATGATAAACCCGAGTTACTCAACAGACTTTCGGAAAAATTTACGTTTATAGAAGTTTCTCTAGATCCCATCTTCTTTTAACCGAGAAAATAAAGACTGCAGGTTCTGAAGGTTTTCACCGGTTGAGGCCCTTGCCACTCTGATGTCACTAAATAACTGCAACATGGAGGAATGTGCTGCATTGGCTGCACCAAGCAAATCTGGAAGATCGCTAACACGTTAGAAATACTAAAGGCCGGTCTGTTATACATGCAGAGGCCAACGGGTGAGTTGAACACCAGTAGATCCCGAGATTGAGGGTGCAGCAGCAACTGTAAGTATTAATTTTCTAGACATCATAGTTGTATGGGGATAAACAGCGATTAATTTACTTATAATCAACCATGCACAGGCAGGGTGACGACTCCAGCGAGCGACCAAATGGTGTAAGTTGCCCTGAAGATGACCCCATCGCGGGTAGAAACCGGTTGGCGGCAAAATAAATAATGCGATTGTGACTGTTATTTTGAATAATTGATAACTGTAAGTATGCCACCAACAAATCGACATTATTATAACAGACGCCACTTTGTAACTTGGAAAACAGGTCCTCCATGCAGGAAACGATCGACAATGACCTGGACGTTAACGGTCTTAACACCATCACATATGCGGAGAGAGCCTTCCGGTATTTCCACGACCACAATAGGTGAAGTCAAATTGTTCAAATGGCTCTGAGCACTATGGGACTTAACTGCTGAGGTCATCAGTCCCCTAGAACTTAGAACTACTTAAACGTAACTAACCTAAGGACGTCACACACATCCATGCCCGAGGCAGGATTCGAACCTGCGACCGCATTCTGGGACACTACATCTTATTTAAAACATCTATTGTTATACTTCTTTGATTTTCCACACAAAAAAACTATAATTTTGTCAAAGTTTATACTTATTTGAAAACCAGAGGTACCCAGAATATTCTGGCGGGCATCCAAAAGCTATAAATATTGACTGAACACTTCAAAATCAAGACAGTTATTTCAGTTTGTTCTTATATTTCTTAGATGTTCAGTGCGGATGATGTATGTCATTTGTCTTTTAAATGCTCATCAGTGCTCAGTTGCTGGTCTCTTCAGTCTGTATTGCTAGGGTTGTGCCACGTAGTGACTATTCAGTGTTGTTGCGTGTACGATTGTAAAATCTTATATAATGTCCCGTTGGGTTGAAAAATGTGACTTTGTTTCATTTGAGGATTATTTTGGGCAAATACGCAACTGAAAATCGAGCAGTACCTGAAGGAAAATAAATCTCAATTAAGACTGAACAACATGCCTTCATTCGTGTATACACTCTAGGACAAAAAATCACACACCACGAAGGAATTATGCAAATTGATCACAAACTGACATTTGTACACGATGTATAGTTGAGCTCAAAGACGTCGGTTGGACTATCAGCCAATCGCTCGACATTTGCATACTCGTAGGAGGAACGTTACTGCTGACGATGTAACCAGGGGTGGGTGAACCACAGTCCGACACAGTGTCAAGAAGGAAGCAGTCGACCTAGAGAGATCACAGAACGAGATGACCGGGCAGTCGTCAGAAAGGCACTCAAAACCATGGATTTATCATCATCATCATCGATCCAACTTGCAACTGGACTTTCAGTGTCCACAAGGACCATTCATTAATAGCCAGCTCACAGGAAAGGGGTTGACCTCTGGACACAAACATTCGGTCTGGAATCTCTTTAAATGGAGTAGAAATGGATTGAGTGATAAGTCCCGCTTATAACTGAGCGAAGGCGCTCCTGGAGATGCCCCAGACAGAAGTCGGATATCAACCAGTCTGTCGCTGGTTTATGGCCCGACAAAAAGGAGTGATGGTCTGGTGTGCCATTTTATTTCATAGCAATACCCTTTTTGTCGTCATCTGCGCACCCTTACAGCGAGAGGTACGTCGACGATTTTCTACGCCCCGTTCTGTTGGCCTTTAAGGCATCCTGCACTTACATTTCAGCAAGATAATTCCCACCCGCATGGGGGAAGGGTTTCTATTACATTTCGTCGTGTTTGTTAAACACTACCCTTGCCAGTGAAGATGGCTGATCGTTCTGCAGTTGAGAACATTTGGAGTATATGGGCAAGAACACTTCAACACGCCAATAGGACACAATTTGGCTATATATCTCTATCAGTCAATGCCAAGCCGAATAATTCTGTGTACACACATCAAAAAATGTTTTGCATACGTCGTTTCCGAGAGTTTTCGAACCTGTACAGAAAACTGTAATAGAGAGCAACATAAACATCATTTCCGCCCTTTTTATTGCTCATGAAAACCACACATTGCATGTTGTACCACAATACAGCGAGACCTTCAGACGTCGCGGTCCACATTCCTGTACACACCGGTACCTCTAATACCCAGTAGCACGTCCTCTTGCATTGACGCTTGGCTGTATTCGTCGTGGCATGCTATCCACAAGTTCATCAAGGAACTGTTGGTCCAGATTGTTCCACTCCTCAACGGCGATTCGGCGTAGATCCCTCAGAGTGGTTGGTGGGTCACGTCGTCCATAAACAGCCCTTTTTCAATCTATACCAGGCTTGTTCGATAGGATTCATGTCTGGAGAACAGGCTGCCACTCCATCTGAGGGATGTCGTTATCCTGAAGGAAGTCATTCACAAGATGTGCATGATGGGGGCGCGAATTGTCGTCCATGAAGACGAATGCCTCGCCAGTATGCTGTCGATATGGTTGCACTATGAGTAGGAGGATGGCAGTCACGTATCGTACAGCTGTTACGGCGCCTTCCATGATCACCAGCGGCGTACGTCGGCCCCACACAATGCCACCCCAAAACATCAGGGAACCTTCACCTTGCTGCACTCGCTGGGCAGTGTGTCTAAGGCATTCAGCCTGACTGGGTTGCCTCCAAATACGTCTCCGACGATTGTCTGGTTGAAGGTATTTTCTACACTCTTCGGCGAAGAAATCGTGATGCCAGTCCTGAGTGGTCCATTCGACACGTTGTTGGGCAAACCTGTACCGCGCTGCATGGTGTCGTGGTTGTAAAGATGGACCTCGTCATGGACGTCGGGACTGAAGTTGCGCATCATGCAGCATATTACGCACAGTTTGAATCGTAACACGACGTCCTGTGACTGCACGAAAATCATTATTCAACATGGTGGTGTCGCTGTCAGGGTTCCTCCGCACATAATCCGTAGGTAGCGGTCATCCACTACAGTAGTAGCCCTTGGGCGGCCTCATCGAGGCGTGCCATCGACAGTTCCTGTCTCTCTGCATCTCCACCATGTCCGAACAACATTGCTTTGGTTCACTCTGAGACGCCTGAATAATTCCGTTGTTGAGAGTCCTTCCTGGCACAAAGTAGCAATGCGGACGCGATCGAACTGCGGTATTCACCGTCTTGGCATGGTTGAACTACAGACAACATGAGCCGTGTACCTCCTTCCTGGTGGAATGACTGGAACTGATCGGCTGTCGGACCCCATCCGTCTAATAGGCGCTGCTCATGCGTGGTTGTTTACATCTTTGGACGGGTTTAGTGACACCTCTGAACAGTCAAAGGGACTATGTCTGTGATGCAATATCGATAGTCAACGTATATCTTCAGGAGTTCTGGGAACTGGCGTGATGCAAAACTTTTTGATGTGTGTATTAGAACCAGACATGAGCCAATGTGTTATTGACTTTCTCAATTTGTGAAGTTGTTTCTCTAAAATAAACCATCCTTTTTTCTGAAATTTTAATCACTTGTTTGTCTGAACATGTACATCACATCTACCGATTTCCGCCCCATTCGGATAATTCCTTCGTGGTGTGTCGTTTTCTAGCTCTTCCCCTGCTCAATGAGGACTTTTTCTTTAGAGATCATCGGCAGAAGGTAAGTATGTAACACATTCAGGATTAAATTTGCACATTAGCCTCGCCCGTTAGTGTAAGACAAGCGTTGAATTTGCTAGAAGGTCTTATGAATTATTGATATTCTACTCAACATTCAATCCGGCATAGGCATTTTCAGAGTTGAAGAAGATAATGCGTTATAGGGACGGCAGTGCTTTGTATGTACTGTGTTGTATGTGTGAAGGTGGGAGGGGGTACCGCGTGATGTGGAGCTGTGCACGTCACGGGACACTGGCCAACACGGCGAGGGCCTACGAGAAAGACAGGCCGCGGCGCGTACGTCACGAAGGTAGCCTTGCGCTCGTTCGCTCGCTCAATGCAGCAGACAAACTACGTTTCTACACCTGTTAACTCGTAACTAGGCGTGCCCGTACAAACCAAAACTGAATCTTCTACAGGAATCTGCTATTATGGAATCTTACTGTTATTAGTCCTACAATGATGAGAAGTCCGTGGGTCTACTTATGATTTGTTACGGCTGTACTGGCGTACAATAAAATAAAATCATGCTAAAATGATTATCAGTTGCATAAGGCACCACTTCCAGCATGTAATGAGTACTTTTAACCAGAAAAGACTAAATGCCGTAAACAAGCCGTTATACCATTTATATCGAGTATTGATCTTAAATTAAATTTTTCTGTGGTACTGTTAATCAGTAAGATTTCATAATAGCAAATTCCTGTGGAAGATGTAATTCTCGTAAGTACTTACATGCCCAGCTGCGATTTAATACACTACTGGCCATTAAAATTGCTACACCACGAAGATGTGCTACAGACGCGAAATTTAACCGACAGGAAGAAAATGCTGTGATATGAAAATGGTTAGCTTTTCAGAGTATTCCCACGAGGTTGGCGCCGGTGGCGACACCTACAACGTGTTGACATGAGGAAAGTTTCCAACCGATTTCTCATGCACAAACAGCAGTTGACCGGATTTGCCTGGTAAAACGTTGTTGTGATGCCTCGTGTAAGGAAGAGAAACGCGTACTTTCACGTTTCCGACTTTGATAAAGGTCGGATTCTAGTCTATCGCGATTCCGGTTTATAGTATCGTGGCATTGCTGCTCGCGTTAGTCGTGATCCAATGACTTTTAGCAGAATATGGAATCGGTGGGTTCAGGAGTGTAATACGGAACGCCGTGCTGGATCCCAGCGGCCTCGTATCACTAGCAGTCGAGATGACAGGCATCTTATCCGCATGGCTGTAACGGATCGTGCAGCCACGTCTCTATCCCTGAGTCAACAGATGGGGACGTTTGCAAGACAACAACCATCTGCACGAACAGTTCGACGACGTTGGCAGCAGCATGGACTATCAGCTCGGAGACCGTTGCTGCGTTTACCCTTGACGCTGCATCACAGACCGGAGCGCCTCCCATGGTGTACTCAACGACGAACCTGGGTGCACGATTGGCAAAACGTCATTTTTTTGGACGAATCCAGGTTCTGTTTACAGCATCATGATGATCGCATCCGTGTTTGGCGACATCGCGGTGAACGCACGTTGGAAGTGTGTATTCGTAATCGACATACTGGCGCATTACCCGGCGTGATGGTATGGGGTGCCATTGGTTACACGTCTTGCTCACCTCTTGTTCGCAATGACGGCACTTTGAACATTTCAGATGTGTTACGACCCGTGGCTCTACCCTTCAATCGATCCCTGCGAAGCCCTACATTTCAGCAGGATAATGCACGACCGCATGGTGGAGGTCCTGTACGGGCCTTTCTGGACACAGAAAATGTTCGACTGCTAACCTGGCCAGCACATTCTCCAGATCTCTCACCAATTGAAAACGTCTGGTTAATGGTGGCCGAGCAACTGGCTCGTCACAATACGTCAGTCACTACTCTTGATGAACTGTGGTATCGTGTTGAAGCTGCATGGGTAGCTGTACCTGTACACGCCATCCAAGCTCTGTTTCACTCAGTGCCCCGGCGTATCAAGGCCGTTATTCCGGCCAGAGGTGGTTGTTATGGGGTACTGATTTGTCAGGATCTATGCACCCAAATTTGCTTATAATATATTCTCCAACGCATTTCTTCTTGTTGTAGCAATTTTAATGACCAGTAGTGTAGGTTTAGAAACGCATTTTGTGTGCTGAGCTTAGTGAACGAGATAGTTTAGGACTACCTTCGTGACGTACGCGGCGCGGCCTTTCTTCCTCGTGGGCCTCGCACGGCGGCTTTGCCCGCGACGCTGACTCACCTGGACCCCGTGGCACAGGAGCGCGGCGCCCGAGTCCCCCTGGCAGGCGTCCTTGTCGATGGTGTACGTGCAGATGTGGGTGTTCTCGCGCAGGTGGCGATGCAGCGTCTCCGAACACTCTTCCGTGTCCACCAGCTGCAGGTCCACCTTCATCAGCGTCCGGTCTTTCCTGTCACCAGCCCACACGCCGATCCAGCTCTAGCCTTTAGAGCCCAACAGATAAGCTGGGTTGCGCCACAGGGATCAGTAGGGAAGTAGTTCCCACTTTTTTGGGGCAATTACGCTCTGAACAGTAAATTTACATTTTCTGAGGGGTAAAAATAATAGTTTCTGATTGTGTTTCGATCACGAAACTAAATTATTTTTAAATGACCATTACTGTTATCACTATTTCATAACACTGTAACTCTGATTACATTAGTTACTAATTACTATGAAAACTACCCATTAAAAAATGCAACACGTATTTCTTAATGCTGGAGGGTTTTGGGTTGGGTTGTTTGTGGGAAGAGACCAGACAGAGAGGTCATCGGTCTCATCGGATTAGGTATGGATGGGGAAGGACGTCAGCTGTGCCCTTTCAAAGGAACCACCCCGGCATTTGCCTGGAGCGATTTAGGGAAATCACGGAAAACCTAAATCAGAATGGCCGGACGCGGGGTTGAACCGTCGACCTCCCGAATGCGAGTCCATGGATGGTTTTATTTACGATTGAGATACACAGTTTTGTTTCCCAGTAGTTCGTCTATTGACCCTGTGGTGTCATGTATCGAACCACCCCACGACGTACCAAGATTGGCAACAGTATTGCAAATTTCCATTCAGAACGACAGCAGTCGTGTAGGATACAGTAGACTCTATTCCAGTACCGGAGATCCTCGGCAACTGTGACGATTTAAGAAAGGGGAAAATAAGCTGAAGGAGTGAACTGATGTTTGTGTTAGGGAGAGCAATGGACTAGCGTGATCCACACAGACTAATCATTACCACTTCTCACGCCGGGCGGGAAGGTTCCCCCCGTCCCCGCCTCTATTGTCGCATTGCGAGAGCATCTTTGTTTATCCTCAGTGTCGCGTGAGTCGTGAGTGTCACATCGTTGTTTGTCTCTCGGCGTCTAGAGTTTGTCATTCCATTCTGACGTGGCATTGTCTTGCGCCGTCATGCCCTCCATGGCTCCCAGGAACATTCCATGCATAGGTACTGTCCGTTTTAGTTTTGACATGTCCACGCCTCAGGCGCAGCCGAGCTCGTTAGAAATTCTCTATTGGCTTGTAGACACGATCAAGGTCATTTCTGAACTGTTTCACTCGGCTTACTTCGGTTCCGAATCGTATGTGTTTTATGTTAAGTTCAGGTTGACAGATTCCTTTTGTGGCACGGACAATAAGTCCTTGTCACTCACCGCGATGCACTAATAGCATAGCTGTTCTGGCGAACGAGGAGGTAGAATATACGAATGTTACGGTGTTTAACCTTCTAAGTTGATGACAGTCTCCTCAAGACCGTCCTTCTTCCGTTTGACGGAGTATACGGCGGGAATGCTGATCCGCTCAACATCTTGTACAAGTTGATAGCGGAGTTCGATCTGTGGACATGGTGATCAAACGGAATATTCCCTCTTATTTTCAGGTGGGTGGTTACTGGATACATATAATATACACAGAACAAGAAGGGACCTATTTTATATGTAATGAGAGTGGATACTTCGGTACAAATGGTTCGCGTCTTGTCACGGTCTTAAAATCCACTTATGAACGACGTTAAAAGCTAGCTTTAGCGGATCTGGTTCCCCAAATGACAGCCAATTGTGCCTAACCACTTTTCTGAGTGGCAAGGCTTCCCGTTCCGTGATGGTCCTCGCGCATTTCCGCTCTTAGGCTCGCGTGGGATATCACATCCGGTTGCGGACGCGTCGCAAACGAGCATGTATCACTCCGTACTGTATATACGGACTTGGCAGACATCCCTGAGTATGTAAGGCGTTACCACCCTTTCTTCGCCCGCGGATGGACAAAGCATGCTACAAGCCGCTGCTGATCAGAACTAGATCGGCCCAAGTGCGCCAGCAGCACATTTGTGGACGGTAAAAGACTTACCGTCAGTTTCCTTTTCCGCTGATTCCAAATAGCCGCACTGCCCACCAGTGGAACAGTGGGATGTATCCTCTGTACCTGATACTGCATTTCAGCAGAGCCCTCCACCCCCCCCCCCCCCCTTACGATGCCCGGGGTCCCGGGTTCGATTCCCAGCCAGATTGGGGATTTTCTCCGCCCGCGGACTGGCTGTTTGTGTTCTCCTCATCATTCCATCATTATCAATCGTGACAGTGGCTAGATTTGACTGTGTCAGGGGACTTTATACGGGCGCTGATGACCGCGCAGTTGAGCGCCCCACACACCGAACATTACCATCGCCTTCCTGCACAGTCACAACAAACAACATTTTCAACTCGAGCGCGCGGCATAAAAAACAGAAAGATGGGGGAAGAGAGGGAACACCTCTTTACTTTCAAATTCATCCGTTGACATGAACTGTTAGCCGTCATTTGCAAGTAATCAACACCATAGTTTTGATGATCAGTGCATGCAGGCCTGTACCTTTCGTACCTCGAATGTGAACGGAAGTTCCGAGCTTAGACTTGCGGCGCTGCAACAATTTATTTACGATTCAGGTGCTGACGTGATATTTTTTAAGAAGTGTTATTTGAAAATTTTTCTGTTCCTGGTTTTTCTACCTTCTTTAATGTGGTTCCTGCGTTATTTTACAGAGAGATAATACTCCTGATTTGTTTCGAAGTTCTTGATAACGGCCGAAGAATAGACTGCACTTTTTGTGACCTTACTTTAATTATTGTTTATAACCCTTCAGGATCTGGTCGATCCACGGATGGCGTGCTTCTTTATAAACAGAATATAGTTTATTTATTTCGCCAAACTCCGCAGAAACTTCTGTTAGACGGAGATTTTAATTGTGCCTTGCGACCTGTGGATCACAACCCTAATTTTAAATCACAAGGAACTAGACGACTTGCTGCGTTCTTCAAAAATTAGAGATGCGTGGATCTGTCAAAATCCTACTCTCGTCAGGTATACGCATTTTGCAACTACTCCCAGGAGCCGACTCGATCACTTTCGTCTTCACGACACTCCATGTGGACAGCTGTTACCGATAGACGTGATACCCGCTTGTTTCACTGATCATTGTGCCTTAGCTGTAACTTTAAAACCACGAACCGCAACCAGTAAAACTGTATCGCCTCCCCTGAATGCTGAACACATCCCTCTTAAAGGATCCTTCCCTCGAGATTATCGTTAGGATGGTTTCGGCCCGTATCTTGCGTTCGCAGGACCGTTCTCCTTCCCTTATGAAATCGTGGTCAGGGCATGCCAAACCTCTGCTCCGGAAAGCGTTAATACGCCACTGCGCTGAGACTGCAAGAGATCTCCGTCGGACTCAGGAATTTCATTACTCCGTCTTGCACCAACTTTATGGCGGTGCCAGACAAGCTCGTTTACGGATAAGGGATGTCCGCCATGAACAATTAAAATGACTCAGGGTGCGATCGAAATCCCGCTTCTTCCCACAGGGTGAACCGATCTCTTTACATCACCTTATCCGGTTGTGGACGCGTCGTAAACGAGCATGAATCATGTCCCTTACACCGATGCTCACATACATCCCAACGTGACATTTCCACAGCGATCTAAGTTACTTTACCGACCTTTATGATGACTCTGCTACTGATACGGTCGCCCCTGATGGGTATACTCCTCTCCTCGATTGCGTGGTTACTCCCGCATTAAACGATGACTTTCTAAGTGGCTTTACTTGCAATGATATGTATCGCTTTATTGTTCATTCACCATTGCAAAAATCTCCGGGACTCGATGTTATTCCTACGGAATTTTAAGTACATTTTTGGCCTCTTATATGTCGCTGGTAAATCAGGTGATACGGGAGGGGAGGGAGGGATTTGATTCCTGACGCCTTCAAGATCGGTAAAATCAATTTAATTCTGAAGACAACCGGACGTCAAGACACTGATAAATTCCCCCCTATCACACTACTTAATTTCGATTGCAAAACTGTCACCCGGGCAGTTACTAGCCGTTTGTCGATACTGCTAGAGGAGATTCTTACTGTCCACAAAAGCTGTGTGCCTGGGCGCGCGATTCTGACTACAGCAGTCCAATGTCGCGACGGTGTCTCGGTGGCTGCAGCGACTTCTGTCTCTAGAGTCTTGCTTTTTAGTTACACTCCTGGAAATTGAAATAAGAACACCGTGAATTCATTGTCCCAGGAAGGGGAAACTTTATTGACACATTCCTGGGGTCAGATACATCACATGATCACACTGACAGAACCACAGACACATAGACAGAGGCAACAGAGCATGCACAATGTCGGCACTAGTACAGTGTATATCCACCTTTCGCAGCAATGCAGGCTGCTATTCTCCCATGGAGACGATCGTAGAGATGCTGGATGTAGTCCTGTGGAACGGCTTGCCGTGCCATTTCCACCTGGCGCCTCAGTTGGACCAGCGTTCGTGCTGGACGTGCAGACCGCGTGAGGCGACGCTTCATCCAGTCCCAAACATGCTCAATGGGGGACAGATCCGGAGATCTTGCTGGCCAGGGTAGTTGACTTACACCTTCTAGAGCACGTTGGGTGGCACGGGATACATGCGGACGTGCATTGTCCTGTTGGAACAGCACGTTCCATTGCCGGTCTATGAATAGTAGAACGATGGGTTCGATGACGGTTTGGATGTACCGTGCACTATTCAGTGTCCCCTCGACGATCACCAGTGGTGTACGGCCAGTGTAGGAGATCGCTCCCCACACCATGATGCCGGGTGTTGGCCCTGTGTGCCTCGGTCGTACGCAGTCCTGATTGTGGCGCTCACCTGCACGGCGCCAAACACGCATACGACCATCATTGGCACCAAGGCAGAAGCGACTCTCATCGCTGAAGACGACACGTCTCCATTCGTCCCTCCATTCACGCCTGTCGCGACGCCACTGGAGGCGGGCTGCACGATGTTGGGGCGTGAGCGGAAGACGGCCTAACGGTGTGCGGGACCGTAGCCCAGCTTCATGGAGACGGTTGCGAATGGTCCTCGCCGATACCCCAGGACCAACGGTGTCCCTAATTTGCTGGGAAGTGGCGGTGCGGTCCCCTACGGCACTGCGTAGGATCCTACGGTCTTGGCGTGCATCCGTGCGTCGCTGCGGTCCGGTCCCAGGTCGACGGGCACGTGCACCTTCCGCCGACCACTGGCGACAACATCGATGTACTGTGGAGACCTTACGCCCCACGTGTTGAGCAATTCGGCGGTACGTCCACCCGGCCTCCCGCATGCCCACTATACGCCCTCGCTCAAAGTCCGTCAACTGCACATACGGCTCACGTCCACGCTGTCGCGGCATGCTACCAGTGTTAAAGACTGAGATGGAGCTCCGTATGCCGCGGCAAACTGGCTGACACTGTCGGCGGCGGTGCACAAATGCTGCGCAGCTAGCGCCATTCGACGGCCAACACCGCGGTTCCTGGTGTGTCCGCTGTGCCGTGCGTGTGATCATTGCTTGTACAGCCCTCTCGCAGTGTCCAGAGCAAGTATGGTGGGTCTGACACACCGGTGTCAATGTGTTCTTTTTTCCATTTCCAGGAGTGTATTTTAATAAGGCATTTGACTTAGCCGGTCACGGTTTCTTGATGCATGTGCTCAAGGCGATCGGTCTCAATCATACTGCGTGTCAGACATTTTCCAATCTTTTTACTTGTATACACATCTGTCGTAGTGAATGGACAACTTACTCCCCAGATCACCATCCGACGGTGCTCACCGCAGGGGAGCCCCATCTCCGTGTCACTTTTTGTCTTGTTCTTAGAACTTCTGTTTCGCCGTATTGCTGCTCATTTAAATGGCTGGAAGATTTTAGGAGAAACCTTCTCGGTACGAGGGTACGCGGATGATGTTATGATATTGCTACGCCACGTCGATAACATATCCTTGCTCAAAGACTTGTTGTAATCCTTTTGTTTTCTCTCTTAATGAGCAGGAATGGACCCTATTACCATTGCTGGGTTTTCAACACATTGTCATTCCATGAGCGGCCGTTGTTGCTCGCGACAAATCCTTGGGAATTACCGTGGATCTGTGTACGATGAAAATGGCTCCACTCAATTGGCGGGAGGTGACGAATCGAATTTTAGGTGCCATTGTGAACATGGACGTCGTCTTTACGAAGTGCGGATCTAAGACTCTTACATTTACAGCAAAGTGCATTATGTTGCACAAATATTCCCGCTACCCTCGACGATGGCGCTCAAATTGACGCAAATGTTCGGTCCTTTCCTTTGGAAAAGTCATATTTTTCACTTCGGCATGAAGTTGTTGCAAGTCCCCGTCCCCTTGCAGGGTTGGGACTTCCTAATATCAATGGCGTACCGTTTTAACAAGTAGTCGAGCAACTCGTTTTATTACATATCGCTTATTTACGTGTCTTAGAGCAACCAATCTGATTCCTCTTGCCTTTGTTGGCCGGATCAACTCTACATTACGGCACGTGAATTTTATATTATAGCCGGCCGATGTGGCCGTGCGGTTCTAGGCGCTTCAGTCTGGAACCGCCTGACCGCTACGGTCGCAGGTTCGAATCCTGCCTCGGGCATGGATGTGTGTGATGTCCTTAGGTTAGTTAGGTTTAGGTAGTTCTAAGTTCTAGGGGACTGATGACCACAGATGTTAAGTCCCATAGTGCTCAGAGCCATTTGAACCATTTTTTTTATATTATAATGAGTTTTCTGGGAGCTGACATTTTATCAGTGACACGTCTTATCACTAGATCATTGCTTTCTCGTTGGGGAGCACCATTATCCCTCTCCCCAGTTGAAATGGCCGCGCCATTGATATCGTGGGAAACAGTGTTTAGCCTTTGTATTCTCCTGATGGAAGTAGCCTCAATTGTCTCGCTGACAACTGGCTTTCCTTACCCGATCAGCTGAAGCTGCTTTTCCGGTTGGATTTCTTCTGTGTCCAGACTTTTTTTCTTCAGCACAAGACTAATTCGAAGGCATGCTTGCTCGGAAACTACACCCACTATGTATCTGCGTGTGACCCCCTTATTTTTCGCCAATACATGGTGAATGCTCATTGGAAGTGGCAGAGGCTTCCATGTTATCGTGCTTTATATGTAAATGCGTTGCACCTTGCCCTTAATCGCCAAGGAACTATCTAGCCTTTTTTTTCGGTGGAGCCTTCTCTCATTGTGTTCTTCCTAGGGAAAAAATTTGTTTCCCTTTGTGTCCCAAAATTGTGGAGTTTTTTCTATAAGCTTTTCTTTTCGTAACGCAAATAACAAAACTGAAGGAAAAATTTAAGAAAATAAAAAAATAAAAATAAACGTGAAAAAATAAAAATACTTGAAATAAGAAAGCCACCCTAGTTCCAAGTCCATGTGAGCGACCAGCATAGTGACAGGCGGGGGGGGAAGCATTGCGGCCAGGTCTCGGATTCTGAACCCTGCCCGCATTGTCTGCACCTGGCCTGAAGCTATGCCTGTCATTCCCGCAAAAAAATAAAAAAAAAAAAAAAAGTAAATGCAGATGTGTTACTTATACTGCTATGGTGATGTAATGGCTAACACACCTGCCTAGTAAGAAAAGAAACCTGGGTTCAAGTCCAGGCTGGGGCACAAATTTTAATTCATTTCTTCAGTTTCCGTCATTGTCGTAAATAATATTGGGACTCATTCGTCTCAAGGAAAACTTGATCATATCTAAGGCGCTGCAGTCGTGGACAGTGCGGCTGGTCCCGGCGGAGGTTCGAGTCCTCCCTCGGGCGTGGGTGTGTGTGTTTGTCCTTAGGATAATTTAGGTTAAGTAGTGTGTAAGCTTAGAGACTGATGACCTTAGCAGTTAAGTCTCATAAGATTTCACACACATTCGAACATTTTTTTTTTTTATATGGTTCAAATGGCTCTGAGCACTATGGGACTCAACATCTAAGGTTATCAGTCCCCTAGAACTTAGAACTACTTAAACCTAACTAACCTAAGGACAGCACACACATCCATGCCGGAGGCAGGAATCGAATGTGGGACCGTAGTAGCAGCGCGGTTCCGGATTGAAGCGCCTAGAACCGCTCGTCCACATCGGCCGGCGCTCCTATTTTTAAATGTATCCCTAGTCTCCGTTCAGTTTTAAGTCTGAAGCCGTCTTAAAGCGAGACCCTTATACCGTATTGGTTCCACTATACTGGTGCATCTCAGCCAAGTTTTGGTTGGCAAACATGTCAGCACTGCCAACAGACATGCCAATTTGAGTACTGAGCTCCTTAATTGTCATTCGTCGACACCCAAAATTAGAGTATCCGCACGTCACAGCATTCACGTGTCACAACCGTGTGCGGTCGACCTGCTGTTGGAAGAACAAATTTCTTTCTCCCTGTCCTGTTGACGACAGACGGTATCCGTGGAGATTCTGTAGATGCCCGTGAACAGCTGTGGTGTTCTGGTTTTCCGTCAAAAGAAATTCTGTAACTGGTGCTTGCTAGGAACACATCTCCGTACAGACACCACTTTGCAGACTAGTTATAACGCTGCTATTTACTAGAATTTACTGGAAATGTATGACATGATTCAGGACTGGTTAAGGATGTCACAAACAAAATTACATTTTTTTTAAAACCAAAAGTGGACGAGAAAAAAATGTGTTGCATTACTTTCTCAACGCCTCTCGTACTTTTTTCAGATGCTAGCAATAGCGCCACAGGGCGCCACGCTTTTTCACCATTAGAGAGGAGAGTAGTTGTGATTTTTGAGCCAAATGTCAAACTTTCAGGTCGCAATGGGAGAAAATTACGGGGGTTTCAGAGAAGTGATCCTTTAATTGTGTAGCGCAGTGTATGTGTATATACAGGGTGTTTCAGAAGTGGCACTCAGTAATTCACAGAAGGAAAGCACAGGTCAAAAGTAGACAAAAAGCTCCAATAAACATGGGTCCGAAAATCAACCGTTGCCGAGGTATCGCATTAATTTGAGTTGAAAACTAACTTCAAACGCCTCTGGATACCGCTGTGTTTCCGTTCTAATCTCAAGGTTTGTTTACGCATGAGCAACTACTTTCCTTTCCCCCTCCGCGCACTATGCCATATGGGCCTTCCAATCAGTTGCGAAAGTGAAGGTACCATGGACAGAGGTTACACCAATGAAGAGTGCGCTGACATGCACTTCATGCGTGGCAAAGCGAATGGCAGTGACCTTAAAGCTACAGGATTGTGTGAAAAAGCTTTTCCTCTCCGCAGGCAGCCCGACACGCGTAAATTTAACTGGTTACATCAGCGCCTTAGAGAAACCGGGAGTTTCACACACCATGTACGAGAAGGTCGACCATCCACCCAATGTTGAGGAAACAGTGTTATGTGTTGTACACGAACGTCCGAGTACTTCAACAAGGGGGATTGCTGCCCAATAGCGTGTCCTGAGTCATAGCAGTGTGTGGTGGATTTTACATCGGCAAATACTCTATTCATATCATCTTCAGTGAGGGCAAGCCCTCAACAATGCAGACTTCCCTCCTAGAGAGAATTTCTGGTGACGGTATTTTTAACTACCGCCGGCCGAAGTGGCCGTGCGGTTAAAGGCGCTGCAGTCTGGAATCGCAAGACCGCTACGGTCGCAGGTTCGAATCCTGCCTCTTGCATGGATGTTTGTGATGTCCTTAGGTTAGTTCGGTTTAACTAGTTCTAAGTTCTAGGGGACTAATGACCTCAGCAGTTGAGTCCCATAGTGCTCAGAGCCATTTGAACCATTTTAACTACCACGAGTGTAACATTTGGGACGATGTCAGTCCTAATGCAACACATGTTCCATGATATCAGCAGCGTTATTCGTTGAACGTCTGGGGTGGACTGCTCGGAGACCACATAATTGGACGACATTTCCTACCACAGAGACTAACTGGACAGCAGACATGCTGTTTCTGTAGACTGTACTTCCAGATGTACATGATGATGTCCCGCTGAACCAACGCCTGAACGTGTGGTTCATGCATGACGGTGCTCCAGCACATTTTCATTAACGAATACGCCAGCTTCTAACTCGGGCGTATGGCCAATACTGGATAGTTAGAGGGGGGCGTGTGCGATACCTCCAAGGGCTCCGGATTTAAATTCCATGGATTTCTGTGTGTGGTGTTATGTCAAACGCCTGGTCTACGGTACCGAGGTCAACTCTCTTGAGGAATTACGCTTGCGGATTGAAACAGGCTTCCAGCATTTACAGAATTCTCCAGGACTGCCTGAGAGGATTCGCAACTCATATCAGAAATGAGTTCAGTGTTGCATTCAGACGCACGGATAATATTTCGAACACCTGTTTTAATGATTTGAGATGCCATGTGTTACCAGACGCTGATGGATCGCAACAGAAAATGTGTTGTATCTCGACAACGCAATGTTTATTGGATCTCTCTGGCTACTTTTGACCTGTACATTCCATGAGTGAATTATTGACGACCACTTCGGAAACACCCTGCATATGTATGTATGTCTGTATGTATTGGAATGTATGTGTGTGAGTATGAATGTGTATGTACATACATGTATATATATATATGTGTATGCGTATTTTTATATGGTTGTATTCACGTAGCGCCACCGTTCTCACGCTCGTCATATTTGTGAGACAGTATCAGGAAGGAAAGATGCCAATATAGCACTCATGTACAAGCGTCGCCTTGATCTTTGATGTATGCAACCCCGAACACTCGTCTCCTACTCGTTGCCTTTCTGACCTCTGCTAGTAATACAGTCGCAGACATACTGATGGTGTGTGCCCTTGCATTTATAAGGGATGTATGATGCTTCATTCAGCGGTATTAGTTGTGTACTCGCGCACATTATGAGTGTATATAAGTATCGAATACCAAGGCTGAAGTGCTGAGACCGTTGTGTCAGTGATGTTGCTCACTTACTGAAATCACGGAGGAAAAAGTAAAAAGTGTGTGGTAGTGGTCACAGTAGGGGTTTAGCATGCCGGTCTTGCCCGGGGCAGACCCTCGGGAAAGAGTTCCAACTACCGCAGTTGGCGAGAAAGTACACTTTCTATAAAAGTGAATATAAGAGATAACTGAAGGAAAATAATGGAATTGTAAATTATACCAACGTTCGCGGCAACCGTTCTGGCAGCTGTTGGATTGCACTATTGGATTGCACTGTCTGTTGGATCTCAGTACGCACATGTATGCAGAATGGCGCGTGGCCATCAATATTCCAATTTATTTGTCCTCTGTCGATATTAAGGATGGATAACTTGTAAGACGAGTGGGTGACTGTCTCATACTTTTGCCTGAAAATAGCGAGCTGAACAATGAATTTATCTACAATGAAATCCATAATTTTATTCAATATTACACTGTCCAGTCACTTTTATGTGATCACCTGTCAAAAGCCTGAGTAACCATCTTTGAAGGCCCGCCCGGTTGGCCGTGCGGTCTATCGCACGGCTTTCCGGGCGGGAAGGAGCGCCTGGTCCCCGGCACGAATCCGTCCGGCGGATTTATGTCGAGGTCCGATGAACCCGCCAGTCTGTGGATGTTTTTTAGGCGGTTTTCTATCTGCCTCGGCGAATGCGGGCTGGTTCCCCTTATTCCGCCTCAGTTACACTATGTCGGCGATTGCTGCGCAAACAAGTTCTCTACGTACGCGTACACCACCATTGCTCTACCACGCAAACATAGGGGTTACACTCGTCTGGTGTGAGACGTTCCCTGGGGGGTCCACCGGGGGCCGAACCACACAATAACACTGGGTTCGGTGAGGGGCGGCGGAGGGGTGAAGTAGACTGCGGTAGTCGTCGTGGGGTTGTGGGCCACTGTGGCTGCGGCGGGGCGGATCATCTCCGTCGTTTCTAGGTCCCCGGTTAACATACAATACAATACAACCATCCTTGAAAGTGCGAATTGCGGCAGGCTGTGCAGGAACGAAGTCAGTGAGAATCTGAAAGGTATTGACAGGAATGTGGGGCTGTGTGGTAGGTTTCTCAGTCGACAACAGCCTGATCGAATTAGTCCCACCGATTCTCTATTAGGTTTAAATCCGGGGAGTTTGGTGGCCAGAGCATATGGTAAAATCATTCTGGTGCTCTTCAAACCACGCACATACACTGAGAGCTGCGTCACGGTGCTTTGATCTGCTGGTAGATGTCATCAAGCCGAGGAAAAGCAAACGGCAAGTAGGGGTTCTCGTTCGCTGAAAATGAAAAACATTGTGGTATGTTTCTCACATACCTGTCGCAAGTTACGGTTTGGTGAAGAATGATCTATTCAGTAAATATCGTTGCCGTAACTGCATTAATATTTCTGTTTTGACATCATTCAGTGGATCTCGCTGTAATTGATGAGAAATATTCAGAACTCCAACGACAACTGCTCTGCGAATCGACCAAAGTCGATCAATGAGCCATGTTTCGTCAGATAAAATATAATATTAGGCTGAACGTCACCATTACGCAACAGTTAGTTATACTGCTGACGCCTTTCGAGGGCACCTGAACATATCAGTCGGTACACGGCCGCTAGTTTGTAAGGAGTTCGCGTCTGTGGGCTACTTACATTCCAGTCTGAAGCGTTAAGGGTCACCTCGATTTTCTCGTACTTCTTCTCAAGGCACCTTCTCGTCTAACACGGAGACCAAACTTCAATCGAATTTTTGTATCTTTTCACAGCTATGGCACGTATGTTTACACCTCAAATATCGATAACACAAAGCAGGGTGATTCAATTTTGAAAAATTCTCGAGGAAATCGACTTCGAAATTTTCCAAGCGCCCTTAATAAGGCTGCCATCTTCGACAGGCAATGGGTCACTGTGGGAGAGTAGTTGCCTGCCATGTGTATATCGTGAATTCGATTCCCTGCCATTGTGAACTTCTGAACAAAGAAGCATTTTGTACCTGCATGTCCGTGAAGATGAAAAAATTAAGCCTGTAATTTTTTTTATCCAAGCAATATTTATTAACAAGCTATATAAATAAAAATCAGTTGCAGCATATGTGAAAGATAATCACGTGAGAATGGCTAGACCGATTTGGTTGACTTTTCCTGTGTTAGTTGTTGTCAGGACAAGATTTGTACGAAAGAAAATTTTTGCAAAATTCATCGGAAAAGTGTGAAAATGTGAAATTAAAAACAATTGTTAAAGACCATCACTCGAGAACGGCTAGACCGAACTTTAATTTTTGTGGATGGTAATGGCATTTTTGGTAGGAAAACGGAAATAAAATAATTTGCTTTAAGTTTCACAGTTCTGCTGTCAAATGTTTTCAGAGCATAGCAAAGAAACCAGTTTGACATTTATATCTATAATACATAAATACATATGTAATATATAAAGGAGAACGTTGCTTATAATATATACATATATATGTAATATATGAAGTGGATGCGTACTTATCACAAATTTCGAAAAGTTATTGACCGATTTACTTAAATACGCGCTACTCTTCTAAACATTTAAACGGAAACGAGCATAAAGAAGGGGGAAGGAAGACATTGACAGAGAGAAAGACGGAGAAAGTTATGCACAAAGACATGGGAGGAGGAGGAGATAAACGGAGCTACTGAACATTTAGACATAGAGTGGGAGGAGGAGGAGATGGACAAAAGAGGGGGGAAAAGTTATGCACAGAGATATGGCGGGGGGGGGGGGGGGAGAATAAATGTATGGAAAGAGAGAGAGGATGAGAAGATGGGCACAGCGGGGGGGTATCCGGACACCTTGTTGAAAATGACTTACAAGTTCGTGGCACCCTCCATCGGTAATGCTGGAATTCTATATTGTGTTGCCCCACCCTTAGCCTTAATAACAACTTCTACTCTCGCAGGCATACGTTGAATCAGGTGCTGGGAGGTGTCTGGGGCAATGGGAGCACATTCTTCATGGAGTACTGTGCCGAGGAGAGGCATCGAGTCCTGGCACGAAGTCGG
Organism: Schistocerca americana; assembly: GCF_021461395.2. Classification (NCBI taxonomy): domain Eukaryota; kingdom Metazoa; phylum Arthropoda; class Insecta; order Orthoptera; family Acrididae; genus Schistocerca; species Schistocerca americana. Next base: position 106,499,249 of record NC_060126.1, read on the forward strand.
AGTTCCAAAACATCCCAAAGGTGATCTTTAGGATTCAGGTCAGGACTCTGTTCAGGTCACTCCATTACAGTGATGATATTGTCGTGTAACCACTCCGCCACAGGTCGTGCATTATGAACAGGTGCTCGGTCGTGTTGAAAGATGCACTCGCCCGAATTGCTCTTCAACGGTGGGAAGCAAGAAGGTGCTTAAAACATCAATCTGGGCCTGTGAGGTGATAGTGCCGCGCAAAACAACAAGGGGTACAAGCTCCCTCCACGAAAAGCACGACCACACCATAACACCACCGCCTCCGAATTTTACTGTTGGGACTACACGCGCTGGCAGATGACGTTCACCAGGCATTCGCCATACCCACACCCCGCCTTCGGATCGCCACATTGTGTACCGTGATTCGTCTCTCCACACAACGTTTTTCCTCTTTCAATCGTACAATGTTTATGCTCCTTACACCGAGCGAGGCATCGTTTGGCAGTTACCGGCGTGATATGTGGCTTATGAGCAGTCGCTCGACCATGAAATCCGCCGAACTGTCATAGTACTTGCAGTGCATCCTGATGCAATTTGGAAATCCTCTGTGATGGTCTGGATAGATGTCTGCCTATCACACATTATGACCCTCTTCAACTGTCGGCGGTCTCCGTCAGTCAACAGACAAGGCCGGCTTATGAGCTTTTGTGCTGTAGGTGTCCCTTCATGTTTCCAGTTCACTATCGCATCCGAAACAGTGGACCTACGGACGTTTAGGAGTGTGGAAATCTCGTTTGAAGACGTACGACGCAAGTTACACGCAATTACCTGACCTCGTTCGAAGTCCATGAGTTCCGCGGAGCGCCCCATTCTGCTCTTTTTCGAAGTCTAATGACTACTGTGGTCGCTGATATGGAGTACCTGGCAGCAGGTGGCAGCACAATGCACCTAATATGAAAAACGTATGCTTTTTGGGGTGTCCAGATTCTTTTGATCACATAGTGTATATTTCACACCTGCGAAACATTGCCGAGTTCGCTACCTTTTATAAAAGATCAGTAATGATGAATTTATGTTTGCAGCAATGGCTGGATTATTGATGGTGATATCTAATTAGAAATAAGAACACGTGCGTTTTTCATAAAAATGACAATTATGTGTGTGTTAATTAACGTATACTTGATGAACCTTTAACTGAAATGATGTAGGTCTTCGAACGAAAATTAGTAGCAAATAAAGTGTCCAACACGAAACTGAAATCAGCGATTAACAGCGCCCAGCGCTACCTGTTTTTTCCATCTTTACGCATTTTATGCTTCAAGGAGATGCGCGTACAGGATGCACCACTATTCAACAGTTGTATTACGACAGCCCACGACCAAAAATTCTGGCTTACATATATACGTCAAAACAGTATAAGAGCGTCAGATTCAGTTATCTTAAACCAGAAGATAAACGTTTCAGAATTTTTTTCGCATCTCTGGTGATCTGACCCCATTTTCAAAAAGTCAACAAATTTTACCGAACTTTATCATAGCAATACGTGTGATTTTTGGAATCTAGCTGAATGTTAGATTTAAGGTACCAAAAACACATTTTCTAGACGCCTGTAGCGTAGCGCATACTTGGGAAACCATATAAAAAATAAAAAAATTAAACAAAATCAAACAAACCGTCTGAAATCTGTTTTACTGGTAGATTTAGATAAATTAATGCGTAAAAACCGTTTTTCAGAAGAAAATGTGAGCACCTACCATTTTCCAACCATTAAGAAAATATTAAAATATTTTATCAATCGGTAACTTAGAACTAGTTAAACCTAAGGACATCACAAACATCCATGACCGAGGCAGGATTCGAACCTGCGACCGTAGCGGTCTTGCGGTTCCATACTGCAGCGCCTTTAACCGCACGGCCACTTCGGCCGGCAGTTCGCGGACAAACTCCTGCACCGGCAACACTTTCGCAGTTATGGACGGCTATAGAGGTAATATGGCTCGTTATTTCTACAGGAGACTTCCAACGATATGTTCAGCCCATGCCATGTGGAGTTGCTGATTTACGCCGGGAAAAAGCAGGTCCATCACGATATTAAGAGGATCACATGACTTTCTCGGCAACGGCCTTGCCGCTGTGGATACACCGGTTCCCGCCAGATTACCGAAGTTAAGCGCTGTCGGCCGTGGCTGGCACTTGGAAGGGTGACCATCTGGGCGGCCATGCGCTGTTGCTATTTTTCGGGTTGCACTCAGCTTCGTGATGCCAATTGAGGAGCTACTCGACCGAATCGTAGCGGCTCCGATCAAAGAAAACCATCATAACGACCGGGAGAGCGGTATGCTGACCACGCGCCCCTCCTAGACGCATCCTCAACTGAGGATGACACGACGGTCGGATGGTCCCGATGGGCCACTTGTTTCCTGAAGACGGAGTGCTTTACATGACTTTTTTCACCACAGTGTACAAGCAAAATCTCACTTTACTAGCGGTTAAAAATTAGTCATGCATTATGTCTGCCAGGAAGTGTATATAAATTACAGTCAAGGAACTGTATGCAGGAGGTATTGACTGTCTTTTGCAATCATTTCTGTTGCTTTTGGAGTTCCATATCCCGCCCGTTTATGATATTGGTGACAACTGGTACCACATGAAACAAGACAGTAATGCATTTCAAATAACCAATACATTTACATCAAGCAACAAAATAGGTATCGGATGCGATTTAACGCAGGAGTGTGGACTGACCGGCGCGCCTCAACCTTCTCGGTGTTGCCCCAGCCAGCCACGGTGCAGTTTTCAGCGTGCAGGATCTTCAAGGACATGACGTCGTGCGGCAGCGGCACGGTGTGGACGCGGGGGCCCTCCCTCAGTGGAGACTGCAGCCGGATCATCGCCAGGTCGTAGTCATACGTGCCGCCGACGCGGACCAGGGGGTGCACCACGAACAGGTTCGGCCAACCGCGTTGCGCTTGCTGAACATAAAGTAATGCATAATTGCGCCTTATACTTCAGCCTGTTGAATCATATCGTATTAAGGGATCATCCATGACGTTTGTCGCCTCAATGTACGTGCAATTTTTAACAGACGTTATTACATTTTTGACAGACGTTATTACATTCGGTACCATACCTGGCTATAAAGAACCGATGGGAAGTCTTTCGCTGCTTGTTATCGTAGGAAAAAAGAACGATGAAATTCGTGCTTTGTCTGCCTACTTGGAAAAGAAGTTGTCTTATGTGGATAAATGGCGGCATTTTATATAACTGTTGTAGGCATTATGCAACTTCATGTAGAAAAATTAATGTGAACGTCGAACATCCTTTGTCAAAAGACTAATGAACTTGCTTCAGTCAAACAGATTATTGTTATACAAATAAATCAAAAGATACAAGTGACATGTATATTACAACCCAGTCAACAGTGGTCAGTGTGTAGCCTGAAACAGACGGGTGATGACTATAGATATAATAATAATGGTGCATCAGCACGAAAGAGAGAAGGTAATGCTTGTTATGTCCGAAGCACTCGCTAAGCTGCAAGTGTTCCAGGGATCGTGCCCAACTATGAGCACCTCCGGTGACAAGGTAGCTCTTCACTAGGTACAAGTTTGTCGGATTTGAGACGTCCCAGCTGGAGACATGTCATTACCGTCAGTTCTGTCTCACTATAATCTCAACGTATTCTTCAACAACCACTAAACAGCGCGACACTGGAACGCTAGGCGATGAAACGTATGATTCATGCCCGGCTGGTATGACGGCTCGAGTCTCGTAATTTACTGCCGAATGCAAAATGTGGCCGTGTTTTTCGATTTGGAGAAGGCTTACGATACCTGCTGGAGGACTGGTATCCTTCGCACTCTTTACACGTGGTGTGCTTCCGTGGCCGCCTGCGCCACTCCCTTCGGGTATTTTTCAAAGACCGAGTTTTCAAGGTGCGTGTTGATTCTGCCTTGTCGGACACGTTTGTTCAGGAAAACGGTGTGCCTCAGGGTTCTGCCTGAGCGTTGTCCTCCTTGCTATCGCCATTAACCCTGTAATGCCCTGTCTCCCGCCGGCATCTCCAGCTCCCTTTTTGTTGACGATTTTGCCATTTATTGCAGTTCTCCACAGGCGTGACTCACTGAGCGGCGTCTTCAGCGATGTCTTGATCGTCTTTACTCCTGGAGCACCGACAATGGCTTTCACTTTTCCACGGACAAAACCCCCTGCATGAATTTCTGGCTGCGCAATTGATTCCTCCCACCATCTTTACATCTTGGGCCTGTTGCCCTTCCGTTTGTTGAAACCACAAAATTCCTGGAGCTCATGCTCGATAGGAAACTATATTGGTCCTCCCATGTGTCTTACCTGGCAGCCCGCAGTACGCGGTCCCTCAATGTCCTACGTGTCCTCAATGGTACTTCCTGGAGTGCCGATCGAACCACATTCCTCCGTTTGTACCGGTCCCTACTCCGTTCGAAACTCGACTATGGGTGCTTTGTTTATGCGTCTACACGTCCATCCATCTTAAGTGTCTCAACACTATCCACCATCATGGCATCCGTCTGGCCACAGGCGCCTTTTACACGAGCCTAGTTGAGACTCTGTATGCTGAAGCTGCTGAACCACCATTGCCCCACTGCCGCGACTCAGCAGGTATACATTCTGTTTGTCCGTCATGCGTGGCCACCCATCCTATGCCTCCTTCTTAGATGATTCCTTTGATCGTCAGTATGGGGCGCGTCCCTCTTCTCTGTTACCTCCTGAAGTCCGCTTTCGGCACTTGTTACAGCGGCTTAACTTCACACTATATGCATCTTTCACGGTGGGTGCGAATTCTTCACCAACTTGGCTTCGTGAAGCGGCCCATGTTAACCTTGGCCTTCATTCGTTTCCTACGGACACTACTCCAGCCTCGGTCTATCGCCTTCAGTTTCACGAACTTCACATGGAACTTCGTGGTAGTACCTCCGTATACAGTGTTGGCTCTCGGAAAGACCGTGGGGTCGGGTTTGCCTTCTTAATTGCCACCCGTCTCTTTCGATATCGGCTTCCGGCACACTCGGTATTTACAGCCGAGCTCTTCGTCCTGTATCAGACCACGGAGTACATCCGGCGACACAGCCTTTTCGATTGTGTCCTCTGCTCCGACTCTCTCAGCGCCCTTCAAAGTCTATGTGCGCTGTACACCGCCCATCCCTTAGTGCAGCGGGTCCAGGAAAACGGTCACTTGCTCTCTCTTGGTGGAGCCAGTGTGAAGTTTCTGTGGGTTCCTGGTTATGTCGGTCTGCCAGGAAACGAGGCTGCTGACGCTGCTGCCAAGGCTGCAGTCCTCGTACCTCAGCCCGCGAGTTCCTACATTCCCCCCTATGATCTCTGCGTTGCCGTCTGTCAGGATGTGGTGTCCCTTTGGCATCGCCAGTGGTCATCGCTTCATGGAAATAAGCTCCGGCTTATTAAGCCTCTGCCAGTGGCTTGGTTATCTCCTCTCGGCCCTCCCGCCGGGAGGAGGTCATTTTAAGTGTGGCAGCGTATTGGTCACTGCCTTTTTAGCCATCGTCATTTGATAAGTGGCGCTACCCCTACACTTTGTACACATTGCGCCCAAGTCTTAACTGTCCGTCACTTCCTGACGGACTGTCCATTTTTAACCATTTACGTTTTCGCTTGGGTTTACCGTCTGAGTTATCGGACGTTTTAGCAAATGACGCGCGGCCTGTCGACCGCGTTCTTCTTTTTACCCGCAAAGCAATATGGCGAAAGCCATTTAATTTTTAGTTTTGTACCTCCGTTTCTGTGTGGTGTCTTTCTTTAGCCCTTTTTCCAAGTACCTGTTTTTAGCTGTCTTCTATTATGTTCACTGAGACTGACGTATAGTCGTTTTTTAACTCCTTGCTGTCTTCGTGTTCTATAGTTTTGACTTGGGCGTGTATGACCCTAGTTGTATTATACGCCCTAAAGCAAAAACAAAACAAACAAGCTGGAACGTTGCACGTCAATGGAAATGGACTTCTTGGAGTAATTTCCTTCGTCCGTTATTTCATTGTCACATTAAGCTCTGGTTATTCTTTTGGGACCACTGCAAGCCGCGACAGAGCTACGGTATATGTTATAGAAAACGGGGCCGTTGGCTTACCCTCATGCATCCGTCAGTCATCTATTATGGTAAGCTCTGTGTACAAGTTTTTTTTAGTTTTAGTTTCAGTTTTAGTTATGTCATGTTCCGTAGATCATTTTCCCGATTATTTTATCGATATGATGTGGAACAAGTCAGATTACAGGATATATATACACACATGAATAGTGCTAATATTAATATTACTGAAATTTTTAGTTCTACACATGCAACTACATAAAGAGGTACATTTTTTTTACCATTCCTGAAACAAAAGCTCTTCCATTGAGTAGAAGGAGTTGTTCAAAAGAAATAATTTTAAGCTAGATTTAAAACTTGATCTACTATCTGCCAGACACTTTATGTTGTTGGGCAAATGATCAAAGATTTTTGTTGCTGAACAATGTACTCCTTTTTGAGTAACTGACAGCTTCAATAACGGGTAGGAAAGGTCATTTTTCCCTCTAGTGTTGTGCGTATGAACATCACTGTTCTTCGCGAAATGAGATGGATTATTTGTAACGAATTCCATTAGTGAATATATGTGCTCTGATGGTGAAGTTAAAATACCTAACTCCTTGAAAATGTGCCTACATGACGTCCTTGGGTGAACACCAATTATTCTCACTGCTCTCTTTTGTGCAATCAATATTTTATGTGTAAGTGGTGAGTTACCCCAGAAAACTATTCCATAAGACATTATTGAGTGGAAATATGCAAAGTACGTTAGAAGGCTGATCTGTTTGTTACCAAGACTAGCGATTATACGAAGAGCGAAAGAAGCTGAACTTAGTTGTTTGAGAAGCTCAGTAACATGCTTCTTCCAGTTCAAGTTGTGATCAATGTGAACACCCAAAAATTTGGAGAAATCTCCCCTGTTAACTGAGCCCTGTTCATGTTGCTGTTGTTGTTGTTTTCAATCCTGCGACTGGTTTGATGCAGCTCTCCATGCTACTCTATCCTGTGCAAGCTTCTTCATCTCCCAGTACTTACTGCAACCTACATCCTTCTGAATCTGCTTAGTGTATTCATATCTTGGTCTCCCTCTACGATTTTTACCCTCCACGTTGCCCACCAATGCTAAATTTGTGATCCCCTGATGCCTCAGAACGTATCCTACCAACCGGTTCCTTCTTCTTGTCAAGTTGTGCCACGAACTTCTCTTCTCCCCAATTCTATTCAATACCTCCTCATTAGTTATGTGATCTACCCATCTAATCTTCAGCATTCTTCTGTAGCACCACATTTCGAAACCTTCTATTCTCATCTTGTCTAAACCATTTATCGACCATGTTTCACTTACATACATGGCTACACTCCATACAAATACTTTCGGAAACGACTTCCTGACACTTAAATCTATACTCGATGTTAACAAATTTCTCTTCATCAGGAACGCTTTCCTTGCCATTGCCAGTCTACATTTTATATCCTCTCTACTTCGACCATCATCAGTTATTTTGCTCCCCAAATAGCAAAACTCCTTTACTACTTTAAGAGTCTCATTTCCTAATCTAATTCCCTCAGCATCACCCGACTTAATTCGACTACATTCCATTATCCTTGTTTTGCTTTTGTTGATGTTCATCTTATATCCTCCTTTCAAGACACTGTCCATTCCGTTCAACTGCTCTTCCAAGTCCTTTGCTGTCTCTGACAGAATTACAATGTCATCGGTGAACCTCAACGTTTTTATTTCTTCTCCATGGACTTTAATGCCTACTCCGAATTTTTCTTTTGTTTCCTTTACTGCTTGCTCAATATAGGGATTGAATAACATCGGGGACAGGCTACAATCCTGTCTCTCTCCCTTCCCAACCGCTGCTTCCCTTTCATGCCCCTCGACTCTTATAACTGCCATCTGGTTTCTGTACAAATTGTAAATAGGCTTTCGCTCCCTGTATTTTACCCCTGCCACCTTTAGAATTTGAAAGAGAGTATTCCAGTCAACATTGTCAATAGCTTTCTCTAAGTCTACAAATGCTAGAAACGTAGGTTTGCCTTTCTTTAATCTAGCTTCTAAGATAAGTCGTTGGGTCAGTTTTGCCTCACGTGTTCCAACATTTCTACGGAATCCAAACTGATCTTCGCCGAGGTCGGCTTCTACCAGTTTTTCCATTCGTCTGTAAAGAATTCGCGTTAGTATTTTGCAGCTGTGACTTATTAAACTGATAGTTCGGTAATTTTCACATCTGTCAACACCTGCTTTCTTTGGAATTGGAATTGTTATATTCTTCTTGAAGTCTGAGGGAATTTCGCCTGTCTGATACATCTTGCTCACCAGATGGTAGATTTTTGTCAGGACTGGCTCTCCCAAGGCCGTCAGTAGTTCCAATGGAATGTTGTCTACTCCCGGGGCCTTGTTTCGACTCAGGTCTTTCAGTGCTCTGTCAAACTCTTCACGCGGTATCATATCTCCCATTTGATCTTCGTCTACCTCCTCTTCCATTTCCATAATATTGTCCTCAAGTACATCTCCCTTGTATAGACCCTCTATGTACTCCTTCCACCTTTCTGCTTTCCCTTCTTTGCTTAGAACTGGGTTTCCACCTGAGCTCCTGATATTCATACAAGTGGCTCTCTTTTCCCCAAAGGTCTCTTTAATTTTCCTGTAGGCCCTGTTCATATGCTACATCAATTATCGGTATGACTCTATTCGGTGTACAGAACTGGATATAGTGAGTTTTTTCAAAATTAAGGGAGAGTCCATTTTCTGAGAACCACTTAATAATCACAGACCACTGCACAGCGCGACGATGGAAAGCTGCGTGACAGTGGGAATCTCTTATAACCTCGTCGATGAGCTCTCCAAACCCCCAGCCCCCACCCTCGCCCCCACCCCTTCGTGATTCGTAAGGGGCGGTGCGAAGGGATCGTGTAACGTTGTGAAACAGTCTGCAGTCCCTTCCTGTGACGCAGTGGGGTAGATAGAGTGGAGAATCACATAATCGCTCTTCACTTTCCAGAATTATCAAAGAGGGGACTGCAGGACCACAGTCCAGCGTTCTACCTTACATCGCGCTTTAATCCTCTACTCCCGCCCTCTGCACCATGTTACATTCCCAGAACACAATTTATCCCTCGATACCGCTGAACCACAGTTAGACGTGGTACACACATGTCCTATTTGTTGTCATATTTTTCCTGTCTTTTGTGATGCCTGATGCTCCGATTGTGGTCCTTTTTGATGCGACCTCTGTACACCGACAACCCCGTTTGCAGGGCACCTTCGGCCTGGAATCTCATTGACTGGAGTGATGGGTCCCGCTTTGAAGTGAGCCCCGATGACTAGCAAAGACGTGTCTGGAGACGCTCCAGGCAGCGATGGGTTACGAAACTGACAGTCGGCCGCCATAAGGTCCGTCAACCAGAATTGATACTCTGGGGTGCCATTTCTTTTCATATGAGGACCACTCTGGTTGTCATCCGTTGCTCCCTTACAGTACAGGGGAACATCGACGATATTCTCTGCCCCGTACGGTTGTCCTACGTAGCAGCCCTTGCACGACTTACATTTCAGCAAGATAACGGCGGCCCGCGCACAGCGAGAGTTTGTTCTGCTTGTCTTCGCTCTTGTCAAACCCTGTGTTGGTCAGTAAGGTCGCCGGATCTCTCTCCAACTGAGTGGGTTTTAAGCACTACGGGCAGGGCCCTACAGGCTGCTCGGTATTTTGACGATCTGAAGCTCCAATTGGACAGAATTTGGCACGATATCCATCAAGGGGACATCTAACAGCTCTGTCATCAACGGCAAGCCGAATAATTGCTTGCATAAGGGCCAGATGAGAACCGAAGCGTTATTGACTTGTGCAGTTTGTGAAACTTTTTCTCTTGATTAAGTCAGTAGACGGCTCATTCAAGTCTTCTATGTTGCGTGTGGCGTTAAAACGACGTCACGTTTGCAGGGAGTCTTGTGAGAGGAGCGTTAATCCTGGACTAGGCGCAGCGGTTACTGCATTATTGTTGGAGTAGAGGTGTTACCACGGCAACAGAGCCACGCCCAGGCTCATAATAACTTGTCTGCCAGTACATACACATCAGATCTTTCGATTTCTGTCACATCCGGATAATTCCTTCGTGGTGCATAATTTTCATTCACCTTAGAATATCAATATAATCTCTACTAGTTTCTCTAACAATAACTTAAGCTGCGCTTTTGATTCAATCCTAACCACACTCTCGTTAACGACAATATCGTATTTGGAATAAAGAGCATAGTTTACAGACACCATAATTTACATCAGTTATCAAGACAACCACGGATTACATTTAATAGCAGGCTGCTTAGATCCTTCACATTGTAAATTCACGACGTCACGGCAGATGGGTGTAATCTACAAGTTGGCTGCAGAGCACGTACGACTGGTGTTAAATAAGAAAGGCAATGTATTGCTTCAGCCGCTATAGTTTCATGAAGGTCCGAGAGATGGTTGTGCAATACGTAGCCTTCAAAATGGCGTCTGTAGCGGAGGTGCGTTCCAAGCAGAGACCTGTCATTGCGTTTCTTATGGCGGAAAAGAAGAGTATCGTAGATGTTGAAGTCTGTCTACGGAGTCCTGGCAGTGAACAAAAGCGCGGTGAGTCGTTGGGCGAGGCGTCTGAAAACATCGTAACAAGGTCGTGCAAACGTGTCTGTGTGCCTTCCGTACACAGATGTGACTCCTGATGTTGGAACGTGCGGACGCTTTCATTTGAGGTGATCGACGGATCAGAATCAAACACGTCGCTGTACATCAGGACGTCTCTGTAAGTGGTGCTGACACACTCGTCCTCCAGTCGGGGTACTCAAAGTTTTTCGCACGCTAGGTTCCTCGCCGTCTAATAGAAGACCATAAAGTGCAACAAAGGACCGTTTGTGAGGATTTCCTTGCACATTACGAGACTGATCATGACAATTTATTGTCGGAACTCGTCAGAGGTGATGAAATATGGGTTCATCACTTCGAACTGGAAAGAAAACAGCAGTCCACTGAGTTGCGCCACTCTACCTCTCCTCTCCCCTGAGCCGGTAAAGTCAAGGCGACGGTCTTCTAGCACATCCGTTACTCTATTTGTGTCTTTCCTCATCATACAACGATCAATTCTGAAGTGAATCGTGCTACCCTCAGGACACTGAAGAAGCGACTTCAATGTGTTCGTCTCCTCAAAAATGGGACGAACTTCTCCTTCTCCATAACAGTGCAAGCCCTCAACTCCCGAGAGGAGTTCACAAAAGTTCGCTGGACTGTTCTTCCTGGACAATCCTTCAGCCCAGATCTCGCACCTTCCATCTGTTTGGGTCAATAAAGGATACGTTCTGAGGGAAGCAGTATGTTGACAGTGGGGAAGTTATTAATGCAATAAGGCGTTGGCTCCGACATCGATGGGGGCATACAGGCTCTCCCAAGTAGATGGCGTGAAGCAGTCGCTTTGACCGGAGATTATGTTGAAAAATAGGATTTTGCAGCCAAACGAGTGGGGAATAATATGGTGTATTGGAATCCAGAATGGAGGTAATTTCCAAGAATGATTTCCTATCGAAGTCGCGGGGTCCAAACGATGGCCGGCCGCGTTGGCAGGGCGGTTCTAGGTGCCTCAGTCCGGAACCGCGAGACTGCTACGGCCTTAGGTTCGAATCGTGCCTCGGGCATGGATGTGTGTGATGTCCTTAGGTTAGTTAGGTTTAAGTAGTTGTACGTTCTAGGGGACTGATGACCCCAGATGTTAAGTCACGTAGTGCTCAGAGCCATTTGAACCATCCAAACGATGCATATCGAACGTGCGATTGTAAATCGATCATGCGACTGGTGGCGGACGTTATGATCAATTATTTGTGATCGTCATTTTTAGCTGTTTTTCGTCGTTCCCTTAGTTGCTCTAAGTTACATACCTCCACGAATTATTTGTGAGTCGCTAGGGAAACCCAGACGATGTATGTCGGTAGTGAGTGAGATGTCTGGTGTTCTTGACGTATCTTCGCCGGATTCTCTCACATGGAAAAATCTAATTCCACGCTTACCCAAGGTAGAAAATTGTTTCACTTTTTATTGTAAATATGGAATACCACCGGACGAGGAAAGAAGGAACCGCATAGACTGTGGTGGTGGGAAGTGTGTAAAGCTTTGTAAGAAGAGTTTCGATGCTGAAATGCAGTTACAATTTCATTGCGGACAGTGCGAAAAATGAGCGAGTATCAGGAAGAATACATATTTCGACTCTTCCAAATTATCCATGCAGACCAGCGTAATTCTTCTATCCTGCTGGATTAGAGACTGCACATTGCAAGTAACAGCATCGGAAACTAACTTCTTTGCTACTACTGTGTGCGACTATTTCAGGTTTTGCAGAGAAATGTGTTGTGTGGTAGTGACGAACGACAGTGTACCTATTGGTGGATCGAGTAAAGTTGTTGAAGTGGACAAGTCTCACACAGAAAGCAGGAAGAAGCAGAGAGGACGACCTTAAAAGAGTGAAATCGATCATATTTGGGAAGTCGGTGGAATAGAACCAGAGTCCCGGAAGTGTTTCGTTGTCGCAGTATTGTCCAGAGATAAGGTCACTTTAGTGGATCTGATAAAGCAAAAAACTGGTTCAAATGGCTCTGAGCACTATGCGACTTCACTTCTGAGGTTATCAGTCGCCTAGAACTTAGAACTAATTAAACCTAACTAACATAAGGACATCACACACATCCATGCCTGAGGCAGGATTCGAACCTGCGACCGTAGCGGTCGGTCGGCTCCAGACTGTAGCGCCTAGAACCGCAAGGCCACTCCGGCCGGCTCTGATAAAGCACTTCATACTGCCTGGTAGTAAAGTCACTACGAGTTTCAGTCCTACAAGACACTCAAAGCAGAAGGATTCGACCACGAGTTCTACATCTACATATACAGTCATACTCCGCAAGACACCTGACGGTGTGTGGTGGAGGGTACTTTGAGTACCTCTATCGGTTCTTCCTTCTATTCCAGTCTCGTATTGTTCGTGGAAAGAAAGATTGTCGGTATGCCTCTGTGTGGGCTCTAATCTCTCTGATTTTATCCTCATGGTCTCTTCGCGAGATATACGTAGGAGGGAGCAATATATTGCTTGACTCCTGGGTGAAGGTATGTTCTCGAAACTTCAACAAAAGCCCGTGTCGAGCTACTGAGAGTCTCTCTTGCTGAGTGTTCCACTGGAGTTTATCTATCATCTCCGTAACACTTTCGCGATTACTAAAGGATCCTGTGACGTTCGTCAACCACTCTGTATAGTTCATGTCTTCCGATGACCCCAGTGTAGACACTCAGAATATTGAGCTGCTATGGAAATCTGTGAAGTCTTCCATTAAAAGAGAAGGGCGACCAGGACAAGGAGACGAACTGTACTTGTTTCAGTACCTCTATTTCCACAAGTTGCGTTTGCAGGGAAAAGTTAATCCAAGTGACACGCTACCCATATTCTTGCGTGATACTGGCAGAGTTTACCCAGGCTACCGCAAAAAGGGAATTGTTCCCGTAGCGTGCAGATCACATGGACTTTCACATGACGACGACACCGACGACGAGTAAGGTAAGTTCAAATGGCTCTGAGCACTATGGGATTTAACATCTGTGGTCATCAGTCCCCTAGGACTTAGAACTACTTAAACCTAACTAACCTAAGGACATCACACACATCCATGCCCGAAGCAGGATTCGAACCTGCGACCGTAGCAGTTGCGCGGTTCCGGACTGAGCGCCTAGAACCGCTAGACCACCGCTGCCGGCAGTAAGGTAAGTCGTCTCCTTTGTAATTACAAGTATTTTTGTAGCGCTCTTCTTTCGAAAGGGTCTAGTGAAGCAGGGGATACAACCCGTTGGCTTTGACCAATGACGTCATACATTAGTCATAGATAGTAATGTCTTCACTTCGAGGCGTAGATAATAAAAGATAAGCGCTATTATTGTACATTAAAATAACCGAATGTGGTTCGAAAAGCGATAGCTCCGTATTGGTTAAAATATTATTGAGCAAGATACAAATGTCGCGTATAGCTATACATCTCAAGTAAAGAATGGGATATTAGCGTCCAAGGCGACAAAAAAAATTTACCCCATAGTGAAGTACGGGATACAAATAGTACATGTGTCGTCTTATTGCCTCTTCGTGTAGTTCAACTGAGGTACAGGTTGCAAATGTAGCGTACGTCTATTCCCACCTTTTCGTTAGCAGTGTACATATGTAGAGGTCAACAGAAGTATGGTATACAAATATTACGTACGTAGCTCCTTCTGTCATCAGTAGTACTTATATGCACGTAATAATAGACTGCCAGTAATAGCGGAGACGAAATAAACAACACATCTACAACCTGTATCCCGTGTTTCATTTAGCGTTTACTGAAGCAGAGGATACATCGTTCAAGTGAACAGCAAGACAGTAAAGCTAGTGCAAACGAAGAAATCGACGTACGCTAAACTTGTATCCCGTACTGCAGTCAAGCAATACAGTACGAATGAGTTTCGAGATACAACTGATATACATGTGACGTGATGTATTCTTTGCTACTAATATGTTTCATTCATTTTTTCCATTGTATTTTGCGGAGAAATAATAAGATACAAACATGCGATATCATGAAGGTGAAAATACTACTGGCCCTTATATATGTGAACTATAGTTTTTGTCTCTTGCGTTTCTTTGCTTCTGAACATTCTTCTCAGCTCTTTCATCTTTGTAACAAATGCTCCCTGGCCAATTCTGACGTCATCGGTCAAAGCCGACGGTTTGTATCCCCTGCTTCACTAGACCCGTCGTAGCTGTAGTGACCAATGTAAACATACGCACCACGCCCGCCACCAGAGTTGCATGATCGATTTACAATCGCACGTTCAATATGCATCATTTGGACCCAACGACTTCGATAGGCGGTAATTACCAAGCATGACTGCCTATCGAAGTTGCGGTGTCCAAACGACACATATCGAACGTGTCGTCGTAAATCGATCATGCGACTCTGGTGGCGGGCGTTATGAGTATGTTTACGGTGGTCGCTACAGCAACGACGAAAGAACAGCGTTACAAAAATACTTTCAACAAAGGTGACGACTTACCTTACTCGCCGTCGGTGTTGGAAACTTGTGGAAGTCCATTACGTGGTATGGATGGATGATTTGGAAGAGTCGAAAGCTTTATTCTTCCTGATACTCGTTAGTTTCCCGCACTGTCCACAATGAAATTGTAAACGGTATTTCAGCATCGAAACTGTTCTTACGAAGTTTTACACACTTCGCACCGCCACAGTCTACACAGTCCCTTCTTTCCTCGTCCAGTAGAACTCCATATTTGCGACAAAAAGTCGAACAATTTTCTACGCTGGATAAACATGGAATTACATGTTTCCATGTGAGAGAATCCATCGAAGAAACGTCAAGAACACCAGACATCCCACTCACTAACCACATAAATCGTCTGGGATTCCGTAGCAATTCACAAATAATTCGCGGAGGTATGTAATTTAGAGCAACTAAGGGAAAGACGGGAAACAGATAAAAATGACCATCACAAATAACTGATCACAATGCCCGCCACCAGAGTCGCATGATGGATTTACGATCGCACGTTCGATATGCATCGTTTGGACCCCGCGACTTCAATAGGCAATCATTCTTGGATATTACCAGAATGGAAGCAACTTGCTTTCAGAAAAAAAACATGTTTCATTACACGTCCCTCGTACAAGGATGTGGAGTAGGGGTACACACCTTCATGTTGTCATCGTAAGTGAGGTTGGTGACGCCGGCGAGGACGGTGTATTCGCTCGGGTAGCTGGGAACTGCCGAGAAGACGCAGTGCGCCGCGGTGACCAGCCAGCTGTACGTGACGATGTTGGCCACGCAGCTGTGCCCCGTCTGGCGCCTCTGCAGCGACGCGAGGAAAGGGAAGTCCCTGATGTCAGCCACCTCGCCGCCCACGATGCGGCTGCCCTGCGTCCGCGCGGCCACCCACACTAAAACCACCACCACCACCACTCGCGCACCCATCCTCCGTCCGACCAATGCCTGGGCGTGGCGCTGTTACCCCGGTAACACCTCTTCTCCAATAATAATGCAGTAACCGCTGCGCCTAGTCCAGGAGTAACGCTCCTCTCACAAGACTCCCTGCAAAAATGACGTCGTTTTAACGCCACACGCAACACCGAAGACTGAATGAGCCGTCTACTGACTTTCGTGGTCATCACAACAAGCGAGGTGAACATGACGTCGAAAACACAATAACATTTTTCTGGATAAATTCTAGTGTCCGATCCGATACTACCCGTCAGCTTTGACCAATGACGTCATACGTGAGGCAAAGATGCTGCAACGGACGATCTATGAATGGAACGGGTCGTACTCGTAAACAAACGAATGTAGCATACCATAAAATATTACATTTAACGCGACTATTATTTAGGTGCGAATTTCATTTAAATGAGTTGAAGATGACTGAAATAAATAAGAACACGAGAGCAATTACCAGTGCATATATTATATTATATTTTCCACATGTACCTGAGTCGAAACAAGGCCCCGGGAGTAGACAACATTCCATTAGAACTACTGACAGCCTTTGGAGAGCCAGTCCTGACAAAACTCTACCATCTGGTGAGCAAGATATGTGAGACAGGCGAAATACCCTCAGACTTCAAGAAGAATATAATAATTCCAATCCCAAAGAAAGTAGGTGTTGACAGATGTGAAAATTACCGAACTATCAGTTTAATAAGTCACGGCTGCAAAATACTAACGCGAATTCTTTACAGACGAATGGAAAAACTAGTAGGAGCCGACCTTGGGGAAGATCAGTTTGGATTCCGTAGAAATATCGGAACACGTGAGGCAATACTGACCCTACGACTTATCTTAGAAGCTAGATTAAAGAAAGGCAAACCTACGCTCCTAGCATTCGTAGACTTAGAGAAAGCTTTTGACAATGTTGACTGGAATCCTCTTTTTCAAATTCTGAAGGTGGCAGGGGTAAAATACAGGGAGCGAAAAGATATTTACAATTTGTACAGAAACCAGATGGCAGTTATAAGAGTCGAGGGACATCAAAGGGAAGCAGCGGTTGGGAAGGGAGAGATACAGGGTTGTAGCCTCTCCCCGACGTTATTAAATCCCTATATTGAGCAAGCAGTGAAGGAAACAAAAGAAAAATTCGGAGTAGGTATTAAAATCCATGGAGAAGAAATAAAAACTTTGAGGTTCGCCGATGACATTGTAATTCTGTCAGAGACGGTAAAGGACTTGGAAGGGCAGTTGAACGGAATGGATAGTGTCTTGAATGCAGGATATAAGATGAACATCAACAAAAGCAAAACAAGGATAATGGAATGTAGTCGAATTAAGTCGAGTGATGCTGAGGGAATTAGATTAGGAAATGAGACACTTAAAGCAGTAAAGGAGTTTTGCTATTTGGGGAGCAAAATAACTGATGATGGTCGAAGTAGAGAGGATATAAAATGTAGACTGGCAATGGCAAGGAAAGCATTTCTGAAGAAGAGAAATTTGTTCACATCGAGTATAGATTTAAGCGTCAGGAAGTCGTTTCTGAAAGTATTTCTATGGAGTGTGGCCATGTACGGAAGTGAAACATGGACGATAAATAGTTTAGACGAGAAGAGAGTTGAAGCTTTCGAAATGTGGTGCTACAGAGGAATGCTGAAGATTAGATGGGTAGATCACATAACTAATGGGGAGGTACTGAATAGGATTGGGGAGAAGAGAAGTTTGTGCCACAACTTGACAAGAAGAAGGGATCGGTTGGTAGGACATGTTCTGAGGCAACAAGAGATAACAAATTTAGCATTGGAGGGCAGTGTGGAGGGTAAAAATCGTAGAGGAAGACCAAGAGATGAAAACAGTAAGCAGATTCAGAAGGATGTAGGTTGCAGTAGGTACTGGGAGATGAAGGAGCTTGCCCAGGATAGAGTAGCATGGAGAGCTGCATCAAACCAGTGTCAGGACTGAAGACTACAACAACAACACTGCAAAAACGATATAAATAATGAACCGCCGAATAGCTGGAATTGGTAATTAGAAGCAACCTATGTAGGAGGCCATTTCTAGTTACAGATTCCAATATTACTGTTTGTTGCGCAAAAATCTTATAACATATCAGAAACGTGCTTAAAAATGATCTTGTTAGAGAACTACAGAATAGGACTAGAGTTTCAAAAAACGAAAATCTTTACACACATTACAGCACACGTAAAGAAATAAAACGCAAAAATGATCAAACCTTGTACGGATAACTATACTACACGAAAGTGACACCAGCTACAGTAGCTCCAAGTAACACTCAGTAAAATCGATACATCAGGAGTGATAGCCTAAATATGAGAGCTGTAGCAGGAACATCGAAAAGAAAAACATAAAAATGGCTACATAAAAAGAAACTTACCGCATATGAACTTCCAAATGCGTCAAAGATCGAGGCTGACAAGAACGAAATAAGAACATAACAAGAAATAATAATGTTAGAAGGTCAAACTTTAAGGGAAGAAGCAAATTCCAGAATAACTAATGAAAAAAATAATAAGAAACACAAAATGTCAGGCACGAAAGAGGTACCACCCAAATCAGTTCTTCCCTACCACCCGCCCTCAATCAAACGCAAAATTTTAAAATAATAAAAAAAATGAAACCACGAGTCAATCACATAAACCCTCCGGCAAAGGCACAGCAATACCCCTCGACCCACAATTGAACCAGAAAATGTTAAAACGACAGAAAAACCTCCCTCCAGTGAAACCAAAAAAGTAGCACTCGCACCATACAGTAACACAGGAAAACGCAACGAAACAAGAAAAAAATATCAGACCCACCAATACCTAACAAAACGAAGCTTGTACATTTTGATGACAACTTTCATAATCTAAATGGCCTTGCAACACTGAAATCCTTCTCTTTCCCCGCGCGACAACAGATTTTACAGCCCCCCGATAGTATTAGTACGTGTTACCATCTTAAAATCTTTAAACTGGATATTGTGATTCACGACCAAATGATGATAACCTCTTTTACGAAGCAAACCCATCCGTCATGATTACATAACCTTCTCCCATATATTATTCTATTAAAGATGTCAATACTTTCTTCGTCCGATTTGGTACAACCCTAAATACAACATCAGCACAATCTACTCCAGAAACTACTATTCCAAAAACCCAAAGACCAACAACCTCGTGCCCCCTTTCTCTTTCCAAAATGTGACTCATCTACTTCAACCATAACCCCTGGCTCCCCCAATCACCCCCTACACTTCATAAATTCCCCACAGACTTCTCTACAAAACGAGAACCAGCCGACTACAGTGCCACACGAAACCCTTGCTTCGTGCACGACAGATTTGCAAGATTATTCATAGCAAAAACAGTAGGTTAGCATGACAATTACTTCTAAATTCAGCCTCGATCTTTCGAACCACTTCCCCCTACGCATGGATCTCCATATGTTATTTTTTCTGCACCTCCACATGTATTCGCCGGAAGTTCGTGATAACGCAACCTTCATCAAAACCATATAATTTCCACGGACACTGCACTTGCAAAATTCATCATTGACGCCCAATGATAGCAAAAATTTTATAGTTGATTTACGCTCACTGATATTCTAAAGCAGAATTTTCGCAGTAAAAACAACTGACTCATCCATATCGAACCGCGCGAGAAGTCAATACCTTATAAATCACGACTACTTTCATTAGCAAAAGATGCCTAAAATAAATTGCGAGATGAAAACAAAACAACCAACATCGAATTTGTAATGTACGTGCGTAACTAGGAAATCCAGAGAAATCATTTAACGTTCATCGACAGTTGTCTTGTGACAGCTAGAGCGAGAGCACCAGCAGCAGCGAGTACTGTTTGTATAAAGCGTTTATTTTGCATTTTGTTTACGACCTTCCACTAAGCAAGGGATTCTATTTGTGTTCATCTGCTCTGCATAGTAACTAACAGTTCTTGATAAAACTTTACGTAGTTTTCGTGTTAGATTTCTTAGTGTTTTCTTGATCGTTTAGAACAGAAAGCGCCCTAAAACCGTCTTTTGTTTGTTTCGCGGCCGTTAGCCACTAGTCACTTGAATCAGCAGTTGTCTTGTGACAGCCAGAGCGAGAGCACCAGCAGCAGCGAGTACTGTTTGTATAAAGCGTTTATTTTGCATTTTGTTTACGACCTTCCACTAAGGAAGGGATTCTATTTGTGTTTATCTGCTCTGCATAGTAACTAACAGTTCTTGATAAAACTTTACGTAGTTTTCGTGTTAGATTTCTTAGTGTTTTCTTGATCGTTTAGAACAGAAAGCGCCCTAAAACCGTCTTTTGTTTGTTTCGCGGCCGTTAGCCACTAGTCACTTGAATCAGTAGTTGTCTTGTGACAGCCAGAGCGAGAGCACCAGCAGCAGCGAGTACTGTTTGTATAAAGCGTTTATTTTGCATTTTGTTTACGACCTTCCACTAAGGAAGGGATTCTATTTGTGTTTATCTGCTCTGCATAGTAACTAACAGTTCTTGATAAAACTTTACGTAGTTTTCGTGTTAGATTTCTTAGTGTTTTCTTGATCGTTTAGAACAGAAAGCGCCCTAAAACCGTCTTTTGTTTGTTTCGCGGCCGTTAGCCACTAGTCACTTGAATCAGCAGTTGTCTTGTGACAGCCAGAGCGAGAGCACCAGCAGCAGCGAGTACTGTTTGTATAAAGCGTTTATTTTGCATTTTGTTTACGACCATCCACTAAGGAAGGGATTCTATTTGTGTTTATCTGCTCTGCATAGTAACTAACAGTTCTTGATAAAACTTTACGTAGTTTTCGTGTTAGATTTCTTAGTGTTTTCTTGATCGTTTAGAACAGAAAGCGCCCTAAAACCGTCTTTTGTTTGTTTCGCGGCCGTTAGCCACTAGTCACTTGAATCAGCAGTTGTCTTGTGACAGCCAGAGCGAGAGCACCAGCAGCAGCGAGTACTGTTTGTATAAAGCGTTTTTGTACTTATTTGCTGCGCTTAGCTTTTAAATAGTTTTTCTAGGAAAACCTAGCGTAGTTTTCGCGTCTCGTATTTCAGTGAGTTTTTCTTGATTATCAGAGTAGCTCATCAGAAGATTATCTTGGGAATTTGTCACCGTATAGAGTAGGGTAAACATAGTCATGTGTAGGGACTGTGGTTGTTGTGAGCGGACGCAAGGAGAATTGGCCACTCTTCGGGGGCAGGTGGAGGCTTTGTCTGTTAGGCTCATCGAGCTCGAGGCGCAGGCGTCGGCTCGTAGTGGCATTGGGGCAACTGTGGTGAGACCTATGCCTACTTCGGTGGCCTTGGAATCACATGGAACCCCTGATGTCGCTGCGTCTTCCGGCAGTGAGCATCTTACCGGTCAGCCATCACTCCAGGGTGAATGGCGGACAGTGGTGGGCTCGCGCATGCCTGGCCGAAAGGCGAAGGTGGGATCTGACCGCGTGGCAGCTGCCTTACCCCTTTCCAACAGGTACGGGGTGCTTCCTAGTGGTGATGACATCGTTTCCGAGCCACCACAGGATGCCTCGCCTGTTGGGCCAGTGGCCGATTCTCCGGCAAGGTCCCGACAGTCACAGAGGGCGGGCCTATTAGTTATAGGGAGCTCCAACGTTAGGCGGGTTATGGAGCCCCTCAGGAAAATAGCGAGTAGGTCGGGGAAGAATGCCAGTGTGCACTCGGTGTGCTTGCCGGGGGGGTCTCGTCCGTAATGTGGAGGAGGCCCTTCCGGCAGCTATTGAACGCACTGGGTGTGACCGGCTGCAGATAGTAGCACATGTCGGAACGAATGACGCCTGCCGCTTGGGTTCTGAGGCCATCCTTGGTTCCTTCCGGCGGCTGGCTGATTTGGTGAAGACAACCAGCATCGCACGTGGAGTGCAAGCTGAGCTTAATATCTGCAGCATAGTGCCCAGAGTCGATCGCGGTCCTCTGGTTTGGAGCCGTGTGGAGGGTCTAAACCAGAGGCTCAGACGACTCTGCGACTATAATGGTTGCAAATTCATCGACCTCCGTTATTGGGTGGAGAACTGTAGGGCCCCCCTAGACAGGTCAGGCGTGCACTACACACCGGAAGCAGCTACTAGGGTAGCAGAGTACGTGTGGCGTGCACACGGGGGTTTTTTAGGTTAGAGGGACCCCCCTTGGGCGAAACGATAAAATACCTGACGGCTTACCAGAGAGGACATTATCATCGTTGATAAAGAACGTCCGTCCTCAGAGACCAAAAACAGGAAAAGTTAACGTAATATTGGTAAACTGCAGGAGTATCCAGGGCAAGGTTCCTGAATTAGTATCTCTTATTGAAGGAAATAGTGCGCATATAGAATTAGGAACGGAAAGTTGGTTAAAACCAGAAGTGAACAGTAACGAAATCCTAGACACAGAATGGAATATATACCGCAAGGATAGGATAAACGCCAATGGTGGAGGAGTATTTATAGCAGTAAAGAATTCAATAATATCCAGTGAAGTTATTAGCGAATGCGAATGTGAAATAATCTGGGTTAAGTATCAAAGGTGGGTCAGATATGATAGTCGGATGCTTCTATAGACCACCAGCATCAGCAACCGTAGTAGTTGAGCGCCTCAGAGAGAACCTGCAGAACGTCGTGAAGAAGTTTCGTGATCATACTATTGTAATAGGGGGAGACTTCAATCTACCAGGTATAGAATGGGATAGTCACACAATCAGAACTGGAGCCAGGGACAGAGACTCTTGTGACATTATCCTGACTGCCTTGTCCGAGAATTACTTCGAGCAGATAGTTAGAGAACCAACTCGTGAAGCTAACGTTTTAGACCTCATAGCAACAAATAGACCGGAACTTTTCGACTCCGTGAATGTAGAAGAGGGTATCAGTGATCATAAGTCAGTGGTTGCATCAATGACTACAAGTGTAATAAGAAATGCCAAGAAAGGAAGGAAAATATATTTGCTTAACAAGAGTGATAGGGCACAAATCGCAGAATATCTGAGTGACCACCATCAAACGTTCATTTCTGAGGAAGAGGATGTGGAACAAAAATGGAAAAAATTCAGAAACATCGTCCAGTACGCCTTAGATAAGTTCGTACCGACTAAGGTCCAAAGCGAGGGGAAAGATCCACCGTGGTATAACAATCATGTACGAAAGGTACTACGGAAACAAAGAAAGCTTCATCATAGGTTTAAGAGTAGTCGAATCATAGCTGATAAGGAAAAGCTGAACGAAGCGAAAAAGAGTGTAAAGAGAGCAATGAGAGAAGCATTCAACGAATTCGAACATAAAACATTGGCAAACAATCTAAACAAGAACCCTAAAAAGTTTTGGTCATATGTAAAATCGGTAAGCGGATCTAAATCCCCTATTCAGTCACTCGTTGACCACGATGGCACCGAAACAGAGGACGACCGAAGAAAGGCAGAAATACTGAATTCAGTGTTCCGAAACTGTTTCACTGCGGAAAATCGTAACACGGTCCCTGACTTCAGCCGTCGCACGGACGCCAAAATGGAAAATATTGAAATAAACGATATCGGAATTGAAAAACAACTGCTATCACTTAGTAGCGGAAAAGCATCCGGACCAGACGAGATACCCTTAAGATTCTACAGTGATTATGCTAAAGAACTTGCCCCCTTTCTATCAGCAATTTATCGTAGATCGCTGGAAGAACGTAAAGTACCTAGCGACTGGAAGAAAGCGCAGGTCGTTCCCATTTTCAAGAAGGGTCATAAATCAGATGCGAATAATTATAGGCCTATTTCGCTTACGTCAATCTGTTGTAGAATAATGGAACATGTTTTGTGTTCTCGTATTATGACGTTCTTAGATAATACAAATCTCCTTCATCATAACCAACATGGATTCCGCAAACAGAGATCATGTGAAACTCGGCTCGCCCTATTTGCCAAGAAATTCACAGTGCCGTAGACACTGGCGAGCAGATTGATGCCGTATTCCTGGACTTCAGGAAGGCATTTGATACGGTTCCGCACTTACGTTTAGTGAAAAAAATACGAGCTTACGGAATATCGGACCAGGTTTGTGATTGGATTCAGGATTTCCTAGAAGAAAGAACACAACATGTCATTCTTAACGGTTCAAAATCTGCAGATGTAGAGGTAATTTCGGGAGTACCGCAGGGAAGCGTGATAGGACCTTTATTGTTTACAATATACATAAATGACTTAGTTGACAACATCGGTAGCTCCGTGAGGCTATTTGCAGATGACACGGTTGTCTACAAGAAAGTAGCAACATCAGAAGACTCGTACGTACTCCAGGAGGACCTACAGAGGATTAATGCATGGTGCGACAGCTGGCAGCTTTCCCTAAACGTAGATAAATGTAATATAATGCGCATACATAGGGGCAGAAATCCATTCCAGTACGATTATACCATAGGTGGTAAATCATTGGAAGCGGTAACGACCGTAAAATACTTAGGAGTTACTATCCGGAGCGATCTGAAGTGGAATGATCACATAAAACAAATAGTGGGAAAAGCAGGCGCCAGGTTGAGATTCATAGGAAGAATTCTAAGAAAATGTGACTCATCGACGAAAGAAGTAGCTTACAAAACGCTTGTTCGTCCGATTCTTGAGTATTGCTCATCAGTATGGGACCCTTACCAGGTTGGATTAATAGAAGAGATAGACATGATCCAGCGAAAAGCAGCGCGATTCGTCATGGGGACATTTAGTCAGCGCGAGAGCGTTACGGAGATGCTGAACAAGCTCCAGTGGCGGACACTTCAAGAAAGGCGTTACGCAATACGGAGAGGTCTATTATCGAAATTACGAGAGAGCACATTCCGGGAAGAGATGGGCAACATATTACTACCGCCCACATATATCTCGCGTAATGATCACAACGAAAAGATCCGAGAAATTAGAGCAAATACGGAGACTTACAAGCAGTCGTTCTTCCCACGCACAATTCGTGAATGGAACAGGGAAGGGGTATCAGATAGTGGTACAATAAGTACCCTCCGCCACACACCGTAAGGTGGCTCGCGGAGTATAGATGTAGATGTAGATGCGGCACAAACAAAATAACATCACATATTACGTCATTGGTCAAAGCCGGCGGGTGGTATCGGACACTAAAATTGGCCCCTTTTTCTTTACTGGAGGATACGTTAACTTCGAAGTTGCGTTGGTTTTATGTGTGTGATGATCTTCACTCATGTGGACTCGACTATGGATAAGGGAGAGATTAAGGTATTCGCAAGAATTAGTATTGAAACTTACTCAAAAAGTTGTACTATTCTTCTGTAGTTGAAGGTGGAGGTGCGAGAAAGGATCGGAAAGAGAAGGAATTGATGATATCAGTTGCATCGGGACTTTATGCAGAAATGTGTACCGACGTTTCCCTTTTTTTACGTCAGTCCCCTTTTTAACTAGGACCTCAAGCGATCAGACCGTGGGATGACGGAGGCTGGGTGGTCGCAACCCGAGAGCTGGTCACTACGTCTCCTTCCTCCCAACCCTGGCGATGTGATCCAAGGGATGAAATGCCTTTTTTGTTTGCACTTAGCTTTATTTACTTATTTATCTGTATCTTATTTTCTTATTTATTTATGTTTTAGCGACTTACAGGTGAAAAACGTAAGGTAAAGAAACAAAAGGTGTCATTCAACACATCTAAACTAAAAACGGCTGCCAGTGGCGCCTAGATTTAACGAATTCACCAAACCAAAGAGAACCCTGCAACGGTAAATTTTACGTCTGTCCAGGTTGGTTTCTCGCAAGCTGAAAAGTGATATATAGTCTTCTGAGTACATCGGGCATGACTGTAAGGTCTTGACCCATGTTCTATCTCCTGATTTCACTTCTCCCACCGGCAACACCCCTTATAGCCGGAGAGTCTGTGGATAATGAACCCGAGTAACTGCCAAAACATGTTCCACATTTTACATGTCGCCGAAAGGTCATATGTTGCTTTTGCATTATGCACCGGAAGTCCAAGAAATCATTGTCATCGGCACGATGCAGATAATGCGCCCCTTTATCCAGTTCACAGTGTTTGTCGCGTTGGAGGGAAAGTATGTCTGGCCGAGGAAGACTAAGTCGTCAGATTTGATTGTTGTGTGCGCTTTACGCAATAAAAGGGCCAAAATTTTCTTCGTGAGCAGCCAAAACTCGCCGTGGCTCAAACCAAACGATGGTCGTTGGAGTCGACGACCGCAAGGTGGGGACATATCGGAGTGTCGATCTGGTGAATAGAGTGCAGTCATTCAGGTTTCGGAAGATGGCCGTTCAAACCCAACTTATCACAACACACGTACCTCCGTTGGTGTGGGGATGTGGGGTCTGAGATGAACCGCCTTTCATATGGCCTGCCACTGTATCGCTGGGTACTTTTGTTCTACCACATTGCGAGGGTGTTGTTAGAGGAAGCATCGACGAATGTCGTTCGTTGCGGGCAACCTGGTCTCCGCCAAACCGTCCTGAATGTACAGGGTCTACCACTCAAACCTCCCTGATTTCGAGGACTCAGGAGAGAAAAACCTAAGTAGATTTGACTACGAAAAATGCACCACATTGTAGAGCATCTTAAAGAATTTATATTCCCGCATCAGAAGTGCCAAGTATCCTCGCCAGAGTCCAGCATGGTGTAAGGTGTCAGGCAAATCCAACACCTTCCATGAAAACCCTGACATGATAAGCAAATCCAGTAGTACGTCACACAGCTCCGAATAAATCGTGACATTAAATTAACCAAAGTAATAAGAGTAACGAGTGAACAAATGGAATACCACAGACTAACACAAAAATGCCTAAATGCATATCATACCTTCCCACCGTGAGACAGACGCAGTTCCGAGGGGAGAAACGAGAACAGAAGCCGAGAGCAGAACCGTGTTAAGCTGGAAGGGCCTACGAGAAGGGACGGACGGACACCCACGTCGCCAGCTAACTGCTAGGACCACACCACCCACAAGTTTTAGCGTGAGACTTTTTCGCATCTCTGTTACGTCAAGACCACCCCCCAGCCAATGTTAAAAGCTAGAGCCCTCCAGAAGAACAGTAGAGATCTTACGATAACACAAAAAGGGCTACATCACCCGCAAGTTTTAGCGTGAGACTTTTTCGCGTCTCTGCTACGTTAGGACCACCCCCCCAGCCCATGTTAAAAGATAGAGCCCTCCAGAAGAACAGTACAGATCTTACGATAACGCTAAACGGACCAGACCAGCTGCAAGTTTTAGCGTGAGACTTTTTAGCTTCTCTGTTACGTTGCAAACTTTAAAAACATTGCCCCACCATGAAGAGTATAACGTTCCTCATTGGATAGACAGAATTTTTGTAGGCGGAGCTTAAGGTTAACATTGAGACCCTGATTGGTCACATGAAATCACAGCCAGATAGTTTTTTTTAAACCAACTTCGGTAAATTGTAGTAAGGAGAAGTGAGGAGAGAGTTGCTTCAGAGACGGCGAGGTGAGCGGAGCTGCGCCGGCCGCCGCCCCCTGACGAACACCGACAAGGTAATGAACACACGCGATGCCGCGTTTTTAAGTGCATAAGGCTTCACTCAGAACTGCAGAAGTCTCATCTGTTACATCCCCTTTACGTAATACTAGTGTCGATCGTCAATTAAAGCTCATGGTGTTCACATTTGCCACTTGAAGTAACAATCTGAAACTCGATGGTTTTTCTGTTATATAGTTATTGAGAAGCCACATCAGCCACTGTAATTTACGACAAGTTAGATAAGTAATTAAAGATAATTGAGGGTCACTGTAGACCATTTTGATAGTTTTCTCTCTTGTGAAACTTAATTTAAACCTAGATTATAGATGTGATATGGCTTAGGTCATCCTTCGATCCATTGTAGAACTTGGAAACCCATTCAGGGAATATTCGTTCACATTTTTGTTGAACGCAGTTGGTTTTTACCATCCTGTATTAAAACATTTCCTTTTATCAATAGTGCAATTTATAAACAATGTTTTGTGAGTAGAATAAAATTTCCAATGGTAAACTTAACTGCTTTTTCGACGTTATTTTACCAGCTAACTAAAAATAGGAAAGCCTTGAACCCCTTCCACCAAATTTAGTTAGTATTAAGATTCTTTTACAGGGAGTGCAGTGGAGCTGACGCTGAAATCATTAAGTATTTGATTATATCATCGCTAGTCTCACTGAACTCTTCTGAATTCTACATGTTATGTGTGGTCTGGCGTCTCCTTACCAGCAACAGGTCCCAGGTTCAAACTAGTCAATTCCCTAAAAAACACGCTCAGAGCGTCGTTGCGCGAAAGTGGTAGGGAGACACGATATAGAACAGACAGACACCACGCAGAATGTTTAGAATGGTCGCATGAAGTGAAAATGGCGACTCCACAGCAGCGCGCACAAGCAGTAGTGTGGTTTCCAGAAGGAAAATCGCCGATTACGGTGCAAAGAAATTATCTTCGTGTGTACGAATGTGATCCATCTGATGTGAAAACGAATAAGGAATGGCATAGGAAGTTTCTGGCAACGGGAAGTGTTCTGAACCATTCTGGCGGTACACGTTACGGAGTTTCAGAAAAGACAGTGGAGGACATCAGACAAACGTTTCTCAGAAGCCCACGTAAGTCAATTCGTCAAGCATCTAGGCAACTTGATGTACCTCGATCAACATTGCAACATGCAGTTCACCAGCGCCGTCGTATATGTGCTTACAATGTGCAAATTCTGCACCATCTGACGCCGAACGACAAACTAGGCCGACAACAATTTGCTGCGGATATGCTGCAGCGTACTGATATGAATGCCAGCTTCCTGGAAAGATGTTTATTGTCAGAAGAGGCAAACTCAGGAAGGGTTAATAGGCATAATGTTCGGATTTGGGGTTCTCAAAATCCGCACATTGTTACTAAACATGTTCGTGACAGCCCTAAACTAAATGGCTGATGCGGGCTAATGCACGACAGGATTGTTGGACCGTTCTTCTTTGCGGAACAAACAGTGAATGGGTCAGTGCATCTGGACATGTTGCAGCAGTTTGTGTACCTTCATTTTTCAACAAGATGGAGCTCCGGCGCTTTGGTCAACGGCTGTTCGCAAGTTCTCGGATAGGAAATTTCCCAACCGTTGGATCGGACGCGGAGGACCCATTGCCTGGTCACCACGTTCATCTGACATTACGCCTCTTGATTTCTTCATGCGGGGATTCGTGAAGGACCGCTTGTATGCGACCAAAGTGGACGATATTTCGACTTTGCAAAATCGTATCACGAATGCGATTGCAACAATAAAAGAGGTAATTTTACAAAGAACTTGGTAAGAAATTGCATACAGACTCGACATTCGTCGTGCTACAAATGGTTCACATGTAGAAAGGTGTATTGATGATAAATAAATAAATTCTTTCTAGATGCTCTACAGTGTGGTGCATTTTTCATCGTCGTATCTACAGCGTGTTTTTTTCGTGTGTCTTAAATCAGGAAGTATGAGTGGGACACCGTGTAAGATTAATCGAGGAAATGCCGAAGGTGTGCTAGTGGTGCCGTAATATGGCCACCATTGATTGTAGCTACTTTGTCGATCACAGTGCCCATTAACACGACTTGCTCGGTCCTCCAAAATGGGACTCGAACACTTGACTGCCTGCTTAATCAAATGGCTCTGAGCACTATGGGACTCAACATCTTAAGTCATAAGTCCCCTAGAACTTAGAACTACTTAAACCTAACTAACCTAAGGACATCACACACACCCATGCCCGAGGCAGGATTCGAAACTGCGACCGTAGCAGTCCCGCGGTTCCGGACTGCAGCGCCAGAACCGCTAGACCACCGCGGCCGGCCTGCCTGCTTAGTAGGCAGCTGTGTTAACCCCTGTGCCGCTCGGACACAGTACTCATCTCAAATGCACCGACTATCTTGGTACACTGCCCAGCCACGCAGCGCCACCTACCCGCACTCCCAGTCCATGTCCTCCACGCCTGACAATTTTTTCCGGAACTGCGCTGCTGCTACGGTCGCAGGTTCGAATCCTGCCTCGGGCATGGATGTGTGCGAAGTCCTTAGGTTAGTTAGGTTTAAGTAGTTCTAAGTCTAAGGAACTGATGACCTCAGATGTTAAGTCCCATAATGCTTAGAGCCATTTGATAATTTTTGATTCCTGCAGGAGGTCGAACGTAAATTTCCATCCACAATGAAACTTTGGGATTAATTGCCCATCTAGGCAAATCAGTTATATGAATGTGTAGTGTCTATTATTTCGGATATGCCCGAAGACTGCGAATAGGTGGCGCTAGGTGGAAGGGTGAGTCGGGCTTGCCGAGATAGATCGATAAACACTTTGTCCGGGTGGCGCAGTGGTACGATTGCCTCGTAAACAGGACATCCCAGGTTGGAGTCCCGGTCCGGCATTCATTTTCACTCGTCGCCGCTGACAGCGTAAAGTTCCAAAGCAGCTGATATCATTAAATCCTCCCCTTTCCTTTTTTTTCTCCCTCCTCCTCGTTTAATTACATAATACACACCACAGCTGCCGATTTCGCCTGGTGTCTGTCCTTTCGGACATGTCAGAAATAACAGACGTCACGTATTCATGTAATTGTAATAACGGTTTTTCCTGTTGCGTCTTCACCAACCCCCAGTGTGGAATGACATGTTGATTTACAAGTAAACAAACAAGCTTAAGCCAGTCCGACGTTGAATCCATTTAACGCACTTTTCCACGTTGTTCGTTAAGGTGTCTCAACAACGTAAGATTGTTTTTAGAAACTCTGAAAACTATGTTCAGGAATTGGTCTGTAATTAGGGTGGATAACCACTCTAGCAGACGAATTGAAGCGTCAGCTTATTTAACTTAGAGGGTACACCAAATGTGGCAACGGCCTTGCCGCAAAGGATACACCGGTTCCCGTCAGATCTTCCTGGCCACCACGCACTGTTGCCATTTTTCGGGGTGCACTCCGTCTCGTGTTGCCAATTGAGAAGCTATTCGACCGAACAGTAGCGGCTTCAGTCAAAGAAAACCATCATAACGACTGGGGGAGTGGTATGCTGACCACACGCCCCTCCTATCCGCATCTTCAGCTGAGGATGACACGGCGGTCAGATGGTCCGGATGGACCACTTGTGGCCTGAAGATGGAGTGCTTTTTACATAAAATATAAACGGGATTTTTGTTCTTGAACATCGTTGGATGGACCGGATCCGTGCTTCTAGTTTTGGTGGGTGGGGACGTTAGGAGTAGGGAGAGCCTGCCGTTACATACTTCCAACCGCTTCGACAGCAAAAAATGGCTCTGAGCACTATGGGACTTAACTGCTGAGGTCATCAGTCCCCTAGAACTTAGAACTACTTAAACATAACTAACCTAAGGACATCACACACAGCCATCCCTGAGGCAGGATTCGAACCTGCGACCGTAGCGGTCGCGCGGTTCCAGACTGTAGCGCCTGGAACTGCTCGGCCAGTTTCGACAGCAATGCTCACGATGTCGGAGCAGCGGGTGCGTGCCTCCATTGCGCAATGCATAATTATAAAATTTCTTGCTCGTGTAGGAGTTCAAACGACGGTAATTTTCCAGAGACTGATTGCACACTTCGGTGATCGTACAGTGTCAAGGATGCGTGTGTTTGCCGGGCATAAGGAGTTCGAGGAAGGACGACAACGCGTGGAAAATCAGCAACACGATCGTGGTCCTCAGAGCAGCGTTACAAACGAAAACGTGCGGTTCGAGACATCCTTGAAGGCGATCGACGGGCGAGAGTATTATAAATTGCGAAGCAGGTTGGAATAAGTAATGGGAGTTGTCAAGCTATCACCGCAAATTACCTGCAGTTCCGCAAAGTGTGTTGCAGATGGCTCCCTCGTCTTTTTACACAAAGTAAGAAGCTGAGGTCTGTCAGCGGCTTGCGGCGAGGTTTCCTAAACAAGGCGATGCATTTTTAAGACGGATTGTCACTTGCAACGAGACGTGGGTTCACGACTTCACTCCCGAATCCAAACAAGCCAGTAAGGAGCAGCGGAGGAAATAGGCGTGAGCCCCAGTGAAAGCCCAACAATCGATTGTCAGCTGGCGAAGTTCTGTCAACAGCTTTTCTCGACCGGCGAGGGACTTTGCTCATTCATTTTTTGCGTGACCAACACATAATCAATACTGCTTACTACTGTGAGCTGCTGAAGAGGGTGAGGCATGCATATCGCCGCCAAATGCTAGACCAACCGATTAAACAAGGCAGCCTCCTCCTCGACAATGCCAGGCGCCATACTGCAACTAACGGTATGGCAGGAAACGCACTGCACTTAACTCGGCCATTCACCTCAAAGGCCGGCACTATCGTTCTGCGATTTGCATTTGCTTGGACCTCTTAAAGAAGCGATTTGAAGATAATGAGAGGGTGGAGGACTTCCTATGCATTTGGCCTCTGACTCAACCATCATCACTCTACGATGCTGCGCCAAAAAATATAAAAAATAATAATAAAAATAAACAATAAAATAAAATAAAACTTCCTCCTCGCAGGGAAAAATATATTTGTAAAACAGGAAATATGAATTGCAGCCACCTTTTGATTTCAAGTAGATCATTTTTCTTAAAAAATAAAATCCGATTTATATTTGGTTCACCTATTGAGTACATGCTGTTTCAAAAGAACAGGATAGGATCTTCCGAAAACGTGTCAGCATTGCTACAATTTAATTTAATATAAGGAAAACGATGTACGTAGTATTGTTTGGTAAAGAAGTGCGCTAAAAGAAATAGCTTTTATAATTTCTGTTATACTTTATAGATGTCTGAGACTATGTCACTTTTTAATGTTTTTTGTAAATGTGTCAGTCTTTTCTATGTTTTTTATTCTGAGTGGTACTTTGTTTTATCAGGTGACGAAAGTGTTTTGAGTATTTACTCGCATTTGTGTTTCAGACTTAATTTCTAAATTATTGATATTAAAAGCTCAGTCCTGAGAGAGCTGTCTTATATGTACATAACGTCGAGTATTACAGAACTACTTGCGGTAAACTAGTAGCTCCGCCCGAACAGGATTCGGAAGACGCAACGGTACCGACCGACCGCCCTGTCGTCTTCAGCCGACAGGCGTCACTCGAGGTGAATATCGAGGGGCATGTAGTCAGCACACCCCTCTCCATGCCGCAGTCATTTTTCTCAATCGGAGCCACTACTTCTCGATCAAGTAGCTCCTCAATTGGCCTCAAAAGAGCTGAGTTCAACCAACTTTCCAACAGCACTCAGCAGACCCGAACGGTCACTCATCCAAGCGCTGATAGCAGATGCAAGCAGTGCATGGAATAAAGTGCATACGCTATTTGGTCATTTGCTAGAACTTGTATGATGTACGTGCAAACAGTCTTGACAGCAGCAAAATATTTATTTGTAGTGGTTTCCGGTTTCAGTCAGAATATGACCATCTTGAGACCGTTTATACCATGTCTGTAGGCGGTGGAGGTAAACGGAGCAAGTGCTGCCACTCCACGAACGTCAGCAGTTGAATTCGTGGAGTCACAACACCTGCTCCGTTCACCTCCACCGCCTACAGTTATAGTATAAATGGTATGAAAAGCCGGCCGCTGCGGCCTAGCGGTTCTAGGCGCTTCAGTTTGGAACCGCGCGACCGCTACGGTCGCAGGTTCGAATCCTGCTTCGGGCATGGATGTGCGTGATGCCCTTAGGTTAGTTAGGTTTAAGTAGTTCTAAGTTCTAGGGGACTGATGACCTCAGATGTTAAGTCCCATAGTGCTCAGAGCCATTTGAACCATTTTGGTATGAAGATGGTCATATTCTGACCGGAACCGTTAACCACTGCAAAAAAATAATGTCTTGCAGTCAAAATTGTTTATCATCCACTGTTTTCCTAGACGAGAAATGTTCTAAAAAATTATTAGATTTTAATTACATTAAATTTCAGCTGCATAAGTAAATAAAGTTTAGCTAAATTTCGACTGTAATATTGTAGCCTTCTTCAGAAATGTCACAATATAAAATTAAAATTAAAACATGCCAGATATTGGCCTTGTCAAACTAAAAATGTTGGTGCTACAGTACATAGTCATAAGACTGCGTCACTTCTACTGGTGTTTTGCTGATAGGCCACACCAACGGGCCAGACAGGTGCGCCGCGGGCGCTGAGCCGTAACTGGGCGCCGGGGTCAGCGACGCAGCGAGCTCAGCTGGTGGTCGCACGCACGCGCGTGCGGATTAATACTGACTTAAAACCAGTAAATGTTAACTGAGATTATTACGGAAAATAGTTTATTACAGTAGTTCGGACTATTAATGGCATTAAAACCATAAGTCACTGAAATTGCCGTACTATAAAAGGTTCAAATGGTTCAAATGGCTCTGAGCACTTTGGGACTTAACTGCTGAGGTCATCAGTCCCCTAGAACTTAGAACTACTTAAACCTAACTAACCTAAGGACATCACAAACATCCATGCCCGAGGCAGGATTCGAACTTGCGACCGTAGCGGTCGCGCAGTTTCGGACTGTAGTGCCTAGAACCGCTCGGCCACCAAAGCCGGCACTATAAAGGCAAAAGACGTATAACTACACTGGACCCACCTTGGATTCGCTATGTGTTGAAGACACTCAAAACAGCACTCCTCGAACACCCACAAGTCGTGCAGTTTTCGAAATGCTCGTGGCGAGGTTTTTTTTTTGTTTTGTTTATTTGGCCTTTGAGTGTGTACTCAATTTAGCCATCGGCAACACATAGTGACAATGTACACATAATTGAATAAACAAATACAGAAATGCATATTTACAAGAATAAAAGGCTTAACTGTTACAGGTTTGTACATAATGTTGTAAAAATTGAATTGATTTGAATTGGAAAATAATTAAAAGTGTCTTGGCTTACAATTCACACCAATTCTGAAATATCTTCATCAGCAAGACATATTTATAATTTATGTACACCATTAAAACCTACAGATTGTGACCAGTACTCTTGATGAAGTTAACTATCACTTTATGTAGACGAACGTCTTTAGTACACAAAAGAGAAGAAGCTGATTGAGGAAGATGGTAGCCCATACGCAGCAATGTCTTCAGAAAGACCAACCGTTCATGGTCAAATTTGGGGCACATAAATAAGGTGTGGTTGACATCAGCTTCCGACTCAGGATCACACTCACATGCTGGTGAACTGTAAACGTTGATCCGATGTAGATGTTGTGAGAAGGAGGCATGATTGAAGCGGAATCTTATGATGGCAGAAATCGTGGATCGGTCCAGATGTGTCCTCATGAACCACGGCAGTGAAGGAATCCGAGGTTGTAGCACTGCGTAATAACCGCCTTTTGTCTGTTGAGAAACGTTCCACATTTCCTGCCATTGTTGTCTTGCGTGATCGTTGACTTCACGTAAGTAGTCTGTATAAGAAAGGTGCGTAAGGTTGCCGCTTGTTTGGCTAATGCATCAACTTCATCTTTATAGAGGATACCAGAGTGGGAAGGTTGGATCGTCCGGCCCGTGCGTGTGCTGCGAATATATTCAGATATCACATCCAAGATATAACTGTTGGTTGTTTTGTTCCATCGACTGTACTGAATGTTTTTAAGAACGCTTTGCGAGTCAGATACTATCAATGTCCTGGCGAAGTAAGTGCTAGAGACAAACTTAAGTTCTTCCAAAACTGCCACTGTCTCCGCCGTAAAAATAGAAGTGCTCGTAGGCAGTTTGAAGGTTTTGCCGATCTGTATCTGAGGGCAGAAAAAAGCGCATCCTGTACACTCTTCTTGCGGAATTTTGGAGCCATCGGTATATACACAGAGAAAACCCGGCCATTGTGCTTGAACGAGACGATTGAAGCCAACGTTGACATTAGTACTGTCCAGCCAGGTCGTACGTAAATAATGGACTGGGATCTGGGAGCAGAGCGTTTGAAGATCATATTCAAAAGCAGGTAGATGCGCTGAACGTCGTGTAGAATGTATGACAGGTGACCAAGTGTCAAAGCTGGCACAAACGGCTGGCACTTTATTCCTTCTGTGGGATGCAATCCACGGTCGATAAATGCAGTGTCAACTTTGATAGACGGAACTGTCCATAATGGACATGCCTTGAATGTAGAATTTGTCCGATAATATTTGGCGCCTAATGCTCAAGGGCGTCTCCCCTGCTTTCGTGGTGAGGTTCCGCGCCATCACAATCTGCCCTCGGTCAAACTCATATACACTCCTGGAAATGGAAAAAAGAACACATTGACACCGGTGTGTCAGACCCGCCATACTTGCTCCGGACACTGCGAGAGGCCTGTACAAGCAATGATCACACGCACGGCACAGCGGACACACCAGGAACCGCGGTGTTGGCCGTTGAATGGCGCTAGCTGCGCAGCATTTGTGCACCGCCGCCGTCAGTGTCAGCCAGTTTGCCGTGGCATACGGAGCTCCATCGCAGTCTTTAACACTGGTAGCATGCCGCGACAGCGTGGACGTGAACCGTATGTGCAGTTGATGGACTTTGAGCGAGGGCGTATAGTGGGCATGCGGGAGGCCGGGTGGACGTACCGCCGAATTGCTCAACACGTGGGGCGCGAGGTCTCCACAGTACATCGATGTTGTCGCCAGTGGTCGGCGGAAGGTGCACGTGCCCGTCGACCTGGGACCGGACCGCAGCGACGCACGGATGCACGCCAAGACCGTAGGATCCTACGCAGTGCCGTAGGGGACCGCACCGCCACTTCCCAGCAAATTAGGGACACTGTTGCTCCTGGGGTATCGGCGAGGACCATTCGCAACCGTCTCCATG
Organism: Schistocerca americana; assembly: GCF_021461395.2. Lineage (NCBI taxonomy): Eukaryota > Metazoa > Arthropoda > Insecta > Orthoptera > Acrididae > Schistocerca > Schistocerca americana. Next base: position 106,536,011 of record NC_060126.1, read on the forward strand.
AAGCTGGGCTACGGTCCCGCACACCGTTAGGCCGTCTTCCGCTCACGCCCCAACATCGTGCAGCCCGCCTCCAGTGGTGTCGCGACAGGCGTGAATGGAGGGACGAATGGAGACGTGTCGTCTTCAGCGATGAGAGTCGCTTCTGCCTTGGTGCCAATGATGGTCGTATGCGTGTTTGGCGCCGTGCAGGTGAGCGCCACAATCAGGACTGCATACGACCGAGGCACACAGGGCCAACACCCGGCATCATGGTGTGGGGAGCGATCTCCTACACTGGCCGTACACCACTGGTGATCGTCGAGGGGACACTGAATAGTGCACGGTACATCTAAACCGTCATCGAACCCATCGTTCTACCATTCCTAGACCGGCAAGGGAACTTGCTATTCCAACAGGACAATGCACGTCCGCATGTATCCCGTGCCACCCAACGTGCTCTAGAAGGTGTAAGTCAACTACCCTGGCCAGCAAGATCTCCGGATCTGTCCCCCATTGAGCATGTTTGGGACTGGATGAAGCGTCGTCTCACGCGGTCTGCACGTCCAGCACGAACGCTGGTCCAACTGAGGCACCAGGTGGAAATGGCATGGCAAGCCGTTCCACAGGACTACATCCAGCATCTCTACGATCGTCTCCATGGGAGAATAGTAGCCTGCATTGCTGCGAAAGGTGGATATACACTGTACTAGTGCCGACATTGTGCATGCTCTGTTGCCTGTGTCTATGTGCCTGTGGTTCTGTCAGTGTGATCATGTGATGTATCTGACCCCAGGAATGTGTCAATAAAGTTTCCCCTTCCTGGGACAATGAATTCACGGTGTTCTTATTTCAATTTCCAGGAGTGTAGATCGCGTGCTTTCCCCACTCTACACACGGACAGCATGCTCACTGATACTACAGGCACCGTGCGTGTGTCTTACTAGCAGCCATTCCTCGGCAGGTGACGCTGTGGTCGCCTGGAGGGTTTACATAGATAGCAGGCCGATGGTCATAATGTTCTGGCCGATCAGTGTATTTTGTCCTGTCGTTTGAGTTCGGTTTCTCATTCGTCGAATGTTTGAAGCATCCTTTCTGCCAACTGTAGGTCTCCGTGTTTTGCGGTGAGTGTAGTGCGTGTTTATGTTCCTAATCTATCATGAATCGCGTGTTCTGCAATGCGTTAGCTCCGCTAGGAGAGGTTTAGCAAACGACGCGTTGTTAGTGATTAGGAATACGTGTTGTTTGCTCGGTGTGCGAGTCGCATGTAGTAATAGTTTTTAATTTCGTTTCTGTTTCATGTCTAGCACCAGTGACAGTGCGTGTTGGTAGCAAATTTGGTACCACGTCTTGTAAAATCATTTTGATCGTTTAGAGAGGTTTCCAGTTTGACATGCCATTCCTAATGGGATATTTACGTTTGCCATTCGTGCCAAACGTTTGGAGATTTGGTCCTCGAAAGCTTATTCATGATGCTTTGTACTATCACAGCTACATCGAGATCTTAGTTGCGCGATCCGACTGAAATCCTGCATTCGATTTTAATTATTGTCGTTGCAGCGATCGCGTTATGAATTCGGTCGTGTGAACGGTATCGGGACAATGTTGGATCTTATTCTGTATGCACCTGGAAGGGGAAGTGCTCTTGAATTATTTTTCTACACCATCGCATTGTTTGGTAACTTATTTCGAAATGTGAGAGTACTGGCTAGCCCCAGTCATGTACTGTCGTCGCCAGGTTAGCCTTTGTTTCCTGCGACAGGCACCGGCATTCAGTTCTTGGCGGTGTGTCTGTTCTGAGTTTGCTTCACATATGTGTATGGTACACCTCTTGTACTTCAACTTTTGTTGTGAGGTGCATCTCAACCTTTTCAAAGATGATCTGTTCGTCTGTTCTTCTGCCCCTTTCTTTCTTTCTTTCGCTTACGCCACAGTCCCGCAGCGATCGCAGGGTCGGCGTGATTACAACGGATTTGGCAGTCCCCCCAGGATGGAATCAGTGTACCGCAACTGTCTGCGTCGAGTGTAAATCGTGAAATAGTGCGGACGTGTTTCAAATGTCTGTGACGCGTGTAACTGAGGCGGAACGTGGGGACCAGCCCGGCATTCACCGAGCGGGATGTGGAAAACCGCCTAAAAACAGCATCCAGGCTGGCCGGCACACCGGCCTGATGGATTCGATCCGAGGCCGGCGCGCCTACCAGAGTCCAGGAAGCAGCGCGTTAGCGCGCTCTGCTATCCTGCCAGGTTGTCTGTTCTTCTGTCCCTCCATGACAGTAACAGACTGCTCGATATTAAGACCAATTCGAAATCTTTTGCAGATTACCTGAATAGCAGGAAAATATTATTACTATTATTTATGTCACTATTGTTGATATTATTATTATTTCTAGTATCAAAAAAATGGTTCAAATGGCTCTGAGCACTATGGGAGTTAACATCTGAGGTCATCAGTCCCCTAGAACTTAGAACTACTTAAACCTAACTAACCTAAGGACATCACACACATCCATACCCGAGGCAGGATTCAAACCTGCGACCGTAGTGGTCGCGCGGCTCAAGACTGAAGCGCCTAGAACCGCTCGGCCACACCGGCCGGCTTATTTCTTGTATCAATTTAAATGAAGAAATATGCAGATACACACCATCAAGCCTTCAACAGCAGAAATTTGATAATAAGCTCACCGGTCGGACATTTCAGAATCACTAAGAACTTCTTCCTTTCCTTGTAACTCATCAAATTAGGCTACAATCTTGGAAAACGTACACGTGTCCCTCTTAACGCTAGCTTGCCATTACGTTCTCGCAGCAGGCAGGTGTTTACCATGAAGCACCGCCCTGACTTCCGTTGAGCGAAATTAGCTATTTTTTTCCTTTTCTGATGCTCATAGTTACCGCCACTTGTCCCGTAACTCAAAATACACGGCAATGGCGCTCATCTTTGTGTTTCCCCGAGGAGCTCATTTTTTCTTTTTCTCTGTCTCTGGCCACTTTGCCCTACTTGGCTAGGTGGCCATTTTGCAGACTTATCTAAGCTCACTTTTCCACTACGAAGAAGGATTTGAAGAACAATACAGTAGCCTTATAGTTACAGAATGTATTCATTTTATACAGACATATTTGATATGCTTACCTGTGACACGAGGTCATAGAAAAACAACCTTTTACTTTAGGTGGCCACTTTATCCAGCTTTCCCCTACCTGTCCCGATCCTAGGTAGTGCCGATACCAGCTTTCTTCTGACTGCTTCTCCCTTTGAATAATTGTTGTGTGTTGTGTGGATATCCAAGGACTTTTTGTAATTTGCGGTCATTCTGATGTCAGAAGTGACGAGGAGACAACTTTCTTCATTCATTCTATGTTTGTGATGTTAATGCTTCCATATCAAGACTGATGTTGTGGAGTTTTGGTCTTACAAGGTCACCAAATTCCCGAAGAGCTTCCTTGTTTGTGAGTCTTAGCTATCTTTTTTCGCTCTTTTTGGTACATTTGACCCAAATCAGCAATTTCATGGACAGCACATTATGATCTCTTCCACCATCACCTCCGGGAAGGCGCGCGGGATTATCCGAGAGGTCTCAGGCGCTGCAGTCGTGGACTGTGCGGCTAGTCCCAACAGAGGTTCGAGTCCTCCCTGGAGCATGGGTGTGTGTGTTCGTCCTCAGGATAATTTAGGTTAAGTAGTGTGTAAGCTTAGGGACTGATGACCTTAGCAGTTAAGTCCCATAAGATTTCACACACATTTGAACCTCCGGGAAAGGTATTACAGTCTAAGACCGAATTCTGTCAACGTCTTAGCACTAGGATGAAGTCAGTCTGGTTCTTAAATCTATCACCAGGTGATAACCAACAGTATAGTTATCTAGGGTGATGTTGGAACATAGTGTCACAGACGTTCGTGTCGTTACTCACACAAAAAGCCAGTAAGTACCTGCCTCGTTCATTTTCTCACCTAGGCCATGAAGTCAGACTGCAGATTATACGTCTGTGTTCCAGGTAGTATCTCCATTTCTACTATTTAAGTCTTCTTCTCTTTGTCATGGATCTTACTAAGAAGCTGTGCCAGGTGTTCACAGAAATCCTCTGTCTCCTCATCCGACACTACAATAGTATGAGAATAGATCTGAATAATGTCGAGTTTATACGGAGAACCATTCACTTTGATAGAGATGATCCTGTCATTAATGGATTTTTAACTTATAACACAGTTGTTCAGATTTATTTATACAGTGTGAACATACTAATATACTTCCACAAATGGTAGTACAGACGAAACCAAGAAAACAATGTCTAGTAAACATGGGCCCTAAAATATATGCTTTAAAAGCTACGAGCAGTTGTTCATCTTCGCTACTATGAGACGCCAGTGACAGTATCTCTTAAGGTATGCATTTTAAAGCCCATGTTTGCCAGACATTTGTTCTTGTTTTGGTCTGAACTGCCACCAGAAATATGGAAAGCAAAGATCTTTCATCAGAAGAGATTTGTTTCATAATACTTAAGATGAACATATTTTCAAAGCTCTTAAGGCCTGAATTTTAGAGCCCATATTTACTAGACTTTTTTCTTGATTTGGTACGTACTATCACCAATGAAAGTTTGTCCTTGGATTTCTGGTTCATCCTGTTTATATATGTACACACAATTTTTGGTTGCGTCTATAATCTTTACTAACGTTACCAGATCCAAAATTATTTTTAAGTTACGATGTACTCTTGTTTTTTTTATATTCATGGATGACTACTATAATACCAACTTATGTTTCAGCAATATGGTTTGTTACTAAATTAATAAATCGATTTATATCGCATATAAAATTTAAGTTTGCCTTTTGTTCTGGTTAGTTAGACAGATACTTGCATATGCCGTTGGTACTTTACCATCTAGACATCGTTTGAGAAAGAGCCATCGCACGAAGCTGATAGCAGTAAATGAAATATTAAAAAGAAAATTTCGTTTACGCATGCTTCCCCGCAGTGGCGTGACGTCACAGGTTTTGAATACCCGTTGTCGACTGCCGTCATCCGCTGTTGCTACAATCCCATTGTGGAACACTAGATACATTTTCTTCAGCACCGGACTCCAATATCGTTCAATGTCACACCCTCCTCTCCTTCCTCTTCACATTCCTGAGGTGTTTTAGAAATTCTGTGGCCCTCTGTATAGTCTTTAATGCTGCTGAATGACATCTGGATTCCAGTGATGAAGGAAATGTGTACCACTCTTCCACAGTGGGATGACAGCAACAACTGACGACGGCAATCGACAACGACCAGTTGCACTCAGGGATTCAAAACTTCTGACATCACGCCGATGTGTGGAAGCGCGCGTAAACGGAATTTTGCTACAGTCAGTATCGAGCGAATGTGTGTGACCCGGAGACTCAAAAAACTGAAAATGTCTTCCGCAGATGGGGACGAAACGTTTGGTTTAAATGTGAAAACGAAAATGGTTCAAATGACTCTGAGCACTATGGGACTTAACATCTGAGGTCATCATTCCCCTAGAACTTAGAACTACTTAAACCTAACTAACCTAAGGACATCACACACATCCATGACCGATGCAAGATTCGAACCTGCAACCGTAGCGGACGCGCGGATCCAGACTGTAGTGCCTAGAACCGCTCGGCCACCCCGGCCGGCTGTGAAATCCGTTCGACCACGTCATGACAGCCCGGAACATTTTATTATTTTTAACATTTCCGGCAATGAAAGTTTACATTTTATAATGACTGTAATTGCGATTAATGGATTGTACAGAATAAAAACGACATGTGTCGGACCGGAAACGGAGTGAAACCGCTCACTATGTACACATCAGCGTAACTTTGTGCATATCCGTACGCCAATAAAACAAACTGAGACTGCAGCAGTTCGACTGGTGCACCTAACAGGGCAAAGTGTGGCTCACGTCGTGAACAGTACATTAGTGTTACTCTGCAACATATGGTGTTTCGTTCGCGTCGCAGAGAGGATAGGAGACGGGCGGAGAGGAGGATATTAATTAGGCTACAGACTGGACAGATGATACATGCGAGCGTCACAGATGGACAGGCGAGAAGCGCGCATTAATCAGGCAACGAGTGCGGAGTGGCTCTTATAAATTATACCGCGCCCGCCGCGATACACAGCGGACGGGACAATCGGAGTATAGAGAGCGCGGCACGGCACACAACAGCACCCGTGCTGCGCCGAGCCGCGCCGCTATCGCACCTTTTCGCTCCATTTAATTTAACAGTTTTCGAACACAGTTAAAATAAGGGCGGAGGCCCGTAGCGGCTGTGCGCCGCCGCGCTGTGAAAGGGTGAGCCCGGGGTGGGGGTTGGCTCGGCAAGCTCTCTCTGCTCTCGTAATTACCACTTTGCTCCCGGCGCTTTTATTACGAGTGTTAAAAGCGGGGCCAGCGATCTCTTATGGAGGATATCGGAGGGGGTGTGTAGGCGAAGGGAGGGGGGTGGCATCTTAGCCTGCCCCGTCCCCTCCCCGCCGTGGAGCCGCCGGAAACAGGGCAGATGGGGCGCGAACCAGCTTGGCTGAACTTTAGCTGCTACTGGCGTAGGCGTTTGCCTTCGGGTGGTCTGTGGTGGAATAATCTGTACTCGCTGTGATACGAAAATGCTCTGCCCTCGACCGATACAAGATGGCGCGCGGCCCGCTGCAGTGGTGGACGGTCGATTGCAGTCGTCAGTTGTTGCTGTCACCCCATGGTGGAAGGCTGGTACAAATCTCCTTCAGCACGGGAATCCAGGTGCCATTCAGTACCATTAGAGACTATACAGAGGGCCACAGAATTTCTAAAACACCACAGGGATGTGAAGGAGAGAAGGGTGTGACATTGAATGATACTGGATTCCGGTACCGAAGAAAATGTGTCTAGTGTTCCTATGCACAGAATCTGCTCCATTTTTTGAAACGTATTATGTTACTTCCGTATTGAGGTATCACGTATCGATTCCACCTCATGGCGTATAGAGTTTGGTAATGGAATAGCAAGTTTCTGTCTGACCCATAGGATCTGGCGGACTCAGTGGTGTGTGTCTGCTGAGCCACACCTGCAGCAGCCCGGTACTGGAGCGTCATCTGCCGCCACAATAAAGGACAGCAGGCGGCAGCCATTCACCCTACCTCCACTTGGAACCTCATCGCTACGACGATACACTTCGTGCTTTAGTTCAGAGAGTCTCATCCTAGTTGACATTCTGATAGCTTCTGTCTATTTCTTGCTACAATATTTGTAATGAGTCTTCGTATGCCTCGAAAAATATAAGTTAAGTAAATTTTCTGTTTATTGAGCTATCTTGTTCGCTAATCATTTCTGCTCCTGTCCAACTTTCCTACCATCACACTGACCGCTACGCTCTGTAGCCCACCCCTCCATATCATTGTGTACACACTACGTGTACAGTGAAGCACCAAATGAACTAGCATTTCCATGCGTATTCAAATACAGAGATATGTAAACAGGCAGTGTTTTGCGCAGTTGTTAGATCTGTTCCTGCTCCTGCAATGGCAAATGGTTCAAATGGCTCTGAGCACTATCGGACTTAACGTCTGAGGTCATCAGTCCCCTAGAACTTAGAACTAAAACCTAACTAACCTAAGGACATCACACACATCCATGCCCGAGGCAGGATTCGAACCTGCGACCGCAGCGTTCGCGCGGTTCAAGACTGTACCGCCTAGAACCGCTCGGCTCCTGCAATGGCAGGTTATTAAGATTTAAGTCATTTTGAACGTGGTGTCAGTCGGCGCACGAGCGGTGGGACACAACATCTCCGAGGTAGCGATGAAGTGGGGATTTTCCCGTACGACCATTTCACGAGTGCACCGTGAATATCAGGAATCCGGTAAAACATCAAATCTCCGACGTCGCTGCGGTCGCAAAAAGATCCTCCATGAACGGGGCTCAACGACGACTGAAGAGAATCGTCCAGTGTGACAGAAGTGCAACAGTTCCGCAAATTACTGCAGAATCCATCCAGTGCTGGGCCATCAACAAGTGTCAGCGTGCGAACTATTCAACAAAACATCATCGATATTGGCTTTTGGAGCCGAAAGCCCGCTCGTTTACAAAGCTTTACGCCTCACCTGAGCCCGTGAACACCGATATTGGGCTACTGATGAGTGGAAACATGTTGCCTGATCGGACGAGTCTCAGTTGCATCGAGCGGTTTGACGTGTACGAGTATGGAGAAAACCTCTTGAATTTATGGACCCTGATGGCAGCGGGGGATTGTTCAAGCTGGTGGAGGCTCTGTAATGGTGTGGGGCGTGTGCGTTGGAGTGATATGGGACCCCTGATATGCCTAGATACGACTCTGACATCTGACCACCTGCATCCATTCATGTCGATTGAGCATTCCGTTGGACTTGGGCAATTCCAGCAGGACACTGCCACACTCCACACGTCTATAATTGCTACAGAGTGGTTCCAGGAAGACTCTTCTGAGTTTAAACACTTCCACTGCCCACTAAACTCCCCAGACATGAACGTTATTGAGCATATCTGGGACGCCTTGCAACGTGCTGTCCAGAAGAGATCTCCATTTTCTCGTACTCTTGCGGATTTATGGACAGTCCTGCCGGATTCATGGTGTCAGTTCCCTTCAGCACTACTTGAGACATTAGTCGAGTCCATGCTACATCGTGTTGCTTTACTTCTCCGTGGTCGCGGGGGCCCTAGACAATATTAGGAAGGTATATGTTTCTTCGGATCTTCAGTGTAACATGTGAACGTAAAAGCTAATAAAATATTGTTTCAGTTGTTTAACGACTAACTGTGCTTATGTAGCATAATTCATAAACCGTCACCTGACTAACTTAATCAAAATTACTCTAGCGACTAAAATTCACACTTGCCTATTGTTGTTGTGCTCTTCAGTCCGAAGGTGGTCTGATATAGTTATCCACGCCAGTTTATCTTGTGCAAGCTTCTTCATAACTGAATAACTATTACAACCTCTCGACGTCGGAGAAAAATATCGAAAAATCGCGAGAACTGCAGGTTGCGCTGTTCGTTTTGACCGCGAACGGCACCTGTGCAGTGTACTCAATACGTTGCAGCTTTTAGTTGTGGTCTGAACACTGTTTTCGGTAGTTGAGAGTAAATTATGTCGGATAGATAAGAAACTACCAGCCTCTATTGCGGTAATGAAACCAACCTTTACCTAGGTTTCAGCCCAAATAATTGCGCCTTCTTCAGAAGATATACCTGAATCTATAATTTGTCTAAGAGCGCATGGTCTAGAAATAAAACTAAAACAGCCTGAATAGGCGTATTCACATTTTATTTGTAGACCATGCCCTCTTAGACAAATTATAGATTCAGGTATATCTTCTGACGAAGGCTCAATTATTTGGGCTGGAACCTAGGTAAAAATTGATTTCATTACGGCAGTCGAGGCTGATAGTTTCTTATATATTAGATTATCACGATTGCTGACTGGGCTGCAATGTTGGAAGTACAAAAATTATGTCGGAGCTAAGTCACTTCGAACGTGGACAGATTGGTGTTCATATGGTGGCTGCTTCCGTAACCAAAGTAGACGAAGTGGTTCGTGGGAGGCCCCGTACTGAAGATTTATACTGCATTCGCCAAGTCACAAAGTGGCGAAAGTGCATGTCGAGTGATGGTGACAGACAGTCATTCAAGAGGATTGTGATGAAAAATGAGAGGACAACAGCTGCAGAACTGAATATCGGACTCACGAACCCTGTCAGCATCAAAACAACATGAACGGACCTTCATAAGCTGGGAATTGCAGGGCGGGCTGGAATTGCAAAACCACTGACCAGTGATGCAAATGCCGGTAATAGGGAGACATAGTGACGAAACAGTAAAACTGGACTATGGAGCAATGGAAGAATGTCATTTGGTCACGAGTCTTGTTAAACACTGTTCCAGCTTCTGGCCCAGTTTAGGTCCCAAGAGTGAAACATGGATTCGGTGATCATCTGGGCAGCAAAATCTTGGTATTCCATGGACCTATGGGCACTCGGCAAGGTCCCATTACAGCCAAGGATTATGTGAGCATTTTAGTCGATCAGGTCCATTCTATGAACAATGTTTGTTTCCTGGTGGTGACGCCGCGTTCGAAGATGGCAGGGTTCCTGTTCATTCACCTCTCATCGTTCAGGACTGGTTTTGTGAGCTCGAGGATAAAATGTCGCATATTGCCTGGCCACTACAGTCACCAGATGTGGTCTATTTTGGTGAGAAGGTTGCGTGATCACTGTCAACCTCCATCATTGTTATCTAAACTTTCTACTATCTACCAGGAAGTTCTGTATAAGATTTCCCTGAAAACCATACATAACCTACACTACTGGCCATTGCAACTGCTACACCAAGAAGAAATGCAGATGATAAACGGGTATTCAATGAAATATATTAAACTATACCTGACATCTGATTAAATTTTTACGCAATTTGGGTGCATAGATCCTGAGAGATCAGTGCCCATAACAACCACCTCTGGCCGTAATAACAGCCTTGATACGCCTGGGCATTGATTCAAACAGAGCTTGAATGGCGTGTACAGGTACAGCTGCTCATGCAGCTTCAACACGGTACCACAGTTCATCAAGAGTAGTGACTGGCGTATTGTGACGAGCCAGTTGCTCGGCCACCATTGACCAGACGTTTTCAATTGGTGAGAGATCTGGAGGATGAGCTGGCCAGGACAGCAGTCGAACATTTTCTGTATCCAGAAAGGCACGTGCTGGACTTGCAACACGCGGTCGTGCATTATCCTGCTCAAATGTAGGGTTTCGCAGGGATCGAATGAAGGATAGAGCCACGTGTCGTAACACATCTGAAATGTAACGTCCACTGTTCAATGTGCCGTCAATGCGAACAAGAGGTGACCCAGACGTGTAACTAATGGCATCCCATACCATCACGGCGGGAGATACGCCAGTATGGCGATGACGAATCCACGATACCAATGTGCGTTCTCCGCGATGTCGCCAAACACGGATGCGACCATCATGATGCTGTAAACAGAACCTGGATTCATCCTAAAAAATGACGTTTGCCATTCGTGTACCCAGGTTCGTCGTTCGTCGTTGAGTACACCATCGTAGGCGCTCCTGTCTGTGATGCAGCGTCAAGGGTAACCGCAGCCACGGTCTCCGAGCTGATAGTCCATGCTGCTGCAAACGTCGTAGAAATGTTCGTGCAGATGGTTGTTGTCTTGCAAACGTCCCCATTTGTTGACTCAGGGATCGAGACGTGGCTGCACGATCCATTACAGCCATGCGGATAAGATGCCTCTCATCTCGACTGCTAGTGATACGAGGCCGTTGGGATCCAGCACGGCGTTCCGTATTACCCTCCTGAACCCACCGACTCCATACTCTGCTAACAGTCATTGGATCTCGACCAACGCGATCAGAGATGTCGCGATACGATAAACCGCAATCGTGGTAGGCTACAATCCGACCTTTAACTGAGTCGGAAACGTGGTGGTACGCGTTTCTCCTCCTTACACGAGGCATCACAACAACGTTTCACCAGGCAACGCCAGTCAACTGCTGTTTGTGTATGAGAAATCGGCTGGAAACTTTCCTCATGTCAGCACGTTGTAAGTGTCGCCACCGGCGACAACCTTGTGTGAATGCTTGCATATCACAGTATCTTCTTCCTGTCGGTTAAATTTCGCGTCTGCAGCACGTCATCTTCGTGGTGTAGCAATTTTAATAGCCAGTAGTGTATATTTATTCATTGACGTTTTGATTGTCAACGGTTTTCCTGCGCCTTGTTAGGCATAGTAATGTTTTTGGCGTTTCCACATTTTTGTCCACGTCTTGTATATCAATTAAAAACCTGATGACTGCATGCAAGCCATCAATTCAGTCTGCTGTTTCTATCCTCCGCCCATCCCTCCAGTACATAGCTGACAGTACCTTAATGCCTTAGGGTGTGCCCTATCACCAGATTCGTTGTTTTAGATAAGCTGTGCCACAAATTTTTCCTTCCCAGTTTCGAGTACCTCTTCAGTTTTGAGTGTCTCTTCATTTGTTATTTTTATCTATTCTTTAAAACTCCAGAACTTCGGTAATATTACATTTCAAAAAGTAATATTTTCTTCTAGTCCCATCTGTTAATAGTACAAATTTCAATTCCGTGCACGAACTTTTACAGAAATCAGAACGCAGTTTTAAAAACCAAAGAGCATGAAAGGGTAGCAGTAATCGAGAAGGAAGTCAGAGTATAAGATAAATATCAACAAATCTAAAATAAGGGCAATGGAATGTAGTGGAACCAAATCAGGCGATGATGATAGGTTTCAATTACGAAGTCACACACTAAAAGTAGTAGATGAGTACTATCGTTTGGGCAGCAAAATAACTGACGTTGGCCGAAGTAGAGTGGGTCTAAAATGGAGACTGGCGACAGCAAAAAAAAAAAAAAAAAAAAGTTTTGAGAAAGATAACTTTCTTGATATCGAATATAAATATAAGTGTTACGAAATCTTTTCTCAAGGTATTTGCTTGGAGTGTATCCTTGTACCGAAGCGAAACGTGAACGATAAGCAGTTCATACAAGAATGGATTAGAAGCTTTGATGTATGGTGCTGCAGAATGTTTAAAATTGGATTGGTAGAACGAATAACTAATTATGAGGTACAAAATCGAATAGAAGAAAAAATTAACTGGTTGATAGACTTATCCTGAGCAATCATCAGTTTGTTGACGGATGGGGGGCGGGGAGAGGGGGTGCAATTTGTACAGGGAGACTAAGACTTGAATAAAATACGAATGTTTAAATGGTTGTTGGTTCCAGTAATTATGCACAGATGAAGAGGTTTGTATGAAATAGACTAACGTGGAAGCTGCATACAAAAGTCTTCGAACCGAGGTCCACAACAAGTACAACTACAACACGGCTACACACTTTGTAAATACCTTCAGATAAGTTTTCCTAGCACTTACATTTATATCAGATATTAACAAAGTTATCTTTTTCAGAAATGCTTTTTTTCCTACTGCCAGTCTCTACGTCGTCCATCATCAGTTACTCTGCTGGCCAAGTGGAAAAATTCATCTATTGCTTTTTGTGTCTCGTTTCTTAATCTAATTCCCTTAGCACAACCTGATTTCATTCGACTACATACAATTACTCTCGTTTTACTTATGTTGAAGTTTATCTTATATCCTCAAGAGGGTATCAGTTCCGTTCAACAGATCTTCCTAGCACTTTACCGTCTTCGATAAGTGTATTAGACTTTGTAAGCGGCATCTTTAGTTACAGCACTGTTCAGCAACATTTTCGTTTCGCACAATGTGTATGGTCTTGGGTGATGAAATTGAAAATCACCTGTGCTATCAATTCTAAAGTATTGTTATAGTGTCTGGGTCAATAACAAGAAGGTATTGGCAAGAGATAAATGATTTTAGAACGTAAACATATGCACTCCTAAAGCTACACTGATCTGCACTTACACAATGTTAAAGCCATGTGGTTTCCGAAATATTAGTCATGCAGAGTGCATGCTCCTAATTATGTCTTTGCAAACTTTCTAGTCCACTCGCTACAGTGACAGACTTTAAGATCATAAAAATTCTTCCTTCTACACCAAAGAAAAACATAGATTGTTTGTGATACATGCACAATATAGCTTTCTGGAGGTGTACAGCGCCCACTGTTCACAGCCGATTACAGTTCAGAAATTATGCATGCTCGCAGCAGTCCTATAAAATGATCGTCAGTAACGGAAACAGACAAATGCGGTGCTTGACATGTGAAATTACATGCCATGCTGCACTAACTCCATATAAACAGGACAACTGTACACGTAGCGTTTGCAGTACTACAGAAACGCCTGTCACTAACTTAGAATCGCTGCAGCTATGAAACTGAAGACTCGAGCTATGCCGAAGATGTGGCATGGGAATGAAGTACTTCGCATACATCTTCTTTCGTCTAGGGGACGGGGCCAAAATAGGTTTTCCATCGCTCTGGTGGACAAGATTCATCATACGTGCGGAGGAAACCTCCGCTGACTGTGGTGTGGAGAGGTTTGCTGTTAACGATCGCAGGTAGACAGCCCTATAAGTCAAGCACAGAACACGCAATTGTACTCGAGTCGATCGCAAGTTGTACCGCATAACTAATGCACACGGAGGGAACAAAGGAAAAAAATGGTTAAATGCGTGATAAAAGACTTGCAGCAACATCTCCCTCTCTCTAGAATCTACCATCAGCCTACCATTAAATTATACCTCATTACAACCTCTCTCAACGGATCACTCCATTTACTTTGTATCATCCTTTAATGCAGATCCACGTCAGCTTAAAGGCAGATGGTCCTCTTTTCCAGAAAAGAATCAAAGTCAGCGGTCAACTTCTATTTGTCACTATTACCTCAATAGACATACAGTAGAATGTTGCAAAAAGCCATACGCCAACTGTTCTGTAAGGTATTTGTTAGCTGCACCGCATGGTTGTGATTGATGGACAGTACAGAGAAGGACTTTGTAAATATTGTTTGTTAGTGTTTAAAACACCGAAATACTCCTGCACAGTGTCAAACACACGAACCATTCTGTAGTTATATATTTCAATATAAAATACAATCTCATCAGCTAAGGACACTTTATAAAAATCTATAAGATGGTTGCTGGTAACTTTGGGGTCACACCTGGCCTCGTGATCCGACATGTACACATATCAAAAAAAGTTTTTCATCACCCCGGTTCCCAGAACTCCTGAAGATAGACGTTGACTGTGGATATTGTATCACAGACACAGCCCCTTTGACTGTTCAGAGATGTCAGTAAACCCGCCCAAAGATGTAAACAATCACGCAAGAGCAGCGCCTATTAGACGGAGGGAGTCTGGCAGCCGATCTGATCCAGTCATTCCACCAGGAAGAAGGTACACGGCTCGTGTAGTCTGTAGTTCAACCATGCCTGGATGGACAATACCGCGGTTCGATCGAATCCGCATTGTTACTTTGTGTCATGAAGTGCTCCATGCATCTCGGAGTGAACCAAAGCGACGTTGTTCGGACATGAAGATGCAGAGAGAACTGTCGCTGACATGCCTTGCTGAGGCCACCCAAGGGCTACTAATGCAGTGGATGACCGCTACCTACGGATTATGGTTCAGAGGAAGCGTGACAGCAACGCCACCTTGTTGAATAATGCTTTTCGTGCAGCCACAGGCCGTCGTGTTACGACTCAAACTGTGCGCAATAGGCTGGATGATGCGCAACTTCCCTCCCGACGTCCACGGCGAGGTCCATCATTGCAACCACGACACCATGCAGCGCGATACAGATGGGCCCAACAACATACCGAATGGACCGCTCAGAATTGTCGTTACGTTCTCTTCAGCGATGAGTGTCGCATATGCCTTCAATCAGACAATCGTCGGAGACGTGTTTGGAGGCAACCCGCTCAGGCTGAACGCCTTAGACAAACTGTCCAAAGAGTGCATCAAGGTGGAGGTTCGCTGCTGTTTTGGGGTGGCATACTGTGAGGTCGACGTACGTCGTTGGTGGTCATGGAAGGCGCTGTAACGGTTGTACGATAAGTGAATGCCGTCCTCCGACCGATAGTGCAACCATATCGGCAGCATATTGGCGAGGCAATCATCTTCGTGGACGAAACTTCGCGACCCCATCATGCACATCTTATGAATTACTTCCTTCAAGACAACGACATCGCTCGAGTAGAGTCGCCATTACGTTCCCCAGGCATGAACCTAGATTGAAAAGAGCTGTTTATGGACGACGGGACGACGTGACCCACCAGGAATCTACGCTGAATCGCCGTTGAGGAATGGGACAATCTGGACCAACAGTGCCTTGATGAACTCTTGGTTAGTATGCCACGACGAATACAGGTTCAAAAATGAGTCTGAGCACTATGGGGCTTAACATCTGAGGTCATCAGTCCCCTAGAACTTAGAACTACTTAAACCTAACTAACCTAAGGACATCACACATATCCATGCCCGAGGCAGGATTCGAACCTGCGACCGTAGCGGTCGCGCGGTTCCAAACTGAAGCGCCTAGAACCGCTCGGCTACAACGGCCGGCCACGAATACAGGCATGCATCAGTGCAAGAGGACGTGCTACTGGGTATTAGAGGTACTGGTGTTTACAGCAATCTGGACCACCACCTCTGAAGATCTAGCTGTATGGTGGTACAACATGCAATGTGTGGTTTTTATGAGCAATTAAAAGGGCGGAAATGATGTTGATCTCTATTCCAGTTTTCTGTACAGGTTCCGGAACTCTTGGAACCGAGATGATGCAAAACTTTTTTTGATTTGTGTATGAATTTAACACTGCATTTTGTGGTCATTCACGTTAAACATTCTATCCCAGCCGTCTTATCGTTGTCGACGAAAAGTGTTTCCCTGGTACAGGCACGTCAACTTTTTCTCGCTTTCTTCTTGCTGTCGCATACTCGTTCGCTTGTACAAGAATATTTCTCCGCCAAGAAGAATACATGCAAGTACTCTGTCATTCTCCCTCAATTTCCCCGCACGTTGGAGTATTTTACCTTAATTTATACGTATGTTCCGTCAATTTTTGTAATTTTATCGATTCTGTGCCCATTCAATCATGACATCACTTTCCACTATGTATTCTAAAATTGCTTGTAAATGCAGTACAGTTGACAGCACCTCGCACAAATGCACGACTGTTCTGGTCGGACAGTGTAGTGTAGTAGTGCACTCGAATGCGTCCAGTCACCTCTAACCACATGTTCTACAGGTGCAATGCATTTGCTCTATTTTCTGTATGTCTGTGTTTGTGCGCATGCCGCAGATCGCTCCCACGACCCTCTCTTCCCACTGGTGGATTCACCTTTAGACATAGTACACATCTCTGAACATAACACGTAATGGATCCACCTTCGACCGTATTGTGTATCCACTGCTGAACATCAGATCCAGAATGAGATGTTCACTCTGCAGCGGAGTGTGCGCTGATATGAAACTTCCTGTGGGGACGGGGCGTGAGTCGTGCTTGGGTAGCTCAGTTGGTAGATCACTTGCCCGCGAAAGGCAAAGGTCTCGAGTTCGAGTCTCGGTCAGGCACACAGTTTTAATCTGCCAGGAAGTTGCATCACTCCAGATATCACATGTGGTGGATCCACCTTCATACCCTACCCTGGATGTGGCGGATTGTAGATCCGCATCCGAGTATCACTCCGTATATAATGCATGGTGGATCCACACTGGAACACTAACTAAGCTGTGATCAAGCTTAGTATAGAAGGTCCTAAGTGTCTGAAAACGGGAAGGAAAACGCTGTAATGTCGGGTTAACTCGTGTTTTCCTCCACGTGCAGTTGACTTCGCTCAAGAAGTGACCACAACATGCAGCTGACGTATTTCAAAAAATGACTGCACACGCACTTCACCACTTCAGAAGAAGGTAAAATTTTGGGACTGCTACTCCAGCACCGGGGGTGAGGTCTTATCACGGGAATCGTCCTAGGTACCAGTGTCCCAATGAGTGTCTCGATGAGAGTGAGTCGGTGGACCTTGGTCCACCAACATCTGTTATCATAGTTCATCAATAAATTTCTTTCTTGGAAGAATATTCCTCCAGAATCGATGGGATCTTGTGTAGCTCCCACATATTTTCGCATAATGCGGTGTAACGATTGTTTCGCACTGCTGTGCGTTGGTAACGGTATTACGAAGTCGTAATCTCGACTGAAGAGCTGCCCTACGTTTTCAACGTAAACTGATGAGCTGATGAAACTGTAACGTCTTTTTTTCCCGCTTCTTTGTGCTGACTGTTTTCGCACTTCATTTGCTGCTTCATCTGGAAAACAAATATGGATACCTTCCTCTGTGTTATTCTTTATGCTTAGCCTTCCTTTGCAGTTATTCTTTTTAAAGTTTGTACTAAGCCAGTAAGTCATTTCTTGTTTGTATAGTCCCGTTGAAAATCAGTAAAGGCTTCCCTTTGGTGATCTCGGTGAACGCTATTATGCCCTAAAATACGGAACTACTTGCCAGTCAGAGGTCAACTGCAATACTGTGGAAGAAAGCCATACACACAACTAACTGGTGCGGGGACAGAGAACTTTGTCCAGGAAATGAGCTTTGGCCTTCCCCAGAATACATCACAGGTAGCGTTGGAGGGGCCGGTGTCTCCTACTTGTGGAACACCCTGTCCACTACCCATATAGTCCCGGGTTTTGTACAAATGTTAACACATTCCCTCTCTGTTCAAGTGTCACTCCACCTAGTCTCACGAACTCCACTACAACATGAGACGTACATTTGTATTGTAACTATACAAAACCCCTAGGTCGTATCTTCGTCATTTTTCAAGAGATTTTAATAACTATATTTTATTCTTAAGCATTAACGCTCACCAGTAATGCCACCTGGAGGCCTACATGTCTTCCTGGACGGCGGCAACCGTCTTAACGATACAGTTTTCCATTGTATCATGGATAAGGTACAAGGCTCCGTAATTATGTACGATGTGCTCATCTTAAACTTGATATTTTTTCTGGTAGTGCTTTGATTCATTTCCTGTTTGTTCTTATTGATCAGATGACTACTATTATGCACTAGGGATTATTTATAGTTCTTTACGGCTTTTTACAGATTAACCTGAAAATAATGTGCAAATCGAAACGTGTCATTAGAGAAAGCAGTTACGACACAACCTATGACTTTCATGTATTTTTTACAGCGTCCACTATAGCACCGATATAACTTTCAAACCTGCATATCTGCAGCAAATGTAGGCATGGATTGTAGAGGTGCAGGGAATGAGAGACCGAAGCCGTCCTCACACGGAGCGTGAAAGCACTCGTGCACGAAGAGCTGGCCGAGTTTAGTGACGTCACAGCGCGGAATTTCATGTTCCACCACTTCGTGAAGTGCGAAAGGAATTGGAAGTGAAATTTTTGGTTCATGGAGATGAACGTGGCCAATGAGATGCAACATTAGCTGTACGTTACAGTCAGTAGACGCCATACTGAATTAAATCATATGGAGCTGAAAATACTTGTGGTTTTTATTGCTATGTACGTGCTATGAAAATAAGCTGTTTCAGACGATCGGCACACTGAGGATCTCTCGAGAACGCCCAGATCTTGATACTATTCGATACAATAAAATGACGGTAAACCACATATAAACAGTTAAATGGCTCTGAGCACTATGGGACTCAACATCTTAGGTCATAAGTCCCCTAGAACTTAGAACTATTTAAAGCTAACTAACCTAAGGACATCACACACACCCATGCCCGAGGCAGGATTCGAACCTGCGACCGTAGCAGCCCCGCGGTTCCGGACTGCAGCGCCAGAACCGCACGGCCACCGCGGCCGGCTTATAAACAGTTAAAGGCCTTTCATATTTTATGCTTTTCATATTATAATTTGCGTGCTACGAAAGTGTGCCGTTTCAATACTATGGCACGTTGATAACTTATCTAAAGTGCGTTGTTTTTGGTGTAGTTTGTCACAGTTAAATATCAGATTATGACACATGTGGCTGCAGCTTTAGATATTCGTACAGAACGTAATTTACAAGGTGCTGATATGTTAGAGCTGTAACGTAGTTCATGGAGTAGTCGGCTCTGAAGCGAGAAGAAGCACATTCGCAAGATGAGGAGCAGGTCGTTTCACAGGGCGCAGCAACCATTACGGATATCACGTATGGTGTGCCCCGCGATGAGAAACATGTTCCGTGTGAGGACAGCTTAAGCCCCGTTATACTAAAAATAAAATAGCTTTGTTGTGAAATAAAGAAGACGCTAGTCAAATTAAGGCGATCTTTTCGGAAGTGCACTGTTTCCCCTATCTATGCAAAGTGCCCAGGCGTGTTCCATTCGTCGACAGCGACACTCCTCTGGGCATCCAGTGTGTGATGAGAGTACGTGCCATGTCTCACATTAAGACTGAACTCGTCCCAGCATGCTCATCGGGGTCTTGTCAGGAAATACCGCAGGTCATTCTGTTGATTCCCGCCTGTTGGAGGAAAGTGTTCACCTGGAGGGTTCGTTTTGTGCTGGTGCATCATCGTCTTGAAGGACGATACCATCGGGACGTTCTCTAGGACTGAGCAGTGGACTGGATCATCCAAAGCATTTAGCTAACTCGTTATAGCAATGAGGCGCCGTATGTCGGTACATGATACCGGCTCAAAATGTGACTGACTCTTCACCATGCTGAGCACATCGGGCATGCTTGAGCCGCGCACTGGTACATGGCCGCCTCCACACACGTCTACGATGATCATCAGGCGTCGGAAAGACGCTGCAGTTGTCAGCGAAGAGAACACGACGCCACTGATCCACTTTCCATTCGAGGCATTTCCTTGCATAGTTTGTATGGTGCCTGTGGTTTACATTAAATTGGGTGGTCATTGAAATGCCTACAGAAAATGGCCCAGTGAAGATACCTTTTTCGTCTCTATGATAAAAATGCTATTGTAACTCGATCTCATTTCATTTCGTGAATAACTTCTTCAAAGAATCTGAAAGTTTTGAAGATTTGCAAAACACTTCATGGAACCTGGGATCATATGTGCTGCTCTAAGAAAACTTACGTTTTGGAACCTGGGGGACTATTAGTGGCCGCCCGGTTTGAGGTGCCATGTCACGGATTGCGCTGCCCCTCCCGCCGGAGGTTCGAGTCCTTCCTTGGGCGTGGGTATGTGTGTTGTTCTTAGCATAAGTTAGTTTAAGTAGTGTGTAAGTGTAGGGACCTATGACCTCAGCAGTTTGGTTCCTTAGGAATTCACAGACATTTGAACACTTTAAACTATAAATTGAAACGATGCGAGTGATCTTATAGTGACTGAATGCATCACATGAAAAGCAATTCTTGTTGAGTAAATAACAATGCTGAACGCAAATAATCACAATTGATTCCCATTACTGAATAATTCGTGATAGTATGGCCACTTCTTGAAGATAACCGATATGTACAAATACGAGCTGAATGTACTTACAGTTAAGTCTATGGAAACATTTCATACCATTTGAAACCCAAAGATGCAGTCATTGTTTACGAAAGAACGTAATTAGTGTTGCAATAACCACGTGGTGGCTACACCATGGCAAGAGAAAGGCTTTGCTCACGAAATAATCACGAAAATGAATGCTTCGCATAGAGTAAACGAATTCTGGTCCACACTAACTGTATGTCCGACCATATTACTCGTAACGGCTCAGAACAGAAGTGAATACCTTGCGCCATTATGGCAGGCAGCAGCAAATATTACCTTATATACCACTGCACAGAGAAATGCAGATCACAATTCTTGTTATAAGTATTCACACATAAACCGCACCATAATCACCAAGGACTGTCCTTCTCTCTTAGTATATCTCAGAGCAGTCCCACTTTCTCTTTACCATCATACCATAGCACACACGAGAACGATGCAGAATTGAATAGAGCGTTTCATCCTGTTTCAAAAACAGACGACATACTTTTTGAACAGTTCTCGGGTATCCGACCGGGTAGCGTCGTAATTTCTCCACAATATTTCGGCAGACGTACACGCTGCCATCTTCAGGTGGTTCCTGACGAATGCTGTGTTGTCCCTCTCGGCGCCCTATATATACTAGCCGTTACCCCCTCCACCGTTCCTCTCCTGGTGTCTTCGGTGCGGCCGGCGCGGCGGCTACTGGAGGTGGTGGGGGAAGCGGCGCCTGGATCTGAATTGGGGTCTGCAGTCTCCCTGCTGCCGCCGTCGGGGGCGGTCCTCCATCTGTGGGACCGCATCTTCCTCTCCAGGCTGAGTGTGGGGTTCCAAGCCTAAGCTGAAGGCTTTATTAATTAGATCGTCATGTAGACGGATTTCGATGGCCTCTTTAGTAACGCAGTCCCAGAAGTAGGAGGATTGACAGAGTATTTTTGTTTTTTCATAGTCCATAGTACGGTCAGTCTTTATACAATGGTCAGCCACGGCTGATTTAATGGCCTGGCGTAATTCGGTATGGCGCTTGTGTTCGCGGCACCTCTCTTCTACAGTGCAGACTGTCTCCCAAATGTATGATTTTCCGCACTGACAGGGAATTTGATAAGCGCCTGGTTTTCGAAGGCCTAGGTCATCTTTCACTGAACCCAGTAGAGTCAAGGTTTTTGCAGGGGGTCGGAATACACATTTCACATTGTGTTTCCCCAGGATTCTACCGATTTTTCTTGAGGTGTTTCCGACAAACGGAATGCACGCGAATGACTTGTGCCATCTATCACAAAGCGAAAAAAGTGGTCCAACTAAAACATTCATATTTCTTTACGTACTACACGAATATGTAATAAAAAAATGGGTGTTCCTATTTTAAAAAAAAACGCAGTTGATAACCGTTTGACCTATGGCAGCGCCATCTAGTGGGCCAACCATAGCGCCATCTGGTTTCCCCCTTCAAGCTAGACATGTTTCGTTCTTTGTAGTTTTTTCGTTTGACGCTTATTTCGTGAGATATTTTGCCCGCTCACGATCAATGGACCACCCTGTATATTGTCATCGTCAGGTAAAAGACCTAATAAAAAATATCAAAACTGCACTTACCATATCGACAAGGAAGAGCATACATCAAACTACATTACGTTCTACATCTCCAGCTATCCTCGCACGTATTGAGCGACATGCTGCGTTACGCGGGGTTCGCTACTGGCATGTGCAATGAAAAAAGCTGTTTTCAGAAAGTCAAGTTTGTTCGTCTATGGAGAAATTAAAAAGAACGTGTCACTGGAAAAATGCTGCCCTCATAACGTGCGCAAGATGCGGTCAAAATTATTGCTTCCCCTGTTTCTTTGATGATTGTAACTGATCAACTGCAAAAGAATGGAAGTATCGATTTACATAAACGACGATCCCGTGTACGTGTTAACTACAATCCATTTTTAAATGTTTACTGTTCGGCATTTCATCCTGTGCCTATAGTTTTTGTGCTTATATAAATTAATAAAATAACCTATATGATGTTGCGGTTATTTGTAATGTCGGTAGTGTACGCATTGCCAAGGAGCAAAAAAAATATTTGCCACCGGGCGAAGTCGAACCTGTGACCCTTTTAATGCAAAGTAGATCTCTTACCACTTTTTTTTTTTTTTTTTTTTTTTGATCGTTGTGTTTGGTCGTTGCGGACGTCGCAAGACATCCTATTCAAGTTCTGTGGTTGATCCTTTCACCCAGTTTTTTTATTACAGAGGCCAACCAGCTCTCTGACCGAACACGCTGAGCTACCGTGCCGGCACCGCTGAGACAAACACCGCTTCACAAACACGCTCTCACAAGGGCAATTCACATCGTCCACATGGTGATAGATCTGTATCAAAATTCATTTTATTTCCTATACATATGGCCATCTGCAATTATCGCTTGGGCCACTTTCTTGTGCCACCACGCCCTATTCGTACCATAAATTTGGACGAATTCAGCGATGACGAGTAGGCGTCCTCTTCTCGGCAGTTCAGCTGGACAGGCTCCTGGGAACGAGACTGGACAGAGGTTTGCCGCCCACATTGCCAGAACTTGCGCTGCATAAGAAAGAAACCTGCTGCCTTTGACCAATCGCGCGGAACATGGACAATGTTGAGCACAACACGCAGGAATCAGAGCAGAAGCATGGACCTTCTTCATAGATGTCGTAACGCTCTGTCTCGAAACCGCGTCTTTGGAGTAGCCAAGGGAACCCTTCGTTACATAGTTATAGAATGTCTCAATGGGTACTATCGTAGTACTCTCGACGATTTCCTGATAGTAATTGATTAGAATGAAAATTTAGATGTATGTTTGTAAATTACATCCGTTATAGTTTGCACTGCACCGGAGCGCCAAAGAAACCGGTATATGCATGCGTATTCAAATACAGGGATACGTAAACAGGCAGAATACGGCGCTGCGGTCGGCAATACCTATAGAAGACAACACGTGTTGTT
This sequence comes from Schistocerca americana, assembly GCF_021461395.2. Classification (NCBI taxonomy): domain Eukaryota; kingdom Metazoa; phylum Arthropoda; class Insecta; order Orthoptera; family Acrididae; genus Schistocerca; species Schistocerca americana. The sequence goes on from NC_060126.1 coordinate 106,559,881, forward strand.
ACATAGGTTACTGCTGCTACAATAGCAGGTTATCACGATTTAAGTGACATTGAAAGTGGTGGTATAGTCGGCACACGAGCGATGGGACACAGTATCTCCGAGGTAGCGACGAAGTGAGGATTTCCCCGTACGACCACTTCACGTGTGTACGGTGAATATCAGGGATCCGGTAAAACATCAAATCTGCGACATCGCTGCGGCTGGAAAAAGATCCTGTAAGAAAGGGACGAACGACTACTGAAGACAATCTCTTAATGTGACAGAAGTGCAACCCTTCCGCAGACTGCAGCAGATTCCAGTGCTGGGCCATCAACAAGCGACAGCGTGCGGACCATTCAAGGAAACATCATCGACATGGGCTTTCGGAGCCGAAAGCCCACTTGTGTACCTTTGACGACTGCACGAAACAAAGCTTCAGGCCTCACCTGGGCCCATCAACGCCGACATTGGACTGTTGATGACTGGAAACATGTTGTCTGGTCGGACGAGTCTCGTTTCAAATTGTATCAAGCGTGTACGGAGACACCTCAAGAATCCATTGGTCCTGCATGGCAGCGGGGGAGGCTCTGTAATGGTGCGGGGCGTGTGCAGTTGGAGTTATATGAGACCCTTGATACGTCTAGATACGACTCTGACAGGTGACACGTATGTAAGCACCCAGTCATGTCCATTATGCATTCCGACGGACGTGGGCGATTCCAGCAGGATAATGCGACACCCCACAAGTCCAGAATTGCTACAGAGTGGCTGCAGGAACACTCTTCTGAGTTTAAACACTTCCACTGGTCACCAGACTCCCCAGATATGAACATTATTGAGCGTATCTGGGACGCCTTGCAACGTGCTTTCCAGAAGAGGTCCCCACTCCCTCGTACTCTTACGGATTTATGGACTGCCCTGCACGATTCACAGTGTGTCCAGCACTACTTCAGTCATTAGTCGAGTCCATGCCACATCGTGTTGCGGCACTTTGCGTTCTCGCGGGGCCCTACACGATATTAGGCGGGTGTACCAGTTTCTTCGGCTCTTCAGTGTAAATTTAATATTGTTCTTAAGCAGCCATATGGTAAATAAAAAAAATATTCTTGCATTGCCTTTCACCCTGTCTGATTAATCGTTTATTTACAAGGTTGGTCGATAAAGAATCATCATACTCTTTTATGGTCATAATTTCTCGCGCTACAATTTAATCTTATGATACTATGTTAGCTTAACGTGTAAGAAACACACCGTGCTTGTTTCATTGTGGTCACTCCTGATTGCCGCCTGTGAGAGTCGAGAAAGTTGAGACACGTTCAGGACCGCCTACCGTAACAGTTGAGGTACCGCGCGATGTTAGAGGGAGATCCGGAGTTTCTTTCAAAGACGCTCACTGCTGATGAAACTTGGCTATACCATTTTGTTCCTGAGAGAAAACTTTCTTCATTCCTACTATAACTAAGGGATGTCCCCAGGGTTCCGTCTTAGGTCCCCTGTTGTGGTACATCCATATGGAGCCGCTTTTAGATAGTTTGCAGCAGAGTGAAGAAGTGCTAGAGGTGATAGCCTAAGCAGATGAACTCCTTCTGTTGGTCGGCGGCCAGAGCCGTGAGGACATTGAGCCAAAAATAGACAGAGCGATGACCAAATTACAACTGTGGTGTACGAATACTAAGATGACGATCTCACCAACAAAATCGACGTACTTATTACTGAAGGGACAGCTGGTAAGGAACCCCACAGTCAGAATCGGAGGCTCACCAGTTATAAGACGACATGAGACTCGCTACTTGGGCGTCATCATCGATGAAAGGTAGAACTTTGGAAGGCACATTGAGTCCGTAACCCAAAAAGCATTACAATTACTAAACAACCTTACTTCCATAGGCCATAAACGATTTCACCTTCCACCACACCTAATCAAGCTGTACCATAATAGTATATTAACGTCAGTAGTGGGTTACGGATCGGGAGTCTGAGCACACAGGCTCACGAGGGTGGTGCCTGCCATGGCAGTGAGAAGAGTACAAAGAAACATGCTATTAAGATCTGTAGGGGCGTACAGAACATCTCCAGGAAGTGCACTATTAATAATAATGGGGCTCTGTCCTTTAGATATAAAAATACGAGAGCAAGCAGCATGGTATTGGGTTAAGAAGGGGAACAACACGAAAATAGAGAATATCCTGGGAGCACTGGTGAGGAACAAGGGAGAAATACGCAGAAGGGGTGAGGACTTATGGCAGCAGTCTTGGGAAACGGAAGAAACTGGCAGAAGAACCTTCGGGTTCTTGCCAAATGTAAAAGAAAGGCTAGGGATGAAGTACTTCGAGCCAACGCGGGGTCTAATACACTTTCTCACTGGTCATGGACCCTACCCGACATAGTTGTGTCGGTTTGGGAAAAAGGCTACACCCGAGTGTGACTGTGGTGCTTCGGAGGGCACTCCCGACCATGTGGTTTACGAGTGCCCCCTTTTCGATGATGTAGCAGTGACACTAAGACAACAGCTTCCACATAACAATACATATGTCCTACTAAGACATGAAGAAACTTTTGAAACTCTAAACAGACTGGCAGATGAGGTATCACGGAAAGTACTGACAGCATACTTGAGGGACTTTCACGACTAACGACAAATACCGAATGTGTCCAATTACCCTGATCCTATACCGCCTGTGCGTGGACAGGCCGACTTTTCAGTTGCAATCCGCCACGTGCAGGACTAGGGGGGCCAGGGTACACTGATCAAGACTAAAGCACCGGAATTGAAGTAGGTTAGTACAGTAGTTGTAGCTTTAGATATAGATATTAAGTTAGGAACCTGCAGCGACAAACAATCTTGGCCTGCCCAGTGTCAGGGGCACGCTCATCGGGATTAGCTCGATGAGCAGGGCCTAAATAGTAGGTTTATATCTACGCTGACACTCTTGTAACGCTGCAGGCAGTTAGGAATTAATAAGTAGGAAGAAAACTAACAATTAGCAAGTAGAATAGATTAATAGCTGTAGTCTGCCTATCATCCTGTAGTATCCTGTCTGTAGCTCACAATAATAAACATAGTACCAATATAATGATAATAATAATGAAAATAGCTGCTGAATATATAACATTGTAGAATTGTTATGATCCACTAATCACTAAGGTGGTGGGTTCCTTTTGTATAAATATTATTATTGATGTTGAAATAAAGATTTTTTTTTTTTTTAAACTTACTTCATTGCCAACCCCCAATAACAGCAGAAGTGGTTGCTTCTGCTGGAAAAGTGATGTTCATCTCATTTTTTGATATTTATGGAATGGTTTCTCAGCTGCTTCTACTCGGGCACACATCATTAACTGGACAATAATGCAGGGATGTTCTGAAAACTCTGCAAGACCACATATCCGTGACACAGACATGATGCACCAAAATAATACACGGTCGCATACTGCAGATGTTGTTACTGAAAGTCTTGCGTAGTGGCCGCGCGGTTAGAGACGCCATGTCACGATTCGCACGGCCCCTCCCGCCGGAGGTTCGAGTCCTCCGTCGGGCGTGTTTGTTTGTGTGTGTGTGTGTGTGTGTGTGTGTGTGTGTGTGTGTGTGTGTGTGTGTGTGTGTGTCTGTGTGTCTGTTATCCTTAGCGTAAGTTAGTTCAAGTAGTGTGTAAGTCTAGGGATCGATGACCTCAGCAGTTTGGTCCCTTAGGAATTCACAAACATTTGAACATCAGTGTGAAGTGCATCCCTCACGCCTCCTATAGTCCAGATCTAGCACCGTGTGACTTTTTTCTTTTCCATAACCTCTAAAAACACCTTCGAGTGACGTACTTTACGTATCAAAAGCAATACTAAGGTCTGCGGAGACGGTTCTAAAGGACCTTTCCAAATTGCCTTTGTTGCCTGGCAGAAACGCTGAAAAACGCACATCGATCCAAAGAATACCATTTTGAGTAGGACAATTAAAAATTATGAGGATGAGTAAAGGTATGTTGTCAAAAAATTATGATTATTCTCTGTTGAACACCTCTCGTACACTGCGAACATTAGCCGTCAGTATTACGCTTCTTGCAGCATATTCTATCTTACTTGTTTCTACTGATATTTTGCAGTCCAGTATAACATATCTGATTTTATCGGTCAAATATTCATCCAGCCATTCGCATACTTGATAAGGGATATGCTTACTAGTCGAGAAGCTGATACATACCGTCATGCACCGTACGGTGAGTTGTGAAGTACGTGTGTAGATGTAACTAAAGAGGCAAAATTGAAATGGTTTACAAAAGCTCTGAAATCTCGCAGTCCTTAACAATGAAACAGCATCAAGACGGGGGCGATTCAAATGTCTCTTTCATTATTTGCCTCGTTCACCCCATGCAAATGGTCTGCTGATTGCTCCAAAGAGGACGATTTCTGATGAAAGGGTTTTCAAACTGAGCTGCTGCTCCTTCTGTACTAATATCTCTGTCGAAGTAAAATGAAAGCTTAGGAAGCTTAGGAGCTGTGCATTCAGTGTAAAATCATTAGATTTGTATCAGACAATAAACTAACGTTTCAAATTTCTTTCGAGTAACCACAGTTAAATATATAACTCTTCAAGACACCGTATCCATGGTCCCTTTTACTGTAAAACTCTTTCTCATTTAAATGTCTAAGAATATGGATTTTCATAATTTGCTTCATACTGGTGGTACAGGCTGTTAAACTGCAGTTGGATACAATAACAAGAATAACTGAAACAATCAATAATAAACATTTCTATTATTTTACTTACATATACATAACATCTGATAAATTTGTTTTTCTGCTGCTTTGTTTACAGACACGGGATACAGTGCAGCTTCTATAATGAACAGAAGAAGATAATAAAGCGATACGCAATTACGTATCATTCAGTAAACTAACAACATTCACAAATATTTACAGCGTCTGACAAGACATAATATTTATATTGCACTTATTCATGAGTATATTCTTGTCATCGTTTAGCACTTCCTACTTGCTACTAAACTATAGTGGATCAAATTGTTCATCGTGATAATAATGTTCTATATACCATTTTTCAACACATGCACAGTAATCACTGTATGTTGAAAACTATGACATTCACAACTGATAAGGTTGTATCTCACTTTTTAATTCCAAAGTAGCGAAACATTTTTGTATGGAAGGTCTTGAGACGAGGAATTAAGCAACACTGTTAAGCTGTTGTCCTCTGTATATGTTCAGTGAGTCTCACAAACGTACTGTATAATTCCACTCGACTGCAGAAATGTTATGTAACACTCACTACTTATCCACAGGTAGTGCATTAATTGCTGAAGGAGTAATTTTTTTCCCTTGATAAGGTCTTGGAGTTGGTAACTTTTGTTTGAAGCAAGTTTTTAGCTGAAGAGATCAAGTGACAGTCTTCGTACATTATAAAATGCTTTAGGAATGAAACACAAATATCACCGATTTTCTGCTTCAGCTGTTAGTTGCTTCGTTTCATAACGTGAATTTCAATTTTTTTACATATTGCATTATATTTTCGGCACACAGCGCTGACAAGAATTTTGTTGTCTTGCTAACATAAACGATAGTAACTTTCTAGCTTATGCGCACCACACATGTATGTCATTACAGACTTATTTGCAAATACAGAGTGACTCAGGCAGAAAATCGATGTTTTTATTATAATGAGGAGGCCGTTAAGTTTAACTGCCCGTGACTAGAAGATCGGAAGTTTTGTACTTGGTGTTATAACAAAGTCTTTGGTATTTAATCTCACCAACACAGCGATACAACTGTGACATTTTAAGTCCGTGGATTCCCCCTTCCACCTATTCTTCTCTTAGTAAAGTATTTTTCCAAATTTACTATTTCACACCAAACGCTACAATTCGAAATCTAATTAGAAAGTGTCCAACTTAAACTGTTTGTTGTGTTACAGTTAGCCATTAATGAACATGTACCCAAGCTATCCAACTTTCGGTTCGTATTCCACCATATATAGGTGTCTGTTGAATATTTCAGCAAAACAGGAGGCTGTTGAATATTTCTGCAAAACAGGAGGGCAGAAAAGAGGGAGCAGGAAGTGATTGCCCCCTCCTAAACAAAAGATCTTCAAAAACCGCACTTGCCTCACCATACCAGCGAAAGTATGAAATGATTAGCAGTTTGAAGAAAGGCGGAACATATAATGGATACCGATCACTACTAATTGTACACAAAACCACGTGTGAAATCTCAAAACTAGCGCTTGAGCAACAAAGTCTTTCGCAGATAATAATAGTTTATTTGTGATCAACTATGCAATTTGTTGTAAATGGTAGCCCGACTCCAAGATTTTTATGGATACACTTCCACATATTTCAGGTCCGTTTTCAAATTGAACTCATGAAGTGTCTATGGATACGCTTCTAGATGTACTCTGACAGAATCTCTTGGCACAGATAGCGTAATTTAGGGTGCTGATGTAGCAACGGCATCTACGCAGGAGAAAGTGCAAAACGTTCTGTGGTTTTATGAGACATGGTCACCTATTACCGTCCAGCGGCGACTCTGAAGTACCTGTGGTTGAGAGCAGAGAGATTAGAACAGCGTCGGTGCATGGTACAGAAAGAGCCTGGTAGTGTTGGTGACAAGGCAAGAAGAGATAAATCTGGAGCAAGCGACGACAATGTTGGTAGCGTGCATGCAGCATTTAAGTGCAGTCGGCAGAAATAGTTGCGTCGTGTTTACAGAGCGACAGAAATGCCTCACAGCACTTTTGTGAATATTTTCACACTAATGGTTGCATTTCCGTACACACAGAGTGCAGCTCATGCAAGTTATTCAGCCACAATGTTGGGCCCAGAAGTGTTTGCTAGGATCATGCTGGAACGAATCAGTGCAGACAATAACTACTTTAATTAAGTTTATTTTTCCGATGAAGCGACCTTTTTCACTTCTGCGAAAGTATACAGACATAATGTCTGGATGTGGGGGTCGGAGAGCCAACATACCGTGGTACAGCAGATAAGGGAACGCCAGAAAGTGAACGTGGGCTTTGGTTTGGTTCAGAGCACAAGTTTTGGACTGTTGTTTTGTAGTGAGCCTACCATTACGACAGCGGTTTACCTGGACGTGTTGGACTGAGGAGATGTTGATAAACATATGGAGAGAAACTGAGTATGGCCTATACGTTATAAATGAAATGATAATTAAATGGACACCCTAGCTGCAAACAGGCGTTGATGTACTTCATTAGGGACTTATTGAATACGTGTGCCCCGACCGGGAATCGAACCCGGGATCTCCTGCTTACATGGTAGACGCTCTATCCATCTGAGCCACCGAGGGCACAGAGGATATTGCGCCTGCAGGGACTTATCCCTTGCACGCTCCCCGTGCGACCCACATTCCCAACATGTCCACACCACTATATTTGTAGTGCGCCTAATAGATGTTTGTCCATCATACTCATTACTCGTGGCAGATTAATCTACCAAGTCCTGTACGAGTTCGGGCGCAGCATGTGCATTCGCACAAGAAGGTCAATGGCAGGGAAGCCATATTTTAACTATATGTGACGGTAGTACCTGTTCGCGAAAGAACAGTTACCGTAGATGACCATGCAGCTTTGCTATAAATGAAATGATAGTTAAATGGGCACCCTAGCTGCAAACAGGCGTTGATGTACTTGATTGGCGGCATACTGAAAATGTGTGCGCCGACCGGGAATCGAACCCGGGATCTCCTGCTTACATGAAGTACATCAACGCCTGTTTGCAGCTAGGATGTCCATTTAATTATCATTTCATTTCTAGCAAAGCTGCATGGTCATCTACGGTAACTGTTCTTTCGGGAACAGATACTACCGTTACATACAGGGTGTTACAAAAGTTACGGTCAAACTTTCAGGAAACATTCCTCACACACAAATAAAGGAAAGACGTTATGTGGACATGTGTCCGGAATCGCTTAATTTCCATGTTAGAGCTCATTTTAGTTTCGTCAGTATATTGTTCCACCTACGCTTAATGGAGCACGTTATCATGATTTCATACTGGATACTCTTCCTGTGGTGCTAGAACATGTACCTTTACAAGTACGACACAACATGTGGTTCATGCACGATGGAGCTACTGCACATTTCAGTCGAAGTGTTCGTACGCTTCTCAACAACAGATTCGGTGACCGACGGATTGGTAGAGGCGGACCAATTCCATGGCCTCCACGCTCTCCTGACCTCAACCCTCTTGACTTTCATTTATGGGAGCATTTGAAAGCTCTTGTCTACGCAATCCCGGTACCAAATGTAGAGACTCTTCGTGCTCGTATTGTGGACGGCTGTGATACAATACGCCATTCTCCAGGGCTGCAACAGCGCATCAGGGATTCCGTGCGACGGAGGGTGGATGCATGTATCCTCGCTAACGGAGGACATTTTGAACATTTACTGTAACAAAGTGAAGTCACACTGGTACAGTCTGTTGCTGTGTGTTTCCATTCCATGATTAACGTGATTTGAAGAGAAGTAATAAAATGAGCTCTAACATGGAAAGTAAGCGTTTCCGGACACATGTCCACATAACATATTTTCTTTCTTTGTGTGTGAGGAATGTTTCCTGATAGTTTGGCCGTACCTTTTTGTAACACCCTGTATATATACGTTATAAGGTGCAACAAATGAACACAAGTGGAGAAGTACCCATAAGGACTCTATGAGTTACGCGGGCATTAAGCTACCATTTGCAACAAATCTTAGAGTTGCATCGAGCATGGTTCCTCAAAAACAATTTTTTGTAATCAGGGGAAGACTATGCTACCCTATGTTTCGTCAAGAGTCCCCCCCCCCCTCCACACGCACACACACACTCTTCGATGAGAGTCTTGGATACGCCTTGCCTCTCTCCGTTAGTAGGTGCTGTCTCGCGCAGGAACGGGCTCCGGAGAAGGGAGCGAACCGTCGCCTGGCCAGACGGAGGCCGGCGGGCAGCCGCCTCAGTCGAAGCGCAGGTAGGGGTCGGCGTGGTCGTCGTGTCGTCGGCGGCGGCCGGGCCTCGGCGCGGGTCACTTGTCGTCGACGAGGTCGCCCTCCTTGTCCTGGTGCGCCGTCATGTGGCGCGTGAGGTGGTGGCGCTCGCGGAACGTCTCGGCGCAGACGGGGCAGCGCAGCTTGTCCTGGTCGCGCCGCCGCCGCAGCGCCTCGGCCTGCGACTCGCCCTTGTGGTGCGACCGCATGTGGTACACCAGGTCCGACGTCATGCGAAAGCTCACGTTGCACTTGGCGCACACGTTCTGCGCCGGCAGCGACAGCGCCGCCAGCGACGGCGGCAGCAGCGCCGCGGCGGCCACCTGCCGAAACACGCGCGCACCGTCAAGAACAGTCACCCCACCTGTCTGGGGGCTAGGGCTGGCAACTATGGGATGGGCGACACTTAGCAAACAGGACTCGTGAGACTATTCTTAGTGGCGACATCTAGCCAGTACGTGAAAAAAATATGTATCGTTGATTCTTTCATTAAAACCTATAGAGCCTGCTCAACATTTTGGCACACTGCCGAATATCAGAGCATGAATCATCCAGTTCCAAATCACCTATGCTTTTTCAGTGATTTTTGAAAAAGTAAAAACGAAGCCTGTAGTGTTCTATCAATTAGGACGTATATTTTCATTCAGAATACACTATTACAATTTTTAATCCCAGAAGACGACTTGGGCCACAACTCAGCATTGGTCGTCCGAATGGGACGTATAATATAATAAAATAATGGAATAGACGATAATAAAATGTTGAAATGTTGTTGTTGTTGTTGTGGTCTTCAGTCCTGACACTGGTTTGATGCAGCTCTCCATGCTAATCTATCCTGTGAAAGCTCCTTCATCTCCCAGTACCTACTGCAACCTACATCCTTCTGAACCTGCTTAGTGTATTCATCTCTTGGTCTCCCTCTACGATTTTTACCCTCCACACTGCCCTCCAATGCTAAATTTGTGATCCCTTGATGCCGCAGGACATGTCCTATCAACCGATCCCTTCTTCTAGTCAAGTTGTGCCACAAACTTCTCTTCTCCCCAATCCTATTCAATACCTCCTCATTAGGTACGTGATCTACCCACCTAATCTTCAACATTCTTCTGTAGCACCACATTTCAAAAGCTTCTATTCTCTTCTTGTCCAAACTATTTATTGTCCATGTTTCACTTCCATGCATGGCTACACTCCATAGAAATACTTTCAGAAACGACTTCCTGACACTTAAATCTATACTCGATGTTAACAAATTTCTCTTCTTCAGAAACGCTTTCCTTGCCATTGCCAGTCTACATTTTATATCCTCTCTACTTCGACCATCATCAGTTATTTTGCTCCCCAAATAGCAAAACTCCTTTACTGCTTTAAGTGTCTCATTTCCTAACCCAATTCCCTCAGCATCACCCGACTTAATTCGACTACATTCCATTATCCTCGTTTTGCTTTTGTTGATGTTCGTCTTATATCCTCCTTTCAAGACACTGTCCATTCCGTTCAACTGCTCTTCGAAGTCCTTTGCTGTCTCTGACAGAATTACAATGTCATCGGCGAACCTAAAAGTTTTTATTTCTTCTCTGTGGATTTTAATACCTACTCCAAATTTTTCTTTTGTTTCCTTTACTGCTTGCTCAATATACAGATTGAATAACATCGGGGAGAGGCTACAACCTTGTCTCACTCCTTTCCCAACCAGTTTCCCTTTCATGCCCCTCGACTCATAACTGCCATCTGATTTCTGGTTGAAATGCGTGGCTTTTTAAAATGTATTGGATTAATGAGTTTAATTTTTCGGCATGAATGACAAGCACAATAAACTGAGCTATGCCTGGAAATAAGTTCATATTAGTTCATATATTTTGCAGGGCGAAGTAGTTTCTTTCTCCGCTGTAGATTTGTGCTTACCATTCTTTATAATTACTTTTGAATACATTATGGGAGAGGCAGTGATCAATGTCTTACAAATATTTACTGTTAAAAACAGTCTTCATCACGATTTATTTATTAAGGTGACCGGTTTCGACCGCTACTATCCAACAGAAAGAGGTTCCTACTCAATTGTCTGAAGATGACCACAGTAGTGGTCGAAACCGGTCACCGTAATAAATAAATCGTGATCATGACTGTTTTTAATAGTAAAAATTCTTTATAATGCTACGTTTGGTCGCCGTGTTCACCTTTAAAGTCTTGACCGTGTTCCCATTAAGCTTATCAGATATTCGTAATTTTCCAAAGCACACAGGTGGGCTTCCGTTCTTGTAATTATCGTACTATTTGACATAACAACCCACACGACCTTTCTGTTAATAAAACAATACTGTATTTTTCTAAACGGTGCACATATGAAATACATACTCCTCACTTATTCATAGCGACCCCAAAATGGCGGTCTACAATTACGCGCTAAAAATGGCGTGCTTCTCACTCGTTCACTAGCTGAGCGCGAATCCTCCCTTCCTCATACTGGTACAAGAAAAACTCCTCTCTTTTTTAACAACTGAAAATCAAAAATACCTGACGGTAGGCATAGGTTCTATGATGGGCTACCGTTTCATCTTCTCTCTTTGCCTTTAAAGAAGACGAAAACATAAAAGAAATGCAAAAGGTTTGTCACAGACGGAAATCGGTAGATGTGATGTGTATGTACAAACAAATGATTACAGTTTCAGAAAAATTCGATGATTCATTTGAGAGAAAGGGCTTCACAAACTAAGCGAATCAATAACGCATTGGTGAACCTCTGATCCTTACGAAAGCAGTTATTCGGCTTGGCATTGATTGACAGGGTTGTTGAATGTCCTCCTGAAGGATATCATGCCAAATTATGTACAATTGGCGCGTAAGATTGTTAAAGTCCCGAGCTGATTGGAGGGCGCTGCACATAATGCTCCAAACGTTCCCAGCTGGGCAGAGGTCCGGCGAGCCTGGTGACCAAGGTAGGGTTTGGCAACCATGAAAACAAGCAGTAGAAACTCCCATCTGGTGCGGGCAGGCATTATCTTGCTAAAGTGTAAGCCCAGGATGGATTGTCATGGAGGTCAACAAAACGAGGCGTAGAATATCATCGACTTACCGCTGTGCTGTAAAGGTACCGTGGATGACAACCAGAGGGTTCTTGCCATGAAATGAAATGGCAATCCAGACCATCAGTCCTGGTTGTCGGGCGGTACGGTGAGCGACGGTCAAGTTGGGAAGCTACCGCTCTCCTGGGCGTCTCCACACACGTGGTCGCTGGTCATCGGGACTCAATTGGAGGTGGGACTCATAATTGAGGACAACTCTGCTTCAGTCCATAAGATTCCAGGCCGAAGACAAATCCGGAGACGCCCCGAACGGTGGTGGGATACCAACCTGAGTGTGGTCTGTCATACAACAAGGAGTGATGGTCTAGGTTGCCATTTCTTTTTCATAGGACACCTTTGTTTCTCATCCACAGCACGCATTCGAATGATCCCTTCGTAGTGCGTCGGTTTTTTAAATTTTATTTTATTTTATTTTCTGAGAGTATTTCAGGGAGAGCCGGTGGTGGATAGTCTTCCGACAATAAAACATTTGTCAGATGTATAATAGTGTATTATCAATGAAAAATAGGTCCTAATTGTAACAGAACGCTACAGGTTTCACTTTAATTTTTCAAATATCACCGAACAATGTACGGATAATCTGCAAACTGATGACAGAGTATTTTGCATTGTTCACCATTTTATCTTCTGAAAAATACATGGATTCTGCCCTTTTAATGTGAACCCAATTCAGACATTATCAGTTTCTGGAATCCACACTATTTATAAGGCTTGGGGCAACGTCTAGATAACAATACAAGTTTGCCTGTGCAATAAAATTGCAACATACTCTGCTGAAAGTGATTTTTAGACTTTCAGTAGCTAGGAATGTGATACTATTCCTCATCTGACAAATACTGTGAAAGAAATTTTTCGTTTCAAAGATTTAGATGACAAAAGTACCTGTGAATGTGGATGGCTAAATAGTGATTCGTATGAGCAGCTAAGTAACGCCAATATAGTCAAAAAACGTGTGTTCGGTCAGGAAGAGAACGGAGATGATGTGATCGAGGAGTCCTTTACCATACACACTGAGGAAATGAAATGAATTCATTTGTTATTATAGTATGCTGGACAAAATTCGCTTGATTATACCAGTATTTTGAGAGTCCGAAAAAATGAGAACAGCCATCAGGAAAAAAAGTGAATGGAATACAGAAACCAAAAGAACTGGACGTTTATTTCCCAAATGTGAACTGAAAACTAGTGGTACAAAATGTAGTATGTTTTACGTACAATTTTTCAAATTCTTCAATTTTTTCAGCAAAGAGCTATTTTTATTAAAACGTGTTTTGGATTATCCAGATTTTTCAGTTATCCATACAGTCTCGAGACCACATCAACACGAGTGTCTGGTTGCTTGCTGTATTAGTTATTGGGAGGAAAAGTTTCTTTTAACTTCCATCGTATTTATAATACACCTCTTAACTATCAGTTTCACTTCTCAAGAATAACGTTGACAAATATCGCCAGGTACATACGAAACTATTTACTCTAGAACATTATGGTCTTCTGACTTTTCTGCACAGTTTTGGGCTCAAAGTTCTTTTTGGATTTTTGCAGTGTCTTCCATGAAAAATCTTTATTTCGTGTCTTTGTTTAGTGTAGCAGGGGCGTTTCTTCAGAAGAATCCTTACGAAATGTGCAAATAAAGCTAACAGTTGCACCGGTGCACTGTCTGAAGATGAACTAAAAACCAAAGGAGTTTTGTCCCAAGTACGGATTCGTATTGTATTTGTATTTTTTTATGTGAGAACACGAAAATTTGGTACGGTAATTACATTCAATAGTCGAAGCTGTAGTAAATAAATTGCACGTGAGGAGCTAGGAATGCATTTGGTGGCGCACACAGCGAAAGGATTTCGTGAACACAGCAACACTAAGAAAAGCTGATTTTTTAGCTAAAATACAACCAAAGAGGCTATAAAAAGGAGAAGAGAACTGTTATTGGTTAGCAGTAGTGATGGAGATAAGCAACAATATGGAGCAGGATCTTTTAAAAAACAATAACGGCAAGAAGTTTCAGATGAAAATTATAAACGTCTTCTCCTCAATTTATACATTTTCCACTACAGATACCTAATGGTTTAAAATTTTAACAGGTTCCTTCACTGTCATCCTCAAAGTCATGTATCAACAGTCATGAATATATGTCATTCGTCTGGGTGTGTTTTATGTACATTTATATGTTGTAGAAATTTTAATAAAAGTAAGAGTTAAAAAATGATAAAACATTTCGTATTAGCGCAAAACCCGTCATTGTAGATTGCTGGAATAACGAGACTGTCCTTAACATACGGTAGGAAATTCATATCACTGTCTTCAACAGTCTTTGAGAATATCAAAACATTAGAAACTTAACATGAGTGAAATAGGATCCCGGATCGCTCCTTAGCGGGGAGGTATTGCTAGAAGACGAAGGACAGCAAGGAACCATGGGAAGGTCATCATATATTCGTAGACGGAGAACGATTAGAGCAGTGTACTGAAAAGCAACTCGTTCTGCAGTTTGTCAACACTTGATGACTTCTGGCTCTTGTGAAGGAACGGCAATATTAATAGCCGATTGCAACAGGGATTGCTCAGATTATATGCAAATTACCTGAGCAGTCAACATCGAACATTCATCTCTGGGGATGAAGACGTGGAGCACAAATGGACCAAATCCGGATGCATCGTAAAACACACAGCCAAGGGAGGAAAGACCCGCTCTCATTCCATAACCATGTTAAAAATTTCTACGAAAGTAATGAAACCCTCATCGCAGATTTAAGGATCAGATCAAGAATTTTTTTAGTAGAGCTGAGCAATGATGTAGAACTTCGTTGGCCAGCGACAGCCCTATCACGAGCGGTCTAGAAGATTCCGGATAGGCGGGAGGCTGTGGAAATGGCTGAACACCAGCGTGGAGATAGGGGCTTTGAGCGGTCTTGGCACGTCCACACAGTGCATACGCCAAAAAAATTAGCAGCGAGTGACAGACCTCATTTTTTCTTTTTTCTGGCGTACATCTATGCTGTGATTTCATTTAGTTTAGAGCAGCTAGTTGGAGTTAGCTAACTTCCGCACGTATCACCTCCTGAAGCGTTCGTATTTAGAAATAGAATCGATGAAATTACGTAAGGTGGAGAGGCTCGGCTGGAAGACGTCCTCCTATTAGATGCCACAGAACTCGTTGTGGGAACTATTGAGGAACCGACATTACTTTCATGTTGGGAGTCACTTATTTCGGAACTCTCAGAGCCTGGGTGCGAATGACGTTTGCTGTGATTGATTCAGAAATGAGGGTGAATACGTTTTTACAGCGCTGCATGAAGCGTTTCGTTTGACACTACTGCTGTATTACGTTTGTCGCAAATTTCTAAAGTTGTTTTCGGTCTGGTAGAGGTGATTCACTTTGCTTTTGTTTTTTCTCCGATAAAAAAAATTGCTTACTAAAATTGTATCGAGTGCTTGAATATGACTCATTTTCTTCTAATGTTAACGAAATGTAACTATCTTTGCATTTTATCATTAAATATTTCACTAACTCATTGAATTCGGCGTCTTTATTCTAGGCGAGACGTCCAGGAGCAACTCGTCTCAATTTTGTGGTAAAATGGTGCTTTCTATTTATAGTACTCGTAGTTGCTTTTGTAGGGAAGGGTGGAGCTAAACGTTGCAGCGGTAAGATGCCACGTTCATCAACCCGCCCAGATACCGTTATGCTGTGACTGTGTGTGGTACTGCCACACAGAAAATTAAAAAATTGTGCTGTTGCAACTGGATGTTTTGTGTGAATCTTGTAGCTCTGAATTCGTTATAAGTTAATCACCGAATATTTAAACTGTTTACTGTTATATGTTTTTGGAGTGTTCCTGTACCGACAGTAATGCTACAAAATGGTGGTCCAAGACGCTCCAAGAAGCTCTTTGCCGTCAAAAAGCGAATTGAGGCCTGCTGTTACAGGAGCCTGGGGGCACGTTGATACGTTCTAACAAAGTCCGTAAGGTCTATGATCACTCAAAGAGTGGCGGAAAGCGAAATAATCAAAAACATTAAATCTGCATATTTGACTAGCTTTGAGGTAAAGGTAGCTGGAAAAGTAGAACATTTAAAACGAGAAGCTAAAGAAAAAATTACTAAGATACGTGAAGCAATAACACGTAAAAAAAATCATGCGTGTATGCCTATATGTAACAAACAACGTACGAGACGAGATCCTTCACCTTCAGGTTAAATGCTTCAGACCTTGGTAACAGTCAACAAGTAGTCAACAATGAGAGGAGTGTACGCAGTAGAGAGATGGACTCAATCAAAAAGTACCAAGAATCAGCCCTACTATTTTTGCCATAACCGTAAATCGAACAACAAAATTCAAGCGTTAAGCAATTATGTACTAATAATGGTTATTTGTTGTTGTTCTATTTATTCCTACTTAAGACATAAACTTCAGGGTAATGTTCATACCATCATTTCTACTGAAGTTCTACATAAACAAACACAAAGTCGTCACATTACCTCATTGTGACTTAGAAAATAATTTCTAAAAACATACCCTCCTGTGATTCTTGAAAATTTACCGGCTTACTGAATATTCTACGACTTTTCGAGATTGCGACCGGATCATGTCGACTTCTTGCCACAATATTTCGGCTGGCAACCATTCCGCCATCTTCATGTGAGTGTCCGCCGCTAATTCTCAGCTGAAGATGACTGAACAGTTGCCAGCCGAAATATGGTGGCAAGAAGTCGACGTGATCCGGCTGCAATCCCGAAACCTCATACAATAACCTATCATCCTGCTGTAGCACGTGCCACGCCGGAAGAGCTTGTTGTTACGAAACACATCACTTTAATACTGTTTAACGAGCAGTATGCGTACTCGACAAATACACATTAAATTTAAGATGTAAAGAAGGGATTGTCCCTCGAATATTCTTAACATAGGTATTTTGCACCTATATTTGTACAAAATTCGTTTGTAAGATTAAAAACTCTTACGACTATCGCCATCCTCCCCTACGCTTGACCAGCGCACAAATGCGTGAAGAGGTGGGGTAGTGAGAGACGACTGAATCACGAGAGGACCATTTCAGGTACGTGGTCAAGACAATACCCAATACATTCCGAACTCTGTTTTCTTTTACCGCCACACCTTCAACTTAAATCCGCCAAAACAGACAAAGATACTCGACTTTTTTTATTGTATGAGTGACGTACAATCACTGAAGTCAGTCCACAACTGTACACAGCCGGAGTTTAGACTGCATCTTTCAAGTATCTAACTGTAGGAAAACAAGATGTCAGCTGACATTCGCTTGGAGGATACTGAGAAAGAATAATCCATGGGTTACATTCCAGTTCTCCGACCAATTTTTGCCACTTTGGGGTCCTTATTAACAATGCGACCGTACGCCTACTTCCATTCGTAACTGAATATAGAATTCAAACGACAATAAAGAAATGGTGTTCGAAGCGAGATTAGAACCAGTGACATAAGAACTACAAAACTTTAGTGTTACACAATTTTTCGTTCAAACTTTTGTTTAGCAAAATTAACTTTACATAAACACATCACAGTAACATGAAAACAAAATCGGTTTATGAATTACTCTGCTGCCACTAGTAGGCCGGCATGTACATCAAATTAAGAACTCAGAGTATTTCTAGCACATCGTAAACATTGTAACCAATAATCGTTTCAGTCTTCAGTATGAAAAGCTGTGGAATCTGTCTATCCTCATGTGCTTGTATGGAAATTTGTGGGAATACACTGTTTGTTTTCCATCGGCTGCTTTTAAACTGTCGATAACTTTGAACAATATCCATTGGGGATTAACTGTCAAAATATAAAATGATTAAAAATAATTCTTCTCTGTTTTCGTGGATATCTCTTTGAACTTTTTGAAATTGACTTTTATTCAAGTTTCCTTTCATCTAGTCGTTTTCAGTTAGTGAAACACGTATGTTATGTGGCGGCGATGGCGAGGCATTGCAGAGTCTCTGACCAGAGAGCCATTTATCGTGGCTAGTCTGCGCTTGACCGCGCGAGAGTTGCGAGCGGTACTCTGTCAGTAGTAGTGGTGCAGTACAGTTGCGAGCAGTTCTCTGTGGGCAGTCTGTGAGCAGTGCAGTCTATCAGGTAGTAGCAGCCCAGTGCAGTTGTGCGTGAGGAGTCGGCGAGCATCGACATGGCACTCTGGTCAAGATTCAGGATGAGGTATATTATTTTTAAATGCGCTCAGCTAATAATGTAAATTAACTGTAACTAATTTGTGCAACAATCGCCCCAATAATAATTTTGGTTTTCAAAGCAATTTTTTAACAAAGAATTCTTTAATGAAAGAAATATTCCCTTGATATTCCTTAAAGAAAAGCTTCCCTTAAATTCAAAATTTCTGCAATCAATTTCCTCCAAGCTATGGCAAAAATAAATAAGAGCAGATGCAGCTTTACTAAGGTAAGAATTTCAGTTTAATTAATGAACAGGGCCTAAGATCGACATTTCGATCTGTTTGTGTTTTCATTGTCACTGAGATTTTATTATCACTGAATTGACTTTCATTTTTTTTGTGAGGAACTTATACTTGAGTCAGATTGCGATTCTCATTTTATTGTCATTAAATTTAATTGCTAGGGAGGTTACGCTTGGCTCCCATTCATTTAATATTTCTGTCTTTTAAAATTTCGGTGAGGGGGTTACATTAGTCACTTGTTTGTTACGTAATCGTACGTTTTAAGTAGTTTGATGATGTGTATTGATATACAGCCGAAAATCTTCCTTTTTTATTTTCTTGTGTCAATGAACAGACTGTTAGCCATTATTTAATCCAGTTCACAGCATTGTGTTTTGCGCTTGGGAACGGTACATCATGTGGCCACCTGCTAGCGATTGTGTTAATGGTCTCTAAAAGTTTTGTCTTTGGACATCTAATTTCCAAAGATGATACTTCGAGTTCTTTTGAGAACTGCGTATTATTGCTATGGAAAATTAGCTTTGAAAACTCGTAAGTTTGAAGGAAATTGACGAAAAAGCCTCTGTACTAAGATCGCCTTGTAATATGGTTTAATGGAAGAAGTGGAGAATATTGAAAGAAAGGCTGAATGTTAATTTTGATTAGATGAAAGCGTCATAGAGATGCTCTTCAGCCTATACTGGGAGACGCAACAGAAATATGTTCTTCGCCGCTTATAAATCACATGCATCAGGAAATATTACTTCCTTCCCCTAGTAACGACACTACTGATAAAACTGGAAAACTCTTTGCCTACATGAAAACTTAGAAACAGCCGTTCTGCCCGTCAAACACCCGCAGATTGGAAGAGGGAAAGGGAAATTACATTGGTCCAGAACCCTTCACCTTTCGCCAAATAAAGTAGGCCCTACATGACATATGAACTTCTCCCGGCGTGTCAGATGTTAAAATTCAGTAACTTAAGGGAATGTAGGCAAGTAACGCACTCGAGAACCAGCAATAATACGACAGGTGAACACACCGCCAGTTTCAAGCCTCAAATGAAACAAGAGTTCGCTGTCCAGGGAATGGGGGAGGGGGGGGGGGGGGCGGGAGGAGGCTATGGTAGTCAGTAAACCAAGTCACGGCGCGTGCAGAAACACAATAAACACCGTCAACAACTCTAGTGCCACCAAACAACCAAAGATGACAAGCCGGACATTATCGGTGGTGAAATATTAACCAACGCGTCTCTGTTGATTGAGAGGGCAGGAATCCAAGCAGAATTTAACGTAAAACATCCACCTATTTATAAGATAACTTGGAAATTTATCTCAATAAGCACTGTCCCAAAAGTTGGACCTGCAAGCTAGAATTTTTGCATTGTTGTACCCCCATTAGACGACTGGTTTAAACGGAGTAGTAAGCAATCACAGATTTTTTTCGGGCTGTTGCTTGTGTTCAATACACTGACCCTCAAAGATGCCAATCGTGTAACCGATATATGCCATGCCACGTGGTTCAACGTGTGATATCATATCTTGATAACATGTCATCAACGTCAGCGAGAAATATCTGAACGGCGCAGTATTATCCGTACTAAAGAAAGTTTGGAACTTTGCACCGACGCCTAGACATATTATCCCAACTGAGAGGGCCATTTGTGTTCACTCAGAGCGGATCCTGACACTGTTATATTACCCGCAGACAAGGACAACGCTAAAGTTGAGTTGAATATGCAGCATTATGTTCGAAAGAAGATGTAAGGCATGGCATACTCAGTACTAACGCGACAAAAAGTGTTAGAGGAAAACTAACAACCTCCTGAACAAAAGTTGCTTGTCGCAACAAACTAGCAAGAGTCGTAACTCTTATTGTGCTATCCTAGATTGTAAGACCTTCTGAAGATCCACAAGGAAGAGGTTCCTCTCAGGCGTATTGTAATTAACATTCGTCCTCCAACATAAAGGGTAGCAGAAAACTTGCCACTGTGTCGGGGCCACTTGTATTTCGGCGTGTACGTCACCCTAAGAGCTCAGCGTATTTCTCATGTCGGCTAAAAGGACTGCATTTTAAAGGCTAATATTTTTACTGATGTAGACACTCTTCATTAACATTCCTCCGTCTGATTCGTCACGGTTTATTGAGGTTAGGTTGGGTGTTGACTTAACGAACCTATTTCGACCTCATTGATTTCCACTAAATCATTACTCTGTTACCAGTTCTAGGAATGAAAAGATGGAGTTTTGACGAGGAGCCCTTTGTCACTTTTCATTGCCAAGCTGTCGATGGAAGATTTCAAGGAACGTGCTCTGGAGCTGGAGAATTTAAACCCGGGCCTTTTTAGATTTGCAGACGCCACTTATGTTATTTGGCCTTACGGCAGTGAGAATTAGCACAGCTTTTTAGCGCACCTTTATTCAATCCAAGAGAGTGTTCGCTTCGTTAAGAAGGCGAAAATAATGGCTTCCTTCTCTTCCTTGACGTGTTTATGGTCACGGCAGCTCAGTATTCTTGAAAGAGTAGAACTCAATAGTCCGCAGCTCGTGGTCGTGCGGTAGCGTTCTCGCTTCCCGCGCCCGGGTTCCCGGGTTCGATTCCCGGCGGGGTCAGGGATTTTCTCTGCCTCGTGATGACTGGGTGTTGTGTGATGTCCTTAGGTTAGTTAGGTTTAAGTAGTTCTAAGTTCTAGGGGACTGATGAACATAGATGTTAAGTCCCATAGTGCTCAGAGCCATTTGAACCATTTAGAATTTAATACAAGATGCAGTCAAATGAGAACAAGAGAGATGGAAAAAAGTAAGAAAATGCTTTATATTTCAAAAGAACTCGCCATAGCTGTATTTATCCCATTGTGGAACAAGAATCGATGGCTTCTTAGAAAACTAACGGTGCCTACGGAACCATGATTGTACTCTGGTGTGCACCTCTTAATCCGAAGCAAATCAGGGGCAACGAATTCTTTTTTCAGGGCTCCAAAATACGTCAGTAGCGTGGGAAGAGATAGGGACTACATGGAGGATATCCAAAGGCTTCCCAGCGCTGGCGTTCTGCAACAGTCTGTCGACTTTCCTGCAACATAATGATGCCCTTTCAACTACGCTGCTTGCCGGCCACGGTGGCCGTGCGGTTCTAGGCGCTCTAGTTCGGAACCGCGCAGCTGCTACGGTCGCAGGTTCGAATCCTGCCTCGGGCATGGATGTGTGTGATGTCCTTAGGTTTAAGTAGTTCTAAGTCTAGGGGACTGATGACCTCAGATGTTGAGTCCCATAGTGCTCAGAGCCATTTGAACCATTTTTGAACTACGCTGCAGAAGTTTCGCTAGGAAGCCCTCACACATCCTCGATAGAATACCGATCTCTCCCCATGCGAGCGCCGTATTTTTGGAGCCCTGGAAAGAGACATTTGTGGCCGTCGATTTGCTTCGGACGAAGAGGTCAGACTTGTACACTGCCAAAGGTCGATGGTGGCCTTGGACTCATTGACTTTCGCCGCAAATGTGCGGCCCTCCTGATTCACCGTATCGCCACTTTGCGTGAAACTGACCCAAGTGGGACAACAGCGGTTCTTTTCGACCGTTATCGCCCACAATCGGCGCGTGCACCGGTATGTTTGACACATATTCCGTTCCGGATGACGACAGTCAAGGACTATTACCTTAATCAAAGTTACGCCCTAACAGTGGCCACTGACAAGGCACGCACGTCGAAGCGCCTTTACCAGGCACTTCGAGGCCAGCCCACACCACATAAATTAGGGGACAGACGACCGTCGGTCATCTGGCACCAAGCTTGGGCTAATATCAACAACCCAGCCCTTCCCACGGATGTTTCAGCGCTATGGTATCGTGTCGTAAACAATTTAATACCCACTAATCATCGCCTGGCGGCCATCCGCCTACGGCCCTCGGCTGCTTGCGGCCGATGTGGTGACGTAGACACCAGAGAGCATCGTCTCTTATGCCCTCACGTCACAGAATTGTGGGATCTTGCACGTGTGCTATTAGCGCTGATCGGTGGGACGACACCAGACAATGTGTCAATCGACTGGTTCCTTACCCCTGATATTCAGACCAACCCCCGAACACGACGTAACGCAATGGTGTGGCTCTTGCGCCACACCATTTTCACGATCTATCATCTTTCCCTCACCGATGCTGTCTCTTTCATGGACTACCTGTGGAGCCAGGATCGCCAGGCGGAATCTGACCGGAAATATACCATTAATTTTGCAAGATTTCTGAAAGTTGCAATGGTTCACGGTTATCAAAAGGTGTTCCGGGTTGACTAAGGCACCTCGTCCAAGAATTGCCTGAGTTTACCCCTGGATCTTTGTCACTCGGACTTTCGAACTACCCTTGACTTGCCTATACCCAAGATTTGACATTGGCCTTCTGGGCATCACTAGAGTATGTTCTATGATACTGATAATATGGCAATTGGTAACATGGGAATTGTGTGACCCTTGTATGAAAAATTATTGGAAATTAGAAAACACGTAATCTATGTTAGAGGATTATTATTTCGTTAATTCCATGGGCGATGGGATTATCTCGCCAGTTTCGTTTTCATTTGTGTGTGCTGCCGAAAAAAAAAGAGGTGAACACCAGAGTACAATCACGGGTTTCGGTAGGCAACCCCAAATATTTTTCCGTGATGGCACTGGCCGTCTTGTCTCGCAGTGGGATAAAATGTATTAACTGACATAGCGATTAATTTTGAAACAATAAAATACTTTTACCATCTCTTTCATATTCATTTGATCGCCCCTTGTACACTATCATGCAACAGACTTTTTCCGTCATCAATGTCAATTCTTTATTAAACCACAACCTTCAACCTTCTGGGCACTCGCAGTCACACTCGTTGTCAATATATGAAACTTTTGTAAGCGCACCTAAACAAGCTAATTTTTTCTTCCAATTTCGCCTTTTTTTATGGTCACCGTGCTTTCAATTTTGTTGCATGAGTGGTGTTTCATGCGGTGATCACTTCGTTGGGTGTAGCTGTTTAATATTCTTCTTTCTTTTTGCCTCACCGCACACGACATTCCAACTTTCTTTACTGTAAATATAATCAATTTTGGAAAACTATCAACTTCAGTGCCACTGTGTTTACCTTGCTTATTTCCGTTCGTAGAGTATTACACGCATCAAAAAAAGGTTTGCATCCGCTCCGTTGCGAGAGTTCCAGAACCTGTACAGAAAATTGGAATAGAGATCAACATAAACATCATTTCCGCCCTTTTTATTGCTCATAAAACCACACACTGCATGTTGTACCACCTCCAGAGGTGGTGGTCGAGGTTTCTGAATACACAGGTACCTCTAATACCCAGTAGTACGTTCTCTTGCATTGATGCATGCCAGTATTCGTCGTGGCATACTGTCAACGAGTTCATCAAGGCACTGTTGGTCCAGATTGTCCCACTCCTCAACGGCGATTCGGCGTAGATAGCTCAGAGTGGTGGCCGGGTCACGTCGTCCATAAACAGCCCTTTTCAATCTCTCCCAGGCATGTTCGATAGGGTTCATGTCTGGAGAACATGCTGGGCACTCTAGTCGAGCGATGCCGTTATCCTGAAGGAAGTCATTCACAGGATGTGCACGATGGGGGCGCGAATTCTCGTCTATGAAGACGAATGCCTCGACAATATGCTGCCGATATGGTTGCATTTTCGGTCGGAAGATGGCATTCACGTATCGTACAGTCGTGACGGAGCCTTCCATGACCACCAGCGGCGTACGTCGGCCCCACATAGGGCCACCCCAAAACATCAGGGAACCTCCACCTTGCTGCACTCGCTGGACAGCGTGTCAAAGGGTTGCCTCGAAACACGTCTCGGACGATTGTCTGGTTGAAGGCATATGCGACACTCATAGGTGAAGAGAACGTGACGCCACTCCTGAGCGGTCCATTGAGCATGTTGTTGGGCCCATCTGCACTGCGCTGCAAAGTGTCGTGGCTGCGAAGATTGACCTCGCCATGGACGTCTGGAGTGATGTTGCGCATCATGCAGCCTACTGCGCACAGTTTGAGTCGTAATACGACGTACTGTGGCTGCAAGAAAAGCATTATTCAACAAGGTGGCGTTGCTGTCACGGTTCATCCGAGTCATAATCCGTAGGTGGCGGTCATCCACTGCAGTAGTAGCACTTGGGGGACCTGAGTGGGGCATGTCATCGACAGTTCCTGTCGCTCTGTATCTCCCCTATGTCCGAAGAACATCTCTTTGGTTCACTCCGAGACGCCTGGACGCTTCCCTTGTTGAGAGTTCTTCATGGCACAAAGTAACAATGCGGACGCGATGGAACTGCGGTATTGACCGTCTAGGCATGGTTGAACTACAGACTACACAAGCCGTGTACCTCCTTCCTGGTGGAATGACTGGAACTGATCGGCTGTCTGACCCCCTCCGTCTAATAGGTGGTGCTCATGCATGGTTGTTTACATCTTTGGACGGGTTTAGTGACATCTCTGAACAGTCAACAGGATTGTGTCTGATACAATATCCACAGTCAACGTCTGTCTTCAAGAGTTTTGAGAGCCGGGGTGACACAAAACTTTTTTGATGTGTGTATCAATTTTTATAACATTTATTTAAATGATACAATACTAAAATATCACAAATCGTTAAATGAGTTCATTTCTTTTCCTTCATTAACATCCATTCTTATGACACTTTCCACGCACAACGTTTTCCTGGTGCAATGACATTCGGTCGAGAGTACAGTTGGGGCATTTAACCAAGATCTTAGGCTACAAAATGATGTATTCCATGTATCACTTGTAATATACCAGAAGTAGCCGAAAATAGACTAGGTAACTATAGTAACGGAAACTCTTTCGGACATGCTCACGTTGGCGTGAGAAGACGCCACGATAAAATCGTGCACGACGAAAGGTATCGCAATCAGACGATGAAATTTCATCATAAGAGGAAAAATTCAATGGGCGTGGAAGATTCTGTCATCTGCTAGAAACTGCTGTGTGTAGCTCGTCTTATTATTACAATTTGTAGTACAGTTGAAGTTAGTTAACGTCGATTAGTACATTTCACAATATTGATAATCGCTTTTGTCATAGATGGTACGTTGTACTAGCATACAAAGAAATATAAATAATGATTTCTTTTGTGACTACAGGATGGGAGAAATATAAAATATTTCTCTGTATACAGGTATTAACTATGCAAGGCATCACAAATCAATGTTTTTTCACTGATGATCTTCCTATATTCCATATTTTCAGAGGCAAAACTCTAATGAAGATAGCAAAATTTTTGTGACATATATCTGACTAAAGACAAACAACGGTGTTTTCTATCCTAGGCGAGGAACAAAACCAAAACGATCGAGCAAAATAAGAGCTTTAATTGCATAATAACTGACATTAAATTAATTTGCAGTTGATTTTGTACCCGTTAAATAATTTGTAAGCTGCACTCAAGATAGCGTGTTTGATCACAACAAGATAAAAATTGAGGGAACGTGGTAGTCACCGCGGCACTTGCTGCGTGTTTAATTCATCAGTAATTGTGTTCTTCGAAGTTTCTTTTCTAGTAATCGAGAAAAATCTCTTAGTTTCGAATTACAAGGATACTTAATAAGTAATACGTATCAAGTACGTATATGTTTTATATTAACAACTTTGTTCCAGGTTAGGAGATTTCCTTCTTCCTCACGCTATACACACCCATATATTTCCAGACTCAAGCATATTGACGTACCTCTAGCTAGTCCTGGTTTCCAGTGGCGTATGATATTGCGAAAGGTATGATATTTGTCTAATTTAGAAACTGAACCATTTCTTTCAGACACTTGTTTCGTTAACAGTTTCACAAGGTTGCAAGCTTGTAAGCTGACAAAAAATGTATACAAGCCTGGTCATTTTCTGTTACATCTGTTCGTTACCGATTATTGGCGTTTCCAGCTGGTAGAAGTGGTAGTGTAAGACTGTTTACACAGTAATCTTGAAGGTAGAGTAACCAAGAGAACATCGGTAGGCCACAAATAAAGAATTTACTATCAGCAGTTTACCAAATGCTGTTACTGTACGCTTAGAAGAAACTACGATGTTGAGAAACAGCGACCGTTTTCTGAATATGGTAGCTTGAAAGGTGAAACGATGGTGAACTATTTAATCAGTTACAACCGAGTTACTTGAGCAAGCTGAACCGCTGAAAATGCAGGGCTGCTTGGATAAAAACGACCAGCGAAAGCCACGTGTGACTTTTCTTAGAACATATAAGGATTTACACGTATTGAATTCAGATCACTGAAGAATTTACCTAATCGAACAAGTACATACGTTTAGGGTTGAGATACAGAAAACAAAAAGAAGCTACATGGAACGAGGCCTTAGGACTTGAGCCACTGGATGAAAACGTTCATCTCAATTTTGACACAAAATGCGAATTGACGAAGCTGCGTTGTTATGGTGGAGGAATAACAAAATTTCTTACCACAACTCTGATGTCTTTTTAAGAATTTTCTCTTGAATCCTTTTCAGTTGTTTTTTCCATAATAATGATGAACGACTTTGAGGCAAATTATCGAACCTGCATTTCGAGTTAAATCTGAAATAAACTTTGAGTATCATTTCGACAACGGTTAACCACAGTTGTGCCATTTTTGGGCTTGAAGATCATTTTCCACCCAACTGTGATGACTGGATCTTAATGCGGTAGCTCTTTGTATTACATTCATCTCTTGTGACAATCGTCATCGCCAACCAGATCAAGAAGTTTCATTCCATTTAACTTCTGCTTCTCGACTATTAAACGAGAAGCTACCATTGCTACAAATCAAAGCATATTCAATTTTTCTGCTGCAATCTCATGCCACAATGAACTGAAATTTCAGTTTCTTCCACACGAATTCTAACGCAAGATGTTTGATGTGTATGATATCATTGCTTTCTGAATGTGAACGTCCGTAGCTGATGTCGAAAGTCTTCCTGATTGACTATCATCTTCAATCGGTTCGCACCGGCTGCTGAATTGAGAGAAACATGATAAGCTGCTCTCGGCATTCAACTTAAGCATCTAACCTTGTTCCAAAGATTGCAATTATTGCGTAAATGTTAAAAATGTGCTTTGGGTAACTACTGCCACAAATAATACATTGAATAAGTCAGTACGGATGTAGTACAATCTTTCTCTTTAACAACCACACCTCGGAAACTAAATTAGACATCAGAAATGTGAAAAAAATTAGGTTATTTCAGATGATGTTCCGGATACGCTGTTGAAAATGGTACGACACCAGGTCACTCTTTGCCACATAAAGAACCACTTTTTTCTACACAATTTCTTAACAGTTTACGACCTTCATGCCCCGTACCCTTCGATAAATATCGGGTGTTCCAAACCATTTAGGGTCGAAATTTGCAACGATATGGGTTCCTAAACCGAGCATTATGACATAGGCAATGGACTCGAGCGACATGAGGCTGTATGAGGCCGCGGCAGATTTCTACATCTATACTCCGCAAGCTTCCTAAGGTGTGCGGAGTGTACTTTGCGCACCATCGTCATTTCCCCATTTGCTGTTCCGCTCGCGAAAGGTGAGCAGTAAGAATGTTGGTAAGCCTCTGTGTGATCTTGAAACACGTATGTAACGCAGCAGCGATGGCGAGGCATTGTAGCATCTGTGACCAGAGAGGTTGCGCTTGACCGCGCGAGTGTTGCGAGCGGTTCTCAGTCTGTTAGTAGTAGTCGTGGCGAGTCAGTAGCAGTCAGTCAGTCGTTGCGAGTCTGTCAGTGCAGTCGTTGCGAGTCTGTAGCTCTGTCTAGTTGAGAGCAGTACTCAGTCGGTAGTCGTCATGCAGAGCGGTCGGTCAGTAGTAGCAGCCCAGTGCGGTTGTGTGATGTAGGCGGTCGGCAACACTGGTCAAGATGAGGAATAAGGTATACTGTTAATTAATATAATCATTAGATAATGAAAAATTTTATTTATTGTAATTATTCTCCAACAAGTCTCCCAATAATAATTTTTTATTTCAAAAGCATTTTCTCAAAAATTTAATTTTTTATTGAACTCAAGATTTCGTTGCACTTCCCATTTCATTCCACTTCTTTTGAAGAAAAATTCCATTAAAATCACAAAAAAAGAGAATATTATTATTTGCAATGCAGTTCCTTCAAGCGGCGCGCAACAACAAGAGCAGATATGTGACATCGATTTATTCTGAGGTAAGACTTTAATTCTGATTGTTTTACACAGGGCCAAAGACCGATATTTCGGTTTAATTGTATTTTCTTGTCACTGAACGGACTTTAAATTTTGTGAAGAATTTATATTTGAGTCAGATTGCGAATTTCACATTTTTGTTGCCATTGTCAGTACATTTCATTGTGGGCAGGTTACGCTTAGAGTAGTGTCCATTAGCATCCTTAAATAATATTGTTCATTCTTTAAAAAATTGCGGTGGGGAGGTTACACTTGGCGACCCTGCCAGGATCGAATTTCGTTGAGAGTCTTTTGAGCGACAGTCAGATATCTGCTCTTATTTGCTTAGATATAATTAGGATTTGGCGCTACGCTTTTATTAATCTTGTGACTTTCTTTCTACAGGTCAACGGCAATTGTTGCTCTGTTGTATTTGTGTGTTACTTTTGCATTTGTGCTTATTTGTTTTTGAATAATTGTGACTATTGTTAAAATGCCGCGAAAGACTGTGAATAGTGTATCGCGAGGTATTTTGAATGAAATTACCGACTCAAACAACTTTACCGATAGGACATATGACACGCAGTGTAATCATGACAATCCTGCGTCCACTAACAATCAGTGCATTCCAACCACTAGTGATGACTTTTACCCTGATAATGAACAAACGAACTCAATTGTCTCGTCTGTTAATTTGACGACAATTGATGACGCAGAGCGGTCTATAGTAATGAGCGCTGCCGAGCTTAACACACCCGATTTAGAAAATCTAAGTAATGTACAGACAAATTTGTCTAATGAAAATGAACAGATCACACAAAGTAGGACAGATTTATTTAATTCCGAAACAATGACTGATAGTATACATTTGACTGACAAACCTTTTTGTAAATCTCAAAATGACCAAATGGTTACAGAAAGTGAAACAATTCCAGATCCACTATTGAACAGCATAGAGAATAGAAATGCTGACCTTGAGTCGAATCCAATTATGGCTTTGTTGCGACAAATGAGTAAACAACTTAATGAAAATAGTGTAGATAACAAACAATTTAAAGAGAATTTCAAACAACTTAGGGAAGATAACAAACACTTAAATGAGAAACTTGACAATAATGACGAAAATCTCAAACAACTTAGTGAACAGGTCAGACAACAAAATGAAAAATTTGACGACAATTCGAGGCAGCTTAGTGAACAAATTAAAGCTGTTGCCGCGCAGTGTCATGACACTAAGGAACAGTTGCGCGCGGAAATTGAGGCGTGTTCACAAAAAAATAGCGAAGAAATTAAATCTGTTGCGCAAGAATTAAGAGAAATGCAAACAGTCGCAACAGAAACACTCAGAGACGAAATTAGCGGAGTCGCTAAACAATGCTCTGAAAAAGCTGCACAATTACGGGACGAGTTTAAAGCAATGACGGTAGAACTTTCGCGCACTATGGACGCAAAGATAGACGCGAAATTCGAACAGCAGAACACTCAGATTAACGAGCGCTTTAGTCAGCACATACAGAACAGTAATACGCGTTTCCGCAGATTTATTCAAGATCAAAACAAAGTAAAACGACAAGTCATGGAAACAATCACTGCACAGAGACAAGAGGACAAACGTAAAATATTCGCGAAAGCGAAGACGTATGTAGACAATAATATTACTACAGTGTCCGACAAAATTAATACCATAGAACAATTGAACGCGGAATTACGGGATGAAATTTCTGATCTTAAAGCAAAAACAGATACACACACAGTAAATATTCAAACAGTGACAGATAGATTCGAACAACTAGATCTAACACAGGATTGCGATGTCATCAAAGCTGATGTTAAAAAACTGAGCGAAACTACGCGCAAGTTGCAAAAACAGATTAATGCGTCTGATTCTAAAACCGATGATCAGGTTAAAATACTGACTGAAAAATGTGATGAATTGGCCAGTCGTATTGATGTTATCGAAAATACTAATGACAATAAATCGGACGATACTGCACCGGTTTCTTTTATCCAAACACCTGAATTTCAAAATTTACAGCAGACAATTAATGAAATCGATTCATCTAACAACACGTTACGTCGGAAGTTATCAAATTTACAACAAGAAGTAACAGAGATGAAAAACATGTCAGTTAATAACATACCACAACAGACGCCACTTTATGAACATGTGTCAGACTCACGCAGCGTGTATAATGTGAACAATTTACAGAGACTACGCGAATTAAAATCCGAAAAGCTACGCGACTTAAAATCTGAAAAGCTATGCAACTTGAAATCCGAAATGACACAGACGAACAGATTCACACACAAACCTGAACGTGTTCTCAAACTGAGTGACGAGAACGTAGATTACGAGCAATTTTTATCCGACAGAAAATGTAAAGAATTTAATAATGGCAGAACACAGATACGCGATTTGCACTGTATACGACAATTTATCTTTTTACATTCACCGCTATTACCTGTAATGCAGAAACTAGCTTTGAACTTGCGACAATCTGCTATTGTATTTTCATCAGTATTACCTATTATGCAGAAACTGGAATTAGCAAGAATACAGCGATTTACTTTTGGAATTTTACCGCTATTGCTTGCAACGCAAAAGCTAAAAATTATATGCAGTGCGTAAAAGACCTCAGGGGATTCATTACGCTTTAATGAATATGTGCCGTAGCGAGCATAGGGCCCCGAGCTGTAGTAGTGCTGTTTCATCTTTAGTTTTCTGCACTGCTGCCTTCTCTTCTACTATCCTTTATATCTATCAAAACTGCTCTTTAACTATTGCTCTACGTAGTATTAAGAAACGAGTAATGAAAACCGGATATGACAAATCTTTACCGAATGTGACAATTCAGTAGGCACTCCCGTAATGACAACTACCGCCGTAATTTTAATAACAGATAAAATCGTAATCATCAGAATGTGTAAAATTTTGAGCAATCGGAACCACATTTTTGTAACAATAGATGTTTTTCACCACAATAGCATGAAAGTCAGCCGCTTAGCATATCTAACCAACAATGCAGTCTACAAGGTCAACCAAACTTTAATGTTTCGCCGCGTGCACGTATAGTCCCAGCTCCAACAAATAGTAACGCAAGGCAGCAAAGAAATAACTACGTACAGACAACACACTATTTCAACTCGTATCGCAATGCGCCGTATAGAAATTACTATCATGACAGACGTAAAAATAACGAGCACAATTTTCAGCGTACATTTAATAACAGTCGATATTATGAGCAGCAAGAACATTAGCAACAACATATTATCACGAATGAAACAGACAATAGGTGTCATCGATAGCGTAATACGTCAGTAAGAAATAACAGAGCAGTTCAAATAGTCGAAATGCCACAGCATCCTCCCGTAAATAATAGTACGTACGACAGAATTTCACCAGACACAGTACAGGTTTTATATTACAGTAACGCAAACATTATTTTTGACACGCAGAATTTTGCTCACGAGAATGTTATTTGAAAAATGCTCTGTTGAATGCTCCACTATTATCGCACCCAGATCTTACTAGAAATTTTTCCATTGCTACCGACAGTTCCAACACCGCTTTAGGCGTACACATTTTCCAGGAAATCGAAGAAGATGGTTCTATAGTAATTAAAAACATCGCATTTGCAAGCCGCATTTTGTCACCCGCTGAACGAAATTGTTCTGTTACAGAACTTGAAACATTATGTGTTGTATGGGCTTTTACGAGATTTCGGCACTTTCTTTATGGCAGACATACCACTGTTTACACAGACCATAGAGCTATACAATTTTTGCTTTCAGCTAAATTTACTCACGACAGATTAAGTAGATGGAAACTATATTTACAAGAATTTAATTTTACGATTGTTCATATTCCCGGCACACAAAATGTTATAGCAGACGCACTATCGCGTTCTCTCAGCAACAATCAGCAAGACGTAGCAACCCACTTCTGCAAAGCAAATTTCAGTGTCATGTACATTCAACAAGTTGCATTTGAAAATTTCATTTCGTCGTCATTACGAGACATAGTATTCTTTTTTTTTCTTTCACATGCTTTGGTCAGCTGCGCGAGCTAATGCTTCTGTCCGTCAGCTGTGTTGTCTTCTGCTGTCACTACCAATTTACGACACTCACAAAACACAAACAAATGTTTTTCAGCAAATGATTAATTTTGACACGTGCAAACTATTACGGATAGTAACAAAGTAGAATCGGAACACAAAAGAACATGTCCGACCTCACTACCATGTTTTTGCTACATCTTTGTCGCTGTTGAACTCACTTCAACATTTGTTACTTTCACTCCGTTACGCAAAGCTACTGCTAAAACTGTTTCGAAAGCATTTGTAAAACATTTTCTATCTCATGTAGGGCATGT
This sequence comes from Schistocerca americana, assembly GCF_021461395.2. Taxonomy (NCBI): domain Eukaryota; kingdom Metazoa; phylum Arthropoda; class Insecta; order Orthoptera; family Acrididae; genus Schistocerca; species Schistocerca americana. The sequence continues at coordinate 106,592,885 of NC_060126.1, forward strand.
AATGAAAGTAATTTCCGACAATGGATCACAATTTCGTAGTAGCGTATGGACACGCATGTTACGAGCCAGAAACATTTCTCCGATCTATATATCCAAGTACCACGCTTCTTCGAACCCCTGTGAAAGATTAATGAAAGAAATTGGTAAGTTGTGCCGAATATACTGCCACAAAAGACATATTGATTGGGATACATACATACTCTCATTCCAAGATGTAATTAATTCCATACCAAATGAATCCACTATGCTATCTCCGTTTGTTATACTGAAAAACGTTGAACCGCCGAACAAAATTAAAGAATTAGTAGAATTTCCCAAAAGTCGTCGCCTACGACACCACGAAATAATTGACATTGCGCTGAAGAACATCAAACGTGCCGCAGAGCGCCGGAGAAGACAGCAAAAACAGGTTTGTAAACGCCGAGACTTTCACGTTGGACAGAAAATATTAGTGCGTACACACTATTTATCCAGCAAATTAAAAGGTAAGTGCAGTAAATTTGAACTTCTATACGCAGGTCCATATCGGATTCGCAGTATCCCTCACCCCAATGTTGTACACGTCGAAACTTTGAGAACCAGAAAATCGAAAGGCAATCACCATATATCAAACATTAAACCGTTTATTGAGTGAAACCACTGTATGATTCAACACACTATGATGCCATTTATTAATGCAATTATATTCACATGACTAATTACTGATGATTATCGTATTTTTTCTTGGCAAGTGCCCGGCAAGGTAAGGTTAGCAGGTCGCTTTTCTTGTCGTTACACATCAGACCGTGCACATTTTCCACTTTTTTTGTGTGTATGATTGTACTCCAGTTTTGTTTGTATGCACTATGAAATAGTTAAGATATAACACACACCAGTCGACTTTGACATTTTTTTTGCCTTATGACATCTCAACATCGTGACTGTTTCACATTTTTTTTGCTACTGCATTGTATTATTCTGTGTACATTTTTGCATCTGAACACTGTCAACGTCTTTAACATATTACGTTTTCTGTCATGTTATGCTGTATGGTTAATTGTGTCACCATAAACCAGTCATTATTTAGTGGGTATATGATTTAAATGCAAGACATTAATCTCTGTTCATCAATTTCAGAAAGAAATGATGTATGTAAGAAATAAATTCAACAGAAATGGGAATTTCACCTACGGAATAAACGAAAGGAGATGCAATAACTTTATGAGGAAGAGTAAATGGATCAGGATTAACAAACATTAACAAGAATATACTGTACTCATCACAGAATAGCAGTCTTAACTAATTTTTTCTTTCAGATTACAAGGTGATTGATGCAGGCTGTCAGAGAGAGCTACACATCTTAGTTTTAGTGATGAAATATGCTAGAGATAAGGAATAGTTATGTAATGAGTAATGAAGTGATTTTTTGCAGATGATAGTGAATACTGATGAATAATGATGAAGGAAATGGTATTATGAATAATGAAGTTTTTCTTTACAGGTGATGATAATGGTGAAGTTATGATGATATGGATAATGAAGTTTTTTTTTCTTTACAGATGAGGATAATGTTGAAGTAATGTATTTATGCTACGTAGTTATTTAAGTATTTGTTGCAGTTTGCTTTGACAGCAGGTGTTACATTGCATAGTAGGATGACTGAAAGTTTTGGAAAGGACAGCTATGAAACACATTTTTATACACATTTCACTACCTGTTAATTCGAAGTTCACTACTTTTCAGCATAGTGTGCGTTTCTTCTTTCAGGTCAATAATCCGTTTTTGTATTTTTTCCAGGAGAAGCCTTTCATGATACTTACTAAACCTGTTAGTTATTATACCTGTTCTAGTACTTGCATTTTTATTTTTTACCCATTTGTGTCTATCGCTTATAAATGTGATCACATGTACTGCCTTGTTACATAACCTTGCTACAGCTGACTCATGACGAATGACGTTACCTATCCTCATTTGCAGCAATAGGTCAAAAGCAAAAAGTATTATGCCTCAGCAATTAATTATCGATCCCAACGCAATGCATTGCTAACAAAAAAAAAAATTATAAAATGTATTAACAGTCCCAAATAGTGATACCAGTTTGAGAAAATTCTGAATAATACTGATCAACTCTGAATAGCATGTCACTTGAGTAATGACCTCTTAATGAGACTATATTCAAAATAATGCTTTGTCACTAGCTAATAACTGCCACTGTTTGTTGTAATGATACTACTTATAATGCTTGTGATTACTAATGATTTGACTGTAATTAACTGATTTTAATAATGCCTTTGTAATGATCTGAATACTACTGAATGAGGAACACTGTTTATTGTAATGAGTACTTGTAATGCCCATGATTATTAATGCTATGACTGTAATTAACTGATTTTTAATAATGACTTCGTAATAATCTGAATAATACTGAATGATGATTCTATTCAATACTTGCTGGCCACTGAGTGCCAATAATTAATGTCACTCCACGAATTGTTATTAATTATGCCATTGATTAGCTCTTGTTTCCAATGTTGATACTTTGTTGTTGGAAATGAATGTGACTGTTTCATAATGCTTTGTAATTAGGAAAAGACTAATGATTCTTAATAGATTGGAATGACACATAATTAATTAACTATGGTACTGTTTAGTAATGCTTTGTAATTAATTAAGGCTAATATTTCTTACTATATTGAAATGACAAATGATTAATTAATTAACTGTAATTAGACGAATGATTAATTAACGACAAATGATTAATTAATTAACTGTAATTAGACAAGTGATTAATTAACGACAAATGATTAATTAACTGTAATTAGACAAATGATTAATTAACGACAAATGATTAATTAACTGTAATTAGGAAAAGGCTAATGATTATTGGAATGAAAATGATTAATTAACTGTAATTAGGAGAAGGTTAATGATTCTTAATTATACTCTGTAACTGAAAAGAATGCAATTATTTCATAATGCTTTGTAACTAGGAAAAGAAGACTACTGATTCTATGTACAACAATTAATGAACATTTTTCTGTAATACTACATACTTGGTACAGAAATGTTCAATAACTGGGCTATGAATGCCACAAACCACTAATTAAGTCTGTAATTGTCGATATTATGTGACTTGATGTCCTTCACCTCATAAGCTGACTACCCTGAATTACTGCAATGTCCATTTGTCCTGTTTATCCCAGTGATCATGGAGCACTATATTTGGTTTTGCACTAATTCTACGTTGGTGTGCCTTGTAAGAGTGTGGTGTTGACACGACATGCTGTCCACCACCATGAGCGATGAAGACATTATTATGGTCCCACTATTTGGTGTACGTAATGTACTGCCAAAATAAAAACATGGAACATTACTACGACAGTTCGGTGTCTTGGCTACACTGATAAATTCTGATGGGAAAAGAACTTCAAGTTGTGTCACTTGGTGTTGTACTTCTGTGGAAAGATATGGACTTTCAGAACAGCTGTGTGGAATCTAAAGTGCTACAACCATGATGCAATCCTTCCCTTTCCTATCCTGATTCTTGTCACATAAAGAAAAATTTTGGTAACATCATTTATGTTCATAGGTTATACATTTTTCGATTCGCTGAACTCCAATGCGAGTACACTTATGTCACTTGTCAACATAATATTTTTTGCCAGTCTGTTTATTTATTATGAATATGCTAAAGAATTTTTTCAGTGCCTGTGCACTTTATCTGTCAAATAATTTGTATATACTTTTCTGATTTGCTACTATGTTTTGTACTCACATTTTGTCTTTGTCTGATATATTTTGTACTTAGTGCGTGTGCACAACATTTACTTTATGTACTACATCTAATTATTCTTGCCAGTCTGTTTATTTGTTCTGCATATGCTAAAGAATTTTTTCAGTGCCTGTGCACTTTATCTGTCAAAAAAATTTGTATATACTTTTTTCTGATTTGCTACTATGTTTAGTATTCACATTTTGTCTTTGTCTGATAATATTTTGTACTTAGTGCGTGTGCACAACATTTAAATATTCTGTAAGTTGTAGGATTTTGTTAATTAAAGAAAAATTTTGCCGCGATTGGCAAGTCCAAATGACTCACCATCGCTGCCAAATTTTTGCCCCCCCAGTGGAGGGTTATGAAACACGTATGTAACGCAGCAGCGATGGCGAGGCATTGTAGCATCTGTGACCAGAGAGGTTGCGCTTGACCGCGCGAGTGTTGCGAGCGGTTCTCAGTCTGTTAGTAGTAGTCGTGGCGAGTCAGTAGCAGTCAGTCAGTCGTTGCGAGTCTGTCAGTGCAGTCGTTGCGAGTCTGTAGCTCTGTCTAGTTGAGAGCAGTACTCAGTCGGTAGTCGTCATGCAGAGCGGTCGGTCAGTAGTAGCAGCCCAGTGCGGTTGTGTGATGTAGGCGGTCGGCAACACTGGTCAAGATGAGGAATAAGGTATACTGTTAATTAATATAATCATTAGATAATGAAAAATTTTATTTATTGTAATTATTCTCCAACAAGTCTCCCAATAATAATTTTTTATTTCAAAAGCATTTTCTCAAAAATTTAATTTTTTATTGAACTCAAGATTTCGTTGCACTTCCCATTTCATTCCACTTCTTTTGAAGAAAAATTCCATTAAAATCACAAAAAAAGAGAATATTATTATTTGCAATGCAGTTCCTTCAAGCGGCGCGCAACAACAAGAGCAGATATGTGACATCGATTTATTCTGAGGTAAGACTTTAATTCTGATTGTTTTACACAGGGCCAAAGACCGATATTTCGGTTTAATTGTATTTTCTTGTCACTGAACGGACTTTAAATTTTGTGAAGAATTTATATTTGAGTCAGATTGCGAATTTCACATTTTTGTTGCCATTGTCAGTACATTTCATTGTGGGCAGGTTACGCATAGAGTCATGTCCATCAGCATTTCTAATTAGTATCGTCCTTTTCTTTTAAAATTTTTGTGGAGAGGTTACACTTGGCTCCCATTTCTATTAAGTATTGTCCATTTTCTTTCTTTTAAAATTACGGTGGGGGGGTTACAATCTCTAATGTCTGTTATCATATCTTCACAGCCTTTTCCCGTGACATTTGTAGGAGGATGCAAGCTGTTGGCTGACTCTTCAAGGAAAGTACTCTCACGAGAATTTAACAGTTAATCGCATCTCTTGTAGCGCCTACTACCGAAGTTGCATGAGTCCTTCTGTGACGCTTTAGCAGTCATTGAACGATCCTGTGACGAAACACTCTGCTCTCCTTTGCATCTTCTATAAGTGTAGACTGGTATGGATCCCAGAGTCACGAACAATATTCGAGCACTGGTCGAATGAGGCACATCCGTGGATACACTACTCTTCCTGGGTATTCTTCCTATGAAACTCTAACTGCCCTTCGGCAAGCTTGTAATCATACAATAACATTTGTCTATGTTAAGGGTCGACTGATAATTCCTGAAGCCGAGTGTCGATCGTCTGCATGTCTACCTACAGATCGCTACAATTTTCTAGCGTTGCAGAACACTAATATGAGGTGTGCGCACCCTTCGCCTTTATGACGTCTTGAACTGTGCTGGGGACCGTTTCGATGAGATGTCTGAATGTCTGAAGGAATGACAGGCCTTTCTTCGTCAGGAGCCTAAACCAGAGAAGGTAGTGATGTTGGACGCTGGGGTCTGAAGTGAGGTCGATGTTCTAACATAACCCAAAGGGGTTCCGATAGGTTCAGCTCGGCATTTTCGATCAGACAGTGCATATACAGCAGCATCGACCTCGAAAAGGCTAATGGAGTTAGCTGCGTTAGACGCCAACTCATTTATTTATAAATTATCGACGTTTCATAACAAGAGCCTTTCGCAACAATCTAGGTGACGCTTGATAAACAGTACACAATAGTCTGTGAAGTGACCAGGGTTTTTTCAACAATTTAAATTTTATGACCGGTTGTCGAAGACGAAAGATTGCCATTGACAGTTAAGGCTACATGCAGACATGCGTTTAATATATACTGGAGCGGGATATAGTGTTCTGAAAATCGAGTGAACATTCAGAGACAAGTTTTGCAATAGGCAGCATCGGCATACACTATGTGATCAAAAGTATACGGACAGCCCCAAAAACATACGTTTTTCATATTAAGTTCACTATGCTGCCACCTACTGCCAGGTACTCCATATCAGCGACCTCAGTAGTCATCTTGAGAGAGCAGAATGGGACGATCCGCGGAACTCACGGACTTCGAACGTGGTCAGGTGATTGGATGTCACTTCTGTCATATGTCTGTGCGCGAGATTTCCACACTCCTAAACACCCCAAGGTCCACTGTTTCCGATGTGAAGTGGAAACGTGAAGGGACACGTACAGCACAAAAGCGTACTGGCCGACCTCGTCTGTTGACTGACAAAGACCGCCGACAGTTGAAGAGGAACGTAATGTGTAATAGGCAGAAATTTATCCAGACCATCACACAGGAATTCCAAATGGCATCAGGATCCACTGCAAGTACTATGACAGTTAGGCGGGAGGTGAGAAAACTTGGATTTCATGTTCGAGCGGCAGCTCATAAGCCGTGCGTCACACCGGCAAATGCCAAATGACCCCTCGCTTGGTGTAAGGAGCGTAAACATCGGACGATTGAACAGTGGAATAACGTTGTGTGGAGTGACGAATCACTGTACACAATGTGGCGATCCGATGGCAGGGTGTGGGTATGGCGAATGACCGGTGAACGTCATCTGCCAGCGTGCGTAGCGCCGAGAGTAAAATTCGGAGGTGGTGGTGTTATGGTGTGCTCGTGTTTTTCATGGAGGCGGCTTGCACTCCTTGTTGTTTTGCGTTCCACTATCACAGCACCTTCTTGCTTCCCACTGTTGAACAGCAATTCGAGGATGGCGATTGCATCTTTCAACATGATCGAGCACCTGTTCATAATGCATGGGCTGTGGCCTGCACAGAGCCCTGACCTGAATCCTATAGAATACCTTTGGGATGTTTTGGAACGCCGACTTCGTGCCAGACCTCACAGATCGGCATCGATACCTCTCCCGAAAGCAGCACTCTATGAAGAATGGGCTGCCATTCGCCAAGAAACCTTTCAGCACTTGATTGAACGTGTGCCTGCGAGAGTAGAAGCTGTCATCAAGGCTAAGGGTGGGCCAACACCATATTGAATTCCAGCGTGACGGATGGTGAGCGCCACTAACTTGTAAGTCATTTTCAGCTAGGTGTCCGGCTACTTTTGATCATATAGTGTGAGCCGGCCGTTGTGACTGAGCGTTTCTAGGCGCTTCAGTAGGGAACCGCGCTGCTGCTACGGTCGCGGGTTCGAGTCCTGCCTTGGGCATGGATGTGTTCTAGGGGACTGATGACCTCAGATGTTAAGATCCATAGTGCTCAGAGCCATTTGAACAATTTTTTTCATGGGAAAATTAACCATTAGCAGTTTTGAATTGAAAATTATAAAACTGTTTAATTTTGTGTGCGCATGATTGTTCAGTAATTTAGAGCACTAGAGATAACCCATCATTGCCATAAAATTATATTTGCGAATATTTGAAGGATACATTCGACGTAACTGTACACCATTAAACAACATTTTTACATGTTACAAATTGACAAATTAGTTTTAGCTGCATTTTCTGCTGCACTATGGTCAACTGTGAACTATTGCGACCTTACACCACAATATTGCCGACAGTGATTGTTTGTTTAACACTGTCAATAAACGTCACCAAAAAATCGTTTATTCGTACATCTCAGCACCAACCTATGTAGACCTCTAAGCAAAAGATACAGACTACCAGAAAACTCCCACATAGGGACTTCAGAAAGTAATTTACACACGTGCAACACGAATGGCGCAGTCACATAAGCGCCACACGTTTCGTGTTTCGTGCAGACACAATTCTGCGACGGTACGAAGAACAGGTGCATCGCTATGTGGGAGAGAAATGACGCGGCAACTGGAAATGTGCTTCCAAAGTTGAAGTTTGCGGATCAGTGCTTTTTTTGTGCTCAAAATGTCTCAACTGCACACAGATTTTGGCGGTGTATGGATCAAATGCAATGCCGTAGCCAGCTGTAGTGAAATGACGACAAAAGTTTAAGCGAGACCGCACAGACGTGCCAGTGTTTATTGGGAAGGAAGGCCATCGACATCGGCCACGGACGACAGCGTCCACGTAATGTGCAAGCTGAAAGAACATCTGGAGGAAAGAGATTTTCCAAGGAAACAGACGTTCATAAAACGCTTCTTGAATTGTTCTGTGACCAAGGAGCGGATTTCTATCGTAGAGTATTTGAGCGACTGGTAGAACATCCCGACCGTTGTAACTTCTGAAATTTTCCGGGCGTATTTCTTTTTCCAATAGTTTTCGGAAGTGCAGCCGGATCCCGTCGACATGCTGCCACGCTACTTCGACGCACAGACGTCCGGCCATCTTTAGGTGAGTAGCCAAGTACTGAAGAGCCCTGGTGCCTTCACGGTATTTATGCCGAATCTCGAGCATGTGAAATGTGCTGGCGTATGCTTCAGGTGATGTCATGCGCTGGACAGCCGAGTTGTGTGTGCTGCGCTCGATGGTGGTCAGTTCCGCACTGCGACCGGATAATTTTAAATACAGGATTCCAACTTTTATCCAATTGAAAGCCAATGCCACGATTTATAAGACGTATTTCTACCGATTCTTTTGTTACCGAATCCGAAAAACTGGACACTGGAGCTCAAATTCTTGTTCTGTTGTACTACACTGAGTATCTCATGGAAATATCGTGTTCTGCTACTGCTCGTTTCAACGGTTACCGAAGACGGGTGTACCTCTCGTGTTCTGTACAACGCTCTGAACAGTTCGGGTCGTGTAGCCCACATATGCAGCACCACACTCACAGGGAATTGTGTAAACGCCCGATTTTTCAGTTGTAAGTCGGCCTTAACAGATCGAACCAAGGCCAGGCTCTTTGCTGATGGACGGAAGATAACCTTGAACTTTTTTCCTAAGCATTCTACCTATTCTGTATTCCCTCCGTACTCGTGTGGAAGGAACGCAATTGATTTATAGTCGTCATCTATCCTCAGTGCGTTGCTTCTTGTTATTATAGCTGTCCATGGCCTTCGTTATTTGGCGTGGAGTGTAGCCATTCTCTTTAAAAACGTTCTCCACTTGTTCTAATTCTGCATGGTGATTTTCATGGTTCAATATTACGTGCGTCCGATATATTAAGCTACTAAGAACACCGGTGGTTTGTGCGAGGTGATGCCAGCTACACGTCTGGAGGTATAAACCTGTGTGCGTGGTTTTTTTTTTATACAGAATGTTCCAAAGACCCATCATTCTTACGGCTTATTAGCACGTCTAGAGTCCTATCTTTCGCAGTCTCCATCGTAAGCTTGATGTTCTCTTGTAATGACTTTAAGTGACAAAGGAATTTTTCCAGTTCGTGCCTGCCATGAGGCCATACAACAAAAGTATGATCTACGTAACGCCAGAAAACCGTTGGCCATTAAAACAGCAAGACTTTGAGGAGAAAGCACTTCAGTAGTTGTCTGTTCACCTGAAGATAGCAGTACCTCTCTGGGCTGAAATACCGTGGCAGAACGTCGACGAGATCCGGCTGCACACCCGAAAATTATTAAAAGAAGAAATACGCCGGGAAAATTTCAGAAGTTACGACGGTCGGGACGCTCTACAAGCCGCTCAAAGAAGATAATCCGGGCCATTGTTTGCAGGGACTTGATGACTATGTTGATGTTGTTCAAATGTGTGTGCATTTCTAAGGGACCTAACTGCTGAGGTCATCAGTCCCTAGACTTAGACACTACTTAAACTAACTTAACGATACGGACAACACTCACACCCATGCCCTAGAGAGGACTCGAACCTCCGGCGGGAGGGGCCGCACAATTAGGGACATGGCGCCTCTAACCGCGCGGCCACTCCGAGCGGCGACTGTGTTGAAAAATAGTGTCATGTGTCTGTGTCGTTTTGAAGTGTAGTGCAGCATGCAGTAAAAGTCATAATAATGTGTAACATGGTTTTTGAAGTCCCTTCGCAAAAATCTGACGGGAATTGATTTGAGGTATGGTTAGTGATAATTTGGCTCTCTTAGTGAAGTTTTGGCCTTCCTGTTTTACATATGTTTCATGAGCTAATGTGTACCTTTACAGGATGTTTATCCAACGTGTCTAAACTCGCTCCTGTTTAGTTCCACGCATGCTTCAATGTTTCTCTCACTCAGACACGTCAGTGCAGTTGTTCCGTGCCGCCGAACGTCGTAGTATTTGGTTTACAGCCTCCACAGCACGTTTTTGCTAAAGGTTTTCCAACCGATGCCTCATGACGTTTGCATAATCTTGTCGAGTGCGTAGCGAAATTTTGTTGCATGCAAAGATCTATTTTTTTAAGTTCATAAAACGACGAATTTTCCTTCTTAACCTCATCTTATACATTTTACAATCAACTTTGAGACTGCTCAAGTCAACAGCTAAAACGACGTGCAACTGTCAGTTTTGCCTATTAGCAATTCGATCGATGGCAAAAATTCCCAATTAGTAAAACAGAAGTAATAAAATCTTTGTCAACTAAGCGCGAGTCCGATGCGGGTATATAAGCACCGATATATAGGCAAACGGTTGCTGTGGCATTCGAATGGAAACATTGTGATCGCCATTTATATAAGATAAAAATACTACCTGTACAGTAACATTGCAGTGGTAAAAGACAAGCAAGTGTAAAGTCACAAATGAAATGCGGGCGTTGCGGTACAGACGGTGATTCTGTGATGATGTTGGAGACATTTAGGGGTGATGGGGAAGAATAAATGTATCAGCCTGGGGTAAGAGATCCTGGACCGGAAACGAGTGAGTCTGAAGACATAAGCTAAAACCGTTCTGATACATCAGACAGTAGAATACATGTACCATTACTGTCGTTGGAAGACTGTAGGGCAGGCAACTTTCAGAGATGGCAGTACGCAACAAAAGTACCAAAAATGTATGGTAAACGCGGACAGTTAAATACACATGTTAAAAACTTACTGTGAAACATATCTTCTACTGAACCAGTGCCCACATGCATTCAGAGCCCATTTTTATTTGACTTTTTTTGTTTTAGTTCACAGACCGCCTCCAAAAATGTGGAAACCGAAGAGCTTGCGGTGGAAGAGATGTGTTTGAAAGTATCGAAGATGAAGTAATGTTCATAGCCTTTACGTTATACATTTTACAGCCCTCGTTACCAGACATTTTTTTCTCTTGTTTTGGTCAATACTACCACCTCTGAAAATTGCCTACCCTTCAATCTTAGTAACAACAGTACTGGTACATGTGCTCTATTATGAGAGGAAGCGGAACGATTTTCACGTATAACACTCGTTTCGGTCGTTTCCGGAGCAGAGCTTCTTACCTCAAATAAATACTTTTACCCTTCGCCATCGTCTCTGAAAGTTTTGTACACGAGCGAGGAAGGAAGAAGATTGTATCATCCCGCTTGGGATGTACAGGGGTGGACTGGACAGGAGTTATCAGGTGAGCATCCGGGGTAGGAAATTAGGTCAAATAAAGAGAATATATTTCAGGGTACGGGATACAAGGGGGGCGCCTGGGTTAAGAACTTGCAAGGTGTAGGCGAGTCTAGGAGAACGAACACGTTAATAAAGTGGGCAACGCGCTATTGACTAAACCAATGGCGTGAAATTGCTAGCAAACTCCATCAGATGGCTTGAGGATGTCTTTTTTCAGCAGCTTTAACCAGACAAAACCACCTCTGTTCTGAAAATCAAACAACTTCTATCACGAATGCACAGCGAAAGCTATATGGGATAAAACTTGTAAAGATTCAACTGGCGATTCCCTAAATATTCCTTACTGGCTGCCACCTTGTACAGTTTGTCCAATAATCACGGAATCACCCTGTATATTAATATTTAGTTGTTTAATCCACTCTGTCGCAGGTGGGAATAATTTGAGGTCGGCCGGGGTGGCCGAGTGGTTGTAGGCGCTACAGTCTGGAACCGCGCGAACGCTACGATCGCAGGTTCGAATCCTGCCTCGAGCATGGATATGTGTGATGTCCTTAGGTTAGTTAAAGTAGTTCTAAGTTCTAGGGGACTGATGACCTTAGAAGTTAAGTCCCATAGTGCTCAGAGCCAATAATTTGAGCGGGTGCACCAGATCACCTCGACAGGCGTGTTTTCGGCAATCCTGAGTAATGTGGAAGATTGTCAGCCACTCTGCTCCACAGTCACATAGGTGCAGGCTGACTTCCCCATGCAGTGAATCCACGCATATGGCAAAACCTGTTCGTATTCCGTTGACAGTTTCCCAAACTTAACGCGCCAAGTCAAAGCCATAAGTTTATTACCCACGTTACTATGTTTATTATTGTTTAGTGGTGGAGTAGATTCTTACATAGAAACAATAGTATTTCCTTATTACGTGAATAAAGCTAATAAGTGTCAAATGTGACTTGCAATTTTAATATCTTCAGTGATGTTCATTACGTTGATGAGATAATCGTTAAAAAACCAGCCTACATAGATCTATTCGTCCTTAAATTAATGAAATGAAATTTCTCTAGACGTTACATGCAAATATTATATGCAAGTAAACTAATATGTTAGAAAATAGAACTCCATTTTGCTGAGTGGGACCCTTTGGTTTTACGCTGGCCCAAATAGTTCATGCTCTACGTTATTTGCTTTCTTCCGTTCGTTCCTCACGATTCAGGATCCTCTACCACCCGAATAATACTGATCTTAAGTATATGAGACATCGTTTAGATAGAGAAGATGGAAAAGTAAAGGAAATAAGAAGTGTTCCAGTCAGACCAAGTGATAACTGGAGAAGTCAGTACCAAGCGACTAACCCCGAGCAGGGAGGCGGCTGCGGCAGCGGCGGCGGTGGCCGGCGGCAGGGGCGCCGCCGTGGGGCCGGAGCCGGGGGCGGAGGGCACCGGGGGCGCGCAGGCGCCGGGGGCGGTGGGGGCGGCGGCGGCGGAGGCGGCGCGCGGCACCAGCAGGTCGGCGAACGGCGGGTAGCACAGCGCCGGCAGGTACGCCTCGTGGCCCGACACGCCGCCGGGGTAGAGCCGCGGGCCCATTCCCGCCCCCAGAGAGGGCACCGCCGCCTTCAGCAGCAGCTCGCTGCCCCCGGAGCCCTGCGGCACAACCGCAACACCTCGCTGCACGTGCCGTCCACCACGAGTTCACTACAGGCGGAGCTCAAATTCGGACCGTGGAACATTTTCAACTCTACTTTCATCAACATCGCGGCACTATACGAGCAGTAGTCATAAAGTTGTAATTATCGCCTGTAAAAGATCAAGCTACGGCCACAAAGGGTGGTGGTGATGCTAGCCCTCCTCTACATAGTTTCTCTTCAATGCGACACGTTTCCCCATCGATGGATGACTTGGCAGAGACCTAGATTGCCCAAGTCCGCAATCTGGCTATTCAGGGACGTTCCACCACGAAAATCACGTTACCATCATTATGGAAGTGCCTGCCACGTAACAGCTTTTTCATCTAATCCATTAGGTGCCGTAACAGAAGAATACAGAGGTTGAAGCAATATTTGATGTTGAAGTTAAAATGTTCTGGGTTGTTAGGCCGCGTCATGTTTTTTCTAAAATGTTCGACGTTTCGACCCCTCTGCTGGGATCTTCCTCAAGATCTTTTGGTGTCCACTACTGCTAGAACACAGTTCTGAGGAAGATCCCAGCAGAGGGGTCGAAACGTCGAACATTTTAGAAGAAACATGACGCGGCCTAACAACCCAGAAGATATGAACTTCAGTGACAACGGCCACGAAAGCCTGCAGACTTACATAATACACCACTGGCCATTGAAATTGCTACACCGAGAAGAAATGAAGATGATAAACGGGTATTCATTGGACAAATATATTATACTAGGACTGACATGTGATTACATTTTCACGCAATTTGGGTGCATAGATCCTGAGAAATCAGTACCCAGAACAACCGCCTCTGGCCGTAATAACGGCCTTGATATGCCTGAGCATTGAGTCAGGGCTTGGATGGCGTGTACAGGTACAGCTGCTGCCCATGCAGCTTCAACACGATACCACAGTTCATCAAGAGTAGTGACTGGCGTATTGTGACGAGCCAGTTGTTCGGCCACTATTGACCAGGCGCTTTCAATTGGTGGAGATCTGGAGAATGTGCTCGCAAGGGCAGCAGTCGAACATTTTCTGTATCCAGAAAGGCCCGTACAGGACCTGCAACATGCGGTCGTGCATTATCCTGCTAAAATGTAGGGTTTCGCAGGGATCGAATGAAGAGTAGAGCCACGGGTCGCAACACATCTGAAATGTAACGTTCACTGTTCAAAGTGCCCTCAATGCGAACAAGAGGTGACCGAGACATGTAACCAGTGGCATCCCATACCGTCTCGCCGGGAGATACTCCAGTATGGCGATGACGAATACACGCTTCCAATGTGCATTCACCGCGTTGTCGCCAAACACTGATGCGACCATCATGATGCCGTAAACAGAACCCGGATTCATCCGAGAAAATGACGTTTTGCCATTCGTGCACCCAGGTTCGTCGTTGAGTACACCATCTCAGGCGCTCCTGTCTGTGATGCAGCGACAAGGGTAACCGTAGCCATGGTCTCCGAGCTGATAGTCCATGCTGCTGCAAACGTCGTCGCACTGCTCGTGCAGATGGTTGTTGTCTTACAAACGTCCCCATATGTTGACTCAGGGATCGAGACGTGGCTGCACGATCCGTTACAGCCATGCGGATAAGATGCCTGTCGTCTCGACTGCTATCGATACGAGGCCGTCGGGATCCAGCACGGCGTTCCGTATTACCCTCATGAACCCACGGATTCCATATTCTGCTAACAGTCATTGGATCTCGACCAACGCGAACAGCAATGTCGCGATACGATAAACCGCAATCGCGATAGGCTACAATCCGACCTTTATCAATGTTGGAAATGTGATGGTACGCATTTCTCCTCCTTACACGAGGCATCACAACAACGTTTCACCAGGCAACGCCGGTCAACTGCTGTTGTGTATGACAAATCGGTTGGAAACTTTCCTCATGTCAGCACGTTGTAGGTGTTGCCACTGGCGCCAACCTTGTGTATATGCTCTAAAAAGCTAATTATTTGCACATCACAGCATCTTCCTCCTGTCGGTTAAATTTCGCGTCTGTAGCACGTCATCTTCGTGGTGTAGCAATTTTAATGGCCAGTAGCGTATTTGATGTTACTTAAATTCTCCCAAGTTTTTGCTGCTTTTCTTATTGACACTTTATCAATTGTGTGTCTCTCAACGACGAGCTCGTTTCGGTATTTTTATCTTTTCAAGTGATCCTGAAACGATGGTACAATTTTTCGTAAATATGTACGGTAAAAATGTATTGCTTAAAGTGTCGTTTTATCTCCTTGGCGCAAAGACTGGTGATCAGGAACTTTACGTCACCACCTCTCGTCGCTTTGCTGTTGCAGTACAGTCGAAGTTTTCCTCCGCCAGTATTCAAAGCGGCTTACCTCCTAGTCGAGTGCCACCGAACTGACGTGCGTGTGCCACGTCATCCACGGAGGCGGGTTCCGTTCAGATACAGAAAAAGGAATGTCTGCACGCCTCTCAAGCTTATCAGTGGACTGATTAGGATCCTATACCGGTACTGTACTGTATACGAGTAATACAGACAAATGTCTGCAAACAAACAGAAAATAATTAGGCTATTTTTCTTTTTCGAAGTGATAAAACTTCATGACTATTCCCTCGTACTTTTTATTTCAAGTTTATCACTTGTCGCTACATTTTTTTATATTACGGGTATCTCTGATGAGACTTCAGGAAGCAGGCTTTTTTGCTCGCTCCGGTAATAAAACCGGCTCTCGGCATTGCCCGTTATCGGGTTAGGCTTGATATTTCAACCAAATTGATCCAAAAATTGAACAGCGATTATCCTGTCGAAATAGACCCTTGTCTTCGTAACCAGTAAATTCCTCTGTGAAAAATACCAGAGTCTATCATGATAAATTTACTCACTTTTTTGTAAAAGTCAAAATTGTTTAGTGTCGATCGCGTTTTCAGATTTTTTTTTTTTTATTCGTTGGTAACTGGTTTCACCCCTTTCCTCAGACCATCTTCAGGCTTTTCCCCGCCATTATGGCTGCTGGCGGTGGCAGACGAAGCGAGATCCGTAGTAGTAAGGTTGTCACAACCTTATTATTACGGTTCTCGCTCCGTCCGCCGCCACCAGCAACCATAATGGCGCTGAAAAACCTGAATATGATCTGAGGAAAGGGTCGAAAGCGGCGGCTAACAAATAACAAATTTGAAAACGCGATCGAGAACGTTTTTATTCATTTTCAGCATTCTATACCGATCGCTGTCCTCCAATTACAGGAAGCTTTCTAAAAGTTTCAACAAACTTCTTTCCACGCGTGTTTCGAACTTGCGGCTTCTTTGTGAGTTAACTACCCTTTTCACGCTCCGTGTTTAAGCCATCTCGTGCCATTTTCAGGACATGTACCCAAAGTGAAAAAAAAAACATCCTGGAAACAAAATTCGAAAAGGTAGGGCCCGTAGCTAAACAACGGTGTCTTTAGCGACTAATGGTTATTCGTAAAATTTTGTCGATTTGACGTCCCGTGCTCTGCTCCTACCTTTTTATCTCGTTATTTTTCATTAATTTGTATAATACACTGAAGGAAATCTCCTGAAGAATGCAAAGCGAACATCCAATTTGAACAGGATTCACACCGTAGTATATGCGGTGTATAGGGGACACAGTGGATTTCTTTTGACCGTCGCAAAACATCGAGCAGTTATACAAGTGGCGTGCCAGTATCTTATCAAGCCCATTAATTAACCTTTCAAATTATGCTGAGCGTCCATGGACATCACCGTCTCTAACGTATATGCCACAGAACATGTCTGCACCGCTAGTAAGGTGACAACAAAAAAACCAGTTGTAAAATGGACTTTTTATCGTGGACGAACACTGAGACTGCGGGAGGCTGGGCGTGGGTTGGAACTCACATGGGTCATGTTGTGCCGGTGATCCATCGGCGGTGGAGACGATGGCAGGCAGAGGGCCCCCACTGCAGACGCACCCCTCCACTGCCATCTCGTCGCGCTGACGAGCGCCTGGACAGAAGGATCATCACGGTTGCCTTGACGAACTGGTGGGAGACTGGCACAGAAATTACAGCCACCGCGATCCCCATTGTATCATCAGCACGAAGAACAAACAGCCGCTTGCTAGAAACGGGTATACATTCTCACGTCTCTCCCGTGGGTGATTGCCGTTGGGAAAAGGTATCTATCGGTCTCATGAGAAGTGAAATGGGGAAGTGACGTAGATGGTATTTATCAGTGAACGCCGTTTCTGTCTTTTACCAATCTGAATCCCGCACGCGAGGACTGTCTTGTGTGAAATGGAAAGTATCTGTTAGAGGTTGCTTACCTTGGCGTGTACGGTAACGCCAGCACCGCCGTTGGTGACGTCGTGGTGCCTGGAGTGCGGTGGCTGCAGGAAGGAGGCGCCAGCTGCAGACGGGGGCGGCGGTTTGAGGGCGGTGGAGGCGGAGGAGACGGCCACCGAGGGCGGCAGCAGCGGAGGCAACGGCAGTGCCAACGGGAGCGGGCCCAGCTTGGGCGGCGGGGGTGGTGACTCGGGCGCGGCGGAGGCGGAGGTGGCGTGGCCGGGCCCGGGGCTGTGGTAGGGCGCCGCGGCGGCGGGGGCGGCTACCGGCGGCGGGTCCGGAGACAGCGAGAGCGAGGAGGCGGGCGACAGCGACAGCGGCAGCGACAGCGGCAGGGGGAGCGGGTCGCGGCCGCCGCCGCTGCTCGTCACCACCTGCGGGGGCCGGGGAACACGGCTCATGTGACAGCGTGTATTTATCTCTACAGAGAGCAGTCCAGCGAAAAAGAGAGTACAAAATAAATAAACTCTGTATTATTTCAAAAGTAATCGGCATAACTGTTAACACAGCTATCGAATTGTGAGGCAAGTCGGTCAATGTCTTCATGGAAAAATATTCGCAGTTGCCTACAGAACCATCATTGTGAGTGGCCGTACGAAATACCAAGGCTGTTTCAACTAGGCTGCCCTCACACATCGTCCGCACAGTACCAATCTCTACTCATATGATTTCTGCCGTACTACAGTGCCAGGTCATATGGTAGATATCCAACGGCAGCATTTCTTAGTGCAGTACTGGCGAGTTGGACAGCGCGGGCTCGGCCCACGCACACAGCTACCTCCGCGGTAACATAGCTAAGTCCGGCCGACGTATTCACGTTAAATAGCTGCACCACGGCATTGCGTCGATCACGCTATGCCACGCCGCAGTAGACTCATCGACGACGGGCATATTCCTACGCTGCTCTGGGCTCTATAAGCGAGTGCACCATCTCACTTCAGGAGATCTTCCACCGTCGGAATTTGGTACGGGACTTCAAGTCCCACCGCCACACCTTCAATGTTCAGTACAATGACGTCCTTGCCATGACGTCATTATAAGACATACCACTATAACAAGACAGTAAGACCGCTAAAATAAGGTCCAGGCAGTCTCGTCTTGGACTTCACTATCGCTGATACTATGACGCCACGCTATTCGATTCACCATCATCAACCGCGCTCTGGAAAGGTCCTACTCAGGGATTCTGCTTCACGGCATTCCAACATCAGTCTCATCCATGGAGTGTGCCCATAACAGTGCCAGTGGCTGCTCTAACGCAGTCATTGTAGTGTTGTAGTATTCCGTTTCCTGCTTTTCCTGGTTATGGAATAATCTTGTTATCTATTCATGTTGTTATTTGTTGTTGTCATTCACGGAGACACTTTTGTGCCCTGAAGAGAGACTATGACCGTTGATTTGCTTCCGACGAAGAGGTGCAAACGTGGCTAAAATTACGGTTCCGCAGACAGTAGCAAAATAGATGTCACGGACGGCGAACCATCCACAGCGGTGGAGACTATTGTCTTGTAAGTAGGCAAAAAGTATCAGCAGAATGGATCGGTTAGAAGAGATTAGTGACTTCGAACGTGGACTATGCATTGGATGTCATCCGAGTTACAATCCTTCAGGGACATTTCAACCGTTCTAAAGTTACCGAAGCCCACTGTTGGTTACGTGATTGTGAAATGGAAACGCGAGGAACAACCATACATAAAAAAGACCAGGCAGACCTCATGTTCTGACCGGTAGATACCGTCGAGTGCTGCGGACGGTGGTGGTAAAATTTCTCATGAAATCAGCGGAAGGAATCTCTCGCGAGTTCAGAAGTGCTATGAACAGTCCACCAAGCACAATGACTGTGCGTATGGACTTAGAAATAATGGACTACGACGGTCAAGCAGCTCTGTGTAACCTTTACATTTGTAGTCAGTATTAGGCTTCGCTTGAGGTGTGTAAGGAGGGAGGCCACTGGACACTGGATGACTAGAAACGAGTGTCTTGGAGCCATGAGTCACCCTATACTCTCTGAAAACACGATGGAAGGGTTTGGATTTGCCGAATGCCTAGAGAACGTTCCCTGACACCCTGTTGTTGTGCCTAGAGAGAAGTACGGAGGAAGTGGCATTAGGGCGTGGGCGTTATTGTGGTGTTTAGGGTGTGGTCCCATTATTACGTTTAGAGAAACGGTCAACGCAGAAGGATAAGAGCACATACTGCAGCATTGTGTAGTACATACAGCAGAAGAAAAGGTCGGAGAACGTGACTGTGTCAGCATGACAATATGACCTGTCGTAAAGGAGCGTCTGTGAGGCTTACGTTTGTGGGAAACAACATTCCTAAAGTGAACTGGCCTGCCCAGAGTTCCGATTTGAGCCCAATGGAACACCTTTGGGATGGATTAGAAAGTCGCCTCTGCTCCTGATGCTAGTGTCCAACATGACCACTTTTACTGATCTCGGCTCTCGGGAAAAATTGGGCTGCCATTTCTTGACAGACGTTGACACTTCACTGAAAGTGTCCGCAGCAGATTTCAGGCTGTTATAAAGGCGGTGGATAGACACACCCCATATTAATTTGCAGTAATGCCTGTTCGTATACTTTTCATCACATCTTGTGTAACAGGACACTTCAGGTAAGGTTTTCATTTTTTTTCCAAAAGTCTCTGCACTGTAGTCGTTTAACGCACAAACAGGAGAATCCGGACCCTTGCAGTAGGTCAAGAACACAAAAGTACTTTGAGTCAGCTGGCGACTCGATCCTCCTGCGGCCAAGCGTCCTCGTAGATTTTTCGACACTGTAAGACGAATGATACCATCATGAGGAGTAGCTTCGCAAATGTGTACATGACAGGACAAATATTCGAGTAATATCTGTTTATAAGTTTGGTACTGAACAGCCGCGCGGGATTAGCCGAGCGGTCTGGGCGCTGCAGTCATGGACTGTGCGGCTGGTCCCGGCGGAGGTTCGAGTCCTCCCTCGGGCATGGGTGTGTGTGTTTGTCCTTAGGATCATTTAGGTTAAGTAGTGTGTAAGCTTTG
Source organism: Schistocerca americana (assembly GCF_021461395.2). Classification (NCBI taxonomy): domain Eukaryota; kingdom Metazoa; phylum Arthropoda; class Insecta; order Orthoptera; family Acrididae; genus Schistocerca; species Schistocerca americana. Next base: position 106,613,351 of record NC_060126.1, read on the forward strand.
AGTCCTCCCTCGGCATGGGTGTGTGTGTTGTTCTTAGCATAAATTAGTTTAAGAGTGTAAGACTAGGGACCGGCGACCTCAGCAGTTTGGTCCATTAGGAATTCACACACGTTTGAACATTTTGAACAGTTGTTTTCCTCTAGCTCAGTACGCGAAGGGATTTGGAAATAGAATGGATAATTCCGGTATGATGTATCCGTCATACATCGTAAAATAGATATTATAAATGAGCTCCGCGTAGTCGCTCTAAATTCTTGAGCGGGTGCTATGACGTCGTTTCGGTAGTCGAGGTCTCCGTACGTCCGGAGACTCGACTCGTCTCTCCGCCGCTGCCAGTTTAACTTAAGACTCGTCGGTTGAATCTACACAGGCCAACTAATCCCTATTCTAGAGTAAATCTGCTGTGGTATACACTGCGTGATTCAAATTTCGTCTTACACTCTCCAGTCTCCCAAAACATAGCTCCGTCAGAAGTCATCTGATACCGAGAGTCATTTTCACCACGGCAGAGCCACAATACAACTGCAACATCGTGCACTAAACTTGCGTGCTACGTCACTGTCTTCCACTCCTGCACGCTATACTAAGAGGAAAACGACCGACGAGTAGAAAGTGACCGCGAAGCCGTCGTACTTGCAAAAGAGTAGCGAGAGGGAAGCAGACCGGTGCGGCACTGACAAAACGGCAGCCCTTTGATTTTCAACGTACGCAACCCTCTATACAGGCCTCGTACTCGCGGGTTTTTCATATCAACCGTAATGTGGCTTACGGATGATGATGAGGAGGATATTTTGTATGTGGGGCGCTCAACTACTTGGTTATCAGCGTCCGTACAAGTTCCCAATCCTACCACACTCCAGTGACGCCTCTCTTCCCGAAGGTGATGAGGACAACACAAACACCCGGTCCCGGGAGGAGAAAATCGCCGAACCGGCCGGGAATCGAACCCGGGACCCCGTGATCCAGGGGAAGCAACGCTAGTCACTGGACCACAAGTTGTTGACTGGCTTCCGGAGTGTACAGGATGTAAACAGTAATTGTTTAGAGCGTACTACAGCGGTATACATGAAATCGAGGCGAATAAATTGGTTTAGAGTTGATATAAGACACTTGTGGAACATCAAGTCTTGTGCGCTGCGCAAGGTTTTGGTTCAATTCCTTCTTGAATGTTAAGAATTCCTTGTTCTTGCACTTACAAAATGTAATAAATGACGGTTACGTAAATTACACCTCACAATATTGTGAAATATTAATAGCATAAAATAAACAAATAAATCATTTCGTCTGGACTTCTTACAACGAAAGTAAGGGTTAAGATGGCCCGCCCGGTTAGCCGTGCGGTCTAACGAACTGCTTTCCGGGCGGGAAGGCGTGCCGGTGCCCGGCACGAATCCGCACGGAACACGTTGGATTAGTGTCGAGGTCCGGTGTGTCGGCCAATCTGTGGATGGCTTTTAAGGCGGTTTTCCATCTGCCTCGGCAAATGCGAACTGGTTTTCCTCATTCCACCTGAGTTACGTTATGTCGGCGATTGCTGTCCAAACAGTTTCTCCACGTATGCGTACGCCATAATTACTCTACCACGCAAACATTGGGGCTTCACTCGTCTGGTGTGAGTCGTTCCCGGGGGAATCCACTGGGGGACTAACCGTGCATTAATCCTGGGTTCGGTGTGGGGCGGCGATGGGTGAATGGACTGCTGTGGTCTGTTGTGGATTTGTGAACCACTGAGGGCTACGGCGGGGACGAAGCCTCTCCGTCGTTTCTTGGTCCCCAGTTCCATACAATACAGCACAAGGGTTAAGATAATCCGAATTTCAAACATAATTAGTTTTTGCCCAAAGCTTACAAAAATCTTTTTCCTTCTTTATCTTGAGGCGAAACTTAATATTAATGATTTAACTCTCATACTTCTTGGTGCATCAGTTCAGAGTAAAACGTCGATCTTTCGACGATTTCCACCATCGTCATCGTCAAAAGCAACTGACAGTCAAAATTGCTGCTGTGGCTCCTTATATAGCCAAACGACGGCTTCTGACTGGCCGGTATTTAAGTAATGCTGTCTCAGATAGTGTCAACGTCTGCGCTGGTGACGCCACCGCTCCCGCCGTAGTGTGAACATTGCGGCGAAGATCTCTGGCTATTATCAGCATCGACAGGTCGCTTCCATGCACCAGATCTTAATGGATGTAATGTAAGGGTCAGCTGCCACTCCCTGCACCAAGTGCCTATCCGCTGCAGATCTTCCTACATTTCGCTGCAATTTTCTAATGCTGCAACTTCTCTGTATTCTACAGCATCATCCGCGAAAAGCCGCATGGAACTTCCGACACTATCTACTAGGTCATTTATACAGGGTGTTACAAAAAGGTACGGCCAAACCTTCAGGAAACATTCCTCACACACAAATAAAGAAAAGATGTTATGTGGACATGTGTCCGGAAACGCTTAATTTCCATGTTAGAGCTCATTTTAGTTTCGTCAGTATGTACTGTACTTCCTCGATTCACCGCCAGTTGGCCCAATTGAAGGAAGGTAATGTATACTTCGGTGCTTGTGTTGACATGCGACTCATTGCTCTACAGTGCTAGCATCAAGCACATCAGTACGTAACATCAACAGGTTAGTGTTCATCACGAACGTGGTTTTGCAGTCAGTGCAATGTTTACAAATGCGGAGTTGGCGGATGCCCGTTTGATGTATGGATTGGCACGGGGCAATAGCCGTGCCGCGGTACGTTTATATCGAGACAGATTTCCAGAACGAGGGTGTCCCGACAGGAAGACGTTCGAAGCAATTGATCGGCGTCTTAGGGAGCACGGAACATTCCAGCCTATGACACGCGACTGGGGAAGACCTAGAACGACGATGACACCTGCAATGGACGAGGCAATTCTTCGTGCAGCTGACGATAACCCTAATGTCAGCGTCAGAGAAGTTGCTGCTGTACAAGGTAGCGTTGACCACGTCACTGTATGGAGAGTGCTACGGGAGAACCAGTTGTTTCCGTACCATATGCAGCGTGTGCAGGCACTATCTTCAGCTGATTGGCCTGCACGGGTACACTTCTGCGAATGGTTCATCCAACAATGTGTCAATCCTCATTTCAGTGCAAATGTTCTCTTTACGGATGAGGCTTCATTCTAACGTGATCAAATTGTAAATTTTCACAATCAACATGTGTGGGCTGACGACAATCCGCACGCAATTGTGCAGTCACGTCATCAACACAGATTTTCTGTGAACGTTTGGGCAGGCATTGTTGGTGATGTCTCGATTGGGCCCCATGTTCTTCCACCTACGCTCAATGGAGCACGTTATCATGATTTCATACGTGATACTCTACCTGTGCTGCTAGAACATGTGCCTTTACAAGTACGACACAACATGTGGTTCATGCACGATAAAGCTCCTGCACATTCCAGTCGAAGTGTTCGTACGCTTCTCAACAACAGATTCGGTGACTGATGAATTGGTAGAGGCGGACCAATTCCATGGCCTCCAAGCTCTCCTGTCCTCAACCCTCTTCACTTTCATTTATGGGGGCATTTGAAAGCTCTTGTCTACGCAACCCCGGTACCAAATGTAGAGACTCTTCGTGCTCGTATTGTGGACGGCTGTGATACAATACGCCATTCTCCAGGGCTGCATCAGCGCATCAGGGATTCCATGCGACGGTGGGTGGATGCATGTATCCTCGCTAACGGAGGACATTTTGAACATTTCCTGTAACAAAGTGTTTGACGTCACGCTGGTACGTTCTGTTGCTGTGTGTTTCCATTCCATGATTAATGTGATTTGAAGAGAAGTAATAAAATGAGCTCTAACATGGAAAGTAAGCGTTTCCGGACACATGTCCACATAACATATTTTCTTTGTTTGTGTGTGAGGAATGTTTCCTGAAAGTGTGGCAGTACCTTTTTGTAACACCCTGTATATATTGTGAAAAGCAATGGTCCTATAACACTCCCCTGTGGCACGCCAGAGGCTACTTTAACGTCTTTAGACGTCTCTCCATTGAAAACAACATGCTTTGTTCTGTTTGCTAAAAACTCTTCAATCCAACCACACAGCTGGTCTGATATTCGGTGGGCTCTTACTTTGTTTATCAGGCGACGTGTACCTGGGAGCCCGTATCTAATATTTTCTGTGTCTCATGAACAAATAAAGCGAGTTGGGTCTCACACGATCGCTGTTTTCGGAATCCATGTTGATTCCTACAGAGTAGATTCTGGATTTCCAGAAATGAGATGAAATGCAAGCTAAAAACATGTTCTAAAACTCTACAACAATAGACGGCAGGCGCCCTATATCAAACAGTACATCTCGACTTCTTCTTCACCGCTGCGGTAAGTTGTAAGCGGTTATGTTAAGTCAATTAGATTATATCATGGTCAGACAGAGATTCCGAAACCAGATACTGAATTGTAAGGCGTACCCAGGAGCAGATATAGACTCAGATCACAATATAGTAGTGATGAAGAGTAGGCTGAAGTTCAAGACATTAGTCAGGAAGAATCAATACGCAAAGAAGTGGGATACGGAAGTACTAAGGAATGACGAGATACGTTTGAAGTTCTCTAACGCTATAGATACAGCAATAAGGAGTAGCGCAGTAGGCAGTACAGTTGAAGAGGAGTGGACATCTCAAAAGGGCCATCACAGAAGTTGGGAAGGAAAACATAGGTACAAAGAAGGTAGCTGCGAAGAAACCATGGGTAACAGAAGAAATACTTTAATTTGATTGATGAAAAGAGGAAGTACAAACATGTTCCGGGAAAATCAGGAATACAGAAATACAAGTCGCTGAGGAATGAAATAAATAGGAAGCGCAGGGAAGCTAAGACGAAATGGCTGCAGGAAAAATGTAAAGACATCGAAAAAGATATGATTGTCGGAAGGACAGACTCAGCATACAGGAAAGTCAAAACAACCTTTGGTGACATTAAAAGCAACGGTGGTAACATTAAGAGTGCAACGGGAATTCCACTGTTAAATGCAGAGGAGAGAGCAGATAGGTGGAAAGAATACATTGAAATCCTCTATGAGGCTGAAGATTTGTCTGATGTGATAGAAGAAGAAACAGGAGTCGATTTAGAAGAGATAGGGGATCCAGTATTAGAATCGGAATTTTAAAAGAGCTTTGGAGGACTTACGGTCAAATAAGGCAGAAGGAATAGATAACATTCCTTCAGAATTTCTAAAATCATTGGGGGAAGTGGCAACAAAACGACTATTCACGTTGGTGTGTAGAATATATGAGTCTGGCGATATACCATCTGACTTTCGGAAAAGCATCATCCACACAATTCCGAAGACGGCAAGAGCTGACAAGTGCGAGAATTATCGCACAATCAGCTTAACAGCTCATGCATCGAAGCTGCTTACAAGAATAATATACAGAAGAATGGAAAACAAAATTGAGAATCCGCTAGGTGACGATCAGTTTGGCTATAGGAAAAGTAAAGGGACGAGAGAGGCAATTCTGACGTTACGGCTAATAATGGAAGCAAGGCTAAAGAAAAATCAAGACACTTTCATAGGATCTGTCGACCTGGAAAAAGTGTTCGACAATATAAAATGGTGCAAGCTGTTCGAGATTCTGAAAAAAGTAGGAGTAAGCTATAGGGAGAGACGGGTCATAAACAATATGTACAACAACCAAGAGGGAATAATAAGAGTGGACGATCAAGAACGAAGCGCTCGTATTAAGAAGGGTGTAAGACAAGGCTGTAGCCTTTCGCCCCTACTCTTCAATCTGTACATCGGGGAAGCAATGATGGAAATAAAAGAGAGGTTCAGGAGTGGAATTAAAATACAAGGTGAAAGGATATCAATGATACGATTCGCTGATGACATTGCTATCCTGAGTGAAAGTGAAGAAGAATTAAATGATCTGCTGAACGGAATGAACAGTCTAATGAGTACACAGTATGATTTGAGAGCAAATCGGAGAAAGACGAAGGTAATGAGAAGTAGTAGAAATGAGAACATCGAGAAACTTAACATCAGGAGTGATGGTCACGAAGTCAATGAAGTTATGGAATTCTGCTACCTAGGTAGCAAGGACGGAGCAAGGAGGACTTCAAAAGCAGACTCGCTATGGCAAAAAAGGCATTTCTGGCCAAGAGAAGTCTACTAATATCAAATACCGGCCTTAATTTGAGGAAGAAATTTCTGAGGATGTACGTCTGGAGTACAGCATTGTATGGTAGTGAAACATGGACTGTGGGAAAACCGGAACAGAAGAGAATCGAAGCATTTGAGATGTGGTGCTATAGACGAATGTTGAAAATTAGGTGGACTGATAAGGTAAGGAATGAGGAGGTTCTACGCAGAATCGGAGAGGAAAGGAATATGTGGAAAACACTGATAAGGAGAAAGGATGATAGGACATCTGCTAAGACATGAGGAAATGACTTCCATGGTACTAGAGGGAGCTGTAGAGGGCAAAAACTGTAGAGGAAGACAGAGATTGGAATACGTCAAGCAAATAATTGAGGACGTAGGTTGCAAGTGCTACTCTGAGATGAAGAGGTTAGCACAGGAATTCGTGGCGGGCCGCATCAAACCAGTCAGTAGACTGATGACCAAAAAAAAAAAAAAATGTTAAGTGTCGACATGTAGACGAGGCGGGAACTGACCTTGGTGAAGGCGCTGCGGATGTAGTCCTCGGAGTGGTAGTAGAGCTGTGCGGCCGGCGGCTGGTGCGGGGGCGGCGAGGGCGGCGCGGGCGGCCGGCGCAGCAGCGCGCTCGCCGTCACCACGCGCAGCTGGCCGTGCGGCTGCGCCTGGGGGTGGGGCTGGGGGTGGGGCTGGGGGTGGGCGTCCGCGGCCCGCGCCTGCTTGCCGCTGCGCGCCGCCTCCAGCCGCTCGTCGGGCCCCACCAGGAAGGCGACGTCGAAGCTGCGCTTGCCGGGGGCCGACGACGACACGGGCGAGGGGGCGGACACGGGCGGCGACGACGCCGACGCCTTGTCCAGCGCCAGCGGCGGCGAGCACAGCGGCGCCCGCGACGACACGTTCAGGTCCATCGTCATGCTGGCGGCGGGGGCGGCGGCAGCGGGGGGCGGGCAGCACCGGCCGCCGCTCTCGTGTCTGCACTGACAACAGAGTCTTCAATGTGGCCAGTATGACCGAATACGCGCCACCACAGGAGCCCACATTTTTATAAATAAAAATGTAAATGTTCCTTTATTGAAAATGTTAAATCACCGAAAATTCTCCACCAGTTGTTTCGAATGTGCCTGTGTTATACACACGTATTGGAGCGCTAACGATTGAACGTATACATAAATACACTACCGCAAAAAAAAGTAATAATAATAATACACCTGGAAAAGACGACGTCGATTTTGATCCGATAACGGCATATGCCAGCTGATCGATAGTAGATGTACTGATAATGGTCTCATTGTAGCGTAGTGGCACAGCTACTAGAGCGCCACCTATGTGTACCCTTTAAAGCGATAGGGGTTTTAATTATTGTATGTAGAGTTGTGAGAAGTTTATCCCTGTATCACAGTGAAAGCGAGACTGGCGACCTTTGTTTAGACAGATTCTATAGTGTGGAAGCACAGAGAATTAATATGGGTCCATCAATAAACAGTCCCTATTAATTCTAGGGGGCAGTATGTAGCGTAATTTGCCTCGCGCACCGCGTATCGCCAAGAAAGCGTGGACACTGGCAAAGGTGGCGTAGTGCGACACCACGGAAGCTCCGGACGGAAGTTGCCCTTCACGTTGAGGAAATAAAAGCACTGTAACGTGTTACACGGCACACTGTATTTATTGTGTCCCGTCTACATCATACCTGTAGATGTATCTTGCCGGCCGAAGTGGCCGTGTGGTTAAAGGCGCTGCAGCCTGGAACCGCGGGACCGCTACGGTCGCAGGTTCCAATCCTGCCTCGGGCATAACTAGTTCTAAGTTATAGGGGACTAATGACCTTAGCAGTTGAGTCCCGTAGTGCTCAGAACCATTTGAACCATTTTGAACCATTTATGTATTTTTTTCCTGCTCCATGTATGCAGATATCTAGTAGTGGATATTAATATGGGGTGTGTCCACCCATCGTCCTTATGATGGCTTGAACTCAACTGGGGATACTTTCAATACGGTGTCTGTGGAGCTGTGTCAGCCCATTCTCTTCAAGAGCCAAAACCAGAGAAGTTAATCATATCGGACGCTGGGGTCTGCAGCGAAACGACGTTCTAACCCACACCAAAGATGCTCCATCGGGTTGAGCTCGAGATTCAGACCAGTTCAATCCATTTCAGGAATGCTATTTTCCACAGACTTACAGATGCTGCTCCCCGACAGGGTGTATTGACATTCTGATATATACAGTCATTGTCTCCGTACTGTTCCTCTAATGTGCGGAAAACACGATGGTGTAAAATGTGTTCATGTCCTTCCGCAATTAGCGTTTTCTTAAGCGCGATGAGAGAACCAATAACCACGGAAAACAGCCGCATACTGTAACATCCCCTCCTGTGTACGTCGCTGTTGGCGCTACAAATGATATCCGTTGTCTTTACCCAGGCATTCGCCAAACATAAACACTTCGTCGGACTGCCACATGATATGGCGTGGTTCATCACTCCAAATCAATCATTTCCAGTCATCCAGTGCGCAATGGCGTCGTTCTTTATGCCCCTGAAGTGTCAGTATTGCTACATGTGCGGCTTTCGAGGAAGTGCTACACCTTTGTACCCTACTCCTTTTATCTCCTAACGCAGAGTTATTGTGTTAGTAGTACTAGCGGTGGCACTCTGGAACTCAGAGGTAATTCCTTCTGCAGAACCATCCTGCGCTATGCTCGATGGTCCCTGTCCATCAGTATATCAGGTCTGACTGGCCTTGGTTTAGCTGTGACTGTTCCTTCACAGTCACACCGCCATCTGTCGACTAAGGCAGGTTTAGAAAGGCTGAAATGCTCCTGACGGATCTGTTACTCGGGCGACATCGAATGACCCATTCCGCCGTTACTGCTACTCTGCTACTCCCCGCCTACTTTTATACTGAAGGGTTCGTCCTTCGTGATATCTGATACTGAGTTCCGCATCACATGAGGGTGTCCAGCAACCTTTGCACAGACGGTGTACGAGCGGCGTTTGAAAAGTCCGTGCAAAGTCCGAGAGATGGCACCACTGTCATTTATTTAGTAGCATCTTTGGAAAGAACGCACACCAAGTTTCAGGCATATTGGACTATATCTTTGTGTTTGGCATTCGTGTGAATCAAGAAAGTCGAGTGATTGTCAAAAAATGGACGAAAAAGAATTTCGTGTGGTGATTAAACATTACTTTATGAAAGGCAAAACGCCTCACTAGACTAAAGAGAAGTTCGATAAACATTACGGTGACTCTGCACCTTCGATTAGAATAATTTGTAAGTGGTTTTAAAATTTTCGGAGTGGCCATACGGGCACAATTGATGCTGAACGTCTGGACGCCCTGTGGAGGTTACGACTCCAGAAATCATTGATAAAATCCATGATATGGTGATGGATGACAGAAGAGTTAAGGTGCATGAGATTGCTAGTGCTGAGGGCATCTCGGATGAATGGGTACATAATATTTTGCATAAACGTTTGGACATGAGAAAGCTATCCGCAAGGTGGGTCCCGCGATTGCTCACGCTTGATCAAAAACGGAATCGTGTACAGTGTTGCAACGATGGTTTGCAGCTGTTCAGGAAGAATCGGCAGGACTCTAAGCGTCGTTTCGTCACTGTGGATGAAACATCGATACATTACTATACTGCTGAGACCAAACAACACTCTAAACATTGGGTTGCCAAGGGAGAATTTGCACCAAAAAAGGCGGAGACCATTCGTTCGGCCGGAAAGATTATGGCGACTGTCTTTTGGGATTCGCAAGGGATAATCCTCATAGACTATCTGGAAAAGGGTAAAACTACTATAGGTGAATATTATTCATCGTTATTGGACCGTTTTAAAACCGAGCTGCAAGAAAAACCCCGGCGATTGGATAGCAGAAACGTCCTTTTCCATGACGGCAATGCACCGGCACACACTTTAGCAGTTGTGGTCACAAAATTAATGGAAATAGGATTCCAACTCCTTTCACATCCGCCCTATTCTCCTGATTTTCCTCCCTCGGACTACTATTTGTTCCTCAATTTGAAGAAATGGCTGGCGGGACAAAGATTTTATTCAAACGAGGAGGTGATTGCAGCAACAAATAGCTATTTTGTCTTCTTGGACAATTCCTATTATTCGGAAGGGATCAACAAATTGGAACAGCGTTGGGCGAAGTGTGTAAGTCTAAAAGGAGGCTATGTCGAAAAATAAAAAAGGTTTATCCCGAACACGTGTGTAGTCCCTCGTATGTACATACAGAGTGAAAAGAATTTAAACCGACAAACTCTGGGAAGTTGTAGGGGACATCAAAACAAATATTTTTCCCTAATGTCATTTTTTCCTACGGGGATTATTTAAACCGGTGGAGGCCGTATTACGCTCTTCAGTTGTTAGAGGGCGTATGACGCTGTTCAGTTGTAAACAACTGCTGTCCACCAGTGTAGCAGCGCGTTGTCTCTGTTTACTAATGGAGCGATACACCTGGAGTGAGTACACTGATATGGTTGGTGCGTATTACGTAGCGCACCACGACAGACGAGCTGCACAGCGGGTTTATCAACAACAATATCCCAATCGCCGTATCCCGCATCATACGACCTTTGCTGCTGTGTACCAACGTCTGCGTGAGACCGGGTCATTCAGCAGATTACCTAGACAGGGTAAGAACGCTGCAATTTGAGAATGCTGTCTTGCAGCATGTGGAGCGGGATCCTTCAATCAGCACTCGTGCAATTGCACGTAACATGGGGACGAATCAGACGGATGTGAGAACAGTCCTTCGAGAGCTATTGTTACGTCCATTTCACTTACAGCGTGTCCACAACCTGGAACTAGTTGAGTATCCACCCAGAGCACAGTTTTCGCAGTGGTACCTGGAACAGTGCGAAATGCATCCTACATTTCCATCCTCTGTGTTGTTTACCGATGAATCAACGTTCGGACGTGATGGAGTCTTCAACATGCACAACTCGCATGTTTGGAGTGAGGATAACCCTCATGCCACAGTTACTAGCGCTCATCAAGTGCAGTTCTTCGTTAATGTCTGGGTCGGTGTTGTTGGGGAATATTTAATTGGGCCTCATCTGCTACCTAGGCCATTAAATGGCAGGCACTATTACAATTTTCTCGCCAGAGCATTGCCAGAGTTGCTGGAAGACGTCCCGCTCCCCACAAGACCATGTGGTTCCAACATGACGGGGCGCCGGCACATTTCAGCGGTCGTGTGCGCTGATTCCTGGACCGACGGTTCCCAGAAACGCGGATTGGCAGAGGTAGTCCTGTACCATGGCCTGCTCGATCCCTAGATATGTCCCCTCAGGACTTTTTTGTGTGGGGAGAGATGCGCAACCTTGTTTACGCAACTCCTGTTGCATAGGAAGAGGATCTGGTTGCCCGGATAGTAGCAGCAGCAGGATAAATTTAGGATACTCCTGGGGTTTTTGCCCGCGTCAGACAGAACATGATCCGACGGAGTAGCCTCTGTTTACGTGGCAATGGAGGCATTTTTGAAAGGCTACTGTAATTGAAACTGGGTTGTGTTAATGTATTGTCTCTTGGTCATAACAAATGGAAAAGTGCTTGCTGGTTTAATTAACTTGCCGCCAGAGAAATCTTCCTCTACCAATTTAATTGCTCCTCATAGGAAAAAATGACATTGATGTCCCCTACAACTTCCTAGAGTTTGTCGCTTTAAATACTTTTAACCCTGTAGAACTGGCGCAGTGCGGTGAGAACTGACGCTCGCCGCTGCAGCCTGGAAACCTCTCCCAATAGCTGGGTGAGGGAGCCGAATCTGAGCGCAGCCCTGCGAGGAGGCGGTGCGGTCTGACAACAGGGGAGAAGCAAGCGGCAGCGGCAGCTAGGAGAGGCGCTCCATCATAGCGAGCCGCCGGCGGCGGCGCGACAGCCGGGCGGACGCATCGATTGTCCCGTGCCGTGCCGTGCCTTCCCTCTGCGCACTCTGCGGATTACCCGCGGCTCGCCGGCCGGCCAGCCCCACTCGGCACGCATTAGTCGCTCGCCTCTCAGGTGGCTGCCCTGCAAACCGAGCCGATTAACTGCGCCCCCGCACACACCCACACGCGTACACGCCTACGTTCACCACTAGAGAGATGCGCGCGCAGGCAACGTAGGGTAGGTCGCGGACGGCTGCCGCGCCCCTGTGTCGCATTACACGCCCATTGTCTTACGCGACGGCAGGCATAAACTAGTGCCTCTGTGGGCTTTGCGCCTGGCTAACGAAGAGACCCCACACCCTGCCCGGAGTGGCAGAGCGGTTCTAGGCGCTACAGTCTGGAACCACGCGACCGCTGCGGTCGCAGGTTCGAATCCTGCCTCGGGCATGGATGTGTGTGATGTCCTTAGGTTAGTTAGGTTTAAGTAGTTCTAAGTTCTAGGGGGCTGATGACCTCAGATGTTAAGTCCTATAGTGCTCAGAGCCATTTGAACCACACCCTGCTACTCACCGATGTCGACGAGATTCGGTACACTAGCCGGGGCCATTCAAAACTGACTCCTGTGAAAGAAAGGCCGCATTTTTAGGGTTCCGAACCTCATCTGGTAAAAACGGAACACTTATAGAATGACTTTGTTGTCCGTCTGTCTGTCTGTCTGTCGGACTGGTTAAAACCACTTTTCTCAGGAACGGGTAGACGTATCAAGCTGTAATTTATGCCGCATACTAAGCTCTTGGCGGTGTAACAAGACTGAAGCTCCCAAGTCACTGCAGTCAAAAGATACGGCCGTTAATGTCACATATTTCGATACCTGCAAACTCACTCATCAAAACTTGTAGGGTATTTCCCATAGACCTAGAATCATGAAAATTATACCTTATAAGTTTGTAATTAAATCACGCCAAAAAAATTGTTGGCATTTGTTATCCGACTGTCCCTCTTTCCTTTCGCCTATGAAGACCCATGTTTCTCAGGGAAACATCAAGTTGAAATTTATGTCAAATACTAATCTTTAAAGTCTCTCGGCGGAGTAACGAATAAGCGCTTGTAAGTCAATCAAATCAAAAGTCACGATCATTCATGTCACATATTTTGATACAAACTCAATCATCCATACCTGTAGAGCACTTCCCATTGGCCTGGAATCATGAAATTTAGCAAGAACCAAAGGTTCACGATACAAGTAAAAATCCTAAAATTGTTATTTCTAATTATATCACACAAAAAATATTTCTTCTATCGTTTGTTATCCAACTTCAAACTTAAAATTAAAACATTTTCAAAAGTCTTGGGATTCCCGGGACCGATGTCGATAAAAGCCAAAAATTCTCCATTCCCGGTATGAATGGACTGCCTGTATACATAATTAAATTTGTGTGGAGCGCTCAGAGCGCGTCTCCTATTCGCATCTGGCCTACCCAACACATGAAAACCTGAATAAAGTTTTCACTCTGCAGCGGAGTGTGCGCTGATATGAAACCTCATGGTAGATTAAAACTGTGTGCCGAACCGAAACTCGAACTCTTTTAATCTGCCAGAAAATTCCATATCAGCGCACACTCCGCTGCAGAGTGAAAATTTCGGTTTGCAAACATACAATAGGCTGCGGCTAAGCCATGTCTCCTCAATATCATTCCTTCCAGGAGTGCTTGTTCTGCAAGTTTCACAGCAGACATTCTGTGACGCTTGGAAGGTATCTCAGTTGGTAGAGAGATTGTCCGCGAAAGGCAAAGGTTCCGAGTTCGAATCTCGGTAAGGCACACAGTTTTAATCTGCCAGGAAGTTTCAATGAAAACCTTTTGAAATTCAGTGAGTCAAAGAGTAAATCTCAGTTCGGTGCGACCCGTACTAAACGTGACTAACAAGGGACACTGTCCTGCTAGCTGGTTAAAAGTATCCCGATACGCCTGTGTAATGTGTAATTGACAGCTATACGTCGCGGAAGCCAGATCCATCTGTATAAAATGAGGGAAAGTGTCCCGTGTTGTCAGCAGACTAGCAGTAACAGCGGAATGTGTTGGTAAAAAGAGCTCAGTGACTTCGAACGTCGACTACTCGTTGGATGTCACCGAGTAATCAATCCACCAGCGATACTTAGCCTTGCTAAGGCTGCCCAGTTCCACTGTTTGTGATGTGACTACGAAGTGAAAACGTGAAAGAACAGCAGCAGCTAAACTGAGACCACGCAGGCCTCATCTGCTGACGGAGAACATCGTCCATCTTCCTGGACGGTGCTTGTAAGAAATCACATGAAATCAGAGGAAGGAATCAGTAGTTTGTCCAGAGTGCTACCACACGTCCAGCCAGCGCCATGACCGAGCTTTTTGAGTTAGAAAGAATGGGACATAATGGCCGACCACCACTTTATTAGCCATACATTTTCGTAGTCAGTGGCAAGCGATGCTAGAGGTGGCGTAAAGAGCGACGCCAGTGGACGCTGGATGACTGGAAACGAATGATTCAGAGTGATGAATCACACTATACCTGTCGGAATCTGATGCAAGGCTTTCGTTTAGCGACTGCTAGGAAAGCGTCACCCACCATTGCGTTTATTTCCAACAGTGAAATACAGAGGAGACGATGTTAATATGTGGGGATGTTTCTCGTCAGTATGGGGTGGTCCCCTTACTGCGCTTACAGTTACGCTGTATGTAGATATATATAGATATGAACACTTTTTACAGTATCGTGCACTGCGAACAGTAAACAAACAGTTCGGGGAATCTATCACCACGATAAAGCAGTGTGTGTGAGGCAATGAACCGTGGACAATACTACACTTAAAATGGACTATCCTACCCAGTCCCGATCTGAAATCGAACGAACACTTTTCGGACGATAAGGAATGTCAACTTGTCTCCAAACTGCAGGTCCGAAATGACTGTCTCTTCTGGTTCCGCACTTGAGGAAGAATGGACTGTCATTCGTTCACAGACATTCAGACACCTCATGAAAGTGTCCTCTGAGCCGTCATAAAGGCTAACGATACACACACCCCATACCAACCTCCACTAATAGGTGTACGGAAAGTGTTGACCAGATACTGTATTGAACGTCTAGGAGTGTATTGAACGTCTAGGAGTGAGATTGAGAGATTGCGCAATAATATTGAGCGCATCAAAAACTTTTGAAATATATTGCGCTGCCTAGATATATTGCTTTGTCTACGGCTAATTTTGACAATATTCTTCTCAGTCTTTCACTTCCTACCGTCAACATTATCTTGATGTTTGTTGTTCGCTGTTGTGATCATAATAAGAGGAAAACACTTTCTTCTTAAAGCGCACCGAAATATATAAATCAGTGTCGGAATTGTGAGATGTTAGGAGAGATGAGTGCAAAAAGACAAAATACGAAGAATGATTGCCTACATCCTCGATGGAATATGCTATTTTCTCAAAAACTGCAAAAACTGTCATTTTGAGCCCATGGCTATGTGTAAAATATAGGATGACTCTTACATAGAAGATTACAGCAACTAGCTACTTTTTACAATGCTATTTATTTATTTAAACAGTGCCGACACCGATGTCGAACCAATAGGCATTATACAACTTTCGCTGCTGCAAGATCATAAGCAGTCTGTACTGGAACATTCTTCATCGAAAGTAAGCGAAACAGCTTCCCTTTAATAATTTGTTTACATCACTTAAAATCGTTGTGAGGCACAATTACAGTTAAAAAGATATTCTCTCACATCTTGTTTCGGTTTTAGGGCACCACCCCAAGGAAATTTTGTCAGTTGTGGAAACAAAAGGCGAAAGCTACTTAAAAACGTGAACCAGCCGTCTGAAGATGAACCTATCGGTTCGAAACCGGTAACGGCGCTGCATAGCTTGTAAGAAGTGGTTGGTTGCTGTAATCTTCTATGTGAGAGTCAGCCTACACGAAGGATTATTAATTAATACGAAGTTACGAATGAGAGTATACATAGATATTAATGTGTGTTGGTGTACATTATTTACCGGAACAGAATACTTTCGAGCACCATCTGCGCGTAAAAATTTATGGTAATTTTTTTTTTCGTTCTATCTCATCTCCCTCCACAAGTTTTATATTTGACGCTACTTGTATCAGATTTTCATACACATGTATTTTTTTTTTATTTTTTATTTAGCTGCCCGTAAGGTAGAGCAATTGCCACAACAAGAATCGTCTAGATCGTCCAACATTACGCAATATTATTGCACATTTTTGATGTGCACTCTGGGGAGAACTTAAATAATATTGCACAATAAATATTATACTGCAATTATACTGACCGTCTATAGGCAGCTTTAGACCGTACTTATTCATGCGCTTTTTCGTCCCACAATTCCGAGGGTAAGTGAAATAGTACTTGTGCAACATTTTTCTACTTTATTACAACAATAGTAAAAAATTACATTGTAATTTTTCAACGTAGTCACCTTGCTTTTCAATTGACTTGGCCCATCGCCACATAAGCATGCCATTAAAGCAAAAAAAAAAAAAGTTTTTCAGAAGAGCAGCCGCTGCCTTCCGTCTCCATCGGAGGTCAATCGTCGGCCTTTTAAGCCATCTTTAAGCGGTCCAAGCAAATGATAACCCGACGAGTAGAGGTCAGGAATGTACGAGGGTTGCCCATAAAGTAATGCATCGCATTCTTTTCTTCAATAATTTTTATTGAATATAATGGGAATTACACACACGAAAGAATGGTGTTTTATCTACACGCCCTATTTTTTCCACATAATCTCCATCCTGTTCTATGGCCTTCCTCCAGCGCGAAACAAGGGCGTGTATGCCCTGTGGGTACCAATCCTTGTCCTGGCGGCGGAGCCAGTGCTTTACTGTGTGAATCAACTCCTCATCGTCTTCAAAATGTCTTCCACGAATGGCCCAAACAAGTAAAAGTCCGAGGGAGCTTGGTCAGCCGTGTCAGGTGAGACAGCCGTGGATGGTCTCCCCGGCCACTGCAAATCGTAGAGCTCCGCCGACGACTTCACCATCTGTGCTCGGCGACTAACTGTACTTCTGTCGACAGCAGATGCTCCGTAGACTTTACACAAGCGTTTCTGACCCCACAGTTTCTTCTGTGCAGTGAGAAATTCAATGACGGCACGTTGCTTATAACGTATATCACCGACAGACGCCATTTTGAAACAGTCCTGCTGCTACGCTATCTGTCGGAAATGACGCAAACTTGGCGCCCTCACTCAGGAGACTTCAAATAATACATATGTAACAATTTGCAATCGTAGCATTGGTTTCGTCTGAGAAAAAAATGCGGTGCATTAGCTTCTGGGCAACAATCGTACACAGGGTGCTCTAACATCTGAAAATGCGTGTTGTGAAGAGTCTGAACTGTGTGAGTGGCGGTACGAGCGTTTGTTTCTAACTGGAGGCTTCATCTCGTTGCAAAGCACATCACTGTGAAGTTGGCTGTTGACTCTTGACCCTGTTTCCACATATCATTGCTGAATTGGCGTGCTGCTTCCATACAGTCAACATCGTTTTTCCTGCAGAGGTTTGATCCTTGTATTCCTTTTTCGCTGGAGATTACGGGCATTTTCGTTCTATGTTTTGGTGTTTTCTCTCCGGTTCAAAGTATTAACTCCATCTCATCTCCAGTGATGATTCGTTTCAGAATATTTCACCTTCATTAGCATGACGCTCGAGTAGCTGCTGACAGATTCTCATACGCGATAGCGCTTGCGCTCCTCACTGACAAGAACGCGCCAACTGCCATAACCCGATTTCCAAGAAACTTAGGTCAGTGGTAGAGGGGTCAAAATAAGTATCATGTGTCACGGTTTATCCGCAGATACTCGACCATCTCTGAAAAAACGACGCTCAAAGTTTTCAAGATGTATTCGAAGCCCTCAGGCGAAATGGTCTTCTGAGGGCAGCGCGGTAAAATGCTTCTCAGTTATGCGCCCATTGTTCGAAACCCGATTATTACTTTTAGTTTTGTTTTTCGTTTTTGTTTTTCGTTTATATAACCATCAGTGTGGAATATTGTACAGTGTATATTGATACGATGTTGTCCTTATTGGTCTGCTAAGCGTATGTCAGATGAATGAATTTAAAAAAGTAAAAGAGTGAGAAAATTATTTGAAATAGTTTTCCGTGAAATTCCTGTATTGCATCTTCTTTCATAATCAAAGTTGCCAGCGCCAGTTTTCGGAATGCATGGTTTGCTACGAAATTATTGCCAACGCGCGAAATCTTCACAATTGTTTCTTTCGCGAGTGAGATTCATACGTAGAAATGTCACTGCGGCAAACCTGTCTTCGCGCGATGGTCGTAGTGTTCGCAATATCTGCGTTCCGAATGTTTCTGCGATCGGTATCATCGAAGTTCATGCGCCGAATCTTTCTGAAGAGTAAACATATGAATAAAAATAAGTAATATAACTATTGATATGAGAATAAAATATCAGGATTCGAGAATCTCTAGAAATTGTAACCTCTCAACATACCACACACACGTATACTCCATAATAAATGTGTCACACATATAGTGAAATCCAGTTGTAATTTT
The DNA here is from genome assembly GCF_021461395.2 of Schistocerca americana. Taxonomy (NCBI): domain Eukaryota; kingdom Metazoa; phylum Arthropoda; class Insecta; order Orthoptera; family Acrididae; genus Schistocerca; species Schistocerca americana. The sequence continues at coordinate 106,631,918 of NC_060126.1, forward strand.
ACAATTAATATAACCACCTCGTCTCCTATAATGTGACAAGAAACATTCGTGAAGTAACATTCTACGGGCACGGGTAATAAATGAAAACAATAAAAATAAAATAAATAAAAACAATAATCAGATTCACAAGACGGGACGCAAAATTGAGAATCCGCGACGATAACCATTGAGCGAGCATTTCGTCTGAGGGTATCGGGTGGTGAAAGGCACACAAAGTACCTCAAAAACTTTGAAGTCGTTTTTTCAGAAATGGTCGAGTGTCTACAGATAAACCCAGACGCGTGTTCCCATGTTTTCAATCCTCTCCCACTGAGTGAACTTCCTGGGAAATCAAATTACGGCACCTGGCGTGTGCGCCTCGAGAGTTGTTTTGGGACCCGTCTTGCGCAGACTAACGAAAGCTGAGCCCATCATAGATGGGGTCGTGTAAAAAATCATGACTAACGTACTTTTGGTTTGGCATTTTATCAAGTCACTCGTCGGTTATTCAAAATCAGATCACGGACTTGTTAGTGCTGGCGTCAATAAGTGGACGTGAGTGGACGGGATGCTCCCATCTTTCCTCGTCATTCACGATTATTCGCCCGCTTTTGAATTGCTCAGTCCACTGATAAAAACATGGCCGTGCTAAAGTAATGCCCCTCGTATTTTGCTAAAGGTCTTCTATGGAGGTCAGCTCCTGGCGTACCTTCAGACCACAAAAACTGACTACAGACGGTGCTCATCACTGTTGCATACAGAGACCAATGGAGCCACGTTTACTTCATAAGAGCGTAAATCGAACTGATGTGATACAACTGAAACTTGCCATAACTGAAAAGAACGATGCCATCGAGCAGCTGGCGAGCTCACTAAGCCGTACTACCAGCCTGAAGACGTCCAGAATAAAATTACAGATACTTATTGACGTAGACCCGTTGTTACGGCCTTTTAAGCGATTATCGGGTGTTTAGCTAGAACGAGGTGGCACACATTTCTATATGTAAGTTACTTTGTTCTGGATAAGCATTCGATGACGGATTTAAATGCCAGAAATAATTGCGGAACAAAGAAGAGATCCCGGTAAATAGTCCTTAAGTGGAAAAAGTCGTAGCTGTGGTCCCCAATACAAAGAAAATCTTGTGAAATGGATTTAGAGTGGACGAACTTGATAACGTCGAACATGAGGAGAATGAAATCGAATTAACTGCCCTATCTTCCCAATCAGCAGTAAAAGATATGTTCCCTGAAGATCTTCTGTCTCCTGTTGGTGACATCATCGGAAGCCGACGTGAGAGCAGGTGTTTCCGCCAGAAGAAGTTACGTATTGAAAGCCACAAACACGTAATAGACAAGCAGTAAATAAATAAATTATATACTGACCATTTAAGATCACGTTTGAAATCGAGGTAGCCTTGTTACCGCAGGGGACGACATCAATCCTCAATTCTATATTACTCGTCGGATAGCCATTCCTCTGCAGGAATTCAAAGTAACAAGAGACAGTACGAACTAGCGAAATGTGGGGAGAACAGGAGATATTGTTGTTGACCATGAGATACAAGAGATTCAAATACAAAGAGCAATAGGAGCAGAGACTCTTACCCTATTAGTATCGGCAAAAGTGTGTAGGCAACTCACAAAGTAAGCTGGAAACGCATATAATTTAGCAATGAAAGTAAGCGCGTGTGTACCCTCACGGCGCAAGCGGACTTCTACCGATGAGATTTCACACGCACCTGATACGAAGTAATGGAAGGCAGTTCACGTTCACTAAATAGGGAAGACTTCCGCACTAACCATATAACAATACTCTGACAAATTTGCGTCCGAATTGTCTCCGTCTGAAATCTTCAACTGAATGGGCATTGAGAGCCAGAAGAAATACAATAGAGTGTCTACTCTGGAGAAAAATAGATCTCGTAGGCAACCGTACTGGATGTCGGAAAGGAAGCGGGGGGGGGGGGGGGGTTGGGGGGAGCAGAACTGTACATTCCAATGGCTTTTGGCTGGAGAGGCAGAGGATGACTCTCTCTGACACTTTAGGGTGGTCTTTCCGCAGTGGAGCTAGGAGCGTAACTCGCCGGCCGTTGTGGTTCTAGGCGCTTCATTGCGCTTCATTGCGGAACCACGTGGCTGCTACGGTCGCAGGTTCGAATCCTGCCTCGGGCATGGATGTGTGTGATGTCCTTAGGTTACGTAGGTTTGAGTAGTTCTGAGTCTAGGGGACTGATGACCTCAGATGCTAGGTCCCATAGTGCTTAGAGCCATTTGAACCATTTTAGCTTAACTCACACGAAAAAACCATCTCCTTCCTCGCTGTCTGAAAGTAGTGGCTCCGTTGTTTATCAGTTTATGGCATGATGCTACTTTCTCGAACCAATTGTTTGGCTGATATTAAAATTAATTGTCTCCTACTATCCAATGGTCCTGCATCTAGCCAACACGTCGGTGGATCCAGAAGATAGAGAAAACTGATATTATAAATTAGATTTGCCGTTTCAGTTTTCCGGTTTGTGAAGTATTAACACAATAGGCCTGTGATTACTGTTATTGGATTTCTAATTTTTCTACTAGTATGACTCCATGATCGGCAATATTATTAGTCAAATAATTAAGTACGCCTCCTCCATAACTACTAGGCGACACAACGGCTGAGAGCTTTCTACATATGGGTGATAATACCGGGAAAAGTTTCAGGTTTACACAGTTTAGGTCACAACCTTCTGTTTCTGAAAAATATGGAGGTGACGGCGAAAATAATCTGTTTTACCTTCCCTCCTTTCATCATCGTCATCATACACGAATTTAGGTGAGGTGAATCCCTTCCTCCCTAAACATACAGCTGGTATATCATTGGCACGCTGGCGCACTACTTCTTCGATGTTAGAGCGACGCAGATAACTCTGCTTCCCTAAACAGATTGCGTGGTGAGCCAGTTATTCATTTCTAGATCATGCTCTGTCGGTATTACCTACCGTGCACAGCTGCAGAGTACTAGAATATATGGAGCAACAAGTATCGCATACAAACCTCATTCACTTTGTTCCTTTTGTTATTTTCAGTCGCTCATATTGACAACAAATGTTTACTGTTTGACATGTTTCTAGCATTTCTTAAATCGTGCAGTAACGCATAACACATATGCCAAAACATTATGACGCCCTGCTAAACACCGTGATGTTGCGCCTTCACTATGCAATACGGCTGCGATCCTGAGCGGCATGGACTGAGTAGGAGCCTAATCCGTCGACCCTTAATCAGGATTCTTTCCTGCAGTCTTCTAATTTTTAGCTACCTGCAGTTGTAATAATTTTATGTTGTGTCCACTTATCGGTCCACTCTCAGCCGTACCTCAGTTGTGTATTTGGCTACATGTGGTACAGTAGGGAAGACGTTTGAAGGGCCCCTCGTGCTGTTGGTGGGACAGTGGTCTTTGGTGTTCTTATGTTGTTCGTATTGGATCAAGTTCCGCAGATGTTATGTAGTAAAACAGTACTTCGAACTCTCTTATCAATCACTCAGAAAAAGGTACACAATTCTGTTGACAAGAAAAAAAAACACGATTTGTGCCGTAATTCTTTGGCTATACTTACGTAAATCAAAGAATTAGCCGCATTGACCTCTGTCGCCCCTCCTCACTACTCAAGCATAATGACCGCGGAGGTCGTGCCTTGTGTCAGCCCTTGGATAAGGCAATCGACGTTTAACGTGACACTGCAACACGAAAATCTCATACATATTTCCATTCAAAAATTAATACTAAACTTATGACATGCATTAAAATTTATAGGGGGCGATCAATAAGTTTCCGTTTGATGGCGCTGATGTAGTGTACCGGGTGATCAAAAAGTCAGTATAAATTTGAAAACTGAATAAATCACGGAATAATGTAGATAGAGAGGTACAAATTGACACACATGCTTGGAATGACAAGGGGTTTTATTAGAACCGAAAACATACAGAAGTTCAAAAAATGTCCGCCAGATGACGCTTCATCTGATCACAATAGCAATAATTAGCATAACATTTCTTTACAGGAAATGCTCAATATGTCCACCATCATTACTCAATAATAGCTGTAGTCGAGGAATAATATTATGAACAGCACTGTAAAGCATGTCCGGAGTTATGGTGAGGCATTGGCGTCGGATGTTGTCTTTCAGCATCCCTAGAGATGTCGGTCTATCACGATACACTTGCGACTTCAGGTAACCCCAAACCCAATAATCGCACGGACTGAGGTCTGGGGACCCGGGAGGCAAAGCATGACGAAAGTGGCGGCTGAGCACACGATCATCACCAAACGACGCGCGCAAGAGATCTTTCACGCGTCTAGCAATATGGGGTGGAGCGCCATCCTGCATAAACATCGTACGTTCCAGTAGGTGTTTATCAGTCAGGCTTGGGATGATGCGATTCTGTAACATATCGGCGTACCTCTCACCCGTCACGGTAGCGGTTACAAAACCAGAATCACGCATTTACTCGAAGAAAAAAGGCCCGATAACGGTAGATGTGGTAAATCCAACCCATACCGTGACTTTCTCGTCGTGCAATGCAGTTTCCACTACAGTTCAAGGATTTTCGGTAGCCCAAATTCTGCAGTTGTGGGCGTTGGCAGACCCTCGGTGCGTGAAATGAGCTTCGTCGGTCCACAGCACATTACTCAACCAATCGTCATCTTCCGCCATCTTTTGAAACGCCCACACCGCAAATGCCCTCCGCTTCACTAAATCGCCAGGTAACAGTTCATGATGCCGATGGATTTTGTACGGATAGCATCGGAGGGTACGCCTCAGTGCCAACCAAACAGAAGTGTATAGAATGACGGTGCGACGTGCGACTGCACGAGCGCTGACTTCCCCGTGCGTAGACGAACCCGCTACAGTCTCCACTTCTTCCTGAACTGTCTCAGCAGCACTACGCCTTGTGCTCGGTCGGCCACTACGGGGTCTATCGTCTAAATAACCCGTGGCTTCGAACTTCGAAATTATTCTCGCCACAGCTGCATTTGTCAACGGATCTTTACCAGTTCGAAACCCCTTCCTACGGCGATAGCATCGTAACGCTGAACTAGCGCATTCCCCATTCTGATAATACAGCTTCACTAAAAGCGCCTTTTCGGGTAACGTCAACATGCTGCGACTGCTGGCGCATCTAATTTTCTCTCTCATTACAGCTCCTTTTATACACGATTGTCATGCGCAGTCACTGACGTTTTCTGTCCAGCGCCATCTGTCGGACATTTTGTGAACTTTGTTTTTTTTTGTTCTAATAAAACCCCTTGTCATTCCAAGCATGTGTTTCAATTTTTACCTCTCTATCTACATTATTCCATGGTTCATTCAGATTTCAAATTTATACTGACCTTTTGAACACCCGGTATATCCTCTCCGATGCGGGTATACAAGCACCAACATTTAGGCAACGGGTTAGTGTGCCACTCGCGTCTTTCAGACGTGCGTGCGGTAAACGTGAACTACGAAATTACATAAGGTAGTCCTTACGCTATTGTAGCCATCCTCGATGTCTCATCATGTGTCCTGTCAACCAGTTACATCTTTTAGTCAAGTTATACCGTGAATTTCTTTTCTCTAGATTCATTTCCGCTCATCTTCTTTAACAATTGGTTCTCTGACCTGCCCATGTATTTTTCAGCATTCTTCTGTAGCACCTTATGCGAATAGCATCTACGTCCTTTTATGTAATGCTTATCGTCCACATTTACTTCTGTACAAGGCTACAACCCATAAAAAAATTTTAAGAAAATATTTCCCAACATTTAGATTTATAATCGACTTTAATATATTTCTCTTTCCCAGGAATACAATTCTTGTTATTACCAGTCCTTGTTTGATATTACCTTTACGTCTGTCGTTGTTACTCTCTTACCCAAATAGCAAAACATGTTTACTATCTGATTTCATACTATAGTCCTCCTATACACATCTTAATAGCGTTATCCATACACATTGAACCAGCCGACCACTAATTGTGCTACCAGAGTATTACCGGTTCGTGTGTGCATTATCAGGCATTTATTTACATTTAAACTAAGTGGACAATCAGTGAAGCAAGTGGTTGTTCGTCAGTAATTACCGTCAGTGCAACGCTGAATCTCTCTTGGCCACAAAGCCGCCGTCAGAAAAAACCTTCAATGCGGTGCCCATTGTTCGAATAAGACATATCCTGGCGAGCTTCCTTGCTTCTGACGTTATATGTGTTAGCGATAAACGCTCAGGGGCTACGGTAGAACACCAGAATGACGGCAAACAACGTCCATTGATCAATTACATTACTAAAAAAACTCCGTATGCTGTACATTCTATCAGTCAATAATGCGGTTCAGTGTCAAACACCTTTCAGAATTTTGTGAAAGAGAAAGGAATAGATTCTGCGGATCACGCTTTTGCCTCTGCTCTGATGATTAATTCAAAAGGTAATGTACCGTTGACGGTGATATAAGTTGTCTACAGATCTCCTGCTGTGTTATCTTACCAAGAGCTTTGAAGTAATGTTCCGTACTCCATGTAAGGGACCAGAGTTGGACTGCAACAGTACAGGGTAATTATTAGCAGTTAAATTAGAATATTGCACCACGAACGACCCCCTAGGAAACGATATCACCTACGCTTTGTAGGTAGAGAGATACGTCGGCTGCATGGAGGAACCACCATCCGAATTAACGTCGCTGCCCGTATTGCCATTCCACACTCCAGCTGCCTACACCGTCCTAGCAAAGACAGCCAGCTTTCCGCATAATATGTCCCCGCAGCACGAGACACTTTCTGCATTTTCGTACTTTCGATCGATTGTCTCACAAGCTTTAATAAAAAGTAATTCCCGTTGGTCACTCGGTTCATTGCTATCCTGCAGCAGTGCTGGGCCCTCCTTGGCAAAGTTCCTAACATAGGCGTTGTCTGGAAATCTCAAAAGAACAGCAACACTTGGCAGCTAACCACTCGTGTCTCTTTGATATTTGCTAATAGTACTTAGAGTTCCTCCAGTCACTATAGTTGCTGAACGATTTCGATACCACAAATCATAACAAATATTACCGTAGACAAGGTAATTTTGCTTTGTCAAGCGTACCGTAGGCTCTTATAAGCAAACGTGTCCTCTGCCTTCACTAAGTCACTGCACGGTACACACAGGTCATCTTCCCTCTTTCTTTGGGGACATTTAGCTAGGGAGACGTTATTCTCCCTGTGGGAGAAGCAGCAGGTTTCTCCGATGCCCCTATAACCAAATAATAATAGGTACTGAGTTGAAGTATACCATCCGATTCATGTGTCATTAAAGTAACCATGAAAGTCTCTGACGTAGAGACAATTGTGTCGAATATTAAATGTTCCCACGCCACTTCAGATTCACTACGAAATTATATAAAACAGATCAGCGGCCATTATGCCGTACTAGGCCTTAATCGCTTCATGTTCCATTTTTAATATAAGACTTAGATGCTACCGAAATTGTTAGCTGCCAAGTCCTGTTCGATGGAAATTCAGGAAAATGAAGAAAATTCCTTTTACTTTACTTTCGTCAAAACCTAGAAAAGACAACGCTCCTTACCCAAGCAGCAGCGGCGGTATTGTGACCGTGGTTCCCAACCCCTGCGATTTAGACCTCTCTCAAATAACCAAAGCTACACAGGTCAGCCGTATCACCAGGCGAAGTAGCGACCTGACGCGGACGTCGCTAACATAGCGAAACTACGTTTCATGTGGGACAAATAGTGCAGAGCTTACTAGGGGAGGGCCTGACATGTGGGTTACCGATTTTGATCAAGCATTGAAAATAAAGCCATACCTGTTTCGGCCTTTTGCTAGACATTCCGTAGTTTTTGAAAAAAGTCGAGGTCAAGGTTGATGACGGAAAATCGCATTTTCAATTATATACATCGAACGGTCGTCTAAAAACAAACATTTTTGTTAATATAATATGGGGTTAGTTTCTATAATATGTGGGTAATTTACAACCATTAATATTTTCCTGCCTATAGAAGTAGCTCACGTAATCTTTATAGTTACTCTCATTTCTGCCATTGCTCATTACTCTGGGCTTTCTTTGGTTTACTCTGAAGCCGTATTCAATAGCCTACTCATTACACTGTTCATTCTGGTCCACATATCATTTAATTCTTCTTCCTTTCCACTGAGGACAGTAATGCCATCAACAAATATTACCATTTAGAATTTTGGAAAGTATTCTTGAGCACAGCGAACGGTACAAATGCTAAAAATCAGATAAAAGTCTCGATCGTGTTTTCAGACTTTTTATTCGTTTGAAACCGTTTTTGGACCTTTCCTCAGACCATCTTCAGGCTTTTGACCGCCATTTAGATTGCTGGTTGTGGATGACGGAACGAGATCCTTAAAAGTAAAGACAACCTTACTTTTAACGCTCTAGCTCCCTCTGACGCCACCAGCAGCCTAAACAATTGTCAAAAGGTTTAAGATGGTCTGAGGAAAGGTCCAAAAACGGTTGAAAACGAATAAAAAATCTGAGAACACGGTAGAGACTGTTTTATGTGACTTTAATATTACCATTTTTATGCTTTCATATCGAATTTTAATTCCAATCTTGAACCTTTCTTTCATTTCCGCCTTTGCGGTTTCGATGTATAGATAGAATGGTAGGGGCGAAAGATTGCCTGCCTGTCTTATACCCCTCTTAATCGGAGCACTTACTCTCTGGTCTTCCATTCTTATTATTCTCTATTGGTTCTCGTACATGAGTGACACCAATCGCTATTAGTTGGGAGGGGAAGCGGGTCACCAGTTTGCAAAATGTTGTTCGGCCCCGAGGTTTGGTACCGTGTTAATGTGTAGCCGACGTAAGACAGTCTCAGTCAAGACTACGTTAACAGCGTGTGTGTGTGTGTGTGTGTGTGTGTGTGTGTGTGTGTGTGTGTGAGAGAGAGAGAGAGAGAGAGAGAGAGAGAGAGAGCAGAGGGGTGGGAGGGAAGGTGGAGATAGATGGAGAGTCCTGGAAATATGAGATAAGCCCTTCGTGTGATGTACAGCATTTTTACTGAGCTTCCTTCAACATGAGACTGTCCGCATTTGCCTGACGCAAAAGCGCTGACTAAGCAGCCTTGTGAACGAACTGAGTAGATGTTCTCTATCTCCTCCGTTAACCAGTTTTGTCCCCACACTAGTGTGGCATTTACCTTCCGCACAACTAAAGATGTTATTCTACTACAATTATCAGCACATATAGAGCTTTACTTGATATGACCCTTGCAGTGTCTGACGCTGACAGCCTATAGCACGAGTTGGTGTATCTGGAGGAAGTATTGAGTAAAAATTTTTACACAGAACATCAGACTTAAAACAACTCTGCAAAAGAATACCTCAGTTAAGACCAGTCAACGGCTTTTCTAGCGTACCGAGGAAATGATTCTTCAAAAGCTGTCAGAATAATGAAGAAGCGTGTAGTGGTTATTATCTTCAGCTCATCAGCTACGACGACAGCTCTTCTGGGATCTGTGAAAAATGATCTGCTTTTACTAAAGGCAGGCATTTGTAAAATTGCTTATCAGTGTGGTAAACCACACACACCATACATGAACAATGCATCGATCACCAGCGACACACGCCCTTATACAGCCCAGCCTGTAGTGATTGACTATTGTATTTCCGCCAGCCATTCCATGGATTACGGGAGATTCAAGATAGCAGCCACTGCCTCACACTGTTGGGATTCAAAGGTCAAGAAAGCTATGGAAATACAGTTGGCGGATAACCCGTTCAACGGAAACGTGGGTTTCCAGCTCGATAAATCATGGAAGCCCCTCATCTCACGTCTGCACTCTCAGAGGAATTAGGCTATTGTTCTGAGCCTGAACATTAAAGGACGTGCCATCCATTGTAATAACTCATCACGTAATTTGTAAGTACTGTTGATTTTTTGGCTCGGCGTTGGCTTTATTTTATTCTGAGGCACATAAGTTTCATCTGTGGCTGGGACAGTTATGCCGACTCCACAGCATAGAAACGCGTGTAGTGGTCTTAATTCAGTCACCTACTCGCCTTGAAGATGGCTACACGTCTGAAATATGACAGAACAAAGTTTCAGGTTGCTAATCTAAAGATTCGTCATTCTGTTCTTAGATTTCCTTCTCTGGCGCGTTACGTGCTATTTCTGCTAAAGATATATGAAAAATGGAAAATTGTTTCATTGTTAGAGTCCATGTTAAAGCCATAAATGGCTTGCAGTCAGAAGTAGGCAAAAAGACGACATCCCCCTAGAACAACCTGTAATACGCAACTTGTCCACAACTAGCAAAGCCTTATGGAACTCGGCCTGAGAAGTTTTTTATTTATTCCTTTCACTCGTTAGTCTGCCACTTCCAATATTCGGGGAGGAGCTGTGATCCCCGAACCGAAACCTTCCGATGTATTAACGACGTAGGCTGGTAAGCTGGACAGCCTGGACGTGATTTACGACCAGGTGAATACCGGGCTGGTTACCAAGTCCCGGCTAAGCTGCACGAATGGTAAACATCCAGAAAACGTTGATACCCATTAACATGGATAAAACTGGACGCAGACAGACCGGGGTGCATAAATTTCGTTCCTATGGGGTTCAGGGATGGCGACAGGAAGGGCTTCCGGTTACTCACTTCCACTAATACCGTCAAATGCGTTAATTAACATGCCGACCCCTGTCGATGACATTTATTGTCGACGGAGTAATAGCCGAAACATCAAAAATCATATTGGCTTACAATAACATTTTTTATCCAACATGAGTTTTATTCCTCCAAGGAATATTTTAAGTAGTTTTAGTAGCAACTGATAGGACAAAGTCATCGTGTGTCTGTCAGATAAGGAGTACTGACTGTGCTTTCGAGAGCACTAAGATAAAGTTTTTATTGGTGATGCCCTCCATCGCTTGTAGAATGCTGTTGATTACCTGACGTACAATTGCTTGTTTAATTATCATGCAGGAATCATTTCTCAGGCAAGAAATTTTCTCATAATTACTTGTAAAAAATTATAAATATACGTGGTTCTTACAACTTGTATCCTGTGTAATAGCCACCACACAATTGCAGCAGGGCGTCACCTAAATGAAGTTGCGTTGCTTCATCGTTGCTTCTTAGATGTCTTGTGCTGCTGTTACTTGGTGGCTTATGGGTTCTTTTTTCATCCAGTCTTCTCAGGTAAGGCATTTTCTCCTTTGACGCATACGCCAATGTGTGATGGTAGGATGAAAAGCTTTTGTCAACAGAGAGAAATGATGCAACATAATCCGATGCAGTTGTATCTCCATATCCACTGCCCCTGGAATAAATACGCTTAGGCTATCGGTGAAACAAAGTAGTTCTGCGGTACTGCCTAGAGATCTCGCGCGAAGATTTAGAATAATAACTGGTGCTGTTGCAGCGGACGTGAGAAAGTAAGCTGATGAAGCGTAATTTACAAGTGAAATCACTTAGGTATCGCTTTTCTTGGACTTTTCTTCTCTCTGTCATCGGCCGAGATGTAGTACTTGAGTCGGACAAGGTTACGTGAAGTCGATAGAGTGCAGAAGTTACGAACAGCCGTGATACATGACAGCAATTTGTGCAAATTCGCAAATTGTATTGAATCTAAGAGCAATGATATTATTGCGCGATCTACATTGAACGTCAAACGTACGGCAGAAAATGCTTAACAAAAATGTAATCAGACTTTATAAGTTAATCTAAATGACATACATAGAGTCTCCTCTTGCTCCATATTTTTGCGAATGTTTCATGGGACGAATACGAAGTAGCAGTGCTTGTATTGTTAAGAAGTACCATGCAATGCTCATTCGAACATGCATGCATGCCCGAAGAGACATAGCATCGTACTTAACATCACAGGCACTGCTACTTCGTATTTACTCGCCTTCGACTCTCAATAAATATGTCCTTCCTTGACGGGCACATACTTCACGTACGAGTGCAGGTAGTAACAAATGGACTACGACATTTCTAAGTTAGTGTCTGGCTGTGATTCGTGCACGTATAGCCGAAGCAGTTAAGGTGACCGCCGACGTGAAGCAGGAGATCCGGGTTCGAGTCCCGGCCCGGCGCAAATGTTCAGTGTCGTCATTCCAGTATACAGGCGATGGTGGTTCATACTCGCAACTGTGGACACATTTCCTGTATTTCGTAAAGACGTTTATGAAAGATCGACAGTTAACATTTTTAAAATATAGTCCAACACATTAAGAAATCCGATGATGAATAAATATCGTCTCCCAACAAAAGACGTTGCTAGAACGACAATAACTGGATGACAACTACTAGGATTGTCAAGCGACAGTATTTTATTGCTTGACATAAAGGAACAAGAAGTTCGAAACATTATAATCCCTCGTACAGAAGGGGAAGTTACGAAATCCTAGTCACAAGTGAGGTGTATGGGAAACATTGAATACTTCTGCAGTGAGCTGTACTCCCTCTTAGACAGCTTCAAGTGCTTTCAGACGTACCTAATGTAAGCTACAAACCTGTTAACAATGATGTCTGTTCGACAGCAAAATAATTGTTGCAAGTTATATTTTCTAGGAATCACAAATTCGCCAATGACGTCCAAGCTTTACGACGGACAAAAATACTGTCACGAAATGCTGATACACTCATGTAAACCTTGTAACGTCTGACATCGTAGTGACCAGGAGGAAACTCCTATGAGCTAATCTATTAATGTCAATAAGCTTTCCGCAAGTATACTTTTCTACCCTACATACTTACATTTCCTGAAATATGAATGTTATATGTCGGAAGTATAATTCATTCTGAATGGGTGATTCCATACACGGCGGAAGTAATAATATCGTCCGTATCGACTTAGTTGATCAAATGAAACATTGACTAAACGTCTTATAACGTGTCTGAACGCCCTAAAATATATCGTCTTGCAAAATATCTTCTAGTTTTCACATCACATATTTTATCAGACGAAATATTTTATAAATCATGCGTCCGTATTTTACAAAAAATTGGAGTACTGAATTAAATAATATAGGAAAATAAGAAAAACAGGAAACTATATGCTTTCAATGGAGTTCAAAAAGGTAAGCCTTCTTTTATGTACAACTGCATTAATTAGTTCACTACCTTCACACTTATTTTCGTATGAATTGTGACATTGAACATATCGCTTCTATACTAGCTGATGACCAATGAAATTAAGTTCTATTAGTCTCTTTATATTGGTGTAATGATGTATAAACAAACCGCATTGAAATTACGAAGGCGTGCAATTCAGGGATACGCTACATAGTCTAGGATGTTCTGAAAAGGTCGCTGTAAATACTTAGAACGCCACTGAAAAATAAATTCTTTATACTAGCTGAATTCAAACACAGAATAACCATAATTGCCCCGCAAACACTAATATCGCACAAAGACGGAAAATGTAGGGTGTAAAACATCACCGTTAGACATCCCTGAAGACTGGGTCATTGTTTTCTGCTCAATACGCGAAACGTTACCAAAATTTTTCGCAATGTGCTGGTGCCAGATTATGATTCCAACATGCACACATTGCCACTGATACAGCGGACTATTTGATATATAGTTGTAATCGTTGCAGTACCAGGGATGGAGCTATATCTTGAGTACTCAACGACATCGAATTTCCCTTTGTAGAGAGACTAGACGAAAGTGTCTGCCGACAAGTAAGGACTGTTACTATTTAGGATGCTGGGTGACTGTGAAAGAGAAATTTGATCACATAGGTAAAACACTGTCTACACCTCTTCTTCCACTCATGCATCGATGATAAACTAACAAACGAAAACTACCAGGAAAATCAACACACTAATAATTAGGAAGATTCGAATGTTCCTTAGTTGCTTTCACTCCAGACCATCGTTTCTTTATTTGTACACGCAGAAAACACTGTGCACTAAGAGAATGATCGCCGGCGAAGGAAGTATAAGCAACGTCATTGTAACATCCCACAGGAAAGTGACGGATTGTAACGTTGCATTGGTAGTACACAGAAGTAATGTCCACAAATTAAGTACTTTCACTCCGTCAGTACAAAAAGTAAGGCAGTCATTAATCGGAGTGTCCATTTCCACATTAAAATGGTTGATTTGCCATGGTCCTATTGCAGATTTTATGCCATTACTTTATTGACATTAAAGATTCAGCATAGTCGTATAGTTACGGGGAGTCCATAGTGTTAGGTGACGTCCGAGCAATAGTGCAACTTTTTCATTTTTCGGATGTACGAAACATTGCCGGAAGCAATAGGCAGATGAATTTTCAAACAAAAAACTCCAGAATCACAAATTTACACTGAAAGTAATACACAGATGACACTTCGGCATTTGTATGCACGAGAAGTAATTGCAAACACGTGCGTGAATCAACATACAGAATGTATGCCTACTAATTTTTAACACCCCAGTGAAATAGCAGCGAGATTTTTGTGGCATAAAAAAGTAGCAACTAAAGTGGAGGTACTGAGATTCTCCGTATGTACATAAGCGGGGAAAAAAGTAAGAAAATAAGGCACCCGAGGATCAGAGACGTGTCAGTAATTAAGTACAGAAGTAACTGGCTATGAGTAGCATCCGCACATTCCTGAATCTAGGACAGTCGGAGTAACATGAGCATAAGAGTCATTAGCAAGGTAAAGACAGATGCGATCCCGGAAAATACGGACAGAAAAACTGATCGGAAATGCTCTACAAACCTGAATCACGACAACAAAAATGTGTGCACTTTCTTTGTTTGGCAATACTGAATCGTCCCTCCTGGTGCACTAAACACGAGAAAATCAACTTTTTTCAAAATTGTTTTAAGGCTAAATGAAGGCTAGATATTAGGAATGTATGAACTAAAGCAAATTTCTTTCATAAATCTACGTCACTTCTCCGTAAGCCATGTTTCGTGTACCGACTGCCTCTAACTTTGCCTTCATGGTCCTTTCGCGAGATATATATAGGAATATGTTATATGACTTCTAGAAGTCTATGCTCTTTGTATTTTAATTGTAAACCACTGCGTTATGCACACTGCCTGTCTTGTAGCGTCTGCCGTTGGTCTTGTTTGAAAACAACCCTGTAGCACTTTCGCGCTCAGTAAACGAAGCGTTGCTTTTCTTTGGAAAACACAAATTTCATTTTTGTCATTCACGCGGCTCTTCTAAGGATCACACAAAAATAATGTGAATTTTACTTTTTCTGTGAACATTGAATCGTGCGTGATACAAACAGTATCCTTATTGTTTTTTGGCTAAAAGAGGGCTAGATATTATGAAGACACAAATTTTCCGCAATTTCAGTAAGATGGAATAAGCACATATTATTAAACCGGGCTCCCACACGCAAGAGCCTAATGTGTCGTAGCTAATAAGTCAATTTTAATACTACACTGTTAGTTAATGTAGCACTGAGAAAGCATAGTATTCTAGTTTTTGCAATGCCTATAATAAAGCTGTGGACGTTTTCCCGCATATTAGCCACAAGTCCATGTAATGAACCATGACAAAACTTTTTTCTTATAATCACACCCTTTTCTGATTCCACAAGCGCCGTCGCTATAACTGCAATCCAAGAACTACTGTAATTTCGCCATCGACCACCACTTTGTGCGAAGAAACATAGAAATTGCAAAATTATGAACATACAAACAAAGGTATGGTGACGAAATTTTGCTACGAGATAGTAGTCTAACGCAGTGACACTAATTTGTCCTGAGAAATGGAAAGTGACGTCACAAAGTAAAAGCGACAAACTAATGACACCTTAGTTATCTGGCTGTTTCCACAGGCAACAATTTGTCGATTACGCCGTTTAGCTGCGTGTGCAAACCCGGCCACAGTGACGTGTCTCTGTCAGCGTGCTTAACAGGGAGATCAGGGACGCAGCGACCGCTGGCGACCCGCCAGCAGTGACCACTCACCTGTGGTGCGACAGCTGCGCGCGGCTCGCGGCGACGGCAGCTGGCGCGCGCCCGACCAGATGCAGGAGCAGGAGGAGGAGCGAATGCAGCGGCGGCGTCTGAGGCAGCTACGGCGACGGCTACGGAGGGGCGTCCAGTCGGCGACTGTCGCGAGGCCGCACGGTGCAGTGGGCTTTATGTGGCGGCCGGCAGGCGGTGGGCGTGGCCGGCGGCGCTGAGTGGCCGGCGCGCCGCGGGGCGGGGCCTGCGCGGCCAATCGCGGGCCGGCGACAGCTGCTCGCGCCGGGCCGGGAATACGGTGTGGCGCGGCAAACTGTTGCTGACACACACAGACGGCGGCCGGCGCCGGCGCCGCAGACTGCACGAGGAGGGCGGGGTGGGGGGAGCGGCGCTCGCTAAACTCAGACCGGCCCGGCCGTAATCCCGGCTCCTGTTGCTGCGGCTTTACACCCCTCCTTACTAACCACCGCCTCACTGGAAGAAGCTCCAGCGCTGCTGTCAGCTCTGGCATCTGACGAATAGCTTTGCCAACAGCGCACGCATAAATTCGAAATCTACAAGTAAAATATACAACTGAAAACTGCCTGTCAGACTACAACTGTGTGCCGATGAGAGACTCGAACCTGGAACCTAGCGATTTCTGGGCTTTTCTCTTAACCCTAGCTACAGCAAGACAATTTCCTAAAACTTGCATTACCAAGAGGGTGAGGGGTACTTCATACCCACCGAAAAAAAATTAAAATAAAAAACTAAATTTATTATTTGTTGCTGAATTATATTAACAACATACTTTTTAAACAGGTACCGACGTGTAAGTAGGGTGCGGAACCTGAAAATACCTTTCAACACACTCTTAGCAGTAGTCTATCAAAGCTCTTTCAGCAACGTCGTGAGGCGGCGGCCTATTTCAGGCCTCTCTCCTCGCATTTTCTGCTACTTGCATACTGAATCTGCATACGAAAGTCTCTTGATCATTTAGTTTCCGATTAAGTTTCATTTGTCCACTTTCCATCTGTACTGCGTGTTGTATACACCAGTGGCTAGTGAGTAGCGTGTAACAATGTAAGTAACCCACTCCTCAAACCCTACATTCTTGTAGTAATTTTTTCCGTCTTGACCACTTGAACTTCTTTCAGCTGGGGCGTTTAGAGTGCAAAGGCTCATACTGTTATGCCGCATTGAGAGACGGACGGGCCTTTTCAGCGACCGCTACGGTCGCAGGTTCTAATCCTGCCTCGGGTATGGATGTGTCTGATGTCCTTAGGTTAGTTAGGTTTAAGTAGCTCTAAGTTCTAGGGGACTGATGACCTCAGAGTCCCATAGTGCTCAGAGCCATTTGAGCCTTCTCATGGTTTATCCTCATGGCTAGGCTTCCACAAACAATGAGTGGCAGATAGGAGGAAGGGTGCCCTCAATAAAAGAACGGGAAATCGCTGGTGGAAGGGGTGAGAACTCTGCTTTTTTAGTAAACTTCTGGTGGAGTCCTCAGCTGTCCAATAGCCGTTATGCTGCCGTGTGTGGCCTCCAGACATGTTTCCAGTAGCAAAATATATAGCCACTCATCTGTCTACAAATTTCCATCCTTTGTCTATCCCTTGGGAAAAACGTGCAAAGCCAAACAAAATTTCCAGACGTGGGAACGAAGTGGCTTGAAAAGATTGTGCGGAGCGCCTTTGCGAGGTCTGAAGGAAGGCTGCCAAAAACGGAGAGGCCTTTGTAGTCATATTGGATTTCGTATGTATATTGTGATTCGAACTTCAACTCGGTGATACTACTCTGAACATTGCGCTCATATGCGCTTTTCTGGACATCGGCCCTCTGCAAAGTCTTCGCATCCGCGACGAGTGTATCAGGAGGATGGTGAGATCGGCGATTCGCAGTCTCGTCACATCGGCTCAGCCCAGCAACATGTAGCAGTGGCCGCAGTTCGGCGCTCGTCGATTTGTCGGCAATTACCTCATTGGGAGTAGCTGTAAGATCGCATTTTCAGTGCACACTTCCGATCTCGGGAATTTGATATAGTGAGGGAAGAGGAGTTTATTCCCGGTTTCTATGTTTTGCTCTTTCTAACTTGATCTACGCGTTCACGCTCTGGTATGCAAGTTTTTCTGCAATGCATTTCTTGCTTCAAAGGGAACTTCTCTCGTAACCACTCATGTCTGCTTCGCTATCCAAATTCATTGGAGCTCACCCTGATAGTGGTGCTTCTTTGTGATTATTTTGTTTTTTTAATTGCGAATAGGCCATCTAAGGACCACGTTCCAATTTCAGTTCTTCGTTCTTTGTTCTTTGTTCTTTTCTTTTCTTCCAGTACGCTTTCATCTGTTCAATATATTTTTCTTTCTGTATTCAGACCTTTTTGAACCAGTCTTTTTTCGCTACACTGCCTTGGAATCCTTCCATTTTCGATCATATTTCCCAAGAGGCTTCTCTGTTCTATATATCTTCTGTTTTTTATATTGTTTCCTTCAAAATCCTTCTTTACTTCGTTGACTCAGCTTGTTGCGGAGTTCTTCTCCCATAAATATTTGAAAATCTTATTAGTTAATCTACTGTCTTGCATTCGAAATCAATGTCCAGAAAACATGAGTCTCATTTCGTTTGAAATATTTCTTATATTTTGATATATTTCAGCATTGCTTCCTAATTTCCGATCTCCTGCTGTGTTTTGTGGCCCTAATATTTTCATTGTAGTTAGCCTTTCTAGTACTTCTAATTTATCTAAATTGTAGTTTAATGTCAGGGATTCGCTTGCATACAGGCATTCTGGCTTCACTACTGTGTTGCGATGCCTTATTTTTGCAGTTTTCACTAGGCACTTCTTACTATAGAGGTATTTGGTGATACCATATGCTCTCCCCATTTTATGCAACCTCTCCTCTAACACAGATTTTTCCAAAGCATTTTCTTGGATTATCTACCCTAGGTATTTCAATTTTTTTACCTTATTTGGTCAATATCAGTTTTCAGGAATCTTGGAGCAACCATAACTTTTGTTACAAATTTCTTTTTTCTGCAGGAATTCTTAAGCCAGTTCTGCTGGCTGTTTCTTCCAGGAGATTTATTAGCGCTATAGCAGATGTCACAGTTTCGGAAAGTATAGCAAAATCATCTGCAAATGCAGGACGGTTGATTTCGATCTTTTTGCTTCCTCTTCCTAACCTTATAGGCGAGATGTTCAGTTCAATAAGTTTTTCATTCCAAATTCTTACTGTTTCCTCTAACATACTATCAAAAAGAATTGGGGAAGGGCCGTCACCTTGTCGCAATCCTGTTATTATTTTGAATGGATGTGAAATTTCTCCCGTAAATTTTACTTTACGGACTGTATCTGCAAGTGTTTCACGGATTAGGTTTGCCAATTTATCCTTTACGCCAAATTCTCGAATTATTTTACGTGTAGTTTCTCTGTCGACAGAATCAAAAGCCTTTTTGAAATCCACAAACATAAGTACAATGTTCTCTGAATTAAGTAATCTGTGGCGAACTGCTGACTTGACATTAAATATTTGTTCTCTGGCATGACCTCTGCTTAATAAAACAACCTTGATATTCACCTAAATGACTGTCTATTGTTCTTTGTATTCTGCTTAATAAAATATTGGAAATACTTTATACGCTACTGGCAGTAAAGAGATTCATCTGTAGTTATTTACATCCAGTTCATTACCTTTTTTTGGAGGGTGGATGTATCAAAGCAACTTTACATTCTTTTTGTATTTTTTATGTTCACCAGATTTCTTCAAAGAGTAAACTTAGGTCATTTGCAAGGACCACTTCAAAAGTGCAGCTGTAGTAGCATCTTCTCCACTAGCTTTGTTGTTTTTGAGTGTTTTAACTACCTCTTCAATTTCTTCTAAGTTGGAGGTAAATTTTCTTCAAAATTTTCATCAATATTTGAATATTCCAATTCATGACTTCGTTGAGGACAGCTCAGAAGCTGATGAAAATATCTTGAAATATTTCACAATTTTCAGTATTGTCTATCCCAGTTTTGCCGTTTTCATTATTTAAACAGACATTTGGAGTTTGGTACTCCTTTAATTTGTTCTCAAAAGTTTGATAAATGTCACGGGTATTACTTTTTACAAAATTTTTGCCTATTTTCAAAAGTTTCTCCTTTTCAAAGGCTCGTTTGGTATTTCTGATTAATCTGCCTGTTTCTTTTCTTCGTTGTTTAAATTGATCATAATCTTCCATTTTCTTAGTCCTCTCTGCTATGGCTTTTTCCCTTATTTCATTGCACCACATTTTCCATTTATTTTTTATTGACACGGATGTTTTCTGTGCAGCATTATTAATTCCTATTGACATTTCTTTGCCAGTTGCCATGTTAAGCGACTTTAATTTCGTCTTGATAGCTTTTAATTGATTCTTTTGCTATAGTACGTCTGTCTGTGTTATATTTTATTAATCTCTGTGACTTCTTCTTAATTAGGTAGGAGTTAAACATTAATTTTAGAGCAATAACGATCAGAATCGAATTCACCATTCCTTACTACTTTCACATTCACAATTTCAATTGTACTTTTTTTGTGAAATAACCACATGATCTATCCTGGGACCAGATCATTCAGCAACATCTACAACTGAGACTTAGATTTTTGGGTTGAGTTTAAATGAAAAAATTAAAACATGTATATGGAATCTGGTAGAAGGATTCATTAAACACAAAGAATAATTTTTTAAGAAATTTTAAAATATCAAGTAACTGACCACATTACAATGTTTTCAAAACATGGACATCAAGTATCCCCCTCGCCCCCTTGGTATTGCGAGAGTTAAATGACCCTCGCACATTTGATTTTTATTGGGCAGTAATGAGTGTGGTACAGGAGTATAATCTGAGATCGTTATTTTCAGTTTGTGCAAAATATAGAAGAAGACTGCAGAGCTTTAAAAATACTGATGGTCGCTAAGTAGATCGTGTAGTATGTTGTATCGTCTACGGTTGCTATTCTATAATACACACAGGGAAACTGACGATATCAGCAGTTAACCATTTGTAATAAATTCATCCTTTGAGAGTTTTTTTCTTTCTAAGTATCAGTAGAATGGTCTTCCATTGTATTGAACCAAGTTGTAATCTACACTTTTTCATTTAAATATAATCACAATTATTCTGCCTATTACTGGAACAAGATGACTTTTAAAACTGGGAAAGATGACAATTCTACAAAGACAACAGGTTTGCATCAATTAATTACCCATTGATAATAAATTAATTATTAATTAATGTCTAAAAGTCAAAGTTATTTAGTAACAAATTTTTCTGCTTCAGAGTTTGAACAGTCCTCGTGCCACGATGAGTGGCATCCATTCTGATACAGTACCATCACGTGCAACACACTGCACTATTCTTTCTTTGGAAGTGTGAGCTGACACCATGGGAGTGAGAACTTCAGGCAGTTTAGTCCTTTTGTAATCGAAATCAAATTTCGATTCCTACGTAAAAACACATTTCTTTGCGTCGCAAGGCCTTTTTTTTTTAATTCTTCTTCCAAATTATGTGATTCCGCATCGGCCAACATTGCTTCATTAGTGAGCCTGTTACAAAAACTGCACTCTGCATACAGTGACTTTTCCCATTTTGTCTCACCTGATCTTTCTGTCAGCATTGATTTAAAATCAGAAATACTTCGGCATTGTTTTAGCTTCATAGGAGCACCATCTGATAAAGGTGCTGGTTTTATATTTTTCTTTGCCGATGCTCGTTCTGAGTTGCAGTAGGGGCTCCTCTGAGCTGACGTTCAGATGCTGCATCCTTAGCAGGAGCATTTTCAGTTTTGGCATTGTCTCTAAAGAGAACACAATCTGTGACTTTCACCGCAAAGTAAAATCGCCCTCTTTAAGAAAAAGGGATGTCTAAAATGCGCTGTTACGTACATCCTTTTATTCACGTTGAGGAGTATATAATGGTCTCAAGGAAATCTATTGTGAGAACATAGTAAATCTGTAGTAAGGTATGGGTTCGGAAAATATGACGCACTAGTTGTTCAAAAGTTTGCTTTATTTAATTTAAAAACATAATAAGTTTTGGAGAGACATGACCCTGTTATCGAGTTCTTAAAAATATTGTGCCGTGCTATAATCATAATGCAAACGTGTCTTTCAGAAACATGTAGTGTTTTTTAATTAAATACAGTACATATCTGCACAACAGGTGCGTCATATTCTCCATATTAAGTTCTATCGGTAAAGTGTTGTTCAAATTCGAGAACCCGTTTCCGGTTCTACGCCTTTGCCGCAAGAAGACGCACAGAAGCCTTCGTTTAAACAATCTTCTATCTATGCTCCATGCATGTTGTTGTTGTTGTTGTTGTTGTTGCAGTCGTCAGTCAGACTGAAAACTGGTTTGATTCAGGTTTCGATGCTACTCTGTGCATGCCTCTTCATCTCCGAATAACTATTGCATCTTACATCCTTTTGAATCTACATAAAGTATTCATCTCTCGGTTTCCCTCTACAATTTTAATCCCCTATACTCCCCTACATTTCTAAATTGGTGATCCCTTGATGTTTCAGAATGTGTCCTATCAACGGATCCTTGTTTTAGTCAAGTTATGCAATGAGTTTGTTTCCTCCCCAATTCTATTCCTTTCCTCCTCATTGGCTACATGACCTACCCATTTGGTCTTCAACATCTTCTGTATTACCACATTTCGGAACCTTCTATTCTCTTCTTGTCTGAACTGGTTATCGTCCACGTTTCACTTCCATAGAAGGCTACACTCCGGACTAATATCTTCAAAAAACTTCCTAACACTTAAACCTAAATTCGATGTTCACAAATTTCTCTTCTTCAGAAACGCACTCCTTGTCATTGCCAGTCTACTATTTATATCCTCTCTACTTCAGTTATTTTACTGCTAAATAGCAATACTCGTCTACTACTTTCAGAGCCTAATTTCTCAATGTAATTTCCTCAGCATTGCCTTATTTAGTTCGACCACATTCAGTTAGCCTTGTTTGGCTTTTATTGGTGTTATTCTTATATCCTGCTTCGAAGACACTATCCATTCTTTTTAACTGCTCTTCCAAGTCCTTTGCTGTCTCTGACAGAACAGGAATAAGCCCTAATGACTGATGAAGTGTAACATACTCTCCGCTATGCTGTTCACAGTGGTTTGCACAGTACGTACGTAGATGCAGAGTACGCGCTACAGCGTGTAATCAGACGCCAAGCACGTCGCGAGTGGTTCCTTTATGTCAGTGTTCAACTGACTGCAGCGAGATTAGTGTCCTAAACTACAGGATGTGTATAGACAGGAACGCACAGATATAGGAGCAGTGGTGTCATCCGCTAACATCGGAAGCTAATGAATTCCAGCCCCTTTCCCTTGTGTTATAATAGAAAAGGATTTTATGCTCAGATGTCTTTACATCATTGTTCACTTTTCTTCGTGACACTGCGAAGGTTTCATGAGGGCTTGATGTTTTTCCTACTCATCCAAAAGAGAGTAAATGTATGAAATAAAAAAAATTGGTTTTACAATACTTTGACAGCGAAGAAGCCAATGCTCTGCTTAAATTTGAACTTTGACTAAATACTCGATGGAAAAAGCTTCTTACTGAAAAATTATTTAAAAAATTTAAAACGTCACCTCTGAAGGAGGAAAATAATTTTGGATGCTATTTTCCACTTGTAAAGAAAACAAGATCAGTATATACTATCTATCTTATACCTACACTTATGCATAAATTAAACTCCCCAGCTGTGGTTTCTATCTGTTCGGGCTAATCTCAGGAAATAGTTCAGAGATTTTGATACGACTTGGCTAGTAGATAGACAGATTTACAAGGAAGATCTGTGTGTATAATTTATCACCCCTAAGTAATGGCGAGTGCGTAATGCATGTATTTTAATCTGTTCCGTATTCAATTAGCGTTTGGAGTGACATCTCGTGCCAATGATGGGATCTACGAGCTAGTCAACCAAGTGGAGGCGGCATCTGGAGGCAGAATCAGTAAACAGCCGCTGCAAGTCATAGTGTTGAAAAAACTGAGTAGAGTCTATACATACTATGAATTAAAGTCACTCGCTGCGTTTTTCTGACCATATGTGAATACAAATCTCAGGAAGAACGGTATACGGCTTCACTAACACATATACTGATTCGTAAGCAAGGTTTGTGTGTACCACTACATATTAGAAACAAGTCATCCCGCAATAGATATTCGTTGCTGCCCGTGAGAAGCCAGGACGGGTCGCGGGTAAGCGATAAAGTAAAAAAATCGCTATACATGGCGTTACAAATATTGTTTGATATGCATCTACGTACAGTGATAAAGTGTAAGACGAAACTGAGACGACCAAAATAATTTTTAGCGTTAAAAAAAAAACTCCCCTTCTTTGTTTGTTTTATGTTTAAAGTTCTTGAATTCGAGTCTTACGGTACCTTGAAATATTTGAAAAGCGTCAAGCCTTTCCTGTGCTCACGCTTCTCATTGTTTTAATAAACAGACTCAGTTAATCATCGGTTAAATTGATGTTTAGACCGATCAACTCGTTTTTAATTCGAGTTACGAGTTTGATAACAGTGATGGAAAGTGTCAAGCCATATTTTAATCCTTTTTCTCTATGTTATAATTGGCTTTTATATGCACGTAATGGTAAATTTTTCGCTTGTGTCAGCATAGGTCTTGGGAAACCAGCAGTTAGAGCAGGCGTCACGACCCGAGAGGTCCCGCTGTGTTATTCTGTAGGAAGGCGGGATGACCTGAGAGGAACTCTCCAAGTGTCTCGTTCAGCCGGACACGGCAGGTATGCGGCCGATCAGTACTGTTCCAGCCCACGCGTCGCTCTAGCGCCCGCACCCCACTTGTTCTGCTCGCTACAGGAAACAGTGCACAGTACGAGAGTCAAGTAGAATGCTAAAAGCGGTCATCTGTCCAGACTCGCCTCAGTAAATAAATAGGCGTTTTGCAGCTAGCAACTCTCGTCAACGTGCTGTTTGTAGCCTACCTTGCCCCTGAAATTCTCAGATGGCAAGTGAAAAGACGATCTACATCTACATCTACATTTACACTCCGCAAGCCACCCAACGGTGTGTGGAGGAGGGCACTTACGTGCCACTGTCATTACCTCCCTTTCCTGTTCCAGTCGCGTATGGTTCGCGGGAAGAACGACTGCCGGAAAGCCTCCATGCGCGCTCGAATCTCTCTAATTTTACATTCGTGATCTCTTCGGGAGGTATAAGTAGGAGGAAGCAATATATTCGATACCTCATCCAGAAACGCACCCTCTCGAAACCTGGACAGCAAGCTACACCGCGATGCAGAGCGCCTCTCTTGCAGAGTCTGCCACTTGAGTTTGCTAAACATCTCCGTAACGCTATCACGCTTACCAAATAACCCTGTGACGAAACGCGCCGCTCTTCTTTGGATCTTCTCTATCTCCTCCGTCAACCCGACCTGGTACGGATCCCACACTGATGAGCAATACTCAAGTATAGGTAGAACGAGTGTTTTGTAAGCCACCTCCTTTGTTGATGGACTACCTTTTCTAAGCACTCTCCCAATGAATCTCAACCTGGTACCCGCCTTACCAACAATTAATTTTATATGATCATTCCACTTCAAATCGTTCCGTACACATACTCCCAGATATTTTACAGAAGTAACTGCTACCAGTGTTTGTTCCGCTATCATATAATCATACAATAAAGGATCCTTCTTTCTATGTATTCGCAATACATTACATTTGTCTATGTTAAGGGTCACTTGCCACTCCCTGCACCAAGTGCCTATCCGCTGCAGATCTTCCTGCATTTCGCTACAATTTTCTAATGCTGCAACTTCTCTGTATACTACAACATCATCCGCGAAAAGCCGCATGGAACTTCCGACACTATCTACTAGGTCATTTATATATATTGTGAAAAGCAATGGTCCCATAACACTCCCCTGTGGCACGCCAGAGGTTACTTTAACGTCTGTAGACGTCTCCCCATTGATAACAACATGCTGTGTTCTGTTTGCTAAAAACTCTTCAATCCAGCCACACAGCTGGTCCGATAGGCTCTTACTTTGTTTATCAGGCGACAGTGCGGAACTGTATCGAACGCCTTCCGGAAGTCAAGGAAAATGGCATCTAATATTTTCTGGATCTCATGAACAAATAAAGCGAGTTGGGTCTCACACGATCGCTGTTTCCGGAATCCATATTGATTCCTACAGAGCAGATTCTGGGTTTCCAGAAACGACATGATGCGCGAGCAAAAACCATGTTCTAAAATTCTACAACAGATCGACGTCAGAGATATAGGCCTATAGTTCTGCGCATCTGCTCGACGACCCTTCTTGAAGACTGGGACTACCTGTGCTCTTTTCCAATCATTTGGAACCTTCCGTTCCTCTAGAGACTTGCGGTACACGGCTGTTAGAAGGGGGGGCAAGTTCTTTCGCGTACTCTGTGTAGAATCGAATTGGTATCCCGTCAGGTCCAGTGGACTTTCCTCTGTTGAGCGATTCCAGTTGCTTTTCTATTCCTTGGACACTTAATTCGATGTCAGCCATTTCTTCGTTTGTGCGAGGATTTAGAGAAGGATCTGCAGTGCGGTCTTCCTCTGTGAAACAGCTTTGGAAAAAGGTGTTTAGTATTTCAGCTTTACTCGTGTCATCCTCTGCTTCAATACCATCATCATCCCGGAGTGTCTGGATGTGCTGTTTCGAGCCACTTACTGATTTAACGTAAGACCATAACTTCCTAGTATTTTCTGTCAAGTCGGTACATAGAATTTTACTTTCGAATTCACTGAACGCTTCACGCATAGCCCTCCTTACGCTAACTTTGACATTGTTTAGCTTCTGTTTATCTGAGCGGTTTCGGCTGCATTTAAACTGGCAGTGAAGCTCTCTTTGCTTCCGCAGTAGTTTCCCAACTTTGTTGTTGAAGCACGGTGGGTTTTTCCCGTCCCTCACAGTTTTACTCGGCACGTACCTGTCTAAAACGCATTTTACGATTGCCTTGAACTTTTTCCATAAACACTCAACATTGTCAGTGTCGGAACAGAAATTTTCGTTTTGATCTGTTAGGTAGTCTGAAATCTGCCTTCTATTACTCTTGCTAAACAGATAAACCTTCCTCCCTTTTTTATATTCCTACTTACTTCCATATTCAGGGATGCTGCAACGGCCTTATGATCACTGTTTCCCTGTTCTGCGCTTACAGAGTCGAAAAGTTCGGTTCTGTTTGTTATCAGTAGAACCCGTGGTCTAGGGGTAGCGTCTTTGATTCATAACCAAAACGTCTTCGGTCCCGAATTCCATCCCCGCCACTGCCTAAATTTTGATAAATAATCAGCATTGGCGGCCGAAGACTTCCGGCATAAGAAGTCAGCCTCATTCTCCCAACGGCCCTGTCAAAGAGGGCGGAGGAGCGGATAGAGGTTCAGGGCACTCTCTTGACCTATGGGTGGGAAATTGCCCCTAAAGGCGGAAGAATGAGAAATGATCAACGACATGAGGCAATGGAAACCACTGAATTAAAGACACGTAACGTGTATCCACAGGACATGTGGCCTGTAATTGAAGAAGTGTCATGATGATCTCTCCATTGGCAAAAGATTCCGGAATTGTCCCCCATTCAGATCTCCGGGAGGGAACTGCCAAGGGGGAGGTTACCATGAGAAAAAGATTGAATAATCAACGAAAGGATAACGTTCTACGAGTCGGGGCGTGGAATGTCAGAAGCTTGAACGTGGTAGGGAAACTAGAAAATCTGAAAAGGGAAATGCAAAGGCTCAATCTAGATATAGTAGGAGTCAGTGAAGTGAAGTGGAAGGAAGACAAGGATTTCTGGTCAGATGAGTATCGGGTAATATCAACAGCAGCAGAAAATGGTATTACAGGTGTAGGATTCGTTATGAATAGGAAGGTAGGGCAGAGGGTGTGTTACTGTGAACAGTTCAGTGACCGGGTTGTTCTAATCAAAATCGACAGCAGACCAACACCGACAACGATAATTCAGGTATACATGCCGACGTCGTAAGCTGAAGATGAACAGATAGAGAAAGTGTATGGGGATATTGAAAGGGTAATGCAGTATGTAAAGGGGGACGAAAATCTAATAGTCATGGGCGACTGGAATGCAGTTGCAGGGGAGGGAGTAGAAGAAAAGGTTACAGGAGAATGTGGGCTTGGGACAAGGAATGAAACAGGAGAAAAACTAATTGAGTTCTGTAACAAGTTTCAGCTAGTAATAGCGAATACCCTGTTCAAGAATCACGAGAGGAGGAGGTATACTTGGAAAAGGCCGGGAGATACGGGAAGTTTTTTAATTAGATTACATCATGGTCAGACAGAGATTCCGAAATCAGATACTGGATTGTGAGGCGTACCCAGGAGCAGATATAGACTTAGATCACAATATAGTAGTGATGAAGAGTAGGCTGAAGTTCAAGACATTAGTCAGGAAGAATCAATACGCAAAGAAGTGGGATACGGAAGTACTAAAGAATGACGAGATACGTTTGAAGTTCTCTAACGCTATAGATGCAGCAAAAAGAAATACAAGTGGCTGAGGAATGAAATAAATAGGAAGTGCAGGAAAAATGTGAATACATCGAAAAAGATATGACTGTCGTAAGGACAGACTCAGCATACGGGAAAGTCAAAACAACCTTTGGTGACATTAAAAGCAACGGTGGTAACATTAAGAGTGCAACGGGAATTCCATTGTTAAATGCAGAGGAGAGAGCAGATAGGTGGAAAGAATACATTGAAAGCCTCTATGAGGGTGAAGATTTGTCTGATGTGATAGAAGAAGAAACAGGAGTCGATTTAGAAGAGATAGGGGATCCAGTATTAGAATCGGAATTTAAAAGAGATTTGGAGGACTTACGGTCAAATAAGGCAGAAGGGATAGATAACATTCCATCAGAATTTCTAAAATCATTGAGGGAAGTGACAACAAAACGACTATTCCGTTGGTGTGTAGAATATATGAGTCTGGCGACATACCATCTGACTTTCGGAAAAGCATCATCCACACAATTCCGAAGACGGCAAGAGCTGACAAGTGCGAGAATTATCGCACAATCAGCTTAACAGCTCATGCATCGAAGCTGCTTACAAGAATAATATACAGAAGAATGGAAAAGAAAATTGAGAATGCGCTAGGTGACGATCAGTTTGGCTTTAGGAAAAGTAAAGGGACGAGAGAGGCATTTCTGACGTTACGGCTAATAATGGAAGCAAGGCTAAAGAAAAATCAAAACACTTTCATAGGATTTGTCGACCTGGAAAAAGCGTTCGACAATATAAAATGGTGCAGGCTGTTCGAGATTCTGAAAAAAGTTGGGTTAAGCTATAGGGAGAGACGGGTCATATACAATATGTACAACAACCAAGAGGGAGTAATAAGAGTGGACGATCAAGAACGAAGTGCTCGTATTAAGAATGGTGTAAGACAAGACTGTAGCCTTTCGCCCCTACTCTTCAATCTGTACATCGAGGAAGCAATGATGGAAATAAAAGAAAGGTTCAGGAGTGGAATAAAAATACAACGTGAAAGGATATCAGTGACACGATTCGCTGATGACATTGCTATCCTGAGTGAAAGTGAAGAAGAATTAAATGATCTGCTGAACGGAATGAACAGTCTAATGAGTACACAGTATGGTTTGAGAGTAAATCGGAGAAAGACGAAGGTAATGAGAAGTAGTAGAAATGAGAACAGCGAGAAACTTAACATCAGGATTGATGGTTCAAATGGTTCAAATGGCTCTGAGCACTATGGGACTCAACTGCTGAGGTCATTAGTCCCCTAGAACTTAGAACTAGTTAAACCTAACTAACCTAAGGACATCACAAACATCCATGCCCGAGGCAGGATTCGAACCTGCGACCGTAGCGGTCTTGCGGTTCCAGACTGCAGCGCCTTTAACCGCACGGCCACTTCGGCCGGCCAGGATTGATGGTCACGAAGTCAAAGAAGTTAAGGAATTCTGCTACCTAGGCAGTAAAATAACCAATGACGGACATCAAAAGCAGACTCGCTATGGCAAAAAAGGCATTTCTGGCCAAGAGAAGTCTACTAATATCAAATACCGGCCTTAATTTGAGTAAGAAATTTCTGAGGATGTACGTCTGGAGTACAGCATTGTATGGTAGTGAAACATGGACTGTGGGAAAACCGGAACAGAAGAGAATCGAAGCATTTGAGATGCGGTGCTATAGACGAATGTTGAAAATTAGGTGGACTGATAAGGTAAGGAATGAGGAGGTTCTTCGCAGAATCGGAAAGGAAAGGAATATGTGGAAAACACTGATATGGAGAAGGGACAGGATGATAGGACATCTGCTAAGACATGAGGGAATGAATTCCATGGTACTAGAGGGAGCTGTAGAGGCCAAAAACTGTAGAGGAAGACAGAGATTGGAATACGTCAAGCAAATAATTGAGGACGTAGGTTGCAAGTGCTACTCTGAGATGAAGAGGTTAGCACAGGAAAGGAATTCGTGGCGGGCCGCATCAAACCAGTCAGTAGACTGATGACCAAAAAAAAAGGTCCAAGATGTTATCTCCGCGAGTCGATTCTCTGTTTAACTGCTCGAGGTAATTTTCGGATATTGCACTCAGTTAACGTCACTCGATGCTCTCTCCCTACCACCCGTCTTAAACATCTGAGTGTCCCAGTCTATATCTGGTAAATTGAAATCTCCACCTGAGACTATAACATCCATTTGAACTGATCGCTATCGGCGATAGACACTGTGATTTCTTCAAAGCTCAGCGAAAGCGGGACAACAAACAGACATGAAGACCAGAAGAAATGGGAGATTTTTTCCTCCGCCCATAGGGAAGAAGGAAACGCGTTGCGTGCGCTCAAAAAATAGCTAGGGTGGGAGACCGAGAACTGTTTCCTGAAATATTTCTGGGAAAGAGTGATGTGATAGGAGAAGAAACAGGAGTCAGTATGGAAGAGATAGGGGATCCATATCAGAATCGGAATTTAACAGAGCATTGGAAGACTTAAGATCAAATAAGACAGAAAGATAACATTCCAGCAGAATTTCTAAAATCATTAGGAGAAGTGGCAACAAAGAGACTGTCGGTGTGTAGAACGGATGAGTCGGGCGATATATCATCTGATTTTCGGAAAAATAGTCGCCCACAATTTCGAAGACTGCAATAGCTCACAAGTGTGAGAATTACCAGAGAGCCAGCTTAACAGTTCACGCATTCAAGTTGCTGACAAGAATAATATACAAAAGAATGGAAAAGGAAATTGTGGACGTGTTAGATGACGATCCGTTTGGCTTTAGGAAAAACAGGTAAAGGCACCAGAAAGGCAATTCTTTTCGGCTCATCATGGAAACAAGACTAAAGAAAAATCAAGACATGTTGACAGGAGTTGCCGACCTGGAAAAAGCATTCGACAATGTCAAATGACACAAAATATCTGGAATTCTGAGAAAAATAGGGGCAAGCTATAAGGAGAGATGGGTAATATACAACATGTACAAGAGCTAAGAGGAAATAAAAAGCCTGGAAGAGCATGAAGTAATTGCTCGGATTAAAAAGTGCGTAGGGCAGGAATGAAGTCTTTCGCCGCTACTGTTCAAGCTACTTGTATGCATCGAAGAAGCAATGATGGAAATAAAAGGAAGGTTCAGGAGTGGAATTAAAATTCAAGGCGATAGGATATCAATGGTAAGATTCGGTGATGACATTGCTATCCTGCGTGAAAGTGAAGAAAAATTACAGTGGAATGAAGAGTCTAAAGAATACAGAAGATGAATTGAGAGTAACTCGAAGAAAGGCGAAAGTAATGAGAAGTAGCAGAAATGAGAACAGGGAGAAACTTAATATCAGATTGGAACTCTGCTACCTAGGCAGCAAAATAACCCATGACTGACGGAGCAAGGTGGATATCGAAAGCAGACTAGCACTGTCAGAGAGGGCATTCCTGTTTAAAAGAAGTTTACTAGTATCAAACATAAGCCTTGAGGATGTATGTTTATAGCACACACTATTTAGTAATGAGACACAGACTGCGAGAAGACCGGACCATAAGGGAATCGAAGCATTTGAGATGTGGTGCTACAGACGAATGTTGAAAATTAAGCGGACTGACAACGTAAGGAATGAGACAGTCGAGCGCAAAATCGAAGAGAAAAGGAATATATGGAAAACACTGGCAAGACAAAGGAACAGGATAATAAGACATCTGTTAAAACATCAGGATTAACTTCCATGGTACTACAGGGAGCTGTAGAGAGTAAAAGCTGTAGAAGAAGACAGAGACTGGTATACATCCAGCAAATAACTGAGGACGTGGGCTGTACTGCTATTATGATCTGAGATGGTTGGTGTTGGAGAGGAATCCGTGGCGGGCTGCATCTACCAAGTCAAAAGACTGGATTCGTGGAATTATGAGACGAGATGGCGAGCAGTCTCACGTGTCTGGAATTCTTGGAACAGAGCAGGCAAAAAGCTGAGAATAACTTATACACAGTATCTGGTGGTAGAAAGAACAGTAACATAACAATAAGACCATTGACAAGAGATGAACGAAATTTTTCTTATTGGTGGGCGGTTTTTTAGACGCAAACTCAAGCAGAGCGGGGACAGGAGGAGCTGACTACACACTTTGTGACTTATCGGCAGAGCAACGATGAGCTGAGCCACTCTTGACTTAATGGCACTCAGAATTATCGCTGTTTGTGTTCCTCTGAACTGGCAGACGAGTTCCCGTGGCACCAATCTGCACCATCCGCTGTCTGTTCACCAACACACAACAATTATGGTGAGAGTATCTGGCAGCATCAGCTAGTTAAGACGGAACGATGTTAGAGGCTCTCCAGTACTTCGGTAAATTCACACACGCTCACTTATGACCAGACAGGCATGTGTAATGACATGTTTAATTTCATTTCCCTTTCTGATACGATCACATAATCACTGTTGTCCATCCAAAGCTATGTACGTTAAATTAATGTGCTGAGAAAGTACCGATTTCATTCCTTGTCAGATAACTTTGCCATACCTGTCAGTGTTTATTGTAACTTACCTTCATGTTTCAATTAATAGTTCATCGTCGAGTGTTCATCTACATTCCATGAATTCTATGCAAGTTCCTTTATTAATATATATACTCTGAATATTTCGTTTATAATAAAATAGGTTTCACTTGCGTAAAATCTTTTATTTTACAGCTAGTGAATGCCTTTCATGTACTTTATTAATACTGAATTATGGAACTGTCAATAGCAAAGACTTAATATCAGGGCCACCCGTTTATTAGTAGCGTTAATTACAATCCGTTACGTAAGTGTTTACTGAGTATGTGAGTGTCTCGGGAGAAATCGACCTCTCAGCCACCCAAATGATGCAGATCATTGCATCATTCCAGAAGGATGGGCCAGCTTAATTGGTATTTTGCAATGCCAGGAATTTAATTAATTAATTGGATATCTTGTGAAGCAGACAATAAAACGTTTGCTTTTCATGTTGATTTTTGATCGCACTTTATATATTTGAAATTTAACATTTACGAGTAGACATATTTTCGAAAACGAATTTAGGCAGATGGCGCAAATAACCAACATGTATTTATCTTTCAGCTCCCGTATATGTTTTGTGGTTTTTTCTCCACTTGTTTTGTGTCGGCGTCGCCACGGCGATAGCAATTTTTTGTGGTGGGGTGGATATTTGTAATGAATGTATTAATTGTAATAGGTTTGGCCGGATTCAATAATCTAACATGAACTAGGATCAAAACCAATAAAGAGAGGGAATCGTCAAGAAACAATCAGTTAAGAAATGGATGTGATCGTGGCAAGGAGGATATTACAGTGAAAGGAGAATACGTGATGTTTTCCATCGTAGTGACAGAGAATCTGAGAGGGATATACCAGATAGTATGGAAGTAGATGACACGAGAGGCTACGTTAATAAAGAAGAAGTTTTTCCATTGTAAACGTATACGCAATTGCGACGATCTGAAATCACTAAGTAGACGACAGCATTAGAATAAGTACCATCAAGAAACGCTTAAATAAGTTCGTCCGCGATACTCTCGAATAGACCATCTCAACCAAACGATGCGAAAAATTGGGATTCATGAATTTCTGAGAATAGTAGATGAGGAATCAGAAGAGTGAGATCGACTGATAAGAGAGCAAGCAAAGAAGCTCAGGCAGGAAATTGAAGAAAAATGGATAGGCAAAGAAATGAAGAAAAGAGACGCAGAACGGAACAAGGGGGGCAATGAAGAAAACACATAAGGGCTTGTCAAAATAAGAATTACGGACAAATGAAATGCCAACAAAATCAGAACAGATTCTGCTCTTTCAGGAAAACTACAGCACTGTTGGAGAGTGACAAGAAGAACATTTAAGGTGTATCGCAAACGCAGAGCAGCATGTTATCGATATAGAAGGGAAGATTGTCCATTTTCCAAGCAATATACACTACTGGCCATTAAAATTGCTACACCAAGAAGAAATGCAGATGATAATCGGGTATTCATTGGACAAATATATTATACTAGAACTGACATGTGATTACATTTTCACGCAGTTTGGGTGCATAGATCCTGAGAAATCAATATCCAGAACAACCACCTCTCGCCGTAATAACGACCTTGATACGCCTGGGCATTGAGTCAAACAGAGCTTGGATGGCGTGTACAGGTACAGCTGCCCATGCAGCTTCTACACGATAAAACTTTTCATCAAGAGTACTGACTGGCGTATTGTGACGAGCCAGTTGCTCGCCCACCATGACCAGACGTTTTCAATTGGTGAGAGATCTGGAGAATGTGCTGACCAGGGCAGCAGTCGAACATTTCCTGTATCCAGAAAGGCCCGTACAGGACCTGCAACACGCGGTCGTGCATTATCCTGCTGAAATGTAGGGTTTCTTAGGGATCGAATGAAGTGTAGAGCCACGGGTCGTAACACATCTGAAATGTAACGTCCACTGTTCAAAGTGCTGTCAATGCGAACAAGAGATGACCGAGACTTGTAACCAATGGCACCCCATACCATCATGCCGGGTGATACGCCAGTATGGCGATGACGAATACACGCTTCCAAACACGGATGCGACCATCATGATGCTGTAAACAGAACCTGGATTCATCCGAAAAAATGACGTTTTGCCATTCGTGCACCCAGGTTCGTCGTTGAGTACACCATCGCAGGCGCTCCTGCCTGTGATGCAGCGTCAGGGGTAACTGCAGCCATGGTCTCCGAGTTGATAGTCCATGCTGCTGCAAACGTCGTTGAACTGTCCGTGCCGATGGTTGTTGTCTTGCAAACGTCCCCGTCTGTTGACTCAGGGATCGAGACGTGGCTGCACGATCCCTTACAGCCATGCGGATAAGATGCCTGTCATCTCGACTGCTAGTAATACGAAGCCGTTGGGATCCAGCACGGCGTTCCGTATTACCCTCCTGAACCCACCGATTCCATATTCTGCTAAGAGTCATTCGATCTCGAGCAACGCGAGCAGCAATGTCGCGATACGATAAATGCAATCGCGATAGGCTACAATCCGACATTTATCAAAGTCGGAAACGTGATGGTACGCATTTCTCCTCCTTACACGAGCCATCACAACAACGTTTCACCAGGCAACGCCGGTCAACTGCTGTTTGTGTATGAGAAATCGGTTGGAAACTTTCCTCAAGTCAGCACGTTGTAGGTGTCACCACCGGCGCCAACCTTGTGTGAATGCTCTGAAAAGCTAATCATTTGTATATCACAGCATCTTCTTCCTGTCGGTTAAATTTCGCTTCTGTAGCACATCATCTTCGTGGTGTAGCAAATTTAATGGCCAGTAGTGTAGAAAATCATCTATGAAAAACCACGGAACTGCTATAGGTAAGCAACCATGACCCTCTAGAATAGGAAAAGAAGAATACACGAAGGATCAGATATAAAAATCAATTGCAGAAGCTGCAGAAATACTGGAAATGAAAGCATTCAAAGATAGGCAAGAGGAAATCATCAACAATAGCAGTAGAGTGAACACCTAGAAAAAGATCGTGGAAGCCTCAAAGAAAAGTAGAGCGAGTGCTGGTTTGGTAACAAGAGACAAATGGTGTACCACTCGGTGGAAGTCATGCTCGAGAGACTAACGGTAGTAGTTCGCAAGTTAGTTACAGATAAAAATGTTCTCCAAACTTAAAAGGCATCAAAGAAAAGAGAGGTTCACCAGCAGAAGATGGGACAAGCTCACAAGAGGAAGAATCTCTAAATTACGATCATTTTCTCTCAGTCTGCAGATTCGAGCCGGCTGGAGTGGCCGTGCGGTTCTAGGCGCTGTAGTCTGGAGCCGAGCGACCGCCACGGTCGCAGGTTCGAATCCTCCTTCGGGCATTGATGTGTGTGATGTCCTTAGGTTAGTTAGGTTTAATTAGTTCTAAGTTCTAGGCGACTGATGACCTCAGAAATTAAGTCGCATAGTGCTCAGAGCCATTTTGAAGATTCCAAGCACTCAGGACTAGTAGTAATATATTACATCCCACTCCTTGTATTATTCAGTTTGATAAATCATTACCATCTATGTGGCCATTCATGCATAAGAAGGAATTTCTCTGTGGTTGATTGGAAGACGAAATTGACGTGAGAAAGTGTTAAGATGCATGACGTATGAAGAATTTAAAGAAGCATTTTTGGTAACTTATTGATCAAAACCAACGCAGAAGACGATTAAACAAGAGATTACAATGAGCATGAACTTAGAATGATCCATTTGCAGAAGCCCTTTTAAATTCTTTATGCAAGTGCTCAAGAAAAATCAATTTCCTGACATGCCGTGCAGTCCGTCAGAAATAATTTGGTTATTCTACATAAAATGACTATTTAACAATCATTAAGTGCTTGCAGGGCGTTGCGGAGAAGATGCAAATGCATTTAAGAGTTTGCTACAGGAATGTGAGTTTGTGTTTGATAAGAACGACGTACGTCAAAGACGAAGGAAGCCGGAGAACAATTTTGTCGATTTGCAGCGCCACTACAACGAGCGCAGCGTGCTGTTCAACAACAAACTTTCTGCGACGGAAATTCTTTAACAGATAAGGACTTCCTATTGCTTACGTAGTGATGTCGTGACCATGTGTCACCATACCACAGGTACACAATCGTAGTGTAACCAGGAGCAAAATGAAAATGCATTAATCTTTCTGCAATTCATTCTCCTACTATTAAGTCCAATTTCTCAGTAAGAGATCCTTTTCACTAACAAGAAGTATAACCAGGATTATTTTGGACATAGGATACTGAATTTCAGTTCGCGCAATTTTGTGAAACAACGTAAGTCTCAATAAAGCGATGTTCAAACATTTCGTTAATCTCTGGTTGCAATTATTTCTTTTACACGGTCCAGTCACATTAATGTGACCACCATCTATGTTCGGCGTCAACGTGCATTAACCGCTCAAAGACGGCACGTGGCAGCACTAGCGGTGGAGGGTACGTACAGGGTGTCTAGAGGTCGCTGTAAACGTTGCAGTCATTGCCGTAATGTGGAAACTGAACGATTTATCTGGCTATTGGGACAATGATGGAAGCAGTTCCAAAAGAGACAAGTACGTAAACCGCTCGCTGGACACCAGTAGGACTCCAAGAGCACACAGTACGCCCGCTGCTGCGTCATCAGCACAACACTAGAACATCTTGTCCGTACTCGATGGTAGAACGTGAAACAAATAGCAGACATAGCATTTTTAGTTCTACGATTCATTTAAAATTTATAATTCAAAATTATGACATATTTATACTTCCCTGGCGTCGCTCAGCAAAACAAATGGCTCTGAGCACTATGGGACTTAACATCTGAGGCCATCAGTCCCCTAGAACTTAGAACTACTCAAACCTACCTAACCTAAGGACATCACACACGTGCATGCCCGCGGCAGGATTCGAACCTGCGAACGTAGCAGTTACGCGGTTCCGGACTGAAACGCCTAGAACTGCTCGGCCACCGCAGCCGGCGCTCAGCAGAACACATCAGTATTTAACACGATTATCGTAAACACTACAGTACGCAAACTCACCCAGACCACAACGAGGAGGACAACTTCACCTGCAGTCACCAAACAGAGGAGCATGGAATCGTTACCAGAATGACAATGGACAACACCCTAGGAGGGACTGGAATGAACAAAAGAAGGGGAGATCTCGGGCGGATTATCGAATCACGACCTTCCTATCTGAGGAATAGTAGTAATACAAGCGGCTAGTTATCGCAATAACCGGGAACAGACACGGAAATGGATGTAGTAGGTCTCATGAATGACATTGGGAGCAGCCGAATTAGTCTAAAAAGATAAGAGGATGAAGCAGTGGTAATTTTAGAAGGCATAGAAACCATCAAATCGAGAAACCCATTTCGCATATACTATGTCGAGTAACGTAAATACGATAGGACAAGGTAAACCTTTTTTCCTCTTTTTTAAAGACGTAATATTAGTTTAACTTGTGGAATGTTATCACACTGCAAAGCTTTGTTTGTGCATGACTAGGTTAACTGTGTGTGATTATCAATTGTAACATGAGTTGGAATCGGCAGTTATTTGTTAATCAGATGTCCGCGTGGTTAGATAAGTGGTAACGTGTTTACCTATCATGCAGCGGGCCCATATTCGATTCCCGGGTTGAGAATCGTCACCAATACGCAAGTCGCCCAACGTGGCGTCATCTGAACGCGGCCTCCCGGCCTGTAGTGCCACGTGATCATTTCACTTCTTTTTCTTTTTCTTTTTCTTTTTTTGTTAATTAGATTCGATGAGAAAATGGATATTACATAGTTGCAATTCCAACGTA
Organism: Schistocerca americana; assembly: GCF_021461395.2. Lineage (NCBI taxonomy): Eukaryota > Metazoa > Arthropoda > Insecta > Orthoptera > Acrididae > Schistocerca > Schistocerca americana. Next base: position 106,670,583 of record NC_060126.1, read on the forward strand.
TGTGCACTAGCAGTGTAAATGAATGTCTTGCGTCATAAGAATTTGAGTATACGATCTTGCTAAAGCGTATTATCTGTAGATATTTGTGTGAAGGGGATTAGTAGAAGCAGTAGTAAAGGAAGTGGAATGCCGTTGTGACAAGTTCAGTGTGAAAATGAATAGACGATGTAATGGATTTCATAAAGAAAATTAAGATCCTTGATTAATTCTGGTAAAGGAAGCTTTAGTAAGAAAGTAATATGCATATCTATTCGTCTAGTTATTTGAAACGTGGGGAATGTCTTTGTGAGTTCAAAGTACCGGGTGATCAAAAAGTCAGTATAAACTTGAAAACTGAATAAATCACGGAGTACTGTAGATAGAGAAGTACAAATTGACACACATGCTTGGAATGACATGGGGTTTTATTAGAACCAAAAAAATACAAACGTTCAAACAATGTCCGACAGATGGCGCTTCATCTGATCAGAATAGCAATAATTAGCATAACAAAGTAAGACAAAGCAAAGATGATGTTCTTTACAGGAAATGCTCAATATGTCCACCATCATTCCTCAACAACAGCTGTCGTCGAGGAATAATGTTGTGAACAGCACTGTAAAGCATGTCCGTAGTTATGGTGAGGCATTGGCGTCGGATGTTGTCTTTCAGCATCCCTAGAGATGTCGGTCGATCACGATACACTTGCGACTTCAGGTAACCCCAAAGCCAATAATCGCACGGACTGAGGTCTGGGGACCTGGGAGGCCAAGCATGACGAAAGTGGCGGCTGAGCACACGATCATCACCAAACGACGCGCGCAAGATATCTTTCACGCGACTAGTAATAGGGGGTATATTTTTTCGTTCTAATAAAACCCCATGTCATTCCACGCATGTGTGTCAATTTTTACCTCTCTATGTACATTATTCCGTCGTTTATTAAGTTTTCAAATTTATACTGACTTTTTGATCACCCGGTAATAACAGGTATCTGAATTCTCCTTGGTTGTTTAATGTTCTTAGTTGGAGGGCTGAGCTATAGTGAAGTAATGTTTATTTATAGAGAAGCGTCAGAATTGTGTGGTGAAGAGAGAGCTGTGTGATTAATGTCCACGCCAAAGGCGCGTTTGGAGAGCATTAGCAAGAGAGAGAGTATAAATATTGAGGATATTAGTCCAAAGAGAGATATACGTGTGGGTCCTGGTCATTAAATAGTTGTGGATGTATATATAATTTGCTTAGGAGCACGAAAAGCGTAAGTAGAGTAATTTGTCTTCCGCGCTTTAGAAAGAACAACTAGGAATTGAGATTATGCAGTGTCCTCTAGAGCTAAGACGAACGACGACCAATGAAGGAACAATATTAATGATTAGATAGTGACATGAGTGGAACGTCATCTGACAATAATTATTTATTTTTGTTTAAGTGTTCGAAATTAATCCAATGTACATTAGTTAAGCAGAAGGAAGGAAGAACTATGAATACACCAAGAAGACATTAGGAGAAAACGTTGATAGTATAATGGAATTCCTTGAATACGATAATGGAGTACTATCATTCCCACAGGTGTATGCCTGGGTAGCTGCGTTGTCGCTGCCGATGACTGCCATGCGGGGACCACGAGTTCAATTCCCTGCTTGGTCAGAGACCTTATCAGCTCGAGGACGGACTATTGTGTGATCTCCCTTCAATTTACATGTAGTGTTTCACAGCTGCGGGATCTGCGTGGTGTCTGTTCCTTCAAACGAACAGACACCATGTCTACCTCCTGTTCCACAATATTGATGTTAAGTTTATCGCTACTCTCATTTCTGTCACTCCTCGCCCCTTTTCTTCCGCTTACTCTCAACCTACAATCTGTGCTCATTAGATTGTTTCTCCCGTTCAATACGTTCTGTACTTCTGCTTCATTTTCAGTGAGAATAGCAATATCATCAGCGAATTTTATCGTTGACATCCTTTCACTCTGAATTTTCATCCCGCTTTCAAATCTGTTTTTAATTTTCGTCATTGCATCTTAGATGTATACTGTAGATTCAACAATAGGGGCAAAAGACCACATTCCTGTCTTGTACCCTCGTTAAAGCGAGCACTTTACTCGCAATCTTCCATCTCTATTGTTCACGCTTGGTTCGTGTTCGTATTGTATATTACCTTTTCCCTATACCTTACTTCTGTTTTCCTCAAAATTTCGATACCTTGCATCAATTTACTTTGTCGAGGGCTTTATGCAGGTCGACCAATCCTATGAACGTATGTTGATTTTTCTTGAGACTTTGTTTGATTCTCAGTTGGAACGTCAGAGCTCTCTCTCTCTCTCTCTCTCTCTCTCTCTCTCTCTCTCTCTGGTGCCCTTGCCTTTCCGAAAGTTAAACTGATCGCTATCTAACAGATCCTCAGTTTTCTTTGACCATATTAACTGTATTAGCGACCGTAGCCACTTTGTAATAAGCGCCACTCAATAGACGACGAGGCGGTAAACTTGCCCCATTCGGCTATGTTAAAAATCTTTGATTTTTAGAGCAGGAAGAAAAACGACGACAAACTTTCAAGGGATATGGTGTTGGAGGGGACCGATGAAGTCACCGTAGGCTGAAAGAGTCTCAAACGAAGAAGTGCTGGTATGAGGAGGAGAGACAAGCACCCTATTCAGAACAGTCGGAGTGGTGACGAACTACATGCTCAGCCACAAACTTCGCGTTTCATCCTGGTTAACTTATTGATCAGGCGCTGCAGGGCAGAAGACCGAGAGAACGACCGAGACAGGAGTTCATGGATGAAACTAAAGCCGGCAGAAGATGCGACGGCGTCATGAGTCCAGCATCAAGAAGCGATAAAGTATGACCGAGCCCATCAACTTTCGGGTTGAGGAGACAAAGAAGAAGCAGATTAACAAGAATTCGACGTTAATAAAGAATCAAATAGTGTCGAAGCTACTCATGTATAGTAAACAATAGCCAAACATCCTACCTGCCATTCCAAAGAAAATGTTTTATGTTGAAAATTATAAGACTTCAGGTTATGTACGCCACAGTTACTTAACGCGCTCTGAACTTACTCAGTGTCTTCACTTTGTGAGCTTTAACTGTCGTGAGAAGCCTTAGTGGTATCCATATGGTGGTGGGTACCACATTGCAGTATGAATTTAAACTAAGTGATTATTCGTTTGACCCAGTCGTGAATCTGATGCTTTCTAATTTACATCTCTCGTCGCAGATGAGGTAGAGAATTCTCTGCGGAAGCTTTGTAGATTGTCTGTTTAGTTCGCGTCGAAGGTCCAAGCAAATATTAACCAAAGTAACCGAAAGGGTATTATGAACACATTATGCAAGAAATAGTTTCATGTGCCACATCTACATACTCTGTTGTTGTGCTTCCCGTGTGTAATGTATCACGAAAAGTTATAGGAATAAAGCGTTTACAGAAACACGTGCATAGAACATATATTCTACTTTAGTTTATGACGAACTCTATGGCCGTACGTCGCGTTTCATGATGTATAAAAGCTTCAGCAAGAACAAAGGCGATATCTAGATATTTAAAAATCTTTTCGTTTCGAGGTAATGTAACAGTGTGCTGCGGCCATATTCAATCTCCGTGAACTGACTCATATGCTGCTCGCAATGAATCAGCAGTGAAGGTTGCGGGTGACACTAGAGTTATAGGGGAGCTCTAATGTATTAAATGCAGATTCGACAAGAGCTGTCGGTCCGTTCCGGAGTGAAATACAGCCCACAGATTTGGCTGAGTGGTTCCAGCCGTTTCTTATATACGCGACGTCAGACTAGTCAGTAACTGTTATCGTAACAGGACCATACTGTCCGCCAACGACTAAATGAGGTAAATGAATAACAGTCCTAAACATGTTGAACTTTTGGAACTGTGTTATCATCCTACATTATATAGACTGTAAAAAGCAACTTTTTGCAGCGTACCACAGTAATGTAGAGGAATTAGAGAGGAACAATTTGATACCGGAAACTTGTGGTCTATCAAGCCGGAAAACAACCTCAAATTATTTGTTTCGTAAAGAAAAACCGCCTTTGATTGGTGCACTGTCATTTATTTTTCACAGATGCGTTTCGCCATATTTTTTTTTTTTTTTTTTTTTTTTTTTTTTTTTTTTTTTTTTTTTTTTTTACTCTGAGGCGTCTTCTGTGAGATCTAGAACGATACAGTTTTGTTTCGATGTGTGTTATTTTCAGATTATCAAACAGTTCATGTCGCGTTTTTTATGTAAATAAGTAATTACTTACAGTTTTTTGGCATCTGAGTTTCTTCTCATATGGCCTGGACGTTGCACTACCAATTCATTTCCGAAACATAAGCACATTTTTGTATTATGAACTTTTTCTTTCACACTGTTCACCATTTTTACCCTTATTTTTGTGGTGCCCTGTTATTTGTTTGACACTATTATAGATATTTGTCCAAAAACTGTTCTTTTAAAGACATCAATATCGTGACTTCACTATGTGTTTACCTACTTGTTGCCAATTTACCCAGGCTATGGCTAAGCCGTGCCTCCGCAATGTCCTTTCTTCCTACAAGGCTCGCGGGAGAACTTCTGCGAAGTTTGGAAGGTAGGAGTGAGGTACTGGAGGAATTAAAGCTGTGAGGATGGCTCGTCAATCGCGCTTGGGTAACTCAGTCGGTAGAGAACTTGCCCGCGAAGGTCCCCACTTCGAGTCCTCGTCCGACACACTGTTTTAATTTGCATAAGAGTTTTCTGTAAAAAATACTTATGTTTCCAATACGACCTAAACTTAAGGCTAACAAGCACATTTTTGTCATACTAAGAAGGCGAGAGACACAAAGTGATTCACAAAATTCTCAGGTAAAATTTATACAAACGACAATTTTACAGTTTGTAAATGCATGACTAAGACGGTGGCACTAGAGGGCGAGACTCTAGTGCGACGCGTTTGTGCAGCAGCTTAGGCTACTCTTGTAGGCCAGTTTCAGGTTTTTTTTCTCGGTTTGAAAGACAGTACTTGTGTTATGTCAAACTATTCCTCTCCTACAACACTGTGGTACTTTGTAAAAAATAATCTTTTACACTCTGTGTATATGATCCTAGTGGTCGCTTTTATCTGAAATTCAGACTATGTTTAAGCCTTGTAATCGGTGTACCTGTGGATCATTCTGCAATAAACATGGGTGCTCTGTATAGCATCTGAAGGAGACGACGAGATCGCTAGCGTTGAGACAGAAGTTCAGATTGGGGAAGAATAGCGGAGGAACTGCGCCGTGTTGTTCTCAAAGGACAATTTCAGCATTTGTCTTAACCCTTTCCTTACCAATGGGGCGTATGAATGCCACGACAGGTTATCAGAAAACCAGTGGGAATTTGAGGGGCTCTTATGCATTGAATCTGCAGGTATTACTGCCTGCAACATTCACCGTTCACCTTCCGCTACGAGTTTTCACATCGAATTAGTTCGCGCCTGTAGACAGACAACCCAATTAAGTTATCTGCAAAGTGGGCACCAAGGGAGGAATATTAGGCGTGGAAGACCAAGAGCGAAGTACTCGGATTAAAAAGGGCGTATTACACAGATGCAGTTTTTCACCCATATTGTCCAGCCCATTCATTCAAGAAGGAATGACGGAAATAAACAAAGGATCAAGAGTGGATTAAAATTCAGAGTGAAAGAATGTTAATGATAAGTTTCGCTGGTGACATAACTATCCTCAGGGAAAGAATAATCACGAGACCAGTCGAATGGAACGGTCTAATGAAATACAAAATATGGACTGAGAGTAAACGGAGCAAAGCCGAAAGTATAGCAAAAATGAGGTTAGCGGTAACTTAATCTCAAAATTAGTGACTACGCAGAAATCAAAGTAGGAATACTTCTACATTTGACGCAGAATGACGCGTGACGGAGGAAGAAAGGAAGATATAAAATATAGACTAAAGTAAAGAAGAGATTCCCAGCCAAACTTAGTTTACTGGTTGCATTCACAGGCCTTGATTTGTGGCAGAAATTTCTGAGAATGTACCTTAGAAAAATATGTTGCTATAGGACGATATTAAAAATGAAATGGACTGATAAGGACTGAAGAGATTTTCCACAGAATTATTGAAGGAAGGAACACATGGAGAACACTTACAATAAGGCCGGACAGAATATCAAAAATGTTTTAAGATATCAGGGAATAACTTTCATAGTATTAGTTGGAGTTGCAGAGGGAAGAGACTGTAGGGTAAAACAGAGATTGGAATGCATCCAACAGATAACTGACGCTGTAGGGTATGTAGACGTATAAAAATGGGATTGACAGAAAATGCAAAATGGCTGAGTAGGAATTACTAGAAAACAAATGAAAGGCTGTAGAAACATTTGTGAATAGGGTGCAGGTAGACGCCGGCTGTGGAAAAATCAAAGAGAGTTTTGAATAAAAGGGAAGTGGCTGTATGAATTTCTAGATCTCAGTTGGGAAGACAGTACTAAGCATAGAAGTGAAAGCTGAAATGTGGAAGGACACTGACGGAATGTAATCTAGTAAAACAAAAGTACTATCAGACGTTGGTCGAGGAAGTCTTATAGGCCCTCCGCTGTTCCTGATCTACATAAACTACGTAAGAGGCAATCTGAACAGCACTCTGATTGTTTTCAGATGGTGCTCTCATTTGCCGTCTAGGAAAGTCATCAGATGGTCAAACCCAACTGAGAAATGATTTAGACAAGATATCTGCATGGTGACTGACTCTTAATAATGAAAAGTGTGATGTCCTTAGGTTAGTTAGGTTTAAGTAGTTCTAAGTTCTAGGGGACTGATGACCATAGATGTTAAGTCCCATAGTGCTCAGAGCCATTTTTTTTTTAAAGTGTGAAGTCATCCACATGAGTACTAAACGAAATCCCGTAAATTTCAGCTACTCGATAGATCACGTAAATCTAAAGGCTGTGAATTCAACTACATGCTTACCGTTACAATTACGAATAACTTAAACTAGATCGATCACACAGATAACGGTGTGAGAAAAGCAAACCAAAGACTGCGATATAGTGGCATAACACTTAGGAAGTGCAGCAGGTATACCAAAGAGACTGCTTACACAATGCTTGTCCGCCCTATTCAGGAGTACTGCTGTTCAATGTGGGATCCGCATGAGATGCGACTGACCGAGGATATCGAAAAAACTCAGAAAAGGGCAGCACGTTTTGTATTATCGCGAAATAAGGGAGAGATTGCCACTGACATGATGCGTGAATTGGGGTGGTAACCAAATCACAGGTGTTTTTGTTGCGGCAGGTTCTTCTCATGAAATTTCAATCGCCAGCTTTCTCCTCCGATTGCGAAAATATTTTGTTCGCGCCCACCTACATAGGGAGAAATAAGAGAGGAGAAATCAGAGCTAGCACAGAAAGATTTAAGTGGTCGTTCTCCTCCGCGCGCCGTTCGAGAGTGGAACGGTAGAGAAGTAGCTTGAAGGTGGGTCAATGAACCATCTGCCAGGCATTTAATAGTGAATTTCGCAGTAATTATGTAGATGTAGATGTAGAGACTGTATAATGGAACAAGGCCCCTGGACGAAACGAAATGCCACGGAATAATTGATCCTTGGGACGGCCAGCCATGACCAAACTATTGCACCTAGTGTGGAAGATGTGTAGGGCACGGGGAATGCAGGAACACTTCAAGAAGACTGCAATAATTCCAGTTTCATAGAAGCACCTGCTGACAGCTGGGAGGTGGGCGTCGTACCTGCTGACCTCGACAGCGGACCGTTGTCGGGAATTCAACAGTAGAGACCAGGGCCAGCTGGGCACGACGACGGACCGAACTTGCAAGGCGGGCACCCTGGTCAGGTGGCTGAGATGCATCAGGAGCTGGTACAACAGACATTGATGGCCTCCTGAGTGCAGAAAGAGCTGGCCGCCTACCACAGTTTCGGAGTGTGATGGGAGCGTAGGCGGCCGGTACGTGAGCCCTAATATGGCGTCTGGCGCTGGCGGACGCCCAGTAGCTCGGCGGCTTCTAGGGCGTCAGTTCAACCCTCCTCCCAGGATGATGGTGGAGCGCCAGCAGCCGCACGGCAGAAGCCAACATACGACAGACGCTGACTTATTCTAATGGTTCAAATGGCTCTATGTGACTTAACATCGGAGGTCATCAGTCCCCTAGAACTTAGAACTACTTAAACCTAAGTAACCTAAGGACATCACACACATTCATGCCCGAGGCAGGATTCGAACCTGCGACCGTAGCAGCAGCGAGGTTCCAGACTGAAGCGCCTAGAACCGCTCGGTCACAGCGGCCGGCCACTGACATTGACTCTTCGATTCTACCCGATGACCAGCCCTACTGGACGGCCAGTATTTATATGCACCAGAGGGGGTCTGTTCGGTATGGCTACCGCAGATGTCACATACGCCGGATACCGAAATGTCCGTGGTTTCGGTAACTCATTGGGCAGCGACCGACAGATGGACGGTAACATCTAGGTTGGCAATGTGCCACACTGCTGTACCAGAATATGAAAGCAAATGGCTGTTCGAACCAACGAGCTTTCTTCGATTATGCCCGTGCAACATTAATGATATGGCACCCGACTTCTGTACATGATTGACCCATCGCCCTGCTGAACCCGTGGAACTGTGTGCCTCAGATTTGCCTCTCTACCTAAATACCTCCACACACTTGTACTACGATTATCGGGCGTCTGACAAATCTTGCCGTTATCAGTGGGGAGAACCAAACACCAATAATCAAGGTTCCATTCCAGACACTCCTTTACCACAGTCTTCGTTAACAATCGTTGTGTGGACATTCGTGCTGTTGTTATTTGACATTGTTAGATCTGGAGAAAGGCGATTTGCTATCTTAAAATGTGTGGATAAAAATCCTAGGTCAAGATCACTAAAATACCGTTTTTGATTACTAATTTCTGCTTATTGACGAGCTATCTTCGGATGTAAAATTGCATAAAAGAGGAGAGTAATCGTAAAATACTTTTGATATTTAAACTTCCGTTCTATGATACATACCAATAAAAATTATTACTTAATTCATTGTGTATCAGCTACCCGGCATTACACATCGGTATAATCTGTCGAGTTGAATCGCTCTTTTAGTGAGGTACAAACGGAAAAATTTTAAGACAATGCTAAAGCAGGTCGTCATGGATACACAATTTCCAACTGTAGCCATATATAACCCCACTGCTCATATTGTCACACGTTTGTTTAAATGCAAGGTAGCTGACAGTGGTAATTGTCAAATAGCGCATTTGTGGATATAAATATGGCATATTACTCGCACGCTAGCCACAGGAACGAGGAAGTAGATGTATTACGACTGTCAGAAAACTCGTCGCTTATGCATCGTCATTGCGACCCGAAGACGCTACTGTCAGATGGTGCTACTAACCAACGAAGTTCTACTACGTTGTGCCTCTATAATAATATCAAAAATTGTAACGTAACGAAATTTCTATTAGATTTACATTATATAAAATGTAACGAACTACGTTTAGTTTCTATAATGTGTAGTAAACATATTCCGAACATAAGCTGTTCGTTAAGTAATACAAAACCAGGACATAGTAAAAAAGAAGGGAATTAAAATGATCAGAAGTGAAAGCAATACAATATTTTAAGATACATAAAAGTACGTACAGTGTCAATGATCAAGAAATTACAAATCTAAAATGTTGAATAATAAAGCGAGTAATACTGAAACCCGAAGTCTAGGTGCCATTTAGAATCAATGTTATAAGTGGCTTTAATTACAAAACGAAAAATAGACGGATGTAACCTAAGTGGTACAGTTGAGTCATTAGTTGTTACATTAAGGACTGTTAAAATGATCGAACTTCGTTAACGTATACACATTCTGAGGAGTGACCGAAGACACTCTTAAAAGAATAACTTTATTTACAAAACGAAACTCAGTTACAATGTCCTTGGATGAATATCCCCACAACAAAATACAGCAGAAATGTCTCTTCTATGACGTTGTCTGTGAAGAGTCTACACGCAGAGTCGTGGTAGGCGATAACATGAAGACCTGGGACGTTACTGAGTCGGTACTACCGGCGCATGACGACTGACCTGCTGCTGGTGAAGACAGGAAGAAACAGGCCGGTTCAACTGAGATGGGGCGCTATGACGAAACTACTGGTTCTGCCAGCTGGTAGCTCTGGAACTGAGCTGCTGATGCTACCAGACAGAACAGAGAGGTGTAAGGAGTAACTGAGCTGGCACATTTTTTTTCTTTTTTTTTTTTTTGTGGCATGTTGTGTCCAAAGAGTGATCGCCTGGGGGGCAAAGTGTGAGAAATAGTTTCACTTTATTGTATATTCGCTTGCAAAGGGACTTGGGCTCTCTATGGGTCCTTGAGCCCTTTGAGGGTGTTGGTTAGGTAGTCGTATGAGTGATTAACATTAACTGTTTACATGTGAGATGCCAAATAGCTGAACATTGCATCATCTTTGATGGTTCTGTGGTGGTGTAATAATGGCTCGAGGCACCTTGTATTTGTACCATTGTCGTGGTGAGGCCTGAACTACATTCGCAAGTTGGCGAAAATTTCCTCGATACTCGTCTAATTTGTGAAAAAGACGACTGGTCTTTTATATTCTCAGCGACGTATTTTTCTCCAGTCAGCTCGTGTACTTCTCCCGTCCTGCTGAACTGCCACATTCCTGCGGTGGCCTATATAGTCGGGCGCGGTTGGATATCCTCTTGCTGCTGCTGGAGAACGTGACCTGGCGTAACAAAATAGTGCCCTGCCGACTGCGCTCTCTGCTGCGACAAGCAGGCTGCCTATCGGCGAGGTTGGTGCAAGCAGACTCTGTACAGCTGGTGTATGACTTCATGGTAAACAGCCCGGGCCCTACGAGGAATGTACCCCTGCTTTGATAAGAGCCAGTTACACCCCTCCTCCTAAAGGGGCGGCTACCCGCACGGTTTTCTTGATGTGCGGGGGAATCGACTACCAGGCGGATACAACATTAGTACCTTATGCCTAGGTAATTTGTTGTAGAATACATCATCAAACAATAACACATACGATACATGTCATAACTTTTGCTGGTATGTATTTTGTGACTGTTTCCCTCTTTTATGCATTAGATCTGAAACTAGTAACTGAAACGCCCTGCTAAACCCGCAGGACAGGACAGGTACTTGGAATTGTGGAAAGGGGCCCAAATGAGTGGCTGTCAGTTACACTCGAACACATATAACTTTATTATTTGACCAAACATTACAGCTCAATTTTTTGAACTTAGTTATTGGCTGAGAGACCACACTATCTTATGCCTTAAGGACACAACCACTTAAATTTAAAAACGGCTGAAAGCCATTAACTTAAAATTCAGACCCAAAACAGGCACAACGCGTCACGTAAGTAAGTTCTATAACTTGTCTGAAGGCCCAGCAAATCTAACTCTTGAAAAGCAAACAAGTTTAATTTTATAACGGCTGAAGGCCCATGACTTAAAACACAACTAAAATAATTTTTAGTGAGTAGAAGACCCAAGGCTTTATCTTTAAAGATTTTAATCAAGCCGAAGACCCAAACAACCTAAGACTAGACAAGTAAGGAAATTTAATTTCAAAGCGGCTGAAAGCCCATGACTTAAAACACAACTAAAAACAATTAAATTTTAATTCAAACCATCGGCCATGAGCCATACAAATACACACAACAGAAAATAAGAAAGGCAGTGCAGCTAACGGCGCTCAGAAGTTTCGGGGGGTCAGCCAGCACATAAAATACTAATGTTCACTTGGGTGAGACAGGAAGTCGGCCCAACCACGCTCAATCCGACGGCAACCCAACCTAACACACAGTCAACAGACCAATGCTCAAGGCGACTTGCGCTCCACACTTGCATCAAGGTTCCGCTCCGCACTTGCACCAAAATTCCAACGCTGCTGACAGCAGAGACTGTGGAACCAAACAAGAACGGATCCCAGACAATCCATAAGGGGCGGACGCCCTGAAAACCCACGTCGTTTAATCAAACGACCGACAGAGGCAGTACGCCGACATCACTTAAATAAGCTTATGAGTGAAAACCACATAACTACACACAGCCCCACGAACATCTGCACGAGGGCTAGACAATGCTGATGGCAATGACTGTGCAATAAGGAGGACGAACCACGAGTCGGCGCATACAGCCAATTCATCAGTAGTCGCCAGACAAATACACGTCGTCTAACAATATGACCCACCGACGGTCAAAAGTCGTCCCCACTCGAAACTTGTGTGTCGGCTATCGTCGGGCAAGTGATAGCTATGCGCACCTTCCTGATACTGCATGCCCCACTGGTGCTACATCGCGACTGCGCCAACCGACCAACTGCTACACATCAGCACCGAAACAGCACTAAAATAACTGGGCAGTCGACATCACAAGAACGCGACCAATGGTAATAGTAGTGACTATGCAGTAACGAGGACGAACCACGAGTTGAGACACACACATCGTCAACCCATAAACGATAGTCGAGGAATCACGTCGTCCGGTAAGACGGCCAACCGACAGTCAACCAAGACCTGCCCTATTGAAACCATGTGTGCCGGCAACGGTCGGGGGAGTCATACCCATTCGAACCTCACTGCCCCTCCAACCCGACCCGACTCTTGCCGCGTCCCAACTGTCTGACTTCCAGGTCCGAACACCACTGCTGACGCGTTGCAACTCACTGTCTGATACCAACTCCTCCCTCCTCCCAAACACACGACAACCGGGAAGTAATAGCAGTCCAGCAAAGATAATACAGCGGGGCATCTATCGATAAGCGTTGCTGCTGCCGCTCACGGGCAGACAATGTAGCAACTGAGCAACACTAATAATTGAATTAACAAAACGAGGTGGCAGTGCAGTAAAACAGAATGTAAAAGAGAGAGATGGCACGAACACGAGCCACGCATGGATCAGTAACCAATGAAATAAAATTAGCTATTTTGATCTAAGATTTTTATCCACACATTTGAACTTTGTTTCTAATGGACACCTAGAGGCCAAACTGAACATGAGGAGACAGGGGTGTTCAATATGGGTCGACAAATCCTAGACGGGTATCTTCACAGGAGGTAGCGCACAGTCCTGCTGCTGTCTACTCTGGGCACCTACGTGCAATAATTTGTACGCAGCGATCACCAGCTGTTGTTGCTGGTCACGGGCGACCACTGCAGCATAACACAGATCCTCACTGTAATATGTTTCATAACATCGGCTGCAATTTGAATTACGTAGCTGTGATTCACGGAAATAAGAGCACTCGTGAGGGGCGAGACTCTACATCTAGATGTACGTATACATAGATACTCCGCTGCCACCCTACAGTTTGTGGCGGAGGGTACCCTGTAGCAGCGCGGTATTAGCTGAGCGGTCTAAGGCGTTGCAGTCATGGACTGTACGGCTGATCCCGGCGGAGGTTCGAGTCCTCCCTGGGGCATGGGTGTGTGTGTTCGTCCTTAGGATAATTTACGTTAAATAGTGTGTAAGCTTAGGGACTGATGACCTTAGCAGTTAAGTCCCATAAGATTTCACACACATTTGAACATTTTTGGTACCCTGTACCCCTACGAGTCATTTCCTTTCCTGTTCCACTCGTAAATGGAGCAAGGGGAAAACGACTGTCTATATGCCTCCATATGAGCCCTAATTTCTCGTATCTTATTTTAGAGGTCCTTAAGCTCACTGTATGTTTGCGGCAGTAGAATCGTTCGACAGTGAGCTTCAGATGCCTGACTCTAAATTTTGGCAAAAGCGTTTCTCGAAAAGAACATCGCCTTCCCTCCAGGGATTCCCATTTGAGTTCCCGGAGCATTTTCGTAACATGTATTGTTCCAGCCTACCGGTAACAAATTTAGCAGCCCGCCTCTGAATTGCTTCGATATCTTCCTTCAGTCCGACGTGGTGCAGATCCAAAACACTCGAGCAGTTCTGAAGAACGGGTTGCACCAGCGTCCTATGTGCGGGCTCCTTTACAGGTGAACCACTCTTTTCTAAAATCCTCCCAATAAACCGAAGTCGACTATTAGCCTGTCCAGCACAGCTCTCATATCCTCGTACCATTTCATAGCGCTTTACAACGCTATGCCCAGATATTTAAACCACTGACTATGTCAAGCAGGACACCAGTAATACTGTATCCGAACATTAAGTGTTTGTTCTTCCTACTCATCTGTATTAACTTACATTTTTCCATTCATCACACCAACTGGAAATTTTGTGTACGTCGTCTTGCATCTTCCTACAGTCACTCAGTTTAGACACATTACACCAGGATATCTCCAGCAAATAACCGCAGATTTCTGCCCACCCTGTCCGCCAAAGCATTTATGTATATAGAGAACAACAGCGGTCCTATCACTTCCATGGGGCACTCCTGATGTTACTCCTCCCTCCAATGAATACTCGCCGTCGAGGACAATATATTGTGTTCTATTACTTAAGAAGCCTTCAAGCCGCTCACATATCTGCGAATGTATTCCATATGCTCGCACCTTCTTTAAAAGCCTGCAGTGTGATATCGTGTCATATGTGTCAAATGTTTTCCGGAAATCTTGAAATATGCAATCTGCCTGTTGTTCCTCATTTATTCAATACAAGAAAAAACTAGGAGCGCTGCAGCAGACACACTTCCCACGAGTAATCGATTGAGACAAGGAGGTCGCTCAGGTAAAACGAGGGTAACCGTTCGACATGTGCAATCCTTATCAAGTAGGCAACACAGCAGACATTGGAAAACTCAGATACGTGCCATCTGAATCGTAACGGTCGGTGTAGCCCATACGATAATGCAACTGCTCCCAAAACACAGTGGGATTTACTGTAAAACCTCATTTGAGAGAAAAATTATCAACTACTGCGAGGAAGTCGTGCACAGAGCAGAAGGAGTGTTTCACAAAGAAACCTTTCAAATTGGGTCCATTGCTTCGAGGGGTCTGCACCACACTCGAATCTTACCGTCAGCTCTTACCAACTGAAACTGGGGTTCATCTGTCTACGTCATGGTTTTCCAGTGGTCTGAGGTCCAACCGATATGGTCAAGGGCCCAGGCGATGTCATCGTGTTAGCAGAGGCACTCGTGTCGGTCGTTCACTGACATATTTTTTGTATCCCGCCTGGTACGCGGCGCGTGGGTCTGCTCCTGTAAACTGAAGGGTAGGCCAAGTGTAGGAAGCTAGGAGGAGCAGGTGAGGTAGAACACTTGATACTGCAATTAAAAGTGGTTTTACTTAACTGGCTGAGATGAGCACGTAGGTGCGAAGCTGTACATCAAGCTACAAAGTTACAAGTAGTGGCTTGCCCACTATGAAATAGAAACAATGTTACTTGGTCGTGTGCTCGGCATCAAAATGGGATGAATCTGGAGCGGCGCTCGAAGAGCTGCGCAGCGCCGGCTAGAGGGCGTTGTCGTCGGTGTCTCTCGTAGTGCTAACCTAAGAACTTGCACCTACGCCGTGGCATCGTAGCTATCGATACCACATATTAGTGCCAAATATCGCACCACTCCCCTAACGGAAACGTCCGCCGTACGTCCCATATTGATTTCTGTGGTTATTTCAAGTAGTGTTGCTTTCCTGTTAGCACTGACAACTCTATGCAAATGCCGCTGCTCTCGGTCATTAAGCGAAGGCTGTTGGGCATTGATTTGCTGTGCCTAAAAATTGGTATTCCCAAAATGGCATGTCCCATGTGTCTAGATCCAACTCCCATACCGCGTTCAGAGTCTATTAATTCCCGTCGTGAAATATTCAGTGTTACTTATTTATAAGAGTGCTCCATCTCAGGAGTGATTTACTTCGATTTTATTACTTAACTCTGATGATAAAATGAAAGATCAAATTGCTGCAAAAAATGGCTCTGAGCACTATGGGACTTAACTTCTGAGGTCATCAGTCCCCTAGAACTTAGAACTAGTTAAACCTAACTAACCTAAGGACATCACACACATCCATGCCCGAGGCAGGATTCGAACCTGCGACCGTAGCGGTCTCGCGGTTCCAGACTGTAGCGCCTAAAACCGCTCGGCCACCCCGGTCGGTCAAATTGCTACAAGTGAAACGTTCAGCAACAATATGTATACTATTAGTTGGCGCAAATATTTAGCTGTTTATTTCCGAATAAGGATATGTTATGATTTTTCGCGGATGTGGTTAGGCAAGAACATAAGAGCACAGCTTAAATAAGATTTGTATTCTTGCTTGTCACAAATATTTAGTTGTTTTTCCCAGATATGTTGCGATTTCCGAGGGTCCACTTGAAAGGGTACAGTACCGCCCGACATTGAAAATAGGTACAACATACTTCATTATTTTTGTCAGAACAACACATTTTTTTTGTAAAATAACTCAATTTCAATTAATACAGCGAAGCCGGATACCAGTGTGGGAAAGAATGACAATTTACTTATTTAATTGATCACATGTGCACTCCCACAAAGTAAATCCCTACATCCAGTTTGGTGAGATCTGTGAAATGAATGAATGTATGGTCGTCTGCTAACCGCAGATAGTGAATGTGAATATATGATCATCTTTGAGTCGATCCTTTGGCCACCTTTGGTGGGACCAAAGAGATGAAATTTACCAGAGCTTTGAGCGCCTGAAATGTGGCTGACCAATACGATAGCAAGGTGCTTCCCCCACCTCGACAGAGATGGGAGAGGACCTAGAAAACGGCCATGTTTCGGCACTCTGCCGCTGGATCTTGTGCTGTTAAGACCTGTTTTAGTTGTGCTCCGTAATGACGAAAGAGTGGAGACATGGTATGCATGTGGAATATTTAAGAGTAGTTTGAAATAATAATTTCTCGATTTCAGGAACTTTTGTGGGGAGAATTAAATGTCAGGCAGGTAATATTAAAGGGATTGTAGTAATCTTCAGAAGTGACCAACGGTCACAATGAAACCACGTGTAGCAATAAGTTGAAATACTTCTGTGTGCTTAAGTTAAGCTGAATTAATAGCGTGTCTACAATAAGTTGAAATATTTAAGAAATAGCGTGTGTACCATAAGTTGAAATATTTAAGAAATGGCGTGTGCAGGGCTTGAAATTACAGGCGAGTACTTCCACGTGGTGAGTACTGTGTGAGTCTCAATCTGTGTATGAGACAAAAGATAAAGAGAAGTACTCGTCCATGGTATCAGTTGAGGACTAGCGTGTGTGATGTTCTTAATATTACTTTGCGTGATATGATTCCGTGTGACGCTTGATTCAAACTCTGAGAGAGAAGCAAGGTGAGTCGGCCGTCTATCCAGCAACGCCACTTGGCTTGCATTGCACAGGAAGACGTGCAAATATCTCCAGAGTTCATAGTAGGAAAGTGGAATTATGAAGTGGGGCAGTGTCGTGTGAAACTGGGATAAATATTGATTGAAGTGGGAAAGCTGAAAGTGATAATGTTGTGACTATTCTCTGTGTAGTATTTCATGTTGTAGTGTGGTGTATGTCATGTAATTTGGGTATGTGTGGTTTGCATGGGAGAGTAGCGAGGTAGTTTCAAAAGATTAGTGGGTTATGCTTGTTCCTTTGGTACCGCTCGGTCTGGAGGAAAGTTTCGTGATGATGATTGTGAGAGTCGAAGTGTGAGGTATAATAAAAGATCCACCATCCTATCCAGAAAGTGCACTGTAGCGTTAAAATTAATTATGAGACCATAATATAGAGATTCACCATTGTAAAGCCATGCCCACTGGGCGGAATTTCTCATGTGTTATTGTTGTAGGTTGTAGAATTTGTGTGTTTAGGTTAGAGAATTTATCGGAATAAATAAGATAGTGAAAAGAAAAATATTGGAGACTTTTCCTTCGAATTGTATGTTGTAATAATGTCCCGAATTTATAATGTGTGCGCCACGTGTCGATAAAAGCCGTTAAATAAAAGACAAAAAGAAAATGTGGTATTGCCAGTGCGTAGTGTCCAGTCAGAGTTCTGTAAATTACTGATAGTCAGATGCGTGTTTCCGTTGCGTATTAATCATATAGGAGGATAACTTGTAACTTAAGTGTGAGTACTAGAGTTCATGTTACTCGATAAGTAAGAATGAATCCACTCGCTTGGCAGACCACTCATCTTGCAGGCCTGACTGCTTGATGCCATAGTATGAGCAAGGCATGTGGGTGCCTCTTACACTCATCAACAGGAAAAGCTGGTACCATCGCCTCCACTGCCGTCGAGTTTTGAGGTCGTAACGAGTGACATGTCATTCTGACGTCACTTCAGCCCAACACTGCTGCTTGCCACACATACAGGCAGGCACAGTACAGTCTAGACTGTACTGTACCGCACAGTATTCCGAGCCAAAGTTTCAGGATCTGTGGAGGCCGGATTTATTGCAATATTCAGTGTGTGCTTCCCCCACGGTCGCCGGCTGAGAAGTAGCAGAGCCGTCTGTCTGGTGGCGATATTTCTCGGCAGTCGGCAGCATGTGGCGCTAGTTGGTGGTGGGGCTTGTAGAAGGGGGAAAGGGGCGGGTGAGTCTCGGCCGCTCATCCATCAAGCAGCCAGGACGGCATCAATTTGCTATCACCAGGCGATGGGCGGGGCACGGGAAAACAGCAGTGAGGAGGCGGCTTTTAAACTCCTGCCCCCGTTTTTAAAGACGCTTTAATTTTTACTAATAGCCCCGCTAATGCGAGCCGATCTCACTGTTGCTGCAGCACATCGGGAGCACTTTGGCGGGTACCGCAGTACCGTCCTCGCCACTTGATAACGGACCTCATTCCTGTTTTCTACATACGCGAATACGTCGAAAGTAACAGAAATTATTGAATTTCTTCGGTGGACAACGAGAGCTGTGTAGGCTTTTCATGGCAGTCGTCATGTACATTGCAACCTTTCAGAGGATTCGTGAACGTCGTGGTTCGTTGGACACAGACGATGACGGAAAAAAAAACGCAGCACCAAGAAGGAGTCGTGCAACATGAACGGAAGTTGCTAGGCGTGATCCTACATCTGGAACATGGTGTCTGTTCAGATTTCGCGCCAGCCACATAAGAGTTGCGTTAGTAGCGCCACGATGAGGATGCAAATCAGGTTTGCTTTAACTACACGCTGTAACGGCCGTGGCCGTTAATTACCGTTCAAAAATGGTTCAAATGGCTCTGAGCACTATGGGACTTAACTTCTGAGGTCATAAGTCCCCTAGAACTTAGAACTACTTAAACCTAACTAACCTAAGGACATCACACACACCCATGCCCGAGGCAGGATTCGAACCTGCGACAGGAGCGGGTGCGCGGTCCCAGACTGTAGCGCCTAGAACCGCTCGGCCACCCTGGCCGGCTAATTACCGTTGAGATTGCACGTGGTGAGTTGGTGTTGTTCAAGAATGCCCTTAAGGTGACGCACACATCATTATCAGCATCTCACTACGTTTGAACAAGGTCGTGTAATAGGGGAACGAGGAACTGGATGTTCCTTCTGCGATATTGCAAAAAGACTTGGCAGGAATGTAGTCTCTATACATGACTGCTGGCAGCGGCGGTCACAAGAATGTACACACGCGAGAAGACCGGGCTCCGAACTGCCACAAACGGCCACGTCGCACCACCGAGAGGGAAGAACACTGATAACTTGTTCATAACACATTTTTGTACGGAAATTAAGATTGCTCTATTCTTTAGAAATCGAAAAGGCAATATATTTATGAAAAATTTATAGTTGTCCATCAGACACTATTTTCCGACGCAATCGCCTTCCTTTTCAATGTAATTTGTGTGCCCAGGGTCGAACTTTTTGAGACATTTGTGAAAATAGTCTCCCGTCCTCTCTTTGGCCCATTGTTTGACGGCACACTGAATCCCACGGTTCGTAGAAAACATTTTTCCGCCTATAAACAATTCCATAGACATGAAGAGATGAAATTCTAAGGCTGCTAGATTAGAGCTGTGAACTGAGTGCTTCATAATGTCCCAAACGAATGAATCAAAGATTTGCTTTGTAGCGTTGGCTGTATGGCGACTGACATTGTCAAGTAAGAAGCACACTCCCCCTCCTCATGTTTCATATCGCCCTCCGTAGATTTCTATGGTTTCGTAGTACAGTAGTCAGTTAATTGTATTCCTGTGAGGCAAAAAATGAATGAGAAGAATCTCTTTACAGTACCAGAAGACAGAGGTTTTGGGCATTGTAAAGCAAGTGTGCGTGGCTAATGGATGTAGAGGTACAGAGGTGATGATAATTTGTAATAATGTGAAGAAGAAACAGCTTAAGCAAATAAGTTCAAGTCAAAGTTAAGAATAGTAACAGAAAGTACGTGTCTGTGACATACGACGGGAATACTTTCTACCAAACAGAGAGATGCTTTCGAAAAGCAATTGTAAAAAAGGTTTTCGTACAAACGATGCGCTGAAATTTAGGCTCTACCATAAAGTATGTAATAAATTTCTGGATTCAGGCGTGTATAGGACCAAGAGCAGTGACTGCAGCAAGTAGTACACATGGCAGACCAGGAGAAGATTCGAAAATCGGTTCAAGGAGCACACATAAAAAAATAATATTTGGGAGCCATATGGCAACTTTAAAGCACTCTAAGACAAACATTGATCACAATGCCACAGTATAATTGTATTCTCCCAGGGGATGATTATTTTTATAGTTACTGTCACTTTAATAATAAATAGATAAAGTACTAGAACTGTATTTAATGTACTAATCGGATTTAAAATAACGTTAGGTTAGTCGTAGGATCAGCAAATCTAAGTAACATATACCAAATACAGTAGGTTAAAGTTTAGTAAGCAAAGTCTATTGTAATTAAATCATACGAAAATTCTAGGCTGGTGCTAAACTTTTGTACATAATTAAGTGAATTGGAAACGAGCCCGCAATATATAAAAATAAAATAGTGGTCAACATAGAGGGTATTCACAGCCAAGCTGTTCTAAGTCAGATTCGCTCTACCACAAATAAACAGAAGTCTGATCAATACATGATGTAATAATCATAAGTGCCAACCAGTGATGACTATTAATCATATTACTCTCTGACAAATTGAGACAACATAACACTTCATATACATAAGGCTTACCGGCCAATGATCTTCTTCAGTGCGGATGCACTCACATTGCCCGAACTCTTGCCACGAATAATGAGTATAGTGGTCAGGGGTGCTACAAATGTAGTGTGTGAGCAATAAGTTGGAAGTGTGGGTCTCACGAGGAGCGTGCCAGAGATAAGTCCCTGCAATCGCTCTATCTTCTGTGTCCTCGATGGATCAGACGGATAGCGCGTCTGCCCTGTGAGCAGGAGATCCCAGGTTCGACTCCCGGTCGGGGCGCACAGTTTCAACTGTACCCGTTGATATTTATCAACGCCTGTAAGTAGCTAAAGGTCTGGATTTCATTGTAATTTCATTCTTCGAGAGCTGCAAGATCACCAAAGAAAGAACAGATTCCTTCTTCATGACACTAAGTCCCCACTGACCATTGGCGAAATACAGGGTGTTTATAAATGAATATCGGTGTTTTAACGCTTTATAATATTTATTATATTGAACTTACAGTTATAAATGGTATGTCAAATGAAAGAGCAACTCAAACAGTTTTACCAAGGACCTTATAAACGTTCAATGTGAGCACGATTTGTCACATGGCACACATCAAGTCTACAACCGATTTGTTCCCGAACGTTGATAAGTGTGTCTTCAGTGATTGTATCAACAGCTGCTTCATTCCCGCTTTTTAAATCGGGGAGGTCTGCCAGTAGCGGAGGTACGTAAACATGATCCTTGATGAAGCCCCAAAGGAAAAAATCGCATGGCGCTAGGTCGGGTGAACGTGGAGGTCATGCAAAGCAAGCCCTGTCATTGGGGCCCTTACGGCCTATCCAGCACTTGGGTACAGTGAAGTTCAACCAATCGCATACTTCGCTATGCCAGTGAGGTGGCGCACCATCTTGCTGGAAGATGTTCTCTGGCTCATCTTCTTCCAACAGGGAAGAGCCATTGCTCTAGTGTGTCAAGGTAAGAAGTTCCAGTTACAGTAGGTTCACAAAAAAAAGAAAGGCGCCTAAACTTTCCGCCGGGATACGGCACAAAAAACATCGCTTTAGGGCAATCTCGTTGCGCACTGGCACCAAACAGAAGTGTTTGAGTTGCTCTTTCATTTAAAATATCATTCATAACTGTAAGTTTGATGTAATAAACGTTATAAATCGTTAAAACCCCGATATTCATTTATAAACACTCTGTATTTTAAACTATCGTGATCGCCGTCACTGAAAAACTTCTAGGTCTGAAAATGCGCCGCTACGCCACCGCTCAAATTGACATAGATCTTGCCTTGGCAATTCCACTCAGAACAGTGTGAACGAGCCAGTTAGCTGCCACCGTTTTATCCCTTTGGTGGCTCCTTTCCGCGGAAAATTCATGGCGCTACGTCTCTTACTGACTTCAGGCTATCGCCAGCCTCTCTTACTCCTTTTTATACAAGAATGGAATCATACATCTGAATGCGATATTAGATACATGCTAAAAATCTAAGCAAACTGATATATCATACTTGAATGCACTAGTTTGCCCACAGAATAATGTTAAACAAATGAAGAGTTTGTTATAGTGTTCAAAAGCAGTTCATGATTTCTGTGCCTTCAATAACCAGACTTGTATTGTGTTTCTAACTTACAGGAATTGTCCTACTCTTCCCACAGGCGCAAAGATAATGCAGTTCTTATTATTCTCGAATCAAAGCCAAAGCTATGTAAATTAATAAAAATTAATTAGAAATAACAATTAAAACCATAAATCTTACAAACTAAATTTTGTTGGTCCTGTATATTAATGTCTGCCTACGCAATACTGCCTTGTACTGTGATTAAAAAAGACTACTGATTTTAATCAAAAATTCAGTTGAAATGCGTCTCAGACATTAATTAATTAGGTAATGAGCTAGAGTTGCAACTTGACAGGGCGATCCCTTTTCTGCAATTAAAACTGTAATAGTTATTATTTCCTATTGTTCTGTTCAATAAATCTTTTCGGCTTTATAACTCCTGACACTCATCATCTTCAAAGCATATCTACGTATCCACAGAATCTTGTTTTCCTCTTCTTCATTCCCTTGATTACCATCGGGACATATATGTCCCACGATAGGTTAACAGGGAACCGATTGGAATTTATCTCATGTTTTGTTATGTATCAGTGTCCCACAGGTAAAGGGTAGTCTACGAATAGTTAGCAGACTTCTTATAATTACAGGTAGCATCGATTCTGCTGTCTTCAAGATTCATTGTTAACCCCGTCTCCGTGTTGTCACAATGAATGAGTTCCCACTTGTAAATAGACAACCCATTTACCAGATTCGCAAAGCGGGCTGCAGTTCGGCTTTCCCGGACACATCGTGTCAACGGTTTGCGCCCACGACTGGACGCTTGTAACATCATAAACGACGCCCACATTGAGCGTCTGTACTGTGAGTGACAATCTCGGAGAGATGTTCTGTCCACTGACGTGTGTCTGTTTTCAGTATGCCTTCTAATTTTTGCGCAGTCGTCTTCTGAAACCTTAGAGGTACTAACGAATAATCCTGTATGTCCTGACAGCCCTCCGAATGCACTGCAAAACGAGGCGGTGGAAGATCTCTTTTCATATTGCTACTTCTGACTAAGACATTAATTAACCATACATTAACGTTTTTTGAAATAAAGTGTTAACATAACATATTGGGCTTTCCAGCAAAAATGTTAAAATGTGTGAAATCTTATGGGACTTAACTGCTGAGGTCATCAGTCCCTAAGCTCACACACTACTTAACCTAAATTATCCTAAGGACATACACACACACTCATGCCCGAGGGAGGACTCGAACCCTCGCTGGGACCAGCCGCGCTTTTCAGCAGCTACAGCAGTTTGCACTGCTTGTGTACATGTGTGTACAATACAGTCCACGCACTTGTACTCACTACCGGGCGGCTCTGACGTCAGGTCCAGAGAGCGTTCAAATCTGGCAGTGCCACACGGTCCAGCCACAGTGCTATGTGTGTCGTTAACGGGTACCAGCCACCCGTCAGAGGCGCACTTTCCTGGCAGAATACAAGTGTGTCTGAATACACAGTGCGCCCAACACTTCTAACGATGGGCCTCCACAACCGACGGCCAGTGAATGCATGTGCCAATGTTAACAAACGACATCGGCAACAATGACTGAAATTCGCAAGTGACCGTCGGCAATGTACGTTGACGCAGTGTCAGAGCATTGAATGGTCTGATGAAACCAGATACCTCTTTCATCATGCCGATGGGAGGGTGCGTATCCGTCGTCTTCCAGGGGAAGACCTGAACTGCGGGATGGAGACAAGCTGGAGGTGTCTCCATTATGCTGTGGGGAACACTCACGTGGGCATCCATGGATCCAGTGAAACTCGTGCAAGGCATCATGACAGCCAGTGAGTATCATACACTGGGTACAGACCACGACGATTATGTTTCCCCACGACCGTGGCATTTTTCAACAAGATAATGCGCCGTATCACAAGGCCAGGAGTGCGATGGAGTGGTTCGAGGAACAGCGGTGAGTTCCAATGGATGTGCTCGACCCCCGCCTCGCCAGATCTGAACTCGATCGAACAGATCTGGGATATGATTGAAAGTGGCATCAGAACTCATCGCCCCCTCCCCTGAATTTATGGGAATTAGGTCCCAACTCCCTCCAGCGACCTACCAACGTCTCACTACCTCCATGGCACGACGTGTTATCCGTGCCAAAGGTGGACATACCTGCTATTACGCATGTGATCATAACATTCTGGGAGATCAGTGTATGAATAACATGGATTGTACCAGACCACTATTCACATTCCTGACAGTCTGGAAGGGTTACTCTTATAATAGTCTGATAAGTCTTGTTGCGGTTGATGTTTGATGGTATCAAATAACCTGATTAGTTATTTTACTGATATTCAAAGCTGATGGTATGTCCGAAAGATAATTTGAGCTGTTAGTTCCGGAGCCCACTCGATGTGTAAATAGTTGCGAAAACATACTTGGTCTCTTGGCAACAAATAATCCTGAGTAAATAAGGAGCACTATGACGGATACAGGGATTAGTAACCAAAAGATAACTGTAGCAGAACTGACCATTGCAACATCCAAAACCACCAAAACATGAACGCAAAATATATCTTTTTAAAAAGGAAAATAAAAATTCGCTTGATGCCTTCCTAACTAACACTCTTTCCTAACTAACTATGTAAGCGTAGACTAGATGTGGTATGAATTCAAAGAAATAGTATCACAGGCATTTGACAGCATTACACCAAATAAATTAGTAAGAGGCGAAACGTATTCCCCATGGCACACAAAACAGGTCAGAACAGTGTTGCAGAAGCAAATGAAAAAGGATGCAAACTTAAAAGAACACAAAATCGTCAATATGGCGAAACTTAACTGAAGCTCGAAACACAGCATGGACTTTAATGCGGGCTACTTCTACTAGCTTCCACAATGACACTCTATCTGGAAATTTGGCAGAAAAGCCAAAGAGATTCTGTTCGTATGTAAAACACACCAGCTGCAAAACAGAATCAATACCTTCACTGCGAGATAACAATGGTAATATTGTCTATGACAGCGCCACTAAAGCGGAGTTTTTAAACATAGTTTTCATAAATTCCTTCACCAAAGAAGACGAAGTAAGTTTTCCACAATTCGAATCGAGAACAACTGCGAACATCAGTAATTTAGAAATAGATATCTTCTGTGTAATGAAGCAGTTTAAAGCACTTGATAAAGGCAAGCCTTTCGGTCTAGACAGCATAACGATAAGATTCATTTCAGAGTATGCTGCCATACTTAGCAACGATATACAGACGCTCCCTCGACTAAACGTCCGTACCAAAGTATAGAAAAGGAAATAGGAATAATCTGCTGAATTACAGACCCATGTCAGTAATGTCGATTTCCAGTAGGATTTTGGAACATACACTGTGTTCGAACATTATGAATTATTTCGAAGGTAATGGTCTATTGACACACAATCAGCGCCTTTTTAGAAAATATTGTCCTTTTTAAACACTACTAGCTCTTTATTCGCATGAAGTAATGAGTGCTATCGACAGGGGATCTCAAATTGATCCCGTGTTTCTAGATTTCCAGAAGGCTTTTGACACCATACCTCACCAGAGACTTCTAATCAAATTACGTTGTGTCACCCGATTCATGGTTTCCTCTCAGAAAAGTCAAGTACTTAGTAAAGAACGGCAAATCATCGAGTAAAACAGAGGAGATATTCAGCGTTCCCAAATAAGTGCTACAGACCCTCTGCTGTTCCTAATCTATACAAATGGTTTAGGAGATAAAGTGCGCAGCCTTCTTAGATTGTTTGCAGACGATGTTGTGCTTTACCGTCTAGTAAAGTCATAAGAAGATCAAAATCAATTGCAAAAACATTTAGACACGATATCTGAATGAAGCGAAATTTGGCAAATGTCTCTCAATAAGGAAAAGTGTGAGGTGATCCACATCAGTACAAAAAGAAATCCGTTAAATTTCGATTACACGATAAATGGCAAACATTTATAGACTATCAGTTCGACTAAATATCTAGGCAGTCAAAAACAACTTACGTTGAAACGATCACGTAGACAATGTTGTGGGTAAGGCAAACAAAAGGCTAAGTTTTATTGGTAGAACATTGAGAAGATGCAACAGGTCTACTAAAGAGACAGTCTACACTACGCTTGGTCATCTTCTACTAGAGTATTACTGTGCTGTAGGAGATCTTTACGAGATAGGATTCACAGAGGACATGGAAAACGTCCAAAGAAGGGCAGCTCGTTTTGTATTATCGCAAAACGGGGGGGGGGGGGGGGGGGGGGAGAGTGTCATGGATATGATAAGCGAGTTAGGATAGCAATCATTGAAACAAAGTGTTAATTTTTGCGACGAGATCTTTTCAAGAAATTTGAGTCACCAACTTTCACCTTCGAATGCGATAATATTTTATTGTTGCTAACCGACGTAGGGAGGAATGATCATTGTAATAAAATAAGAGAAATCGGAACTAGTATAGAAAGATTTAAGTGTTCATTTTTCCCACACGCCGTTGGAGAGTGGAACGGTAGAGAAATAGTTTGAAAGTGCTTCAAACAACTCTCTGCCAGGCAGTTAAGTGTGAATTGCAGCGTAGTCACGTAGACGTGGATGTCGATGTAGACGTGGCTCTTAGGCTGGTTCATGTTGAAAGAAAGCTGGTCACTCCAGTAAACTGAAGCACTCAGGATGGACAATAAAAATTTTTGTATTACTAGTCACTTTCAATTTGATCTTCGACTATATCTTACCTAGTGGAATTCAGCAAACAACTTCTTTGGTTTACAGGTAGATAGCATTAAAAAGCGTAAGAAACTAAGTTAGCTGTAGAAATATTACAGTGAACAGCACGATGCGTAAGATCACTATGGAAGCAATCGGTATACGTTCTGGAACCTGGAATTGAATTTTTGTCAAGCCACTGTGTTCCTCGAACCACTCCGTCACTTTACTGGCGTTGTGACTTTGCGCATTATATTGATGAAAAATGCTATTGGCGTCGGGAAACTCGATCGCCATGAAGGGGTGTACGTGGTCTGCAACCAGTGCACGATACTACTTGATCCATTTATATAAACAAAATCATCTGCGTGTAGAATGAAATAGAAAGAAGTATTTTTAATCTGTTATTGAGACATGCTTATATGACAAACAATTTTTAGATAACCGTGAATGTCAGTCAGTCCACAGATTGTGAATCGAGCTCGTGCAAAGCACCATGTGAATCGAGCCACTAGGTTATTATTAACTTTTACTGGTTCGAAATGTTAACAGTGCTGTACACATGAAAATCTATGTCATCGAGAGAAAAGAGGAGTTGCAAAGGTCACGCGTTAAGGTCTAAAATATTAACCACTAAATCACGTTGGTTATTGAGGGTTTTATGCAATGAAAAATGTTGGTGTTTTAAATTTGAAACTAACGTCACAGGTTCAATTCTATTCATTTTATAAATAAGAATAACTAGTACTTTGCATCTGAATTTAATTTTTATTATTTATTGGACATGTCCAGTCCATTTCGTTATCTTCAGAGGACTACGGCAGAAATGATTACCATAATTTATTTCTTTAGTATAAACAGTTTGTGCTGAATCAATTACTTTACATAATGTAGTGTTCCGCAGAAGCACTTTTAGGTTAACTCATTATTTAAATAAATAAAGTACGTAGATTAAGAACTTTCTTTCTTCACTTCTAATCATGTCCACTGGAAGTGACGTCTACATTACCTGGATGGAGAAATCTAACCTTGGAGCATAAAACTTTTGTCTCCGTATTGTCTCCCTTGTTGTACGAGTTAGTCAAAAAGTCCCGATCCGTCTGTGCGTGATTAAGGATTATTTACTTGTTTCAATGTGTACACGTCCTTCCACTGCCTGAAACGGTGAACTATCAGACCAGCTCAAAAGAGAACAAATATTTCATTGATTTTATAGGAGAGTGGTGAGGCGCGGTGTGTCGCACATGATTGGTCAGAACAAGTTTTGTTTCGGATAGCGGACCTTTCCTTACAGTTGAGTTACTAAGTGAAACACTGATAAAAGTGAATGCACTCTTCGATTTTACATTATGTACACCACGACATGAGATTCCGTTACTATTATACTTCCTAAATCAGTTGAGTTATGCATGTATTTCTAAACTTTTCGGACGAATGCCTTTGAAATGCTCTATTTCTATGCCTTAGAACTTATAAGTTATGCTACAGTGAAGCTCTAAGTATTGATGCCACAAATTTAATATATATATATATATATATATATATATATATATATATATATATATATTATAAATAAGAACTTAATATTTTACATTAAAACAATTTATGTACTTTTAACTACCTGAAAAAGAGCCAGTTCATCTCATTTTTATAGGATCTAACTTCATCTGATGTGTTGCTTTCGGGTGCAAAGACAAATAATTTTTGTGGTTATCCAATACGTGGAAACGCTACATAAAACTGTCCGTGCGAGAAACATTGTTATGAGACTAAAACCTCTTACATATTCAACAGTTATGAGGGAACTTCAAAAAGTAAGTTACTCATTACTATAGCTGGCCAAATAACTTGTATAGAATGTTGCGCTATACATACATCCGTGAAAATATTTCTCAACATTGCCACCAAGTCTCTGCACACAACAGATAGAACGTTCTCCCAATCGAGCAATTCTCTACGATAGAAATCCTCTCCTTGGTTACGGAACTACACGAGAACCAATGCGTGAAAGTCCTTATCTTTGGAAAATCCCCCTCCCCCCCGTCCCTTTCACCCTCCCTATCGATGTTTTGTCAGCGTGCAGAGTAGATGAAAATCTCATGGTGCAAGATCGGCATCACCCGCGTCTGTACGCCCGTGGTCAAGTTTCATTAAGGCTGGAGGAGACACTGCATTTGTTCCATATGACGCAAGAATTTCACGGTAGTAATCTATGTGCAATTTAGCCATTATGCTCCCAAGTAGCATACTGTGTCGCGTTCTTCACCTCTGGAGTACGTTTCCAGTGGCCGAGCTATTTCACTTGCACCCCGTGATGCACGTACTATCCGTACTGATCAGAACTGCGTCTGAAGCAAACCCAGAACGCGTATTGTATTCTGACAATCCGACAGCCTTGCTGAGCCACGATCTTAGCGTGGGACGACATTTGTAACTAACTCCCTGAGGTCGTTATGTGTTATTATTAAAATCGTACCCATCTGATAGTGTACGACAGTAAGCTATTGTGTTGGTGCATAAGTTAACAGCATTTTTTCAGAAGTTTAATAAACGCAACAGATAAAGATAACACAGGCTTTAGTCAGGAAAAATACATTCTCCTTCGTATTTACAACAATGTGCCAACACTGGGGTAACTTCTCGATTCTGCGACTGTAAAAGCACGTGTAGGCGCAGAACTCGGAGCACATTTTCATCCGGGAAGGAGGTTTCCTGGAAGCTGTTCGATAAAGAACGGAAAAGACGAAAATCTGAGTGTGGGGACAGTAAATAAGGTGGATGACAATAGAGTTGCCAACACTATTACTGTACAATGCTTTTTGTCAGTCTAGCAGAACGTGAGATGGCGTCATCGTGGAGTAGCATCACTACACGCAGTCTTCTTGCCCGTCGTTCTCGGATTGCGTCTGCGCGGCGTCTCAGACGTTGACAATAAACGTCAGCAGTGATGATTAAGCCTCGGGGAAGCAATTCGTAGTACACCACAGCGATGCTGTTCCACCAGATGTATAACGTTATCTTTTGTGGGCGCTGGGAGGTCTTGGTACGGAGAGTTGCTGCTGTGTCTGGTCTCATCCACTCCTTTCTTTTCTTTACGTTAGCATTAAGACAGGATTTCTCGTCACCAAAAATAAAGCCGCAGGATGGGAATGTTCAACGTTACTATGTTATAAATAGAGTATACTGCCTGGGAATGTACCGATAAGTGGTGCGAAACCGGTCGCAGATTTAATAAAAATCATTCATACAGCCAGTGCGGAATTTTCTTTAAAAATTGTCGAAGTTTGGCTGTGGTTGGCCGCCCTATGCAATGCAGAGACGCGCGTGGCCACCTCCTGATTTTTGTGATTTTGGCTTAGAGCATACGCCCGATTTCTTAACTTTCACCATTGCATGCAAATGTTGCACGATGGTGGAATGAACATTGCCAGTTCTCGAGTTCGCTGTCGTACACCATTGTGGTTTAATGCGTTTAAACGATGTCTTCAGACATCGAAGGTCTTCCTGAACGCGAGAGTCACTAACGTCAAAGCAATCCTCCTTAAAACGAGAAAACCATTTTCTTACCGTGTTTGGTCAATTGGCGTTATTCCCATGCACGACACAATGTTTCTGGCTGCCTCAGCTTCTGCCGCAATCAGAATCTTCCAATGACAAAATAATAATATGTAAACTGAAACGGCAAGAGTGAACTGCAAATAAAAAATGACGATCCTCAGATAAACCTATAGTAACCGGAATATCAACGCTCTCACTCCATCAGAGGTTTGGAATTGAATCCAGGACACTGGTGCAGTGTATACCCCATCTACTCATCCCCTGTCAACCAAAGATGATTCTGTTTCTATTTATTTCTTTTTTCTGTCAGTGTATGATCCAACAACCTTCAAGTCAAACGACACCACATGTACACTCATCAGCCATAACGTTATAAGCATCTATCTGATAGTCGGTATGTCCACCCCTTGGCATGGATAACAACGGCGAAGCGTCGTGGTGTGGAAGCAACAGGCCTTGGTAAGTGCTGGAGGGAATTGACACCACATCTGCACACACGAGTCACCTAATTCCCGTAAATTCCGGGCATGGGAACGATAAGCTCTGACGCCACGTTCAGTCACATCCCAGATGTGTTCGATATGGTTCAGATCTGGCGAGTTTGACGGGGCGGATGGGGGGAGGTGGAACTCGCCACTGTGTTCCTCGAACCACTCCGTCACTTTTCTGGCCTTCTTACATGGCGCATTATATTGATGAAAAATTCCATTGGCGTCGGGAAACGTGATCGTCATGAAGGGGTGTACTTGGTATGCAACCAGTGCACGATACTACTTAGTCGTCATGATGCCTTGCACGAGCTCCGCTGGATCCATGGATGACAACTTGCATGTTCCCCAAAACATAATGGAGCCGCCGACAGCTTATCTCCGTCCCATAGTATAGGTGTCAAGGAGCTGTTCCCCTGGAAGACGACGGATTCGCGCCCTCCCATTGGCGTGATGAAGAAGCTATCGGGATTCATCAGACCATATAACGCTCTGCCACAGCGCCAACGTCCAGTGCCGATGGTCAAGTGCCCATTTCAATCGTGGCGTTAACATTGGCAGATCCATGGGCGTCGTCTGCGGAGGCCCATCGCTAGGAGTGTTCGGTGCACTGCGTGTTCAGACGCACATGCATTCTGCCCAGCACTAAAGACTGATTCAGTTCACCCACAGTTCGCAACCTGTTTTACCAGTCTGTCCGGCTTATGACGTCCGACATATGCAGTGAGGTCCATCTTCTCAGAGACGGTTGCACGACTCGACTGTTCAGTACAGAATGTCAGATCAAACACCTTTCAGTCTTCTAATTTTCAAAGTGTTATTTCAGTTGGCTACCAGTTTCGGCAATTTACTACGCCATCTTTAGACCCTCTTACCGACGTGTAGGAATTCCAAACTCGGTTCTAGTCGAAAGAGGGGCCAGCAGTCAGAGACTGGTATCTGTAGATTTCTGCTTGATACAGCGATCACTTCAACCATTATGGTTGAAGTGATCGCTGTATCAAGCTGAAATCTACAGATACAAGTCTTTGAATTCTGGCCCCTACATTGACCGGAGCCGAGGTTGGAGACTTCCTACACGTCTGTCGGGGGGCCTGAATATGATTAACTAATAGCCGAAACTGGTAGCCAAATAAAATAACAGTTTGTAAATTAGACTGCTGAAAGGTGTTTGATGTGACAGTCTCGGTGTAAAGAGGGGCGGCCGCGCAATCCCTCAATGTCTGGACATGTTTCACCTTGGTTTCGCAACGTCTTGAAGAGGCTCACCACAGCACTCCTCGAAACCAGACAAGTCCTACAGTTTCCGAAGTGTTCGTGCCAACCATACGGGCCATCGCAATCTGCCCTCGGTCAAACTCAGACAGACTGTGCGCCTTCCCGATCCTATACATGAGCAACACGTTCACTGATACTACATGCATCGTGCGTGTGTCTGACTAGCAGTTATTTCTCACCAGGTGACTCTGCTATCGCCCAGAAGGGTTTGTATCGATAGTAGGTCGGTGGTCATAACGCTCGTGCCGATCAATGTACGTAAGTTTACAATTTCATTTACGGCGGCGGCTAATGACAGGGATCAGGGATATTCACTTTTGGTCTGGTGTGCCTACAAGTATTTTCCTGATCTGAGAATATTGAAACCCACGGTATCGCGCAGCCCTCATTTGAGGAGCACGCTGGAACTGCTTGCTGAGTCAGGAATGCGCGCGCAAGCGTTTTCGTGCGCAGCCAGCGAGTGTACGGGGAGGCGGCGGCGGCGGCGGCGGCGGCGGCGCTGGGGCCATCCATCACGGTATGGCCTGCCAGATCGTTATCGGCTGCTCGCCTTACCACTCTTATTTCATTTTATTTGCGCCGCCTCTCTTTTTGTGGCGCGTGCAGAAGGCCGCGGTCGATGCTGAGTAGTGGAGGCGGCGGTTCTGCTACCAGCTCACGGGGAGCAGATCTTCCAGGCCAGGATGCGCGTAGTTTCAACTTCGCCGTTGGTGTCGAAATTGTCAGGCCATCTCTCGAACGCTATCGTAATAAGAATGAAAATTTTCCCTATAATACTAATAGTAATAATAATAATAATAATACCTGGACATTACTCTTCATCAGGGACGCTGGAGATACTGAACTGGACACAAGTGGATCTAGATAACCAGCTCAGGGAACCAAGAAATGTCATGAAATTCACTATGCACTCTACCACTGCCGTAGTGTCGACACAATGTCTTTGTCCACGAAAGATGGTAGACAATATTTTCTAATGATACGCATGGAAAGCCTACATGGGATGATACGCATTGAACTACTTGCTATCATTATTTGGACCATTCGGAAACACGCCAGCTAACTTGATCAGACTAATCCTGACTAAACTGTGTGATTCCTATGAACCCTCATCTGACGAGGTAAATATTATTGACATATAGTCAGCACGGATTTAGAAAATATCGTTCTTGTGAAACCCAACTAGCTCTTTATACTCATGAAGTAATATGTACTATGGACAGGCGAAGTCAAAATGATTCCATATTTTTAGATTTCCAGAAGGCTTTCGACATCGTTCCTCACAAGCGTCTTCTAACCAAACTGTGTGCCTACGGAATATCGCCTCAGTTGTGCGACTGGATTCGTGATTTCCTGTCAGAAAGGTCACAGTTCGTAGTAATAGACGGAAAGTCATCGAGTAAAACAGAAGTAATATCCGGCGTTCCCCAAGGAAGTCTTATAGGCCCTCTATTGTTGCTGATCTATATTAACGACATAGGAGAGAATCTGAGTAGCCGTCTTAGATTGTTTGCAGATCATGCTGTCATTTACCGTCTTGTAAAGTCATCAGATGATCAAAACGAATTGCAAAATGATTTAAATAAGATATCTGTATGGTGCGAAAAGTGGCAATTGGCCCTGAATAAAGAAAAGTGTGAAGTTATTCACATGTGTACTAAAAGAAATCAGCTAAATTTCGATTACGCGATAAGTCACACAAATCTGAAGGCTGTAAATTTAAGTAAATACTTAGGGATTACAATTACAAACAACCTAAATTGGAACGATCACATAGATAATATTGTGGGTAGAGCAAACCAAGGACTGCCATTCATTGCCGGAACGCTTAGAAGGTGCAACAGGTCTACTAAAGAGATTGATTACACAACGCTTGTCCGCCCTATTCTGGAGTATTGTTGTGCGGTGTGGGATCCGCATCAGGTAGGACTGACGGATGACATCGAAAAAGTACAAAGAATGGCACCTTGTTTTGTATCATCGCGAAATAGGGGAGATAGTGTCACAGAAATGATACTTGAATTGGAGTGGCAATCATTAAAACAAAGGCGTTCTGCGTTGCGACGGGATCTTCTCATGAAATTTCAATCACCAGTTTTCTCTTCCGATAGCGAAAACATTCTGTTGGCACCCACCTACATAGGGAGAAATGATTATCACCATAAAATAAGAGAAATCAGGGCTCGCACAGAAGAATTTAAGTGCTCGTTTTTCCCGCGTGCCGTTAGAGAGTGGAACGGTAGAGAGACAGCATGAAGGTGGTTCACTGAACCCTCTGCCAGGCACTTTATTGTGAATAGCAGAGTAATAATGTAGATGTAAACGTAGATGAAGATGAAGTAGCACGGACGCAGTGGGCAAAGATTGTTCGGTAGACGAAGAGAGCGAAGGGTCTTGAGGTGATTGAGGAACGCGCCATCACCAACACCGAGACACTGACCGATCTTAATCTGTTATTAAGTAAGCGGGACAAAATTTATTTCATTATACTAATATTTTAACTCTCCAGAAAATAAGAGAAACGTCGTTACGAAAAAATGTGAATGCAGAACAGAAACAGAACAAAGTGGGCGATTGTTTCCTGAAAGTGAAGGGAGAGCAAGTGAAATACAGTGTGTATTCCTGCACCGTAATTCTGCAAATTAGTTCTCATTTTCCGGTGAGTAACAATTAGTAATGCAAATCTGAAGTGTAGCATTTTTGTAATTACGGTGAATAGCAGTTTTCGGCTCAGGGATGTGTATTTATATTTTCATATTTTTGGCAGTATCCGTGTAGTCTCGGCTCCACATCGACCCAGAAATCACCGAGCGAGGTGGCGCAGTGGCTAACACACTGGACTCGCATTCGAGAGGACGACGGTTCAAACCCGTATCCAGCCATCCTGATTTAGGTTTTCCGTGATTTCCCTAAATCGTTTGAGGGATGGTTTCTTTGAAAGGGCATGGCTGG
Source organism: Schistocerca americana (assembly GCF_021461395.2). Taxonomy (NCBI): domain Eukaryota; kingdom Metazoa; phylum Arthropoda; class Insecta; order Orthoptera; family Acrididae; genus Schistocerca; species Schistocerca americana. The sequence goes on from NC_060126.1 coordinate 106,706,077, forward strand.
TTTCCTTCCCCCTCCCCCCCTAATCCGAGCTTTTGCTCCGTCTCTAATGACCTCGTTGTCGACGGGACGTTAAACATTAACCTCCTCCTCCTCCAATCCGAGAATCGGGAGCTAGCTGCACTTATTGTGAGCTAGCGGCTACAGTGAAAGTCATACACTGCTGTAAAAGCCGCCAAGGCAGCGTTAATAAGAAATAGGTAGCTTATAAAATCGTTAAAGTATTTCAATGAAGACTAAAAAGAATGAAAATTGTCACCTACAAAGAATGTAAGCGTAATTACATGTATCGGATGCCAGAGCTTCCCTCTAGAAGCTGATAAAATACAATTAAGGCTTTCGTAATGACTTCGTAGGCATACCATGAAACGGAAAATTAACCATTGAAAGTCTGCTGAGAAGAGCAAAGCAGAGAAGAAAAACAGTTCAGTGGAGCTATCCAGGGCAAAAGAAGTACATCTCTCACCAGGTCCTTGTACATGGCGGGAGATTCTACTTCCAGGAATCTTTAAGTGCTCACTGTGCACTCGCAACTAAAAGGAGTGATGCGACGCCATCGGCGGGCATAATAGAGACACTGCCCAAAATATCTATGCAAAGTCTCGCCGGATTTTCAATGGTTTCCATTTCGCGACCGATCGGAACTTACTTTCCGAATAACCCTCGAATAACCACCCAGTATTTCAACCCAATTTTCCGGTCACGCGGCTCGCAGCACGCAAGACGCTCCATTGTATTCGATTCTACTCTCCTACGTGTCTCGTTTTGGCTCAGTGACGCCGGCACCCTAATTCGAAAAACCTTGCTATTTTGCAGTACGCAATACAAAAAGTTATTCAGACCTTCATGTCGTGTAGAAGATGAAAGCTTTTGAGCAGTACAGTTCGGTGTTGCATCTTGAGGCCCACATCAATTCCTACGTAGCATCTAGCTACGTTTTGAAACGGGCCATACAGGACTAGTATTAGGTTTCTAATTTCGTGTACTAAATTTAGCTTTTCGTCCGACTTAGCGCTTGTTCTAAAGCACGTGTGATCCGCAGTCAATTTCAGTGCTAGAAATTCTAGACCTCAGCTGCCTTGCATATGGTTTATCTCACCTTAAATACGGTGTTTATTCGATGTGGAATACTCACTCTTTTTTTTACTCGTATTATTTAAAGTTATTTCATTTTCATGTTTGAGCATAGCCACCAGGGTTTAATTAAGCACTTATTTTTTGTAGCTTCAGTCAGTTTAATCCGCCTATGTACTATCATCAGTTTATATCTCATTTTTCTGGAGTCACAAACTTGACATGTGGTGCGGCATCCGTATTAGAATTGTGAATGAAACCGCTCAACGAGCTCATATGCAGTGGTGACAAAAGACATGGGATAGCGATATGCACATTTAGAGACGGAGGTAGCATCGCGTGCGCAAAGTATAAACGGGCAGCGCATTGGCGGTTCTGTTGTCTGTACTCAGGTGATTCACGTGAAAAGTTGATTATGGCCGCACGACGGGAATTAACACACTTTGAATGCGGGAGAGTAATTAGAGCCAGATGCGTGGGACATCTCATTTCGTAAATTTTTAGGGAATTCAATGTTTCGAGATCCATAGGGTTACCAAATTTCAGGCATTACCTCTCACCACAGACAGCGCAGTAGCCGAATGGCCGACGGCCTTCACTTAATGACCGAGAGCCGCGTCATTTCTGTCGAATTGTGTGCTGGTAGACAAGCAACACTGAGAGAAATAACTGCAGAAATCCATGTGACACGTACGACGAGCATATCCTTTTGAACAGTGCGGCAAAATAGGGCGTTAAAGGGTAGCAGACGACCGACACGAATAGCTTCGCTAAAGCCGGCCAATATGGCCGAGCGGTTCTGGGCGCTACAGTCTGGAACCGAGAGACCGCTACGGTCGCAGGTTCGAATCCTGCCTCGGGCATGGACATGTGACTTCCTTAGGTTAGTTAGGTTTAAGTAGTTGCAAGTTCTAGGGGACTGATGACCTCAGCAGTTAAGTCCCATAGTGCTCAGAGCCATTTGAACCTTCGCCAATGGCACGATATTGCCTGCAGCGCTTCTACTCCCTTCCTGACGTTATCGGTTCGATGTTAGACGATTGGAAAACCGTGGCCTAGTCAGCTATTGGAAAACCGTAGCCTAGTCAGCTGAGTCTCAGTTTCGCTTGGTAAGAGCTGTTGGTGGTGTTCGAGTGCGGAGCGGCCTCACGAAGTCTGGAGCCAAGTTGTCAACAAGCCACAATGGAAGCTGCTGGTAGCTCCTTACCAGTGTGGACTGTATTTACGTGGAATGGACTAGGTCGTCTCATCCAATTGAACAGATCATTCACTGGAAATGGTTATGTTCGACTACTTGGAGTCTATCTACAGCCATTCACGGAATTCATGTTCCGAAAATTGATGGAATTTTTATGGATGACAATGAACCACATCACTGGGCCACAACTGTTCGCGATTGGTTTGAAGAACATTCTGGATAATTCGAGTGAATGACCTGGTCACCCATATCGCACGACACGAATCCACTCTAACATTTATGGGACTCGAGGGGTCAGTTCGTGATCTAAATTCTGCACCGGCAACGCTTTCGCAACTATGGATGTCTCTAGAGGCAGCATGGCTTAATATTTGTGCACGGGACGTCCGCTGACTTGTTGAGTCCATGCCATGTCGAGTTGTGGCAGTGCGCCAGGCAGCATGTTCGACACGATATTAGGAGATATCCCTTGACTTCTGTCGCCACAGTGTATAATGCATTGAACCTGGTATGTAAGGGTCACGTGGCACTAGTGTGTTCCCGTTGAACGTATCTTCCGTAAGTTATTTCAGATCGGAAGGTAAGTCTGACGCTAATGCAGATTTCTCGTAGGTCAGGCGGTGCAAACGAAGTAGTTGCACATATTAATGTTGGTCAGATAGCAAGAATTTGCGAATTGTTAACCAAGGATCTAATATTAAGGCACATTTCCGGAGTTTACAGAATCTATTTACATGCTGTTCATTTCGCTTTAAGGTAGTGAAACTAGCAACTCACAATTCACAATCCATATTTAATGTTCAGAAAGGTTTTACTGATAAATGATTTTACCTGTTGTTGTTCCGCTTTTGGGTAAGTTTGCCCTCTGAGACACTATTCCACTCGGATCATGTTATCCTGTAAAATTGTTTCCTCTGCTTGCGGGTATTCTTTAAAAAAACACTCCGTCTTAAGGCCACGAGTGGCCTACCTGGACCATCCGACCGCCGTATCATCCTCAGTGGAGGATGGGGATAGGAGGGGCGTGTGGTCAGCACACCGCTCTCCCGGTCTTCTTGACCGAGGCCGCTACTATTCGGTCGAGTAGCCCTTCAATTGGCATCACGAGGCTGAGTGCAACCCGAAAAATCGCAACAGCGCATGGCGGCCTGGATGGTCACCCATCCAAGTGCTAACCACGCCCACAGCGCTTAACTTCGGTGATCTCACGGGAACTGGTGTATCCACTGCGGCAAGGCCGTTGCCCTACGGGTATTCTTAAGGGCATAAATAACTTTTTTGAAATCTGCAATGCTACGTAAGTAAAAGTTAGCACAATTGGGGAGGGAGTAGCTAATACAGCATTATTTCGAAAATCAGATAGAACTTCAACAGTATCATGAATTTCGCTCACGATCTCTTATAGTTTTCTGCAGGTCTTTGGCTTGCCGGCATAAAAGTATTTCATCAACCGCTAGAGTTCATTCAAGACTTTTCCTGATCTGGGTAGAAAAAAATATAGGCTTGTACTCAAGTTATCCAAAGAGAAGCAACATTGTCATTGTAAATGTTCTAATGAATTTTGTTTGCATTTGAGGCGGTTATTATTACCACATTTGTATTATTTGTTGGACATTTCAGAATGGTGTACAACCTTCGTTCCGCTCTGGGATTCAGAAGAACAGACTATGAAACCCTTACCAATAATCACCAATCAACCGAAGATTCTCAACGTAACATTACTAATTCTACGCCGGAACACCGGCCAAGTGAAGATGTTACACATCCTGAATTTGAAGACGGATGGGAGGTGTCGTTGTCGCGCATGCCAGCGTACCTACTCGGAACTGTAGGGGCATCCACTGCGAGTGACCACTCATTGGGAGCCTCGTTAGAAAGTTCTTCGCCGCGACCTAGTATTACTAGTGGCGCGGTTTCGCGATGTAGGTCCAAGCGTTCCGTAATGCTGAAGTGTTGAAAAATTCTTGACTTTCTCATCATGCTTCTCAAAAGTGGCCATTTTACCATACTCAAAGCGTACACCGTCGGTATGGGTGAATTCCGTACGCCACCTACACATTCGACCAAAGATGGGCCTAGTTAGATTCTGCCCCCTACCGTCTTCTTGCACTGTGTCCTCATTCTGGACTGGCCTCTTTTCTTCTGAGCAACAATAATGTTTCCATCTCCTCGCCCTATTTTCTTCTTCTATTACGTATCATACGCTGCGGGAAAACAGGAGCAGAACGGAGGGGGAGTGAGGTTAGCTAGCGGCTCTCAGTTTTGCGGCGGCAGAGCTCCTGGAAATAAAACCCGATGGTCGCGGACGGAGCGCAACGCACGCCGCCAGTTCTGCACCAGAACCTCCCGCGGCCCTTATTTTTTTTATACTCCTCCAAAAGAGGCGGAGTACGGAGGGGGGGGGGGGGGAGGGGGGGGACATACCGCGCTTTGCATAATGAGCCCCCGGGCGGCACTAAATTACGAGTAACGACAACGGCGCGCCCGGCTTTTGTTAAATAAAAAGGAATTAGGAAGAATAAGTGGTGTACGTCCGAGAAAGCTAGCAAGGCGGACGCCGCCGCAGCGCGAGGATATTTAATACGGCGTCGCTTTTTTCTGCTGGCGGTTTCCTTCCGTCGCATTATCGCCAGTCTTGTAGGGGGAGAGTGCGGGGGTGGGTTGGGAGGTGGGAGGAGGACAGTTTCTGTGTGGGGATGGGGTAGCTGGAGGGGGGGATCGGGATGTGTACACTCGCGGACCTCCAAGGAATCGCGACGCCTTTTTTTTTCTTTTGCTTCCCCTTTTTTTCTGTCCGAGACTCTGGCGTAATGTATTCGGTTTTAATATTCAACGCGGCATCAATCTCTGCGACGCGAGCTTCTGGTGCCGGCGGGGGCGGGAATATGGTCTGCGAGCCTAACGACCGCCGCCCCCGCCGCCGCCGCCGGCAATATTTACAATTCATAACCCCGGCAGGGGCGGCCGGCCCGACACACAGAGGTCTATCCGCCTTGAGTCACCTTCTCGGACGCTTGTGCGTTGGCAGCCCTGGCTGTGGGTCACTCGTCAGTCGCATGGAGATGCAGTGAGCATAGCCTACTGTGCATGTTCTCAACATCAAACCGGGCTAATCACGTGACTTTGGGACGACGCTGCTTATCTACCGTTTTCTGAAACATCGAAAGATGTATTCGCCTTATTATAACCACCTATCTGCACGTTTGATATTTAGAACAAATAATAGTGTAGTATTGTCGTTGCTGCTATGGATGTGAAGAGAAGTATGTGATCAGAGAATCAGTTACTTTTCATAGGTATATGCAGAGATGTGCAATGGCAAAAGTCATATTGATATGAGGCACTTTACATGTTGAAAAATATTGAGACATGGTACTATAAAGTATTGTAGAGATAATTTCTGCGATTTTATGACCATTTGTTTTCGAGACAGGTGCTTGGTAGATTTGCAAATGTGTTTGAGTAAACTACCAGTCAGTGAATACATATCGGTACTATGTTCATATGCAGTTAAAATTTATACATGATTGTCTGATTAAATTGCTCCAATTTATGCAGATTCTCAAATCCTTGTTAGTACCAAAGTATTTCTGCATGAGACCGTTTCCGATACAGTGTCGTGGTGACGTAATTAATTAGAATGGATTCAATAATATGAATTAGTACAACAGAATACTTTTAAAAAATTGTTGGCTGTCTCTTCTTCTGCCGTTAACGAAAAAAATTAGATAGAGTGGAATCTGAGCCATGATACTGTGGCGAAAAAGCACAATACCATTGCTCTTCGCGTCTTTAAACCTACTTTAGTTCCTGACATCAAATTGTTAAGATGTCTGTAAAGCGCTAACACGGTGTTTCACGGTACTTCTGAAGGAGATCTAGCTGTAGCAGCGAAGTAGTAACGCTCAAAATACGCTAAGGGCTATACGGGCTAAAATGCGCAGTTCGAAAATCGCGTGACCTGAGCTGCAGCTTATGTTGCGCACAGAATTCTCGTTGTGGGCGTTCGGAGCACACTCAGTAGACATTTATACTCTACGGTCTGTCACCTGCCACGACAGCGCGAAGAGCCATTCTGAAAGTGACGCGAAACATCAGCCACACATCTTTCTTAAGGACACGTTGTTTTTAAATGGCCCTCATGGAGCCAAACGTTATTCCCACTGCTCTTCAGCTTAATTAGAACGTCACCAAAGTGGTGACGATGTGCGAGGTGGTATCCAAGAAATACCGAAATTTGGACATTATGCGCTTGGTTACGAGTACAGTGCGTCTTCCCATAAAGTCATCTTGAATCTGAGTGGAGTGTCGATGAGAGCAAAGTGGTTTGTGCGCTAAACTGCAGCAGTAAATAAACATATTTACAGTCTACTATCTCTCTCTCTCTCTCTCTCTCTCTCTCTCTCTCTCTCTCTCTCTCCTCTCCTCTCCTCTCCTCTCCTCTCCAGTCGATTCCGACTCTGACACAATGAACTAAAGCAAGCGAGTCCTTACTTTCATATACTACCTAACGAAGACTTTCCAAGTTTAGAATCCATGACTTCTGTGATGCCATCAATCCGTCTCATTATTTTTCCACCCTCTTCTCCTCTCCCCTTTGACCTCCTCCATCATTAAGGTCTCTTCCAGCGAGTCAAGTCTTTTCATTACATGCTGAAAGCAGGTCAGTTCCTTTTTCACTGCAAAGAGAAATCTAGTGTTAATTGCTGTAATACTGCCTTATTTGTTTTCTTTACAGTACGTGGAAGACTAAGGAGTTTATTCTGCGACTTTCAGTATTTCTTGTAGTTGACGCCTCACATAAGTGCATCATAACTGGAAAGATCTTAGCCCTTATTATTGCGAAAGTTGTTTCTCTACTCCTTGGAACATTGTCTAAGCTAGACATTGCATTACAACGAAGTAACAAGCGTTGCTTTCATTTCGTGGCTATAGTCACAACCAGCGGAAGTCTGAGAACCCAGATAGCTGACAATAGAAACTACCTGCATAATTTCTCCCCCTACATGCCATGAAGTAACAGGTGTTTGTCACCATTTTCACTCAACGTCAGTCCTGCCTTTGCATTTCCTTCTTTCGCGTTCAGTAAAGGAATCTCGAAGAAGGCACGTTCACGAGATTGACCGAAAATGTCAATTTTCAATCTGTTTTTTATTTAGTAGTAGAATTAATGGAAAATACGGTCCCAAGGTTTCAATGGTGAAATCGCATCCGACGTGCCTGAAAAATAATTAAATGTGTGGCGCAACCTTACTGCCAAGTTCATGTTTTGAAACAACACTTCAATACTAGCTCGGTGAACAACGATTCTGTAGATTACTTTCAAGCAAACTTGCAAGGGATTCGTCTAGGAGTCTGTGGTATACAGGGCGGTCCATTGATAATGACCAGGCCAAATATCTTACGAAATAAGCATAAAACGAAAAAACTACAAAGAAAGAAACTCGTCTAGCTTGAAGGGGGAAACCAGATCGTGAGATGGTTGGCCCGCTAGATGACGCTGCCATAGGTTAAAAAAAAATGGTTCAAAATGGCTCTGAGCACTATGGGACTTAACATCTATGGTCATCAGTCCCCTAGAACTTAGAACTACTTAAACCTAACTAACCTAAGGACATCACACAACACCCAGCCAACACGAGGCAGAGAAAATCCCTGACCCCGCCGGGAATCGAACCCGGGAACCCGGGCGTGGGAAGCGAGGACGCTACCGCACGACCACGAGATGCGGGCACTGCCATAGGTCAAACGGATATTAACTGCGTTTTTTAAAATAGGAACCCCCATTTTTATTACATATTCGTGTAGTACATAGAGAAATATGAATGTTTTAGTTGGACCACTTTTTTCGCTTTGTGATAGATTGCGCAGTAATAGTCACAAACGTAAAAGTACGTGGTATCACGTAACATTCCGCCAGTGCAGACGGTATTTGCTTCGTGATACATTACCCGTGTTAAAATGGACCGTTTACCAATTGCGGAAAAGGTCGCTATCGTGTTGATGTATGGCTATTGTGATCAAAATGCCCAATGGGTGTGTGCTGTGTATGCTGCTCGGTATCCTGGACGACATCATCCGAATGTCCGGACCGTTCGCCGGGTAGTTACTTTATTTAAGGAAACAGGAAGCGTTCAGCCACATGTGAAACGTCAACCACGACCTGCAACAAATGATGATGCCCAAGTAGGTGTTTTAGCTGCTGTCGCGGCTAATCCGCACATCAGTAGCAGACAAACTGCGCGAGAATCGGCAATCTCAAACACATCGGTGTTGAGAATGCTACATCAATATCGACTGCACCCGTAACATGTTTCTATGCACCAGGGGACGACTTTGAACGTGGTGTACAGTTCTGCCTTCACCAACAGCGGTAACGTAAACCAGCATAATATGCACTATTGGGCAACGGGAAATCCACGATGGCTGCGACAAATGGAACATCAGCGACCTTGACGGGTAAATGTATGGTGCGGCATTATGGGAGGAAGGATAATTGGCTCCCATTTTATCGATGGCAATCTAAATGGAGCAATGTATGCTGATTTCCTACGTAATGTTCTACCAATGTTACTACAAGATGTTTCACTGCATGGCAGAATGGCGATGTACTTCCAACATGATGTATGTCCGGCACATAGCTCGCGTGCAGTTGAAGCGGTATTGAATAGCATATTTCATGACAGGTGGATTGGTCGTTGAAGCACCATACCATGGCCCGCAAGTTCACCGGATCTGACGTCCCCGGATTTCTTTCTGCGGGGAAAGTTGAAGGATATTTGCTATCGTGATCCACCGACAACTCCTGACAACATGCGTCAGCTCATTTGCAATGCATGTGCGAACATCAGGGAAGGCGCTGTTGAGAGGAATGTCGTTACACGTATTTCCAAATGCATTGAGGTTGACGGACATCATTTTGAGCATTTATTGCATTAATGTGGTATTTACAGGTAATCGCTGTAACAGCATACGTTCTCAGAAATGATAAGTTCACAAAGGTACATGTATCACATTGGAAGAACCGAAATAAATTGTTCAGACGTACCTACGTTCTGTATTTTAATTTAAAAAACATACTTGTTACCAACTGTTCGTCTAAAATAGTGAGCCATATGTTTGTGAGTATTACAGCGCCATCTATCACAAAGCGAAAAAAGTGGTCCAACTAAAACATTCATATTTCTCTATGTACTACACGAATATGTAATAAAAATGGGGGTTCCTATTTTAAAAAACGCAGTTGATAACCGTTTAACCCATGGCAGCGCCATCTAGTGGGCCAACCATAGCGCCATCTGGTTTCCCCCTTCAAGCTAGACGTGTTTCGTTCTTTGTAGTTTTTTCGTTTGATGCTTATTTCGTGAGATATTTGGCCCAGTCACTATCAATGGACCACCCTGTATACTACTATTTAGTAGCGCAAAGCATGCCGCCAGTTCTGCACCAGAACCTCCAGCGGCCTTTCTTTTTCCCTATACTCCTACAATAGATGCGGGATCGGCATTATCTGTAACTCCGTTCCGCACATTACAAACAATAACAAACCAGCTGCTTTGTTTATAAAGAAGCAATTCTTGTTTTGCCATGTTTTCATCTGCTACAGCTGCCAGAATTGCAAGTTGTGATGCAGTTCTTGTATTTAATCATGGGAACATAGGAGGTATGAGTGTATTAAAGAGAATCGGCTATAAGAGAGGAAATTTCGCTCAAGAGCCCCTGAAGGAAACTGACTTACAGTGCCTCTCTGCAGCTGAAAATTCAGTTGAAGATCTGGTAAAGGAAAGTGAGCCGTGGTAGCTTTCTCGCAATGTATCGATATCACTACTCTTATGATTTTGACTAACATGTTGCGGTTGAAGCGCAGCGCCTTCTGGTGTGGCAGCTTCGGGCGTGGTGGCCGGTTTGGGGGGCAGTGTGAGCTGAGGAACGAAGCTGTAGCGAGCTTTCCGTGGGGCCTCTTTGCCGAGATGTTAGCTGCTGGCGGCCCACCAATATTGGTGCCATGTTATCCGGTGTAAGTTATCAGGTACCGACGTGGATTTATCAGATGAGCGCCGAGCTGTCAGGGCAGTGTTGACTGTAATTTTGGTCTGCCTTCCTTTTTTTGGCTGGGTGCGGATGCCCGTGTCTCCATGGTGTTCGAAGGGCAATGAGATTACAAGATCTGGTAGACATTTTAGACTGCTTCATTGGCTGATATCTCATTATAGTCTGTTTTATGTGTTAAACTTATGTATCCGCGGTGCTTGTGAATCTTCAGCCAGTGTAAAGCGCTGTGTTCCAGAAGAAAGTTTATTTTGAAGGATTGCGGTGTGCATTAGTGTATGCGTTACCTTTCCTTGTTTGTAACCCATTAATTTATCTGATTTTTAAAGTACATAATTGTTCATGTTACATTGGATAGTAAGCACAGTGAAATGTTTAGTTTTATAAGTTACCACGGACGTTTAATTGTTCATGTCACAATGTGTGTCGGTTTTGCTATTTTAATGGCCTACTTATAATTTGATTTTGTTGTTGTGGTTACTTGAAGATAATACTAAAGGCCTACGCTGTCTAAGAATTTATGTACTGCGTCTGTTTAACTAAAGTGACTCAGGTAGATATTATTCTATTCCAGGACGCATTTCCTCCGAACTGCTATGGACTAATGTATACATGGATAAACTTTGAATGTCATGTGAGTGTCCTTGTGTCTCCTTTAATGGTTTGCTAAAGAGAAAAAATTTTCTGATATTACTATTTCATTGTTTATTATTTTTTTAAATATTTCTAGCTGATTTCTTAAATCTTTCGACTAGCTTATTGAAGAAACAGTTAAATTGTCATGGTTTTTTTGTAAGAGCTCAGGTTAATAAATTCCACCCTAAGACTTATTTATTTGATGCACGGCTGTGTGTTGGAATTCTGTTTAATAGCAATTATTGGTGCTGCAGGAAACTGTCGTTAACAATCTCTTGTACTCCACTGTTGGTACGTGTTACCCAGGATCGGCTTTTTTAGTCGGCGAGTTACGTCATTTGGAGCGCGTATGCTCGGCAGCTCTCACCGCTGTTTCCTCCAACCGCAGCCGCACTACTTAATGCTCCTGTTCAAGTTAAGTTTATACTGGGAACAATTCTGAATTTATATTCTTTAGTTTGTGGCCTTCACCTTACGCAAGTTTTAATGTTTGTTGGGATCCAAAAGGATACCTTTAACCTGTTGTAATTTAATTCTTCTTGTTATTGCAAAATGTGTTAAGTCTTCAATTGATGTATTTTACTGGGTTCAAAATTATCTTGCCTAAACACTGGTGTTAAATTGTTTTTCACTATTTTAAGCTTGGTTTCACATTTTCCTTCATTAATTGCTCAAGTTTATATCATGTTTTATTCTTACCATTTGGTAATTAAGGCCATACTGATCTGTTCTGGTACTGTTGCCTAGATTTACGTCTCCCTTTTTTCTGTGGTTGTGCGCCCTAAAACCACAAAAAAAGTCTCCCTTTATTGCGGCTTTAGCTCTATTACGTTCTGTGCCTTACATAGTGCGTGCCTTGCCTTAAAGACTATTAAGTCATCTTGGGTTAACGTTAACTTCAAATTTTCTGCAAATTATTTAAATTGGAACTGATTTTTAAACGACTTTTTCATTACCTGATCTTTTAATTAATTTTAAAGAAATAAATAAAAGCTCAGTTGGATCCTGTGCGATTGAAACTGTGTAAAATAAATTTGTGTCTTACCAGTGAATGAAGTGTGTAAAATCCCCACTGCCTGAAATAAGAGGCTGTAATAACCACCATTTCAGAAAGAAGATAGTAAACAAGAAACCAGGAGAGATTCCTTGAAGGAAAAGAGGATCCTGAGTACAAATCTGGAGCCTTCTGAAGAGGTGCCATTGGAAGGAACGTTACGTTGAGCTTCAAATTGCACTTCCTGAAGATTATGTGTTTTAGAGTATAATTTTGTACCTTTTTTTTCAGAATCCATGAAGGCTACAGTCACGAAATTTTTCACGCTTAGTTCCATAAATTCAATAGATGTTGTCTCAAGAGAAAATTTTGAAATTCAACATGCAAGCTGAGATACGGGGCAAAGCACTTGGAATTTTGCATGAATTTTTTATTGTAGTTACAGAATCATAATTGAAAAATAATTAAAATTCTCCTGACTTTGTTCATTAAAAATGGTTTTCTTGAAAGCCTGCGACTGTGAAAACAATGGTTTTGTTTATAAACAACTTTCTGCTACCAGTCACGATTTTCTTTTATTTATGTTTTATACGACAAGTTTCTGGAAATGATTCCCATTTTCAGGTGTGTATTTCTTTGTATTGTGCCATTTTTCGTAATGTTTTCGATGAGTGAGGTTTTGCTTTGTTTTTTGACTTTATTGCAATATTTAAAAACGCTTAATTTTTAGTTAGTTATTGATTTTTATATTTAATTAGGGGCGATATTTGGAAGAACTTGTACTTACAGTTTTCCTATGGTCTATTTGTGCAGAGTGTCACACATGTTGAACATCACTCACAACTTTCAGTGCACAATACACATCGAGAATAACTTACATAAATAAACAGTTACAAAGATGTTTTTATCTGTAGCTGGCAGCGATAATAAAAGAAAATCGTGACTGGTAGCAGAAAGTTATTTATAAACAAACCCATTAAAATTCTCCTATTAGATATAGTCAGAAAACCTCATGAGTGCACCTATTAACCCGAGAAAATTTTGTAGAAATCTCTTGAGTAGTTTCCAAGAAAAAGGTAAGTATTCTTTTAAAATAAAATTTTTAAAATCCATAAAAACCAAGGAACTGAATCATAAATGTGTTAATTTTGTGTAAAGCTTGGTACAAAATTTCATTGCCGTATCTTCAAAATTGTGGATTTGGTACGTCTTTAAATAGTGTGAGTTTTTCATGAACTTTTCCCCTTCACTTCCTGCCATCAAGATAGCATCATCTGTATATCTAAGATTTTTATCTCTGGGGGAGGGGGGGGGGGGGGTTGAGCACCAAATATTAAAATTTAAATGGCCGGATACTTGCATCCGGGAAAAATCAAGTTTTACAACAAAATAAACTAAGTAGAAGGAAACTATACTTCCACAAGATCAGCATCCATCATAATGTGTAGTCGGTGACATTTGATAACAACCAGCGTAGGTTCAAATTGTTCCACACGACCCAGGGCGGCACACATATCCAAAGGAAGAGGTGTGATTCTGTCACCTGTAATCGAGCACTGCTCACGAAAAGTCCGGCGGCGGACGGCAGGGCGAGAGGACGAGTTGGTCAGAGTGCAGCGGAGCGTGATCACGTCGTGTGTCAGAGTCCAGCGGCAGTGGTGTGGGAAGGCAACGGCCCCATGTAGCCGGCGAAGATCCGCTTCAGGTGGCTGCCCGAAGATACCAATCTTCCACATGCACTGTTCGCCCAATATACCACGTCCCGGGTCTCTGCCATCGATGCGTCCTCGTCTCCCGATGGCAAAGATATGGTCAGTTGATGTTGAGCGAATTTCCACTGTTACCTTTCCGTCAAATTGCGATAGTTTCCCTGAAACAGCAGCGAGCCTAAGTGAATACTTTTTTTTTCTAAACGTGCGCAAACCGCTGTAGAAACCTACCAAATGTGGAAGCAATTGTCTGGAGACAACGCTTTGGGGCCTAAATATACTTACGAGTGATATGAGTGTTTCAAAAACGTGCTCACGTGACGACTTATCCGGTGGCTGTCAGCCGGCATCGCATTAGAAAACATTCAGAAAATGAGGAATCTGATCAAATGAGATGGTAGGCAGGCCGTCCAAAACACCTACGACGCATCGGGACCACGGTATAGTATACGTTCACTTATTCTGTAAGAATAAATGAACACAAGGAGGATAGCGCCGAAATTTGTGCCGCGACTGCTCCAAGATCATCGGAAGCAATGTTCTGATGGGGAATTAAAAACTGCTTCAAGACAATCCGAATTTTCTTCCAAAGGTTGTCACTGCTGACGAAAGTTGGTTTTACGGCTATGACCCTAAAACAAAGCAGAAATCGCCGCAATAGAAGACTGGCTCTTCACAATAGGCAAGTCAAAAGTGGAGCTGAGTCCTTGTTGATATGTATTTCTTTTTTTTACATAGCTGAATTTGTTCCGCAGCTGCATTGCCACAACTGGGGCCTGCCATTTGATTACGTTCATGCAGGCCGTAGAGCTAGATACAGTCCTCTTAGTAGCCACGGCCTTCACCTCGCTCTGCAGTATTGCAGTACGCAGCTGAGGCGGGTATTGTCTGCTCTTGTTATTATCTTTTATTTTCCTGAAGGATTTATTCTCAATTTTAACGAAAATATGTAAAACTGAAAGCGGAAAATTATGAATGGGTGTTCAAATTTAAGAAGAGAAAAAAAAAATGCGGATAAGGACAGATAGGACTCGCGCACCGAGAGTTCCGCCCAAACTTAATTGTGTATACAGACAGTTCATCTACTCCGGGAATCTCGAAATTTTTGCCTGTTATCTATATCGATACTACTAAGATATAGGACATAGGAATTCTAAGATTTTCGACAATGACAAAAAACATAGTTTTTTCGTGTGATATAACTACAGATTAAGAATTTCGGAGTTTTTTTTCCTTTAGTTGGACTGTGAGATCTTGCTTCCTGCCAGAAGAAAGTACCCTACAGGTTGATGAGTGAGTTTGCGAGCATAAAAATTTGTGACATAAATGGTCGTATCTGTTGATAACATTGTCTTAGAAGTTTAAGTTTTTTTACACCGCCAAGGGGCCATAGACCGTTGTAACATACAGTACTGGACGTAAAACGAAGCCCTGCGGCACTCTGGTCTTAATGTCGTGTCAGGAAGACATCGCCACTCCAACACGAACGAAGGAGGTGGGGAGTTCAAGATAAATACAGATGAGGTTGACAAACGCTGGCGGGAGGTCTTTTACGAAGTGCTCACGACCAGCCACTGTGCCTGGCGCTGTCTAACGCCTTCGGGACACTCAAAAAGATGGCTCCACAGTACGCGTTATACACTCCTGGAAATTGAAATAAGAACACCGTGAATTCATTGTCCCAGGAAGGGGAAACTTTATTGACACATTCCTGGGGTCAGATACATCACATGATCACACTGACAGAACCACAGGCACATAGACACAGGCAACAGAGCATGCACAATGTCGGCACTAGTACAGTGTATATCCACCTTTCGCAGCAATGCAGGCTGCTATTCTCCCATGGAGACGATCGTAGAGATGCTGGATGTAGTCCTGTGGAACCGCTTGCCATGCCATTTCCACCTGGCGCCTCACTTGGACCAGCGTTCGTGCTGGACGTGCAGACCACGTGAGACGACGCTTCATCCAGTCCCAAACATGCTCAATGGGGGACAGATCCGGAGATGTTGCTGGCCAGGGTAGTTGACTTACACCTTCTAGAGCACGTTGGGTGGCACGGGATACATGCGGACGTGCATTGTCCCGTTGGAACAGCAAGTTCCCTTGCCGGTCTAGGAATGGTAGAACGATGGGTTCGATGACGGTTTGGATGTACCGTACACTATTCAGTGTCCCCTCGACGATCACCAGTGGTGTACGGCCAGTGTAGGAGATCGCTCCCCACACCATGATGCCGGGTGTTGGCCCTGTGTGCCTCGGTCGTATGCAGTCCTGATTGTGGCGCTCACCTGCACGGCGCCAAACACGCATACGACCATCATTGGCACCAAGGCAGAAGCGACTCTCATCGCTGAAGACGACACGTCTCCATTCGTCCCTCCATTCACGCCTGTCGCGACACCACTGGAGGCGGGCTGCACGATGTTGGGGCGTGAGCGGAAGACGGCCTAACGGTGTGCGGGACCGTAGCCCAGCTTCATGGAGACGGTTGCGAATGGTCCTCGCCGATACCCCAGGAGCAATAGTGTCCCTAATTTGCTGGGAAGTGGCGGTGCGGTCCCCTACGGCACTGCGTAGGATCCTACGGTCTTGGCGTGCATCCGTGCGTCGCTGCGGTCCGGTCCCAGGTCGACGGGCACGTGCACCTTCCGCCGACCACTGGCGACAACATCGATGTACTGTGGAGACCTCACGCCCCACGTGTTGAGCAATTCGGCGGTACGTCCACCCGGCCTCCCGCATGCCCACTATACGCCCTCGCTCAAAGTCCGTCAACTGCACATACGGTTCACGTCCACGCTGTCGCGGCATGCTACCAGTGTTAAAGACTGCGATGGAGCTCCGTATGCCACGGCAAACTGGCTGACACTGACGGCGGCGGTGCACAAATGCTGCGCAGCTAGCGCCATTCGACGGCCAACACCGCGGTTCCTGGTGTGTCCGCTGTGCCGTGCGTGTGATCATTGCTTGTACAGCCCTCTCGCAGTGTCCGGAGCAAGTATGGTGGGTCTGACACACCGGTGTCAATGTGTTCTTTTTTCCATTTCCAGGAGTGTAGTTAAAAGGGGTAGCCTTCTCAATAACGTGCAACAGCTGTTGAGTGGTCGAGTGCTGCCAGGGGAAGCCAAATTGTTCATTAGGCAATGTGCCGCCTTACTCCATTCGTATGCATGGAAGATACTCTCTAAAACCTTGCTGATCATCAGGACAAGACTTAAGGGGCTATAAATGATAGGATGCTCCCTGTATTTCCCCAGGCTTCGGAGTGGGCACCACAACTGCGTGTTTCCAAGCTTGAAGATTGTGCTTCTGCGTGACGATAAAGATGAAGAAGCTCGTAATGTAGGCAATCGTCACCGCCAGTAGTGCCTTGCGAGCCTCGCCCTCGATGTTATCATGGGCGAGAGTTTTCGCTTTCAGCGGGCAATGTAACTCTTCCGGGGAGACTTCCGCAAAAAAACCTGAAACGACCAACCACTTCCCAAGGCTGGGGATCAAGTTCGACTGTGGCTCTGTTAGGCTGGTTTTCACTTGTCAATCCAGGACATTGATCTTCCTCTTGGTGGCTGGATCTCTGGTTAGGTGCCGGTCACGACTGAGCCTGTTAGATTCGCAGATGAGTTGCGATATCTCTGAACGCAGCAGCGATGCGGCACGCCACGTAGAACATTCATACAGTACTGCTGAATGCAGCGCCTCAGCGACTACTTCTTAGAAGAGCAGTGTGACATCATCGACATTAGTACCAACGTCAAGTTGGGTACCCTAGAGGCGATGGGCAACCCTCTGTTGATATTGGTGCCGCTTCATTCTCCTCGTACTAAGGGCGATGATGTTGAAATCGGCTCAGTGGCTCGGCGGAATAAAACTGGCCAGTGATCAGATGGTAAGGCTTATACGGCTTCCACAGCGGCGGAACAATTGGGTCCTTTAGGGGAGCAAAATAACTGATGATGATCGAAGTAGAGAGGATATAAAATGTAGACTCGCACTGGCAAGGAAAGCGTTTCTGAAGAAGAAAAATTTGTTAACATCGAGTATAGATTTAAATGTCAGGAAGTCGTTTCTTAAAGTATTTGTATGGAGTGTAGCCATGTATGGAAGTGAAACGTGGACGATAAATAGTTTAGACAAGGAGAGAATAGAAGCTTTCGAAATGTGGTGCTACAGAAGAATGCTGAAGATTACATGGGTAGATCACATAACTACTGAGGAGGTATTGAATAGAATTGGGGAGAAGAGGAGCTTGTGGCACAACTTGACTAGAAGAAGGGATCGGTTGGTAGTGTCCTGAGACATCGAGGGATCACCAATTTAGTATTGGAGGGCAGCATGGAGGGCAAAAATCGTAGAGGGAGACCAAGAGATGAATACACTAAGCAGATTCAGAAGGATGTAGGCTGCAGTAGGTACTGGGAGATTAAGAAGATTGCACATGATAGAGTAGCGTGGAGAGCTGCATCAAACCAGTCTCAGGACTGAAGACCACAACAACAACAACAGGTATCTCAATGCTGATTACATCAGGGAGGCCTCCAATTTGGATATACCAGTCCATAGACTTGACCCTGAACTCTTTCCACAGCACAGATGAGCCACCATCCACTTATGTTCATGATACACTTGTTTCACGCTCGGTTCTTCGCACTCAGGTCACCAGATACGAACATCTTTCCTCGCAACTGAAGCAACGCCATGGCACCTTCACTGTTGTTATGTCCCCTTGGTGGCTGACTGACTGCTACAAAGGCGACATGTCCCTGGGAATTTTCCACTGCAGCAGCAGTCCCTGTGTTGGTGAGCTGTCTAGTGGCGGATTTAAGTCTTATATACGTATATCACAGTACCGCTCTCAACTGTCAAACTATTAGTGTGGTAATATGAAGAGTTAGGGGCATTTGAGCAAAGTCCCAGCCCGAGGTGAGATTCACTGACGAAGTCTGCGCTTTTTTTCGTAGAGATACTGCCTATATTCCGACAGAGGTGGAAAAACGCCAGTTGCATTGCATGTCGTGGCATGAAGTTCGGGGATTCTTCTAGACTGATCCATTAACAGATGGCGCCGGCGGTTGCTGGATTGTGTTATCACATCTTAAGGCTACTGTGGTGGTAATGGCGTGCAGAAGATTCTTCAACGTCCCGTCTACCATGCTAAGCGTTTCGGCTATTGTATGGAGTAGGACTGTGACGTAGGCCATCAGGCCTAGGGAGAAGAGCAGGAAGGGTTGGCTTCTTCAGTAAAGTCACTGGCACTGGGTGAGGGCACGGCTGCGGTGGAATATCTGCAGCTGTGGCTAGATCCGTTGTTGTTGGAGCGGAGCCACAGGCGCGGCCGGACAGCACAGAGTTCGGTAGCCCACAGCGGAGGGTCTGCATGAGTAGCTGCGCAGGCTGCCACGTAGGAGGAGCAGTAGGCACTTGTGAAGCGCGTTCCAGGCGACGACGTGTCGTCCTTCAGGATCCAGAGGCTGATGGAAAGTGGTCGCGGCCTCTCTGACGGAGACTTGCATTTTTGTGATGCATACAGCCTCTGTAGCCCACCAGGTGAGTTTGCCCACAAAGAGTAGACACTGCATGTTTGTCCTGTGGAAGATCGCATTCTGATGTAGTGATTGCCCCCACACAGCATGGGGGTATAGCACAGTGCCTTCGACATGTCCCGGATCCTGCCATTTAAAACATTTAGTTGGGCCACAACAGACGCTAAGTTTCTCGACTTAACGAGAGTGAGTAAAGTCTCTCCATCTCGAGGACTGTTCGATGTTCTGCTGTATTATTCCGATCTTGTTTATTTGGCGCTGAGGCCATAGGTGATTCATTCGGTCAACTTGATGAATTTAAAGCAAATACCTACACGTTCTTCCTTAAACTCGTTTTCCATCATTTTCGGCGGAGTCCCCAGGAGAACTGCTTTGATCAGGTTCGAGTTAACAGTGTGAAAAGTGTAACAGGTAATAATCTGCTACTCACACCATGTTCACGTCCGCAACGTAGCCCTCCTTCCAAGTAGGCGTCAATTTCAGGGGGACCCACCGGATCTTGCTGTGGCGGTACTACCACTGCAGCAAGCTGATCATGTGTGGGAGCACTGTGTCTCTTTTGACTGAAGCGGTGGATCTGTCTGTCGCTTTGCAACCCTCTTCCGCAGTGGTTTTCTGAAGCCACCCCAAGCAGCTGAAGAAAGCTGTGTTTCTGTTGCGCTGCTCAAAACACGCTTGGGACTGCTCTGGACTGGTACCTGTTCCATGCACTTTTCAGTGCATTACTCCATTGATTCATCCCAAGTAGTAGGCCTCTAATAGCTTCTAATAGTCCATTTCACAGTTCGTCGTCAGAGGAGCGACCGATGGGGACGGTGGCGGGGCGAGCCAGTCGGCTGGTAATCGGCCGACATAGAGCACTAGGCAACACAGATTAGCAGCAACCTGCAATAACTTCTTTACAGAAACTTTACAGTACTTAAATGCCTATGAAGATTGTACGTGGCAATGAAGTTCAAAGTTCAGTTGTACAGATCTATCTTTGAACTCTGGTATGGCCGTGAATCTAGTGAACGACGACTAAAATGACTTGTAACATACCCAGTTTGACTCATCTTGGCGCCGACTACAGATGAGCCCAGACACTCGCGGCGACTCTCCTGATACTGCCTTGAGGTACTGGGCTGACGTTCTCTGAATGGAGTCCTGTGTAAGCTTACATCCGCATTTGGCGAGAGGATGTCCACTTCGAAACTAGACTAATTGTCGTAAGGCGGTAGCATAAAATAGGTTTTATCTAGCGGAGGCTGACCTCGCAGGAGCTGTGATTAAGTTGAGGGCAGCTCGGCTCTCTGCTATATAAGGCTGTGTCCCGTATCTTCTGGAAGACAACATAAGTTTGTATAGGACGACACGCTTTACTTTTCTGTGTGATCTGTAATTAATTTTGATACAACGTGTATGTTAGTATCTGAAATGGCGGGCAACTGTCAGTTCTTCTTACTGATGATTCGAGAAGAGGTAAAAATCTGATACAGGAGCTATCTTACTATTCCCATTCTTCTTACTTATGATGTAGAGTCTCATGATTAACAGAAGCGAGCTAGCGATTAACGTGGAGAAATGAAATCAAGAAAATTCGTAGCATATTAAAATTGTGTAATCCCGAACCTAGAATCTTTGCCTTCCGCGGGCAAGTGCTGTACCGACCGTGCTATCCAGACACGACACAGGAAGCCCACAAATTCACTTCCGTGAGTATCTCTTTTATCTGCAATTTCTGTTTTTTTCCGCAAAATAAGACGGCCGATGTGGCCGAGCGATTCTAGGCGCTTCAGTCTGGAACCGCGCGACCGCTACGGTCGCAGGTTCCAATCCCGCCTCGGGCATGGATGTGTGTGATGTCCCTGGGTTAGTTAGGTTTAAGTAGTTCTAAGTTCCAGGGGACTAATGACTTCAGATGTTAAGTCCCATAGTGCTCAGAGCCATTTGAACCTTTTTTTTTTTCTACAAAATAAGAAGGAATACATCTGTGAAGTTTGATGGCTGGTGGCTAGGTTTGTGCCAGCGGGTCGTGACTCACGCGTGAACAGCTTAGTCGGCTGAGCAGCTGCGTGAGAAAGGCAAGCGTTCCGGCTTTGAATCTAGGTGAGGCTCTGAGTACTATGGGACTTAACTTCTGAGGTCTTTAGTCCCCTAGAACTTAGAACTACTTAAACCTAATCACACACATCCAAGCCCGAGGCAGGATTCGAACCTGCGACCGTAGCGGTCGCGCGGTTCCAGACTGAAGCGCCTAGAACCGCTCGGCCACACCGGCCGGCTCTAGGTGAGACACAGTGTTTCAAAGTCTGAGGAAGCCTCAAACTAGCTCTCACTTTGCTGCACAGTCAAAATTCATTCTATAAATAAAATAAAATTAGGCGTTTTTTGCTGTGTGGTCTTTGGTACGGAGACTGGTTTGATGCAGCTCTCCATGGTAAAATGCCATTTACAAGAAAACTGTGTTTTGTGTAAAATATTTGTATACACCGCAACCACAGAGTCGATGTTTATGTTTGTATTATCTGTATAATAAAAGAAGGCGCGTCCTCAAATTTTTTGAGAGCAGCTAGGAAAAGACTGTCTGTTTGCCCTTGTCTGTCTGCCTTCAGCTCGTGAGACGTAAGGGTCGTGGGCTGTAGTTATAGCAATTTCACAATATACTAACAATATAAGGATTAATAAGCATATTTCACTAAGGGGAAGGAGGCTATGAATATCAAGAGCTCAGATCGAGAAGCAAAACAAAGAAGGGAAAGCCGAAAGGTGGAAGGAGTGTAAAGAGGGTCTGTTTAAGGAAGATGAACTCGAACGCAATGTTATGGAAAGTAAGTGGATGTAGATGAAGATGAGATGGCAGATATGACACTGAAAGAAGAATTTGACAGAGCTCTGAAAGGTGTCAGGTGAAACAAGGCCCCGGGTGTACACGATAATCCGTCAGAGCTACTGCTGCCGATAGAAGGCCATGACAAAACTCTTCCATCTCGTGTGCGAGATGTATGAACAGGAGACCCTCAGACTCCAAGGCGTATGTAGTAATTCAAATTATAAAGAAATCAGTTGCTGACAGGCGTAATAATTAGCGAACTATAAGTTCAATAAGTCGTGGCTGCAAAATACTAACACGAATTCTTTACAGGAGAATGAAAAAACTGGTAGAAGCTAACCTCGGGGAAGACCCTACGACTTATCATTGCAGATGGTTAAGGACAGGCAAACTTACGTTTATATCGTTATAGACTTAGAGAAAGCGTTTGACAATGTTGACTGGAATACTCTCATTGTAATTTTGTAATTCTGGAGGTAGCACGGGTAAAATACAGGGAGCGAAAGTCTCTTTGCATGAAGAGAAAATAGTGATTGAGAAGGAAGTGAGACAGTGTCGTAACTTATCCCCGATCTTACTCAGTTCTTACATTGAACAAGCAATAAAGGAATCCAAAGAAAAATTTGGATATTAAAAAACTAAAAATCCGCCTCGATGGCGAAAAAAACACCTAGTGTTAAGTGTTCAAATGGTTGAAATGGCTCTGAGCACTATGGGACTTAACATATGAGATCATCAGTCCCCTAGAACTTAGAACTACGTAAACCTAACTAACCTAAGGACATCACACACATCTATGGCCGAGGCAGGATTCGAACAACCTGCGACTGTAGTGGTTGCGTGGTTCCAGACTGAAGCGCCTAGAACCGCTCGGCCACATCGGCCGGCTGTTAAGTGTTAACCCCGGTTTCGGCGTAGATAACTACACCTTCTTTAGAACAACAATAAAACCCACAAGTGCCTAAGAACACCTTGTGGGTTCTATTGTTGTTCTGAAGAAGGTGTAGTTATCCACGCCGAAACTTGGGTTAACACCTAACACTAGGTGCTTTTTTCGCAATCGAGGCGGGTTTTTAGTTTTTTAACATATTAACTAACGATTGCGTACGCGCTGCGATGTTGAAGGTTCTGAAAAATTTGAAGTAGGAATTAAGGTTATGAGAGAAGAAATAAAAACTGCGAGTTTTGTCAATGACATTGTAATTATGTCAGAGACAGCAAAAGACTTGGAAGAGCAGTTGAACGTAATGGACCGTAACCTGAAAGGAGGATATGGGATGAACATCAACAAAAGCAAAACATGGATAATGGAATGTATTCGAATTCAGTCAGATGATGCTAAGAAAATTAGATTAGAAAATGAGACACTTAAAGAGTTTTGCTATTTGGCCAGCAAAATAAACTGATGATGGCCGAAGTAGAGAGTATATAAAATGTAGACTGCCAATGGCAAGAAAAGCGTTTCTGAAGAAGATTTAAGTGTTATGAAATTTTTCCTGAAGATATTTGTCTAGAGTTTAGTCATGCACGGAAGTGAAATATGGACGATAAACAGTTCAACAAAAAGAAAATAGCTTTAGAAGTGTGGTGCAACTAATGAAGAGGGACTGAACAGAACTTAGAAGACAAGAAATTTGTGCACAACTTGACCAAAAGAAGGGATCGGTTAACAGGACATATCATGAGACGTCAAGGGATCACCAGTTTAGTATTGGAGGGAAGTGTGAGGTGTCAAAATCTTAGAGGGAGACCAAAAGATGAATGCAGTAAGGAGAATCAGAAGAATGTAGGTTTCAGTAGTTACTTGAAGAGGCTCGCGCACAGAGTACCTTGGGGAGTTGCATCAAACAAGTCTTTCGACTGAAGACCACAACAACAAAAAACAACTAAGTTATTTTGAATTACTTAAGTGCCGTTTTATTACTAGTGACCCAGTTCACATGTTTAGTTTCATCATTCATTGTGTCACGAGTTTTATTTCTTTATTTTTCAGGATTTCTAGCAGTGAAGATGCAACTGTTAGATGTGGCATCGATCCGCCATACGGGTGACTTCATTACTAATTATCAATGACTTTTCTTGCTATGTATGGAACCTGCAATCATTCATAAAAGAAGTTACTCTTCATTTCCGTATAACTACCCCATTTAAACCTGCACATTCAAACCTTTGTTCCCCCGTGCTATGTTTAGCCTCTACACTTCCTTCCATTATCAGACTGACACAATTCGACCCAGTACCTCCTCATTTATTATTAGACATACCCACCTAAATGTCAGCATTTTTTTGCAGAACCACATTTCAAAAACTTCTATTCTCTTCTAGTCCGAATTGCCTGTCGTTCACCTTTCATTTCCACACTAAGATACGCTCCAGACAAATCTAAATCTAAACTAGAATCTGACAAGAGTTGCAGGTTTTATATCTAACGGCTTGCAGGGACAGTAAAAATTTGATCCTCAATATTTCGTGTTATTATTGACTGAATTTTAAATGTTGTCATAATGTACTCCTTAAGACGTATACTCTTCTGCCAAGAGTTTAAGACAGTAAGATAGGTATTACATTTAGAAACTGTGTGTTTGTCTTGAGGTAGAGTAACTGACGTCACGCAGATACCCGGACCCAGTATTTGAGAATAGGGGCACTCAGAGACTTACAACAAACTTTATACATAATTTCAAATCTTTACGAAACTTTTTCCCGCTAACGTCTTCAATAGAATGATGAAAATAAAAAAGGTTGTCGCTTACTACGTTTTCGCTGTCCATACAGGAAAACTTTAGTATGAGACATGATGGTTTAAGAAATTCTTTCTTGCTGCCTATTCTGTTTGCAATAGCGGATGTAGCTGCAAATTTATATCGGTGTGCGACACTTAGTTTAGAAGGTACGACGTCGTAAACACTGAAAAAAGAAATGTCGTTTGGCTAAGGCCTCCTGTCGGGTAGACCGGTCGCCCGCTGCAAGTCTTTTGAGTTGACGCCACTTCAACCACTTGCTCGTCGATGGGGATGAGATCAGGAAGACAACACCCAGTACCTGAGCGGAGAAAATCGCCGAACCAGCCGGGTATCGAACCCTGGCCCCTTCGCATGGCAATCCGTCGCTCAGACCACTTTTCTTTGTTGATCTCATTTTGTTCGTTATTAGTCTCTGTATTTGTTCGTGGCGGACCTCTCATGACATCTGTTCAAGTTCATCGTTGATCCATTAACTCAGTTTTTTTTATTACAGAGGGCAACTAACCCTCTTAGCGAACACACTGAGTTACCGTGCCAGCACTCAGCTATCGTGGCAGACGCCGTAAACACTGAAGCGCGTGAAAAACTTGCTTTTGCTAAAAACGGAGTGCAAGCTACCCAGGCTATACTCGTCCAGTGTTTCGTAATAAGAGCTCTTACCGACCAAACTTTAAGCATCATTTCAAATCTTTCCTAATTTTTTTCTCGGTTACTTGCTTGACGTCAAACATTTAACACATTAACCCTCTTGTAAAGTAATGGTGGCCGAGCGGCTCTAGGCGCTTCAGTCTGGAACCGCGCGACCGCTACGGTCGCAGGTTCGAATCCTGCCTCAGGCATGGATGTGTGTGATGTCCTTAGGTTAGTTAGGTTTAAATAGTTCTAAGTTCAAGGGGACTGATGACCTCAGTAGTTAAGTCGCATAGTGCTCAGAGCCATTTGAACCATTTGAACAACAGCGGTATGCGGGCCAGCGTTAACCTGTTAGTTAACACCCCTGGAATGCTGTTCATGACTGGCAGCACAACAGGTCGAATCACCAGACTGATGTACAAATTTGCTGTCACTACATACCGTAGCTCCAAATGTAGGTCCGGTGTCTAGTGCGCAGAAAGGTTGGTGCAGGCCCTCAGCTGGACTCCACTAACCAACACATGGCCATCATTGACACCGGGCCCGAAACAGGTTTTATCAGAAAACACAACAGGGCAGCACCTTGCCCTCCAATGAGCTTTCGCTTGACACCATTGAAGTCGCAATTGGCGGTGGTTTGGGTTCAGTGGAATGCACGCTACAGGGGGTCTGGGACCTGTCCTTGAAGTAACGAATTTGTAACAGTTAATTGTGTCATTATGGTACCATTTGCTGCTCAGAGTGCTGCTGCAGATGCAGTTCGATGCACCAGAGTCATAGGCTGAAAACGATGGGCTTCCCTCTCGGTAGTGCCAAGTGTCCATCCGCAGGACGGTCTTCTTGCGACCGTACGTTCCCGTGACCACTGGCTGCAAGAAGTTATGTACAGTGGCTACATTCGCGCCTAGTCTTTTCACTCTATGACAGAAGAAAGGTCCAGTTTCTCATTGCTTTATTACACGACCTCGTCCAAACTCTGCGAGGGGCTGCTAATGGCGTCTTTGTCGCCTTAAAGACATTCTTGGCCAGCATCAGCTCACGATTCCCAGTCACGAAAGTAACTCACGCTCACGACCGTTACAGCGTGCATTTAAACCAAACCTGATTCGCACCCTCGTAGTGACGCTACTAGCACCACTCTTACGCGACGCGCAAAATTTGAATAGACATTGTCTTTCAGATGTAGAAAGAGGCTTATGTCGCACAACTCCTTCTTGGTGTGGCGACTCTTTTCCTTCAGTGTAATTTCATCAGCATCCCCTGATTTAATTCGACTACTTTCCATTACCATTGTTTCACATTCATTGATGTTCACTAGATGTTATCTTTGCACAAGTATAAAGTAAACTAAGTCGTTTACGTATAGTGGTTCATATTGCTAAATATTCCGACTGAGAGCCCTGCAGTTCCTCGATGTTACACTACTGGCCATTAAAATTGCGACAGCACGAAGATGACGTGCTACAGACGCGAAATTTAACTGACAGGAAGAAGATGCTGTGATATGCAAATGATTAGCTTTTCAGAGCATTCACACAAGGTCGACGCCGGTGACGACACCTACAACGTGCTGACATGAGGAAAGTTTCCAACCGATTTCTCATACACAAACAGCAGTTGACAGGCGTTGCCTGGTGAAACGTTGTTGTGATGCCTCGTGTAAGGAGGAGGACTGCGTACCATCACGTTTCCGACTTTGATAAAGGTCAGATTGTAGCCTATTGCGATTGCGGTTTATCGTATCGCGACATTGCTGCTCGCGTTGGTCGAGATCCAATGACTGTTAGCAGAATACGGAATCGGTGGGTTCAGGAGGGTAATACGGAACGCCGTGCTGGATCCCAACGACCTCGTATCACTAGCAGTCGAGATGACAGGCATCTTATCCGCATGGCTGTAACGGATCGTGCAGCCACGTCTCGATCCCAGAGTCAACAGATGGGGACGTTTGAAAGACAACAACCATCTGCACGAACAGTTCGACGACGTTTGTAGCAGCATGGACTATCGGCTCGGAGACCATGGCTGCGGTTACCCTTGACGCTGCATCACAGACAGGAGCGCCTGCGATGGTGTACTCGACGACGAACTTGGGTGCACGAATGGCAAAACGTCATTTTTTCGGATGAATCCAGGTTCTGTTTACAGCATCACGATGGTCGCATCCGTGTTTGGTGACATCGCGGTGAACGCACATTGGAAGCGTGTATTCGTCATCCCTATACTGGAGTATCATCCGGCGTGATGGTATGGGGTGCCGTTCGTTACACATCTCTGTCACCTCTTGCTCGTATTGACGGCACTTTGAACAGTGGACGTTACGACCCGTGGCTCTACCCTTCATTCGATCCCTGCGAAACCCTACATTTCATCTGGATAATGCACGACCGCATGTTGCAGGTCCTGTACGGGCCTTTTTGGATACAGAAAATGTTCGACTGCTGCCCTGGCCAGCACATTCTCCAGATCTCTCACCAATTGAAAACATCTGGTCAATGGTGGCCGAGCAACTGGCTAGTCACAATACGCCAGTCACTACTCTTGATGAACTGTGGTATTGTGTTGAACTGCATGGGCAGCTGTACCTGTACACGCCATCCAAGCTCTGTTTGACTCATTACCCAGGCGTATCAAGGCCGTTATTGCTGCCAGAGGTGGTTGTTCTTCTCAGGATCTATGCACTCAAATTGCCTGAAAATGTGATCACATGTCAGTTCTAGTATAATATATTTGTCCAATGAATACCCGTTTATCATCTGCATTTCTTCTTGGTGTAGCAATTTTAATGGCCAGTAGTGTACTAGCTGCGAGCGCGATCTTAAACCGTAGCTGAAGCAGACTGTCCTTACTGTTTGAGTGTACCATTTACAATACGAGCAGTTCTTGCCGCCCTGGTACGGGCAGAGCCCCGCAGGTGCCGTACCCGAGCAGCCAGCGGCCACTGCGCCTCGGCGGTCCCTTTGGCCGCCCGGCCGCGGTTTTGCCGCCGGCGCCAGCGCTCGCTGCCGGAGCGCTAGACAGCAGTAGACGCTCTGCGCCGTTCGTTTCCCCAGCGGCGCGGACTTGAGCTTTATTGTTTTACGATACTGCGGACGCTTCTGAATAATGGCGGGCGGTTTTATTTTTACGATTGCGCAGAATATGGTGTGAGGCGCGGCGCGGTGCGGCGCGGCTGTGTGTGTTTAGTGCCGGCTCAACTTAAATGAGTAGGGCTAGACGGCGCCGCGGCCGCAGCGCGACGGATGACCCGGCACTACTGTGCGCTCTGCTGTGGGCCGCGTCTCGTGCCAAAGTGTCGACCCCTCCCCCTCCACCCACACACACACTAGTTACTGCGATTAGCTGCCCCCGGGGGCAGTTTATCCATCCTCTCTGCCCCCTTCTGCCGGCTCGTTTATACTCCGCACAACAGCAGTTAAAACACTCGCTTCATGTCGTGCATCTAATCGATTTAAGGGGGGTAGGACGTCAAACGGGCCGACTTGGAACGGGAGAGGCATCTCAGGATATTTTAATTTCCAGTGTCTATACTTTTACAAATAAATTCATAAAACTTTGTCAGTTTGACCAGGAAGGGTTCAGGTTTCACGCTCATAGCAGTGGAAGTTCGAAAATATAACAAAATATATTCTTTTACATGTGAAATATCATTTTTTCACTTACTATTGGCTGCATTCGTTGCTATAGGTAAACTTTTCTTCATAAGTAAGGGAGATTCTTCCATGAATTTTGCACAGCATAAAAACCATACTTACAGGTGTATGAAACTCTAGAATTTTCCAAATCTATTAAAAACTGTGCTAAAAATTGAGATAATTGACCATAAAATTTGAGTTTTTTCTGAACATGAAGTTTAAAATGTAACAGCTCATTTATTTTTTCATTAATTAAATAAATTCTAGAGTTTCATACACCTGTAAGTATGGTTTGTTCAAATGGTTCAAATGGCTCTGAGCACTATGGGACTCAACTGCTGTGGTCATCAGTCCCCTAGAACGTAGAACTACTTAAACCTAACTAACCTAAGTACATCACACACACCCATGCCCGAGGCAGGATTCGAACCTGCGACCGTAGCAGCAGCGCGGCTCCGGACTGAAGCGCCTAGAACCGCACGGCCACCGCGGCCGGCAAGTATGGTTTGTATGCTGTGCAAAATTAATAGCAGAATCTCTCTTACTTGTGAAGAAAAGTGTACCTATAGCAACAAATGCAGCCAATAGTAAGTGAAAAAAATGATGAAATTTCGCACGTAAAAAAAAAATTATGTTGTTATACTTTTGAACTTACATTGCTATGAGTTTGAATCCTGAATCCTTCCTGGTCGTGTTGACAAAGTTTTATGAATTTATTTGTAAAAGTATAGACAGTGGAAATTAAAATGTCGTATGGTGCCTCTCCTGCTCCAAGTCGGCCCGTTTGACGTCCTACCCCCCTTAACACGGGACGATGTCGCCATATGTAAGAGTGTCAACGGGAGCACCCGATGACGATGTTACAGGCCCGTTACTGTTAACAATACACACATTATAAAAATAGTAACTAATATAAATGTGAATGTGGAAATATGTTTTCTGACACCTTGAAATGGTCCTGTAGCCACCTTTCATTAGTCCGGTAGCCCATTTTCACTAGTATTTCTCTTTCTTTTCCTCGTCTCTCTTTTCTCATAACTCTCATACTGGTGTGATTGAATGAATGTGGTTGCGTGTCACATTGCTAGACGGTGGTGTAGTCTGCTGCAGAAAGTCTGCGATAGTCATACAGATTCAGCAGCAGTTGTACAGAATAGCCAACTCTCGTAGTGGTCAAGTAGGCAAAGAGGTTTGCGCTACTTGTGAGAAATCCACCTGCATTAGGTTGGTGGCGGAAATGGCATCTTTGGGTTTTCCGGTCCACGTGGAGCGAGGAAGAGGCTGGAGAAGAAAAAGGGAGGCAGTCTGCCGCCGGTACAGGAAGCGTCCACAGCTGTGCTCCACTCGAAGAAGGATGAGTTAGACTGACCGCGTGGCGCGTTGTTACTTGGCATGAGGAGAGCTGTTAGCTTTTGGTCTCGCTTTTCAACTCTGAAAGATTGCTTTGCCTTGTCGCAGCAACGAGATTTTTCTTTCAGTAAATTTCTATAGCAGACTTGGATCCGCCGGAAGAGCGCCACACGAAGGTGTCGATAAGAAGTGAGCACTCGCTTCTGTACGAATATCTATTTGCCTTCAGCTGTGCCTGCATAAGCTTTTATTTTTCTAAATATTAATAGTTTTGCCTTCTCGTAAATTTTCCTTGCTTTATGTATTTTTCGTGCGTGGGGAGCCAACCACGTGGTTGAACATTAGAGTTTGTTGGGCTACCGTCATCACTAACTGTCCGATCTCATGTTTGTTTTAAAGAATGTTAACTGTTCATGGTTGCGTGATGTGGTATCGTTGCAATTTGGCCACAATACCTAGAAATTACGTCTCCATAAACCACGTGGTCACACGGGTGCACTGCGAAATGTGTACCGTTTCACGAGTTTTTGCAATCAGTCATCAGGCAACAGCAGTTATATGAGCGATTCACACCAATGATGTTAGCTGTACATTATAACGGTGAATGTATCGATGCTTTTCTTTAATGTTATCACGAATTGTGTAATGCCTCACATCCATATCTTAGGAACAAATGATTTTATCCACAACTTTCTCTTGTATTCCGAGGTTACGTTTTTGCACCTAAGCCACTCACCTCACAGATTTCCCGTTAGCACATCCAACGCGTTTCCTTACGTACAGGTCTAGTGATTAGTTTCTCCTTTTGTTTTAAAACAAATGCTTTAGATTAAGTCTTATTTTCAGGTGTGTTGCTGGGAGCTGATCTTATACACAGTGTTCATGCACTTTCTATTTTATTTTAAATGATTCTCGTGAACAGTGCAAGGGAAATACTATTAATTACATTGCGTTCCCTATGAGCGACATCACAATCTGTGCACTGTTATGAGTTTTTGGTCTGTGACCAAATTAAATTATTTTCCGACTTGGCCAAATCTTTGATTAGTTGCGTGGTTATAATCGGTGGCGACCCGAATCTTCGAACGTTAATTTCACAATCAATAAGCATTTCCATTCCTAATAATAACGTAATAACCCGTAGAAACAGGTTAGTTACAACCTGATCATATTAAGGGCAGTCACAAAAACTGAGGTAAACGTACCAAAGGATGCGTTTCCAAAGACAGTGCAGTTTGTGATCCTGACAGTTGGCTAAACTGATCAGCTCACCATTGCCGTCTATAGGGCGCCCCAGAAATGCTCTGACAATCTTCGAGGGGTTGTAGATGATGTCTCGAGGAACAAATACCGAGAATAGAAAACCATGTCCAGAAACATCCAACGTCGCTACATGGCGTCGAAGTTATTGTCGGCGGCACCTGCCACAAGGCCGCACTCTCTACAGTGACAGGCCGTAAGCGGAACGTTTGGCAATGAGACTACTTGTCACGATAAAAAAAAAAATGGTTCAAATGGCTCTGAGCACTGTGGAACTTAACATCTATGGTCATCAGTCCCCTAGAACTTAGAACTACTTAAACCAAACTTAATTACACAACACCCAGTCATCACGAGGCAGAGAAAATCCCTGACCCCGCCGGGAATCGAACCCGGGAACCCGGGCGCGGGAAGCGAGAACGCTACCGCGCGACCACGAGCTGCGGACTTGTCACGATCGCCAGTGGAGAAAATGCAAATTGCTGCTGCGTAACAGGCCTTGTGTTCTATGAGTGTGGAACTCTGCTGCCTTGGTGGATGACGGTTTCGGACGCAGATTTCTATCCTCAGTTTATTTTTATCCAGTATAGTGAAAAACACGGGAGCTTTTAGAGAATTCCAGGAGAAAAATAAACTGCGGGCGGAAACCTGTGTCTGAACTTTACATCGCCGAAGGCAGCAGAGCATCATATTCGTAGACGACAACGCCTGCCTACGTAGTAGCCGCCTTCCTATTCTACGCCGGCGATCGTGGCCGTCAATAGCGATCACTGAATAACAAACAGGATTACGAAGCGTTCCGCGTACGGTTCGTCAGCGTAAAAAGCCACTTTTGCTGCCGAAGGGGCGGCCTACTGTCAGGCGCTGGCGCCCGTAACGTCCAAGATCTGTTCTGTGGTTGGACGACGGCCGGCCGGAGTGGCCGTGCGGTTCTAGGCGCTACAGTCTGGAGCCGAGCGACTGCTACGGTCGCAGGTTCGAATCCTGCCTCGGGCATGGATGTGTGTGATGTCCTTAGGTTAGTTAGGTTTAAGTAGTTCTAAGTTCTAGGGGACTGATGACCATAGATGTTAAGTCCCATAGTGCTCAGAGCCATTTTGTGGTTGGACGACGTTTCCGGACACTGGTCCCTACCCTCGAAATTTGTTCCTCAAGACGCCCTCCACAACTCCTCGAAGTCTGTCGGACAATTTCTGGTAATTCCTGTGTAACAAGGACGAGACGGGAATATCTTCTGATCCAAACAAGATCTCAGACGTCGTAAGGGTAATATAAAAACATTCAGTGCGAATGGCTGTGTCAGCAGAAAAAGGTCAGTCACAGTTATTTGTGAACTGAATTTTGTCGCCTTCTTCAAGCCACAAGCCACAATAGACAGTGGTTTCATAAACTCTGATCTTTGCATCGAGCAGATAAAGCACTTCAGTGACTAAGCCAAACCAACTAAAGATCGCCCAGTCCTCGTGATTCTCAACAATGATATGTCACACTGCAGTCTGTTCGTTGTTGTGGAGGTTGATAACTTTGTTATCCATACACCATACGCCAGTCATAAACTTGAGCCCCTAGATCGTGGATTTTGGGACCGCTGGTAATTGCATACGTCGCTGCAGCTGTCCAATGGATGTATGAACACCCAGGAACTGCAGTTACGGAGAATGACTTCTGCCTGGTATTTCGTAATGCGCATGACCGGGTTACCACTCACAACGAAACCTCTCCATCGCACCGCCCACAGATTTAGTTATAAGTTGACACAGGGGACAGGCCTTGAAAAACTGAACACAGATCAATCGAGAATACAGGAAGAAGTTGTGTAGAACTATGAAAAAAATAAGCAAAATACACAAACTGAGTAGTCCATGCGCAAGATAGGCAACATCAAGGATAATGTGACCTCAGGAGCGCCGTGGTCCCGTGGTTAGCGTGAGCAGCTGCGGAACGGGAGGTCCTGGGTCCAAGTCTTCCCTCGGGTGAAAAGTTTGATTTTTCATTTTCAGACAATTATTATCTGTCCGTCCGTCCGTCCAATGCGAGGTAACTGCGCCGTAGTATGGGGATGCTACATCTAAACAAACATCGAAAAACACGACGTCAGTCGACTACAGTGCACGGAAGAGAGAGAGAGTATTCCTGCTAACGATGCTCCCTGGCTGGCAGTTGACCGTTCGCTACTTTGGCCGAGAGTGCATTATATATGTGAGATGTATTCCGTGGGCAATATGAATCCAGCAAATACAGCTCGCGACTTCAATAACAAGGTCAATGAATATTTTCCGATCTGTAAGGAATCGGAACGTTCCTTAAGGGATCGAACGAGTGTCGAACACTTGTATGATTATTTTCTACATCAGTTGATAAACAGTACGTGTGGTGATGACATTACCTTGCTGATTGCTGCGGGGCTGTATGTACCAGATGATGAGATTGTTGACGATCCGTAAGAAGAACACGAAGAGGAAATACTGCGACTTCAGTCTGATGGTATTTCTTTGGGTTACATGAAGGAAATGCTCCAATACAGGTTGCTGTCCAAACCAATTAAAAGACGCAAAGATAGATTATGGAGTGAAGTAACAAATGGATTGAGGAGATAAGCACAATTAAATGTTGCAAAGAAGTCGTGGAACGAGGTGGAATCCGAAGATAGAAAACCATGTATACCGACAATTAATGCCAGAAATGAATTAAGTGCAGCGCATAATACAGACCTACAGATTTGTGGATTGCATTACGCTAACAAATCGGCCTGGACTTCAAGGCTTCATCTCATTGGCTTGTCACGTTCAAAAGAATTTACAGATTTACGAGCAGGATGATTACGAAATATGTAAGCAAGAACTACGCGAATAAACTGGAAAAACTTTTAGAGTGTTTCAAGACGTTTGTTACAGAAACTAACGTCAGATTCTAACAGTATAAAGACGCATAGATTATCAACACAAATCAGTGCGGTTTTAACAATGAAATTAAATCGACCTGCACGTTATCGTTAGTTGGAGAAGGCGACACGGAATGTACTGTAAACCAGCTGCATACCACTTCACATAGTTATACCATTCAATATGCTCTGAACAAAGCAGGATTTCTTTTACCTACATTAATTTATGTTTACAGGAAACAAATGGTGTATTTGGACCGCAAGTTCAGCAACAGGTGAATAGGGTACTTGCGCAAACGCCGAATGTCATTGTGAATTGCACTGCGTCAGAAAAAATGGAGAAAAGACTAGTGAAAGACTTTAATGAACGTGTGATTGCTCCTTACGCGGACAAAGAATTTGCCTTACTCCTTGACAGCTATACACGACAGAAGGGTGAGGTATTGTACAATTTTAGTGTGGGAGTAGACGTGATTACCATTCCTCCAGGTTGTACACCTCTTGTGCAACCGTTAGATGTGTTCGGTTTTCGGCAAAAGATTCTATGATTTTGCGAAGCTGCACAGCTACACAGAGCAGTATTGTTTACGTACTCGTGTGTCAGTTATCAAAGTTCAGGCACTCACACATAATCAACTTCGCTCTCCAAAATTCCAGGACATGTTCAGATTTGCTTGGACATATGCAAGATTTGACGGTCTACACATGGAAAAATTTGGAAACGTTAAAAACATATGTTTTGACAGAGCACAGGGAAAACTGTGCGACTGTGAAACTGTTGCATTCATTTGTTGCAGTTGAAAGGGTACAGTACCGCCCGACATTGAAAATAGGTACAACATTCTTCGTTATTCTTGTCAGTACAACATATTTTTTCTAATAATAACTCAATTTCAATTAATACAGCGAAGCCGGATACCAGTGAGGGAAAGAATGACAATTTATTTATTTAATTGATCACATGTGCACTCCCACAAAATAAATCCCTACATCCAGTTTGTTGAGATCTGTGAAATGAATGAATGTATGGTCGTCTGCTAACCGCAGATAGTGAATGTGAATATATGATCATCTTTGAGACGATCCTTTGGTCACCTTTGGTGGAACTAAAGAGATGAAACTTACCGGAGCTTTGAGCGCCTGAAATGTGGCTGACCAATACGGTAGCATGGTCTTCCCCCACCTCGACAGAGGTGGTAGATGACCTGAAGAACGGCCATGTTTCAGCACTCTGCCGCTGGATCTAGTGTTGATAAGACCTGTCTTAGGTGTGCTCCATAAAGGCAAAAGAGTGGAGATATGGTATGCATGTGAAATACTTAAGAGTAGTTTGGAATAATGATTTCTCTATTTCAGGAACTTTTGTGGGGAGAATTAAATGTCAGGCAGGTAATATTCAGGGGATCGTAGTAATCTTCGGAAGTGACCAACGGTCACAGTGAAACCACGTGTAGCAATAAGTTGAAATACTTCTGAGTGCTTAAGTTAAGCTGAATTACTAGCGTGCGTACTGTAAGTTGGAAATATTTAAGAAATGGCGTGTGCAGGGCTTGAAATTAGAGACGAGTACTTCCACGTGGTGAGTACTGTGTGAGTCTCAATCTGTGTATGAGACAAAGGATAAAGAGAAGTACTCGTCCATGGTATCAGTTGAGGACTCGCATGTGTGATGAATATGTTCTTAACATTACATTGCGTGTTATGTTTCCGTGTGACGCTTGATTCAAACTATAATACTCTAAGAGAGAAGCAAGGTGAGTCAGCCGTCTATCCAGCAACGCCACTTGGCTTGCATTGCACAGGAAGACGTGCATATATCCTCCAGAGTTCGTAGTAGGAAGTGTCGTGTGAAACTGGGATGAATACTAATTGAAGTGGGAAAGCTGAAAGTGATGTGATTATAATGTTGTGACTATTCCTTGTGCTGCATTCCATGTTGCAGTGTGGTGTATGTCATGTAATTTAATGTATGTGTGGTTTGCATGGGAGAGTAGCAAGATAGTTTCAGAGGTAATGGGTTATGCATGTTCCTTTTGTACCGCTCGGTCTGGAGGAAAGTTTCGTGATGATGGTTGTGAG
The DNA here is from genome assembly GCF_021461395.2 of Schistocerca americana. Lineage (NCBI taxonomy): Eukaryota > Metazoa > Arthropoda > Insecta > Orthoptera > Acrididae > Schistocerca > Schistocerca americana. Next base: position 106,742,674 of record NC_060126.1, read on the forward strand.
AGTTGAAGTGTGAGATATAGCAAAAGATCCACCATACTATCCAGAAAGTGCACTGTAGCGTTAAATAATTACGAGACCATAAGATAGAGAATCACCAATGTAAAGCCATTCCCAGTGGGCGGAATTCCTCATGTGTTATTGCTGTAGGTTACAGAATTTGTGTGTTTAGGTTATAGAATTTATCGGAATAAATAAGACAGTGAAAAGAAAAAGATTGGCGGCCTTTTCCTTCGAATAGTATGTTGTCATGATACGCAGAATTCACAATGTGTGCGCCATTCATATTCAGTTCGATGGCCACGTGTTGATCAAAGCCGTTAAATAAGAAAGAAAATGTGGTATTGCCAGTGCGTAGTCAGAGTTGTGTAAATTACTAATAGTCAGATGTGCGTTATCCGTTTCCGTTGCGTAATATTCAAACAGGAGAATTACCTGTAACTTAATTGTGAGTACTAGAGTTCATGTTACTCGATAAATAAGAATGAGTCCACTCGCTTGGCAGACCACTCATCTTGCAGGCCTGACTGCTTGATGCCACAGTATGAGCAAGGCATGTGGGTGCCTCTCACAGTTTATGTGACAAGCTCATATGTTTTGATCACCTTTTTGGGAGTGATTATCACATCCACAAGAAAACCTAAATCGGGCAAGGTAGGAGAATCTTTTTACCCATTCGCCAAGTGTACAAGATAGGTGGGTCGACAACATATTCCTGTCATGTGACGCACATGCCGTCACCAGTGTCGTATAGAATATATCAGACGTGTTTTCCTGTGGAGGAATCGGTTGCCCTATGACCTTGCGATCAAATGTTTTCGGTCGGTTCCCATTGGAGAGGCACATCTTTTTGTCTACTAATCGCACAGTTTTGTGGTGCGGTCGCAAAACACAGACACTAAACTTATTACTTTTTTTTTTTTTACTCACTTTGTTCTATTTTGTTCGTTGCATCTGCTCTGGGCGGACGTCGTAAGAATTCAATAATATCCAGTGAAGTTATTAGCGAATGCGAATGTGAAATAATCTGGGTTAAGTTAAGTATCAAAGGTGGGTCAGATATGATAGTCGGATGCTTCTATAGACCACCTGCATCAGCAACCGTAGTAGTTGAGCGCCTCAGAGAGAACCTGCAGAACGTCGTGAAGAAGTTTCGTGATCATACTATTGTAATAGGGGGAGACTTCAATCTACCAGGTATAGAATGGGATAGTCACACAATCAGAACTGGAGCCAGGGACAGAGACTCTTGTGACATTATCCTGACTGCCTTGTCCGAGAATTACTTCGAGCAGATAGTTAGAGAACCAACTCGTGAAGCTAACGTTTTAGACCTCATAGCAACAAATAGACCGGAACTTTTCGACTCCGTGAATGTAGAAGAGGGTATCAGTGATCATAAGTCAGTGGTTGCATCAATGACTACAAGTGTAATAAGAAATGCCAAGAAAGGAAGGAAAATATATTTGCTTAACAAGAGTGATAGGGCACAAATCGCAGAATATCTGAGTGACCACCATCAAACGTTCATTTCTGAGGAAGAGGATGTGGAACAAAAATGGAAAAAATTCAGAAACATCGTCCAGTACGCCTTAGATAAGTTCGTACCGACTAAGGTCCAAAGCGAGGGGAAAGATCCACCGTGGTATAACAATCATGTACGAAAGGTACTACGGAAACAAAGAAAGCTTCATCATAGGTTTAAGAGTAGTCGAATCATAGCTGATAAGGAAAAGCTGAACGAAGCGAAAAAGAGCGTAAAGAGAGCAATGAGAGAAGCATTCAACGAATTCGAACATAAAACATTGGCAAACAATCTAAACAAGAACCCTAAAAAGTTTTGGTCATATGTAAAATCGGTAAGCGGATCTAAATCCCCTATTCAGTCACTCGTTGACCACGATGGCACCGAAACAGAGGACGACCGAAGAAAGGCAGAAATACTGAATTCAGTGTTCCGAAACTGTTTCACTGCGGAAAATCGTAACACGGTCCCTGACTTCAGCCGTCGCACGGACGCCAAAATGGAAAATATTGAAATAAACGATATCGGAATTGAAAAACAACTGCTATCACTTAGTAGCGGAAAAGCATCCGGACCAGACGAGATACCCTTAAGATTCTACAGTGATTATGCTAAAGAACTTGCCCCCTTTCTATCAGCAATTTATCGTAGATCGCTGGAAGAACGTAAAGTACCTAGCGACTGGAAGAAAGCGCAGGTCGTTCCCATTTTCAAGAAGGGTCATAAATCAGATGCGAATAATTATAGGCCTATTTCGCTTACGTCAATCTGTTGTAGAATAATGGAACATGTTTTGTGTTCTCGTATTATGACGTTCTTAGATAATACAAATCTCCTTCATCATAACCAACATGGATTCCGCAAACAGAGATCATGTGAAACTCAGCTCGCCCTATTTGCCCAAGGAATTCACAGTGCCGTAGACACTGGCGAGCAGATTGATGCCGTATTCCTGGACTTCAGGAAGGCATTTGATACGGTTCCGCACTTACGTTTAGTGAAAAAAATACGAGCTTACGGAATATCGGATCAGGTTTGTGATTGGATTCAGGATTTCCTAGAAGAAAGAACACAACATGTCATTCTTAACGGTTCAAAATCTGCAGATGTAGAGGTAATTTCGGGAGTACCGCAGGGAAGCGTGATAGGACCTTTATTGTTTACAATATACATAAATGACTTAGTTGACAACATCGGTAGCTCCGTGAGGCTATTTGCAGATGACACGGTTGTCTACAAGAAAGTAGCAACATCAGAAGACTCGTACGTACTCCAGGAGGACCTGCAGAGGATTAATGCATGGTGCGACAGCTGGCAGCTTTCCCTAAACGTAGATAAATGTAATATAATGCGCATACATAGGGGCAGAAATCCATTCCAGTACGATTATGCCATAGGTGGTAAATCATTAGGAGCGGTAACGACCGTAAAATACTTAGGAGTTACTATCCGGAGCGATCTGAAGTGGAATGATCACATAAAACAAATAGTGGGAAAAGCAGGCGCCAGGTTGAGATTCATAGGAAGAATTCTAAGAAAATGTGACTCATCGACGAAAGAAGTAGCTTACAAAACGCTTGTTCGTCCGATTCTTGAGTATTGCTCATCAGTATGGGACCCTTACCAGGTTGGATTAATAGAAGAGATAGACATGATCCAGCGAAAAGCAGCGCGATTCGTCATGGGGACATTTAGTCAGCGCGAGAGCGTTACGGAGATGCTGAACAAGCTCCAGTGGCGGACACTTCAAGAAAGGCGTTACGCAATACGGAGAGGTTTATTATCGAAATTACGAGAGAGCACATTCCGGGAAGAGATGGGCAACATATTACTACCGCCCACATATATCTCGCGTAATGATCACAACGAAAAGATCCGAGAAATTAGAGCAAATACGGAGACTTACAAGCAGTCGTTCTTCCCACGCACAATTCGTGAATGGAACAGGGAAGGGGGGATCAGATAGTGGTACAATAAGTACCCTCCGCCACACACCGTAAGGTGGCTCGCGGAGTATAGATGTAGATGTAGATGTAAGACATCCGTTTTAAGTTCATTGTTGATCGATTAACTCAGTTTTTTTTATTACAGAGGGAGCTAACCCTCTGACCGAACACGCTGAGCTACCGTGCCGGCAGTTTACAGTGAAGAGAGACGTCAATGAACGAACGGACAGATCATAACTTTGTGTAAATAAAGAAAGTAAACTTTTCACCCGAGGGAAGACTTGAACGAAGGACGTCTCATTCCGCAGCTGCTCACGCTAACCACAGGACCACGGCACTCCTGAGCTCAGACTATCCTTGATGTTGCCTATCTTGCGCATTGACTACTCAGTTTGTATATTTTGCTTTTTTTTTTTTCATGGTACCTCACAACTTCTTCCTGTTTTCTCGATTGATCTGTGTTCAGTTTTTCAAGGACTATCCACTGTGCCAACTTATAACTAAATCTGAGGGGGTGCGATGGGGTGGTTCCCTTGTCAGCAGAAGGCGATACATTCCTTCAGTACAACATGTATACACACCTATTGAACCCTGAGGTTTACTCGTAGAAGGAGTTTCTTCTGCCTAATGTAACTGATCGACCCCAGGAAGATCTAACCCAGAATTATGGAGAAACAGGACAACTCCTACCCCAAAGAGGCTTTGCTCACAACTTCTTCCTGTTTTCTCGATTGATCTGTGTTCAGTTTTTCAAGGCCTAGCCACTGTGCCAACTTATAACTAAATCTGAGGGGGTGCAATGGGGAGGTTCCCTTGTCAGCAGAAGGCGCTACATTCCTTCAGTACAACATGTATACACACCTATTGAACCCTGAGGTTTACTCGTAGAAGGAGTTTCTTCTGCCTAATGTAACTGATCGACCCCAGGAAGATCGAACCCAGAATTATGGAGAAACAGGACAACTCCTACCCCAAAGAGGCTTTGCTCAGAACTTCTTCCTGTTTTCTCGATTGATCTGTGTTCAGTTTTTCAAGGCCTATCCACTGTGCCAACTTATAACTAAATCTGAGGGGGTGCGATGGGGAGGTTCCCTTGTCAGCAGAAGGCGATACATTCCTTCAGTACAACATGTATACACACCTATTGAACCCTGAGGTTTACTCGTAGAAGGAGTTTCTTCTGCCTAATGTAACTGATCGACCCCAGGAAGATCTAACCCAGAATTATGGAGAAACAGGACAACTCCTACCCCAAAGAGGCTATATTTTACTGAACTTCGAGTGGTGACCCAGGGGAAAAACCTGTTTGTGGGAAGGGAGAACACGACGGAAACAGCGAAATCTCTAGGAGAAATCTTGCCTTTACCAAGTAATGAACGAATAACAAAGGGGCGACAAGTCAAACGATCAGAGGTCAAGACATCATCTCCATATAAAAACGCCAATAGGATGCAGGTACTTATTGGGGCCAAAACAAAATCGTTCTGTTGGCATAATATTGAGGTGGTCTCGTGCTCCATAAGGAATATTGCTTCATGGGAGGCATCTTCTTCCTCGCAGAATAGGCCTACCGGACCTGAAGAGACAGCAGACAGGTCGGCTATTTTCTCTCCGGAATGCAAGGAGCAGTATGAGAAGCCAACTATAGTCTGGATCCAGTGTATTAGGCGGGGTCACGAACAATGCTCTTCACTTGAGGGTGGTATTGCGCTCATTTGTGATGTTTGCTGAATGCGTATTCTTTAGGCATGTTATGTATACTGTTAAGCGTAGTTGAAGGAAAGAGGGCGGGTCTCATTTTTTATAGTTGTGAAAGTACAATGAATGTATTACGTCTCTGAAACTTCCTGACAGATTAAAAGTGTGTGTCGGACCAACACTCGAACTCGGGACCTTTGCCTTTCGCGGGCAAGTGCTCTACCAGCTGAGCAACCCAAGCACGACTCATGACCCGTCCCCACAGCTTTAATTCCGCCAATACTTCGTCTCCTACCTTCCAAACTTCACAGAAGCTCTGTGCAGTTGTAATCTGCCAGGAAGTTCCATACCTGCGCACACTCCGCTGCAGAGTGAAAATTTCATTCTATTACGTCTCTGTTGCTGTTGCTTTCTGAACATGTAGATATTGTGCTAATAAGTACAGACCGAAAATGATTTTGTTTTCCTACTGACAATAACCCAGATAATTAACGTTATTCCTTAACTGTGTCCCCTATCAGATCTAAAAAATAAATCTGTGATCATGAAACATGATAGAGGCGTCAGTCTTTCTCTGCATATTAGCCCTTGAATGTGACACATTTTCAACAACGACAGAACGTTTGGCGGAGGCTTCTCTTTTATAAATTTATATTTCCGCTGTACGAGAAAAGTTTAGTCTAAAATCACTTCATCTTCATTCTAAAAATGGCTGCTACACAATTGTTTCTTCATCGGAGGAAAGAGAAAGAAGATACTGACTGCCGTTTCAGGAGAGGGAAATGGGAGAGGGTACTGGACGGCAACAGGAAGCGAGGGGTTAGGCGAAATTTGATTTCCCAAGGAGGCACTGTGTGTAGCTGTATCCCGTGCAGAATGCGCTCGAGCTACTCATCGTCGAGAGATTACGGCATTATGCTCCTGTGATGGTTCGCCTTTTACGAAGGTAATCTGTTACAACCACATCACAACACCCAAAACACACTCAGCACTAATTTGCCCAATGATGGTTGATTCTTCGTCTTTCCCGGCTGTGGCGAGTGCATATGTCTCCGTTGCTTGATTTGGTCCTCTGAGTCGTAGTGACACAGCCATCCATAGTGAGTAGGCTGCTAAGGACGTCGTTTGGATTTGCCTGAGACGACTGTACTGTTACCGTCGCTGCCTCGATTCGGTCAGCTTCTTGAATGGGTGCTAGCAGCCGCGGAACCCAGCAGGCGACAGCCTTTGTCAGGTTCAGAAGGTCGTGATGAAGACGTGTCCACGGCTGACTTCGGCCTCATTCCGCAATCGCGTTGAGTGTGCTACGCCGCTCTTCTAGCACCAGCACTAGCACTAGCGAGAGCACCAGCAGCAGCGAGTACTGTTTGTATAAAGCGTTTATTTTGCATTTTGTTTACGACCTTCCACTAAGGAAGGGATTCTATTTGTGTTTATCTACTCTGCATAGTAACTAACAGTTCTTGATAAAACTTTACGTAGTTTTCGTGTTAGATTTCTTAGTGTTTTCTTGATCGTTTAGAACAGAAAGCGCCCTAAAACCGTCTTTTGTTTGTTTCGCGGCCGTTAGCCACTAGTCACTTGAATCAGCAGTTGTCTTGTGACAGCCAGAGCGAGAGCACCAGCAGCAGCGAGTACTGTTTGTATAAAGCGTTTTTGTACTTATTTGCTGCGCTTAGCTTTTAAATAGTTTTTCTGGGAAAACCTAGCGTAGTTTTCGCGTCTCGTATTTCAGTGAGTGTTTCTTGATTATCAGAGTAGCTCATCAGAAGATTATCTTGGGAATTTGTCACCGTATAGAGTAGGGTAAACATAGTCATGTGTAGGGACTGTGGTTGTTGTGAGCGGACGCAAGGAGAATTGGCCACTCTTCGGGGGCAGGTGGAGGCTTTGTCTGTTAGGCTCATCGAGCTCGAGGCGCAGGCGTCGGCTCGTAGTGGCATTGGGGCAACTGTGGTGAGACCTATGCCTACTTCGGTGGCCTTGGAATCACATGGAACCCCTGATGTCGCTACGTCTTCCGGCAGTGAGCATCTTACCGGTCAGCCATCACTCCAGGGTGAATGGCGGACAGTGGTGGGCTCGCGCGTGCCTGGCCGAAAGGCGAAGGTGGGATCTGGCCGCGTGGCAGCTGCCTTACCCCTTTCCAACAGGTACGGGGTGCTTCCTAGTGGTGATGACATCGTTTCCGAGCCACCACAGGATGCCTCGCCCGTTGGGCCAGTGGCCGATTCTCCGGCAAGGTCCCGACAGTCACAGAGGGCGGGCCTATTAGTTATAGGGAGCTCCAACGTTAGGCGGGTTATGGAGCCCCTTAGGAAAATAGCGGGTAGGTCGGGGAAGAATGCCAGTGTGCACTCGGTGTGCTTGCCGGGGGGTCTCGTCCGTAATGTGGAGGAGGCCCTTCCGGCAGCTATTGAACGCACTGGGTGTGACCGGCTGCAGATAGTAGCACATGTCGGAACGAATGACGCCTGCCGCTTGGGTTCTGAGGCCATCCTTGGTTCCTTCCGGCGGCTGGCTGATTTGGTGAAGACAACCAGCATCGCACGCGGAGTGCAAGCTGAGCTTAATATCTGCAGCATAGTGCCCAGAGTCGACCGCGGTCCTCTGGTTTGGAGCCGTGTGGAGGGTCTAAACCAGAGGCTCAGACGACTCTGCGACTATAATGGTTGCAAATTCATCGACCTCCGTTATTGGGTGGAGAACTGTAGGGCCCCCCTAGACAGGTCAGGCGTGCACTACACACCGGAAACAGCTACTAGGGTAGCAGAGTACGTGTGGCGTGCACACGGGGGTTTTTTAGGTTAGAGGGACCCCCCCTTGGGCGAAACGATAAATTACCTGACGGCTTACCAGAGAGGACATTATCATCGTTGATAAAGAACATCCGTCCTCAGAGACCAAAAACAGGAAAAGTTAACGTAATATTGGTAAACTGCAGGAGTATCCAGGGCAAGGTTCCTGAATTAGTATCTCTTATTGAAGGAAATAGTGCGCATATAGTATTAGGAACGGAAAGTTGGTTAAAACCGGAAGTGAACAGTAACGAAATCCTAGACACAGAATGGAATATATACCGCAAGGATAGGATAAACGCCAATGGTGGAGGAGTATTTATAGCAGTAAAGAATTCAATAATATCCAGTGAAGTTATTAGCGAATGCGAATGTGAAATAATCTGGGTTAAGTTAAGTATCAAAGGTGGGTCAGATATGATAGTCGGATGCTTCTATAGACCACCTGCATCAGCAACCGTAGTAGTTGAGCGCCTCAGAGAGAACCTGCAGAACGTCGTGAAGAAGTTTCGTGATCATACTATTGTAATAGGGGGAGACTTCAATCTACCAGGTATAGAATGGGATAGTCACACAATCAGAACTGGAGCCAGGGACAGAGACTCTTGTGACATTATCCTGACTGCCTTGTCCGAGAATTACTTCGAGCAGATAGTTAGAGAACCAACTCGTGAAGCTAACGTTTTAGACCTCATAGCAACAAATAGACCGGAACTTTTCGACTCCGTGAATGTAGAAGAGGGTATCAGTGATCATAAGTCAGTGGTTGCATCAATGACTACAAGTGTAATAAGAAATGCCAAGAAAGGAAGGAAAATATATTTGCTTAACAAGAGTGATAGGGCACAAATCGCAGAATATCTGAGTGACCACCATCAAACGTTCATTTCTGAGGAAGAGGATGTGGAACAAAAATGGAAAAAATTCAGAAACATCGTCCAGTACGCCTTAGATAAGTTCGTACCGACTAAGGTCCAAAGCGAGGGGAAAGATCCACCGTGGTATAACAATCATGTACGAAAGGTACTACGGAAACAAAGAAAGCTTCATCATAGGTTTAAGAGTAGTCGAATCATAGCTGATAAGGAAAAGCTGAACGAAGCGAAAAAGAGCGTAAAGAGAGCAATGAGAGAAGCATTCAACGAATTCGAACATAAAACATTGGCAAACAATCTAAACAAGAACCCTAAAAAGTTTTGGTCATATGTAAAATCGGTAAGCGGATCTAAATCCCCTATTCAGTCACTCGTTGACCACGATGGCACCGAAACAGAGGACGACCGAAGAAAGGCAGAAATACTGAATTCAGTGTTCCGAAACTGTTTCACTGCGGAAAATCGTAACACGGTCCCTGACTTCAGCCGTCGCACGGACGCCAAAATGGAAAATATTGAAATAAACGATATCGGAATTGAAAAACAACTGCTATCACTTAGTAGCGGAAAAGCATCCGGACCAGACGAGATACCCTTAAGATTCTACAGTGATTATGCTAAAGAACTTGCCCCCTTTCTATCAGCAATTTATCGTAGATCGCTGGAAGAACGTAAAGTACCTAGCGACTGGAAGAAAGCGCAGGTCGTTCCCATTTTCAAGAAGGGTCATAAATCAGATGCGAATAATTATAGGCCTATTTCGCTTACGTCAATCTGTTGTAGAATAATGGAACATGTTTTGTGTTCTCGTATTATGACGTTCTTAGATAATACAAATCTCCTTCATCATAACCAACATGGATTCCGCAAACAGAGATCATGTGAAACTCAGCTCGCCCTATTTGCCCAAGGAATTCACAGTGCCGTAGACACTGGCGAGCAGATTGATGCCGTATTCCTGGACTTCAGGAAGGCATTTGATACGGTTCCGCACTTACGTTTAGTGAAAAAAATACGAGCTTACGGAATATCGGATCAGGTTTGTGATTGGATTCAGGATTTCCTAGAAGAAAGAACACAACATGTCATTCTTAACGGTTCAAAATCTGCAGATGTAGAGGTAATTTCGGGAGTACCGCAGGGAAGCGTGATAGGACCTTTATTGTTTACAATATACATAAATGACTTAGTTGACAACATCGGTAGCTCCGTGAGGCTATTTGCAGATGACACGGTTGTCTACAAGAAAGTAGCAACATCAGAAGACTCGTACGTACTCCAGGAGGACCTGCAGAGGATTAATGCATGGTGCGACAGCTGGCAGCTTTCCCTAAACGTAGATAAATGTAATATAATGCGCATACATAGGGGCAGAAATCCATTCCAGTACGATTATGCCATAGGTGGTAAATCATTAGGAGCGGTAACGACCGTAAAATACTTAGGAGTTACTATCCGGAGCGATCTGAAGTGGAATGATCACATAAAACAAATAGTGGGAAAAGCAGGCGCCAGGTTGAGATTTCATAGGAAGAATTCTAAGAAAATGTGACTCATCGACGAAAGAAGTAGCTTACAAAACGCTTGTTCGTCCGATTCTTGAGTATTGCTTATCAGTATGGGACCCTTACCAGGTTGGATTAATAGAAGAGATAGACATGATCCAGCGAAAAGCAGCGCGATTCGTCATGGGGACATTTAGTCAGCGCGAGAGCGTTACGGAGATGCTGAACAAGCTCCAGTGGCGGACACTTCAAGAAAGGCGTTACGCAATACGGAGAGGTTTATTATCGAAATTACGAGAGAGCACATTCCGGGAAGAGATGGGCAACATACTACTACCGCCCACATATATCTCGCGTAATGATCACAACGAAAAGATCCGAGAAATTAGAGCAAATACGGAGACTTACAAGCAGTCGTTCTTCCCACGCACAATTCGTGAATGGAACAGGGAAGGGGGGATCAGATAGTGGTACAATAAGTACCCTCCGCCACACACCGTAAGGTGGCTCGCGGAGTATAGATGTAGATGTAGATGTCGATGTAGCACAAGGGTCTCCAATCCTCTTGACATTCCCGAGTCTTCAGAGAGATGCCCCGTCACTACACGTGTCAGTCATTTATCATGTGACTGTATGTACACTGACCGAATGTTAAATGGTTAAACGACATTTGAAGTGCCTAACTACATCTGTTTACGGATCTGTACGAAATCTTTTAGAGCATTAAGCGCATCTGAGGATGACAACTACTAGTTGAAGTCGATAATGTGAACCCACACAAATTATAAAAATTCATGTACGTATGTATCCATGTGTGTGCCTATTTCCATGTCTCCTCCTAAATTACTAGACCTGTTGCAACCAAACTTGGTATACAGATCTTTTACTGTCTGGAAATAATAAGAACCGTCCAACAATCGAAGGGGTGGGGGTGGGAATGAAAAATCAGTGTAGTTCACGACATGCAAATGCCCATACTTCAGTTATCGAGTATTTGAGAAAGAGAGCATTTAGAGACTTGCAACAAACTTTACATATAACTTGAAACCTTCACGAAATGATTTCTCCATGGCCACCAACACAAAATTATGAAATAAAAAAGTTTTGACTGTTCATACAGTAAAGCTACATTTTAATTTATTACTTATGTGCCACTAAATATTTCGTGACAAATTTTGAATACAGTGTTCACAAACACCACTGAATGCACTAGAAAAATTACATTGTAGTAATAGACTTTTTTCTGGAGATATGGAGCTAAATACTGAGATGCGTGAAAAACCGCCGCATCATGCCTGACGTTCTAAGACATTACTTCTTTACCATTAACTCTATTCAGAACACATTTCACAGTCAGTATGCACGTTTAACACTAAATGCACCTCCAAATAATATTATTGCACAGAACAACGTTCAGGATACGACGTCATAAAGATCGTGCTGCGTGGAAATAAAACTGCAGAGCGAAATCACTTGACACTGGACACACATACGAAATATGTATATAAATACGCATGACATACGTTAAATATGTGTGGAATATATCTGATATGTGCGTATGCGAGCAAAGCCACCGGTGGAAATCTTATCCTTTTATCTTTTATTGTACTTTTTTTCTTGAGTCATGAGGCTTCTGACTGTTTTGATATGGGTTACCACAAATTCCTCTCCTGTACAGCCTCTTCATCTTAGCGTAGCACTTGCAACCTATGTCTTCAATTATTTGCTAGATGTAATCCAATCTCTGTCTTCCTCTGCATTTTGTACCCTCTACAGCTCCCTCTAGTACCTCGGAAGTTATTCCCTGATGTCTTAACAAATGTCCCTCCTTGTTGTCAGTGTTTTCCATATATTCCGTTCCCAGCCGATTCTCCGGACAGTCTCCTTATTCCTTACCTTATCAGTCCACATAATTTACAGGATTCTTCTGTAGCACCACGTCCCAAATGGTTTTATTCTCTTCTGTCCAAGTTTTTCAATAGGTCGATATTTCACTACAATACAATTCTGTGCTCCGAACGTCCATTTTCAGAAATTTCTTCCTCGAAGTAGGGCCTATGTTTGACACTAGTACACTTCTCTTGGCTATGAATCCCCTTTTCATCATTGCTAGTCTGCTTTTGATGTCCTCCCTGCTCCGTCCGCCATCACTTATTTTGATGCCCAGGTAACATTACTCCTTAACTTCATCTACTTCGTGACCATCAAACCCGATGTTACATTTTTCGCTGTTCCTCATTAGTTACTCTTTCTTCGACTTACTCTCAATCCATATTCTCATTAGACCATTTCATTCAGAATATCATGTAATTCAGCTCTATTTTTATTTAGGATAGCAAGTCATCAACGAATCGTACCACTGACATCTTTTTACCTCGAATTTTAACTCCACATTTGTACCTTTCTTTTATTTCTGTCATTGCTTTTCTATGTATAGATTGAACAGTACGGCGAAAGACTACATACCTGTCTTACCCCTTTTTAATCCGAGCACTTTGTTCTTCCTCTTCCACTCTTATTATTCCGTCTTGGTTCTTGTACATCTTGTATATTAGCTGTCTCTCCCTATAGCTTACCCCTATTTTTCTCAGAGTTTCTAGCATCTTACACCATTTGACATTGTCGAAGGCTTTTCTCAAGCTGATAAATCCTATGAACGTGTCTTCTTTTTTCTTTAGTCTTGCTTTCATTATCAACCGCAACGTAACAATTACCTCTCTGGTGCCTTTACCTTTCTTAAAGCCAAACGATGGTCATCTAACAAATTCTCCATTTCCTGCCCCATTCTTCTGTATATTATTCTTGTCACCAACTTGGATGCATGAGCTATTAAGCTGATTGTGCGATAATTCTCGCACTTTCACCTCTTGCAATCTCCGGAATTGTGTGGATGATATTTTTCCGAAAGCCAGACTGTATATTGCCGGACTCATACATTCTACACACCAACGTGAATAGTCGTTTTGTTGCCACTTCCCCTAATGATTTTAGAAATTCTGATGGAATGTTACCGATTCCTTCTGCCTTATTTTAAGTCCTCCAAAGCTCTCTTAAATCCTCATTGCAGTACTAGGTCCTCTATCTCTTCGAAATCGACTCTTCTTCTGTCACATGAGACAAATCTACCCCCCATTTAACAGTGGAATTCCCGTTGCACTAGCCGGCCGGAGTGACCTAGCGGTTCTAAGCGCTACAGTCTGGAACCGCGCGACCGCTACGGTAGCAGGTTCGAATCCTGCCTCGGACATGGATGTGTGTGATGTCCATAAGTTAGTTAGGTTTAAGTAGTTCTAAGGAAAAGGGACTGATGACCTCAGAAGTTAAGTCCCATAGTGCTCAGAGCCCTTTAAACCATTTTTGAACCCGCTGCACTCTTAATGTTACCACCATTGCTTTTAATTTCACCGAAGATTGTTTAGACTTTCCTATAGGCTGAGTCAGTCCTTCCGACAACTATTTCTTTTTCGTCTTCTTCACATTTTTCGTGCAGCCTTTTCGCCTTAGGTTTCCTGTACTTCCTATTTATTTCATTCTTAAGCGTCTAGGACCAAGCCCATATTCTCCCGTAACCCTTATCTTCTTCCACTACGACCCGTATTCCAGTCGCTCATGACCACTAGATTTTCATATCCCTTTATATACTGCATTACCCGCTCCGTATCCTCATATACTTTCTCTGTTCTTTCATCTTCAGTTTGCGACGTCGGCGTGTATGACTGAATTATCGTTGTCAGCGTTGGTTTGCTATCGGTTTCGATGAGAGGAAACATATCACTGAACTGTTCACAGTAACACAGACTCTGCTCTATCTTCCTATTCATAACGAATCCAACACTGATTATACTGTTTTCTGCTGCTGTTGATATTACACTATACTAATCTGATCAGAAGCCTTCTTTCCAATTCACTCCACTGGCCCCCATTATATTAAATAGAATATATAAATGCCGGAATCCGACTGTTTTGCGAAGTTAAGCAAAACGTGTTGAGTGACGTTTATTCGCCACGGGTAACACTAAGAGGCTCTTTAATTTCGTATAACACGAATCAGATAAGTCAGTATCGCGCAAAAACACTATCGGAAAACCGAGCGAGGTGGCGCAGTGGTTAGACACTGGACTCGCATTCGGGAGGACGACGGTTCAATCCCGAGTCCGGCTATCCTGATTTAGGTTTTCCGTGATTTCCCTAAATCACTCCAGGCAAATGCCGGGATGGTTCCTCTGAAAGGGCACGGCCGACTTCCTTCCCCATCCTTCCCTAATCCGATGAGACCGATGACCACGCTGTCTGGTCTCCTTCCCCAAAAACAACCAACCACTATCGGAAAAAATTAATGCTCCCATTTAGAGGTTTCCAATTCACTCAAGATCTATTTTTGCAACAGTGCCTATGGAGTACATGAAATTATTACGTTTACAGATCAATAGCACAAGCGTTTATGAGGTACCAGATACCAGCCCATGCTGAAACGCCCATATTAGTACGCGGTGTAGCCTCCAAGGGTGGCAATGCAGCAGCTGATTCTGGCATCCAGTAGATCGTACTGACAGCGAATATTGTCCTAGGATATGTTATGCCACGCCTGCTCCCTTGTTCACATAGTTCTGTAAGAGTTGTTGGCTGATGAGTTACCCGACTTTTTCCAAGTATACCTCCTCCTCTTGTGATTCTTGAGTAGATTATTGGCTACTACTAGTTGAAATTTACTACATAACTCAATTCTCGTCTCTCATTCCTTGTCCCAAGCACAAATTCTCCATTAACCTTTTCATTCACTCCTTGCGGTAAAACTGCATTCCAGTCCCCCAAAACTATTAGATTTTCATCTCCCTTTACGTACTGTGTTACCCTTTGAATATCCTCATACACTTTCTCTCTCTCTCTTCATCTTCAGCTTTCGACGTCGGCCTGTATAGCTGAACTATCATTGTCAGCGTTGGTTTGCAGTCGGTTCTAATAACAAAATTTTATTACTGAACTGTTCACACACTCTATACCCTTCTCATCGATAACTAATCAATCTCCCGTTGTACCAGTTTTTCTTCATCTGACCAGAAATCCTATTCTTCTTTCCATTTCACTTCCCTGACGCCTATTACATGTAGATCGAGCCAGTACATTTCCCTTTTCACATTTTCTAGCTTCCCCATCAAGCTCAAGCTTCTGATATTCCACGTACCGACACGTAGAACGATATCCTTTCGTTGCTTATTCAGTCTTTTTCTCATGATGACCTCCCCCTTGGCAGTCCCCTCCCGGGAACCTGAATGGCGGCTATTCTGGAATCTTTTGCCAATGGAGAGATCATTATGACACTTTTTCAATTAGGAACAGGCCACATGTCCTGTGGATACACGTTACGTGTCTTTAATGCAGTGGTTTCCATTGCCTTCTGCATCCTCATGTCGTTGATCATTGCTGATTCCTCCGCCTTTAGGGGCAGTTTTCAACCCCAAGGACAAGAGAGTGCCATGAACCTCTTTCCACTCCTCCGCCCTCTTCGACAAGGCCGTTGGCAGAATGGGGGTGACTTCTTAAGCCGGAAATCTTCGGCGGCCAATACTGATTATTAATCAAAATTTAAGTGGGGGTTGGTTGTGAATCCGGCACCGAAGGCGTTTTGATCAGTAAACAAAAACGCTACCCCTACACCACGTATGCTTCACTTTTAGAGGACTTACGTGGATGTACGTTAAATGTATGTATGTATACATGCATGCATGTATGTTCCACATCTTCTTTTAAACAACTAGACTGATTTCAGTCGAACTTGGTAAACATATCACCCACTGTCTGGAAAGAATCACGCCACGGATGCTTCACTTGCAGAGAACTTATAAAAATGGATATACGTATAAATGTATGCATGCATGTATGTTCCACATCTTCTTTTAAACAACTGGACTAATTTCGGCCGAACTTGGTAAACATATCACTCACTGTCTGGAAAGAATCACTGTCACTGTAAGAACTACCCGCTTATCAAAGGGTGGGAGTGAAAATGGAGTGTGGCCCACGATATGGAAATGGATATATTTTAGTCATCCAGTATATGAGAGTGGAGTATTCAGAGACTAGCAACAAACTTCACACATAATTTCAAACTGATACGAAAATTTTTCCCGCATATAAACCGCACAAAGTGGTGAAAGGAAAAAAGATAATGGTTCAAATTGCTCTGAGCACTATGGAATTTAACTCCTGAGGTCATCAGTCCCCTAGAGCTTAGAACTACTTAAATATAACTAACCTAAGGACATCACACACATCCATGCCCGAGGTAGGATTCGAACCTGCGACCGTAGCGGTCGCGCGGCTCCGGACTGTAGCGCCTAGAACCTCTCGACCACTCCGGCCGGCCGAAGAAAGATAGTCGCTTACTACATTTTCGCTGTTCATGCAGTAAAAATACCGCACGAAGCATGACGTTCTAATTTACTACTTCTTTACTACTAACTTTATTCTTAAATACACAGATACACTGATGAGCCATAACGTTATGACCACCTGATTAATGGCTTGTTTTTCCGTCTTTGGAACGAAATATATTACTGATTCCGCGTGTCAGGGGCCCGACAGTCCGTTATAGGTTTGTGGAGGTGTGTGGCATTAGATGTCTACGCATAGGTCAAGTAATTCGCATAAATAACGGGCCTCTGATTTGCGTACGCACTAATGGCCCCCGACAGCGACCCGGATGAGTTCTATAGGTTTTACATGAGGCTAATTTGGTCACTGAGACACCAACGTAAGTTCACCATTATGCTCCTCAAGCCACTGTAACACGGTTCTGTCTCCGAGACACAGACAGTTATACTGCTGAAAGATGACATCAAGCATGAAGGGATGCAGGTGGTTCGCAGCCGTCAGCGTGTCTTCCATTACTACCACAGGACCGTGGAATCGCAGGAGAACGTCTCCCATAGCATCATACTGCTCCCACCAGCCTGCGTCCGAGGCGCGCCGCGCATTCACCACGATGATGGGGTGTTTGAAGACGACCATTGTCCTAGTGTAGCAAAAATGTGATACGCTCGAAGAGCCGACACATTTCCATTGATCTACGGTCGAATGCCCACTGCTGTCGTAACTGACAATGTCGTTGGGTCACCATGCGAATACATAGGGGTGGTCTACTGCGGATGTCCATGTTCAACGATGTACGATGAGCGGTGCGTCACGAAACACTTGTGCGTGCGTTACCATTATGCTCTTTGGGCAGAGATGCCACAGATTACCATCTATCCTAATTTACAGAGCACACATTACTTCACAGAGGACTCAAGCCTCCGAACCCAACGTTCTGTGGAGAGTCGAGGACGTGCAACGATTTAGAGCCTACTGGTAGTCTCATTGTCATTCTACCTCTTTCCGTAGATGCTCACGACAGCAGCACGTGAACATTAGACCAGCTTCGCCGTTTTCGAGATACTCGTTCACAGACTCTGTTTAATAATAATCTGTCATTTGTCACAGACTCTGTTTAATAATAATCTGTCATTTGCCACAGACTCTGTTCAATAATAATCTGTCATTTGTCAAAGTCGCATATCTCAACAGATTTCCCTCTTTGCAGCCCATATCATGGCAAGGGCGATCGGCCCATAGTGTCTGCTCCGCTTACAAACTTTTATTACCGCGTCACGTGCCCGCAACGCTACAAGGCGCCATCCAGCGTCACGGTGGGCAAAGGTCATAACTTTTGGTTCATAATTGTATAACATCATAAACACTACGTAAAAAGCTACCCCATCATGCAAGACGTTTAAATTTGTTACTTCGTTGTTACCAAATCTATTCGTAACAGTTTTGCAGACAGTATTCTCATCTGTCGTTGAATGTAACTAAAAAAATATATTGTTGTACAACACACAGTCCAGGAGGTATTTCAATAGTGAAATGCGTGAAAAACGGCCGATCATGTATGACTTTCTAATTTTTTACTTCTGTACTGCTAATTCTATTCGCAACACATTTCGCAGACAGTATCTACATCTACATCTACATCTACATAAATACTCCGCTAGCCGCAAAGCGGCGTGTGGCGGAGGGCACTATTCGCGCCAAAGTCATATTTCCCCCCTTCTGTTCCACTCGCGGATCGCGCGAGGGAAAAACGACTGTCTGAACGCCTCAGTACGAGCTCTAATTTCCCTTATCTTTGAATGGTGATCATTGCGCGATTTGAAAGTTTGTGGTAATAGTATATGCTCTACAACCTCGGTGGATATCGGATTTTGGAATTTAGTGAGCAGCCCCTTCCGTTTAGCGCGTCGTCTATCTGCAAGTGTGTCCCACTTCAAACTTCCTATGAGATTTGTAACGCTCTCGAGATGGCTAAAAGTAACAGTCACGAATCTTCCCACTCTTCTATGGACCCTCTCAATCTCTTGAATCAGACCCAACTGGTAAGGGTCCCACACTGACGAACAATACTCTAAGACTGGATGAACTAACGTGTTGTAAGCAATTTCCTTTGTGAAGGGCTGTATCGCTTCAGGATTCTACCAATAAACCACAATCTAGAGTTCGCCTTACCCGTTATATGTGTAATCTGATCGTTCCATTTGAGATCATTTCGAATGGTCACACCCAGACACTTGACTGATGTTACTGCTTCCAAAGATTGGGTATTTATTTTGTACTCGTACATTAATGGGGATTTTCGCATTGTCATACGCAGTAGGTTACACTTACTAATATTGAGAGATAACTGCCAGTAATTACACCACGCATTTTTTTCTGCAAATCCTCGTTGATTTGTCCGCGTACATCGCTGAATATACCTAGAAAAATGTATCATTGTAAAGCTCATAACTCTGGAGATACGACGTCAGAAACCCAACGAGAAATTCTCCAGACATACAAGTGAAATGTGTGTACAAATAAGTGTGAAATACGTGACACATGTTTGGCATGTGCGTATGCATGCAAAGCCATGGGTAAAACGCTCACCCTAAAGCCCCGGAACGATTTCAATCAAATTGGGTACAAATATTTGTTAGAGTTTGGAAAGTAATACTCTTGCGTTAAAAACTACCAGCCACTTGTTGGGATAAGCGTGTTAACGTGGAGAGACAAGTGAGGAGGAGGAGGAGAAGGATAGCTAGATGGAGCGAGGAGATAGGTACACGTAGAAGGAGGAGTAGGTGGACAGAGAAAGGAAAGAGGAGGAGATGGACAGAGAGTGGGACAGGAAGAGAGCGTCAAAGTGAGGGGGAGGAGATGATAAATAGACTGTGGGGGAGAGGGAAATGGACATAGAAAGAGAATAGGAGGAGATCGTCAGAGAGAGAGAAAAGAGCAGACGAACAGAGAGAAGGAAGAGGAAGATGGTGAGAGAGAGGGGGGGGGGGGGGGAGGAGGAGATGGACACAGGAAAGAGAAAAAGTGAAAAGGGAGGGGGGAGGAGGAGATGACAGAGAGAAGGAGAGGATGACAAAGAGAGGGGTGGAGGAGATGGAATTACATGATGCAGAAGGAGATGAACCGAAAGAGGGAGATGGACCGAGAGGGTAGAAGCAAATTGACAGATAGATGGGAGAGGAAAAGAGAAACAGAGAGAGGGACAGGAGGAAATGGACGATAGGGAGGTGAAGGAGGTGGACAGTGAGAAGGTGAAGGATGAAATGAAGAGAGGGAGGGGCAGGGGAAGATGGACTAAGAGAAGAATGAAATAAGTACATAGCTGGGCAACATCGAATATTCAGCTAGCACAACGTAATTTGTTAGCAGATCACTGTAGCAGTCCCAATAAACACTTTTTCGATGGTGTTAAATCCTCATGTCTCCATCGTTCGTTTTGCTCATCTGTTCTGGGTGATAGTGGTATATGCAGCAGTCGTCCATGGTGATTAGGTGGCTAAGGGGATTATCTGGATTGGCGTGACGCCGCTGCAACAATTCCGCTATTGCCTCTATTCGGCTTGCTTTGTGAATGAGTGTGAGAAGTCGCGGATCCAGCGGGCGGCGACCTTTGTTATGTTCGAAATGTGCAAGACGTTGAAAACTGATCCATGATTGAGTTTCAGTTTCACTGAAACCTTGATTGTGATACGCCTTCTCGAAGCACCAGATCCTCTACTTTTCATAACGATTCTCATTTCCTCACCGAAAGATGATTTCCCACTTCGTTCTTCGCCCTTATGACACATCTCACCACAGTGGAAACTAAACACTGTGTCTTGTGACGGTGGACTGCGGCAGTACATTTCGGTCAGCTCGGCATGGACGGTTGTTAATTATAAACTGTAAAACTAACATTTCGACCGTACTGAAACGACCTTCCTCAGGGCAAGACTGGTTTTGGTGAAGGAAAGGTGCCTCTATTTATTGCACACGATCGGTGTCAAAACATTTGTGAAACTTTATTGGCCCTGGATGATAATTAGACATGACAAAAGGGCGAAGAAGCTATTCGTGGACTAAGAGGCTTGTCAGTGACTGGTGACAGTCTGCAAATCAGAGCTTGGTTTCTCGGGGCACGTTTTCCTCCAGGTGTGCGCGGAAATACACTAACAGTCCCTCTTGTTTAGACTGTCGTGTCCGTGCCGGGTGAGACAGCTGGCGGCCCCTTGGACTGAGATAACAGGTAGCCAGGACGGCCAAAGTTTGTAGCCGTCCTCTCTATTGATACTGTCTGGCTGTTTAATAATTTCAGTCGCCTCTTGAATTCTGTCTTAGCACCACCACCGCCAGCGCACGGGTTTCCTGGAACAAGGTAAGCTGTCCACCGTCGCGATGACGTTCTGCTATCGTCAATTTACTATGCTGTGCTAATTGCACGTAGAATTCATATTCTCCTACTCGTGTGCTGACTGGCCTCCCTGTCTACCCTATGTTGGCAGCTGCACACTCACGACGTGGTTCGTATAGTACTGCAGTATTTAGGTACCGCATCCTGTGACTGCTGCGGAAAATCGGTTTGAAACCTCGTCGTTGCCTAACCGTTCACTGACGCACTTCACATATGAAAATGAAGTAGCGAAAGCTTCTCTTCCTTGCTTTCTTCTCTTGTTTCGTTTCGGTTGGCCTTGGTCGTTGAAACGTCTCTGTAAAGTCGTTTCATAAGACGCTTGTCGAATTCGGCACAATTTATTCGCTTTACCACCTGATTTTAGCTCAATCCATGAATTATTCCAGAAAGACTGAATACTCAGATAAGGCCTATTGAATACTATATGTGTGTTTTAATGTGGGGTTTCGGTTTTGTTTTGTGGGAAGCAGACGATGTTGCTTCTCGTTCGAAGGAGAGCACAGGATGACCAACTTAGGTTTCCAATACCTGAACAGAGGTTTACCCATCTTAGTCGAAGGCTGTTTTTGTGTGTGAGGTTGGTGACGGAGGACTACCTCTCTGGTAGCTTCCTCTGCACGGGGAGCTAGGTACTCTCGAAAGAGGAAGGAGCACTCTTCGGTGAACGCTTGGTGAGTACGAATCGTAGCTCTTAAAGGGGGGTTTCAGGTGATAGGAAGCAGGTTGAGTTAGGACTTCGTTATGTTTAACTGTTGAAATACTTAAGAACTTCAGCTTAACTGAAGCGTGTGAAGCAAGTTATTTTTCTGAATGTTCCATAATTATATTGCTTTAAATAGGCGATTTTTGGGTATTTGATTAGGAAAATCTGGTTAGGATCACTTCAACCGTACGTGAGTGTAATACTGTGTCGAAGCGAGTATGATTTTCAATGATTTTTAATCTTATATTTTGTGGAAGTTGCTTTTGTCTTTGTGTGTCGATTTTGTGCCACGTATCTGGTAGTCAATGACCCTTCTGGTCCACCACGGCACCGCAATAGGCTTTAATTTAACAGTTTGCTTGTTTAATGAGCTATAATTTCTGCAAGAATATCTGTTCTTTCGTGCGCTTTCTACAAAGCAGCACAACAGTTTGATTCGGAATGCACCACGTGCTCTAGTTCGGCAGTTTGCAAGCAGCAGACGCAGTTAGTATGTTGAACAATTATCGCACAACCTTGTGCATTGGTTAAACCTCTGTCCAGAATACTGCATACGTAGAATCGTATTGCGGATCTCACTGAGATATTTTAATGGTATGAATGCAAAGGAGATGATAGTATCATTGTCTCCCACCCACGTTTTCTGTGTCTCTTCTTGCTGTAGATAAGTTGTGCTCTGTTACAGTCTCACGTAATTCTTACTTAAATATTTCTAGTCAGGCACCAGATATGTGTAGTTAGGATGTGCAACCAAATACTTAGATACAATAAATAATCGACGTGAAAAATAAGTTCTGTGGTGTTGAGCTTACCCACTTACTCCGATTTCCAATCCTGAATTAATCAAGTCGCTTCATGCACGACATGGAGTGCTATTTTATCTGGCTACTTAAAGAAATTTGCATACTTGTAATTAAATTATTAAAGTAATTAAACTAATAATTTTCCAGCTCCGTTTTTTTTCGAAATGGTTAGGAAGTTCTTGGGCTGGTGGCGACCCTGAATGTCTGAATTTTTATCATTATTTGTGTGAGAGAAGCAGCTAGAAATGCGAGATAACGTATATGTCTCGATGAGAAACGTCGTAAAGATAGTAATACGTTACATCGTCTTTCTTATAATGTCGTTGTCATAGCTGTTAGAGCGAAATAATAAAAAAATGATAGTAATTACTTAACATTTTTGAGCCGTGGTAAAATTTGCTGTTTTGAAGAGCGCGCCGCAGGGCGTAGCGTGAAGCAGTCGCCCTCCGTCTCTGGCGGTGGCGCCGCTGTGGCAATCGCAGCTTTGGTGCCTCCCTCTGGTGGAAAAGGGAAAATGTTGCCTGTTCACGTGCGTTTAAGGGGCGCTATCAGCTCGCCAGGGTCAGTCCGTCAGTCTCGGCGAGTCTAGAAGGTCGGTCAGTCGGGGTGAGGCTAGGTCAGTCTCGCGTCACCAGTTGCTGGTCTATCTCTCGTTTGCATTTGTGCGGCAGTTAGTGTCTGTCTGTCGTCGGAGTGCTAGTATGTCTGTCGTTTGGATCAAACCTTAAAGCCAGAAAATGAGGGTCTTGCCACTCCGCCAGTAAGAGAACTCACCTCGTGGTCGCCCGGTCGGGGCTGAGTTCCTGCATTTGAGTCTGCGCGTTATGCCGCCAGTCTGCTCGAGTTGCTCGGGCAACGGTCATTGGCGGTTAGATTGTTCGTTGGTCGGTCGCACACTGGGACACAAGATGACTTGTCCGTTCGGAGCGTCGGCGCATGTGAGGTCGCCACGTGGGTCCACTGGCCGCGCGGTGTAGCGAGGCGTAGTGGCTTCGTGGCCGACACGAGAGCAACAGGGGTCAACCCACGACATCGGTCTGGCCGGGGCGAGCTGCGACGCTGTGAGACGGGAGATCGGCACGCCTTCCTGCGTCCGTTGAAGAGGCTGGCAGCGGACGGTTCGGGAGAGCGTTTTGAGGGTGCTGCGGCAGGTCGTCGCCAGAAATCGCAGTTATTAGAAGCTGAGTGATTAGTGATATGTTGTTTTAGTTACTTGTTGAATTCTGCTTGTGTTGTTCGTCAGCCTCTCGTCCCCAGCTTTGCTCGCTTGTCTCTCGTCCGCATTTGTTAGGCAGTTAGTGTCGGTCTGTCTGTCTGTCGGTCTGCCATACGTTAATAGCTGCCTCTGTCATGTTTGTTGGTTTCGGTGTTAACGAATTTATAGAAATAAGGTAAAGGCCGAATTCCTGAAATATGTTTTGATCTTGCCTATCATCTTGCGAGGCGGTATATGTGTAATGTAGAGCATGTAATTTTTCCTCCTATCTATGCAATTATGTAGTTACGTAGTTCTCAATTCGTTCGAGCAATCAATCATTCATAATAGGAAACACAGTCATAACTCAGTCACTCAAAATGTTTCAGAAATTTTACTTGTTAGAATGAAATCAGGCGATGATTCTTCTTCTATGCAGGCTCGTGCTTTGCGGCAGTCTGCTAATCTGTACAAATAAAATGCCTCGTATTTTTGGGAGCATTGTATAATGAGTTGGTAAACCTCAGATCAAGCGGATATTTGGCTTTGATGAAGTTTAACCTTCCGAAGAAGTAGTGGAGCTCTTGGATTATTAAATGCAAGTTCGTATCCAGTCTTTCGGAAGTTCCCTTCTGATTAACAACTACGCAATGTATCGATGAATATCATTAATTCTCAAATGTCAAATGATGTAAATTGTTACACACCTTTTGTATGAAGGAATATTGAGATTTATGACAAACAATGCTCAGGCTAATCGGCACGAAAACAATCTCGGAAGCTTTTTTTCTAACAACCACCACAGAGAGTACTACAAAGAATAATTATGCGCTCATGGCATAGCTATTGTATGAAACTACTTTGCGCATGGGTTCTGGGAGTATGAAGATAGAGAATTAGTAAACGTCATTCAAGGGTAGAATTGATCAGAACAATTCATCGAATATAAAGAGAGATTACAAGCATGTTGTACACTTTATGTAAGTTTGAATTTCATGGGGTTTATCTAAATATTTATTTTTATAAAGTTGCCACCCTTCCACAGTAAGAGCCCTTTTAAAAACAAATTGCACTTTTGGTGGAAAATAATTTCTTAGTGTGAGTGTTTGTACCATTTCAATCCCTCTTACTGGGTGAATAGTTAATGTGTTTGTGTGAGTTGTTACAATTTTTAGTTTAAAGTAATCTGGTGTGTTGCAGATTTGCACCAGTGCAGTTTTTCAGAGGTCGTTGTGAGCGGTCGTGACTACGGCCGAGTTGAAAGGGGGCGGAAGCTTCTCAGCCCCAAGGCTCCTACTGTAAAGAAAAAAAAAATTATTCTGTCTCTGAATAATTGTAACTCGATATTTCGAGGGTGGTTTACTGCTTATAATTTTAAATCTGTTTTGAAAAAGCTGTTAGGAATAAAATTCACGATGTTAAATTGTAACTTGATATTTCAAGGGTGCTTTTCTGCTTATAAATTTTAAATCTGTTTTTGACAAGGCTTTTATGAATAAAAATTTCCATTGGTTGAAATTTAATTTGTTTGCATCAGTTACTCCTTGGCAACTACTTTCACGTTCACATAGTGTGTTAATGTTCTTGATGAATCGCTAGTAAATCAAGTAAATTCTGTAAGAAAAGATTTTGAAAGTTAAATTTCACGGTTTAATCTTTTCTCGAAAAACTGATTAGAACATTGTGGCTACCCCTGGTAGGCGGGGCAGCCATCGTCACCACAGGCGTCTCAGAACTTGATGCGAGCGTCGCAAGAGCCGAAACAAGAGAGAACGGACGGAGACGAGTGGGCCGGCCTTGAGTGGGCGGAAGACGCCCCGAAGGCCGCCGGCGAGTCAGTGGCACGTTGACGAGGCGGGAGGGCGCTGTCAGCGGCGCTCGAGACACCGCCGTCGACCTCCTCCGGCGACAGCAATCTGGGAGTTGTCTGGGCGGCCGCGCGGGCCATAAGCAATCCAGTTTTAGGGCTCCCCGCGGGAGCGCCGGCGCGTCATAAAACGCCGATAGCAATAACAATTTGCCGCCGGATTACTGGCACGCACGCACACACACACACAAACGTAGCGCCTCCAGCCCGGCCGGCCCCAGTAATAGATTAGCGCGGCAGATAAGGTCGCGGCCGGCCGCCGAATCACGCTCGCGGGCGCCGCCGACAAAGTGACACCGCGTACAAAAACAACAGAGCTCTCTGCCGTGAGTGATAACACCAGTTCGTCCGATTCTGGCTCTTCATTACTGCCGCCACACCGCGAAGTTCGGCGCCCAATTTATACACCGTAAGCTGAACGTCGAAAGAGCAAAATTCGTGCTCTAATAAAATACCAAAGCTGTGTTATAATAGACTCAAGGCCTAAAAAGTTGATTCCTTATAAAACGTAGTCCTAACACGCAGTCCACATTGAAAGAAGAGTGCAGTTAGCTCATGCAAGATCTCCGTCAGGTGGATAAAACTAGTTCACGTTTATTACCAATAAAACTGTGGTGACGGAGCTGTGAAAATTTAGTTGTCATCCGGTGACCGGTTCTCGCACCAAGCCATTGAGACTCCATCTTGTATGCCATACATTAGAACGGGCTGTTGTTACCGTTGCCCGGTGGAGGAGGTCCCTGATGTACTGATGCGAACTGGACGCGGGTGAAGCAGGCGTTAACTTTTTAGAACCTAGAGTCAATTATAACATAGCTTTCGTATTTTATGGGAACATGAGTTCTGACGCTTTCGATGATCACCTAAACTTCAAGTTGAGCCATTCGATGATAAACTTTTTAAGAGGTTACGCAATTAATCGCTTCACAACTGGAGCGTTGAGGCATCGTACATTCTCTTTAGCCTTGCGAAGTGAAACGTTACCACCTGGAGAAGCACCTAATAAATGAACCTGTCTACAGTTAATGAAGCTTGAAGCATTTCCATTCATTTTCCAAAAAAATTTAAAGGGTTTTTTAAGATTATTTTGGAGAATTTTTGGAAAGTTCTTTACAGAAACAATGCGTACTATAAGCTGTAGTTTTCGTAACTAAGAAATATTCAAAAGTTCTGTTCATACTGCTAGGGTTCACCTTTCAGAAATAAGCCTGGTATAAGAATAATGAGTGAGCATAACAAAAGAGACATTCTTGAGGCGACCGTTTCTGTGTACCAACGCACTTGCAGTAGCTGAGCCAGTGAAGTTCCGTGCAGTGTGGCCAATTCCCAGCGTCCTCTTCCCCTGCCCCTCCCCTCCCCACTCCCCGCCCCCAACCCCCTCTTCTACACAAACCAGACACGTGTATCAGATCGGTATACAACATACAGAACATGTAATGGCCATTTAATGGACACTGACTAGTTGCAAGTACACCTAGAGTCATTTGTGGGGAGATCTCTATATTATTACTCCACTCGCCGCTGTTTCCCTTGCAACTGAAAATTGCAGCTATCTCTGAGCTCTAAAAGCTTCCATTGACGTTTTATTCCAATTACAGATGATTCTCTCGATTTACCGTTCAATGTCAAAAGCTACCAAGCATTTCATTGTACATTTATCTGAACGCTGCCCACCAGATAGCAAAATAATAAGTGCAAATCGTATAGTAAAGTGATGGCATTAGTATGTCTTGTGATAAATTAACAGACTTTTTCAATAATTTTGTTGTTCCTCTCCTTTTTATAAGTTAGTTAGTTGAACGACTTCTTTATCCAAATGATGTGGAACCAGTCAGTTTACAGGATACCTATGCATGATCAGTGTTAACATTAATGAACACATTGCTTTTTAGCCTTACTCATGCCACTAAAAACTAGGCAGTCAGAGCTGAAGCGTTATATGCATCAGAGACTTTAATCACTATTTTAAGACATACAAAAAGAATGAAGCGAAATACTGAGGAAAATTTTTGATCCGGTTTCTGTTAACGGAATTTGGATGAGTCGGATGTCTAAAGAGTTAAACAAAAATTTAGAGAAAATGTCAAACATTTTCAGGAAAACAAGACAGAAATTTTGTGGCCACGCTCTAGGATGAACCATAACTCCTGGCAAATGAAATAAGAACACCATGAATTCGTCGGCCCAGTGGAGGGAAATTTTATTGACACACACTTGGGGACAAATACAACAGACGATCACAAAGACAGAGCCATACCCACGTGAGTTAAGTCAACAGAGCGTGCGCATTGTCGGCGCTAGTACTGTGTATACCCTCCTTTTGCAGCAATGCAGACTGCAATTCTCCCATGAAGACGATCGTAGAGGCGCCGAATGTAGACTTGAGGAATGGCCTGGCGGCAGTGTCCACCTGGTGCCTCAGTGTGCCACATTCCGTGCCGATCGTGCAGACTGCGCAAGATGACGTCTCATCCGGTCCCAATGATGCTGAATGGGGGACAGCTCTGTAGATCGTGCTGGCCAGAGTAGTTGGCGTAAACCTTGAAGAGCCCCTTTCGTAGCACGGGAGACATGTGGACGTGCATTGACCCGCTGGAAAAGCATGTCACCTTGTTGGTGCATGAACGGCAGCAAGACCGGTTGAATAATGGTTTCAACGTACCGTTCACTGTTCAATGTTTCCTCTACTATCATCAGTGGAGAACGGCCAGTGTAGGATATGGCTCCCCACACCATGATTCCGGGTGTTGGTCCTGCGTGCCTCTGTCGTACACACTACAGATTTTGGCGCTCCCCTGCATGGCGCACGGCCAGTGTAGGATATGGCTCCTCACACCATGATTACGGATGTCGGTTCTGCGTGCCTCTGTCGTCCACACTACAGATTTTGGCGCTCCCCTGCACGGCGCAACACACGCGTTCGACCGTCATTGGCACCAAGGCAGAAGCGGCAGAAGCGAGTCTCATCACTGAAGACGACACGTCTCCATTCGTCCTTCCATGGAGGCGGGCTGAGCGATGTTGGGGCGTGAGCGGAAGACGCCCTAACGGCACGCGGAATCGTAGCCCTGCTTCACGGTGACGGTTGTGAATGGTTCTCGATGATACCCCCGGAGCAACAGTGTCCCTAATTTGTTGTGACGGTGCGGTCCTGTAGGGCACTTCGTAGGATGAGACGGTCTTAGTGTGCATCTGTGTGTCACCGCTGTCCGACCCCAGGTCGACGGGCATGTGCACCTTCTGCTGCACATTGGCGACAACATCGGTGCACTGTGGAGACCTCTCGCAATTTTGGGGTATGTCCACCCGGCCTCCCGCAGGTCCACTATACGCCCTCGCCCAATCTCCGTCAGTTGCACAAACGTTCAGGTACACGCTGTCGCCGCATGCTGACAATGTTGAAGACACACAAGGAGCTCCGTACACCACGGCAGACTGGGTGCCACTGGCCCTGACGGTGAACAACCACTGAGCAGCTTGCAACAATCCACGGCTGATAACGCAGTTCCTGATGTGTCCGCAGTGTGGCGCTTTTGATGAGCGCGTTCACTGCCCTCTCACAGTGTCCCGTGCAAGTATAACAAGTCTTATTCACTTGCGTTCTTTTGCATTTTCCAGGTGTATAAAATGACCAAAAGAATTTTCTACCTTGCCCTCTCAAATGGTTCAAATGGCTCTGGGCACTATGGGACTTAACTGCTGTGCTGTAGAACTTAGAACTACTTAAACCTAACTAACCTAAGGACATCACACACATCCATGCCCGAGGCAGGATTCGAACCTGCGACCGTAGCGGTCACGCGGTTCCAGACTGTAGCGCCTAGAACCGCACGGCCACTCCGGCCGGCCTTGCCCTCTCATTGAAAGTTACTAACACCTGGACACCTGAAACTAAAAGAGCTCTTCAGGAAACAGGCTTTTATAAACAAAATTCTACAGAAGAGATCTATATTCAAAATTTTAATTGACAAACATCATTTTAAAGTTAAACCAGGTGTTGTATGTAAGAGAACATTGACAGGAAAAAAGTAAGGAACACCACAGTGACAAGATAAAGAGATTTTTGAAGAAGGAAAAAGCAAGCTATCAGCGAAATATATTCAATCGCTCTCCATAGCTGGGCCCACCTACTTAATAAAAAAATAATCCTCAGTGGATTTAAACCTGTATTTCTTTAGCTACTGATTATCTGTAATCCCTTGAAAGCTAGAAATGACGTACCTAAAGACATAGATTTTATGAGGAAATCAGACGGCTGTAGCGGCGGTGCTATTCAGCGCTTCATCACGATCTGCATACGTGAGTTATTTCCTTTATATTCATACGCTTTACAGTCTTTCTTGGGTTTCTTTTGAGAGCTTTTCACCGACAAACGAGATTTAAAAGACCAGTGAACTTACAAAAATGGTAAGGTGTTTATGATAAGTTCATTTTATCCTTTATCGGATGGAGAACAAACGTACGATTTACCGCCTGCAACTTCCTTCTGGAAGTGGCGCAACAGAGGGTGAGAGACTTCTGCTTGGCTTTTTATTTTTGCTGAAACTGACCGATAAACATGGTGCCCTAGCGGGGTAACGTCCCAGCCGTTCCGGCTTTGATTTATGGCGTCCTCCGGGACGTAGTGCAAAGGCGCGATAAAAACAGAAGGGACAAGGGACAGCAATACAGCGGACAAGATCTGCGATGTAAGTTAACGACCCGCGTTGCGAGAATCGCCGTGTCTCACAGTTTTCCTATCACTTTTGCCAGATATTTTCACAACCCGATAAGTCGAATCAACACTGCGTAATACCCACATTTTGAAACGCAGCCATCACAAATTGTTACTTGTATCGTTTTGACTCGATAAGAGTGTACGGCCTACTTCAGCTAGGTCATGGAACAAAGATTCGAATGTTTAGTGCAACAACATTGCATTCCTCTTCAGTCTGCTTCAGGAACCGACTTTCGGACATCAGTCCTGTACCGGCTACAGTGTGCTTTTAATCTAAAAACAAATTTGTTTAATGTAGTAAACACAGCAAAAACTCGAGAAACATACAGAAGTCCATTTTACGTAGAGTAGGAGGCTGGCAAAAAAAGCGAGAGTGTTCAAATTTTTAAGGTACTATAGTAAGTCAGTTCCCCTTGAGACGCAACAGCTGTAGGACGTATTGTTACTTCCACAAAGTCATAGCTGGAGATGTTTGCGCGCAGAGCACACGTGACGTGATTTCATTATAATGTGTGAATATTGGTTTTACGTTTGGTTCGATTACCTGAAACAAAATTAAACATTTGAGTTTCCTCTTGGTGGCGAGAAGCCCTGCCAAAGAAGGTAAAATATATGGTGAATGTATACATGTATGAGGTGTCAGTTCTTTCTGAAACACCATACACCATTTTGATCTTGCAGCCGCTATGACCATGACACGAAGGAATTAATGACATTAGCTGCCAGTTGGAATTGATTTAAATCAATTGGGAAAGTTGGAAATTTGTGCTAGACCGCGATTTGAACTCAGGTCTTCTGCTTACTAGGCAGATTCGCTGACCACTGCGCCATCCGCAACTGCACGAAATCCCTAGCATGTCAAATCCAAATTCTCAAATTAACCACAAACTACTGATGTAGTGCCCCTTGCTCGTTATCCTCATTACTAGCGGCATTTCGCCGGCACCCATAAGATTTCAGCGTGGTGAACGAAGGAACAGACACCACATAAACTATGTGATCAAAAGTATCCGGACAACCACAAAAGTTTTTCATATTAGGTGCATTGTGCTGCCACCTAATGCCAGGTACGCCATATCAGCGACCTCAGTAGTCGTTAGACACCGTGAGAGCGCAGAATGGGGCGCTCCGCGAAACTCACGGACTTCGAACGTGGTGAGGTGATTCGGTGTCACTTGTGTCATACGTCTGTACGCGAGATTTTCACACTCCTAAACATCCCTAGGTCCACTGTTTCCGACGTGATAGTTGAGTGGAAACGTGAAGGGACACGTACAGCACAAAAGCGTACAGGCCGACCTCGACTGACAGAGACCGCCGATAGTTGAAGAGGGTCGTAACGTGTAATAGGCGGACATCTGTCTAGACCATCACATAGGAATTACAAACTGCATCAGGATACACTGCGAGTACTATGACAATTACATGGGAGGTGCGAAAACTTGGATTTCATAGTCGAGAGGCTACTCATATGCCATACATCACGCCGTTAAATTTCAAACCATGCCCCGCATGGCGTAAGGAGCGTAAACGTTGGACGATTGAACACTGGAAAAACGATGTGTGGAGTCACGAATCATGGTACACAATGTGGCGATCTGATGGCTGGTGTGGATATGGCGAATGCCCGGTGAACATCATCTGTCAGCGTGTGTAGTGCCAACAGTAAAACTCGGAGGCGATGGTGTTATGATGTGGTCGTGTTTTTCATGGAGGGGGCTTGCAATCCTTGTTGTTTTGCATGGCACTATCATAACACAGGCCTACACTGGTGTTTTAAGCACTTTCTTGCTTCCCACTGTTGAAGAGCAGTTCGGAGATGGCGATTGCATGTTTCAACACGATAGAGCACCTGTTCATAATGCAAGGCCTGTGGTGGAGTGGTTACACGACAATAACATCCCTGTAATGGACTGGCCTGCACAGTGTCCTGACCTGAATACTATAGAGATGATTTGGAACGCCGACTTCGTGCCGGGCCTCACCGACCGACATCGATACCTTTGCTCTCTACAGCACTCCGTGAAGAATGAGCTGCCATTCACCAAGAAACCTTCCAGCACCTGATGGAACGTAAGCCTGCGATAGTGGAAGCTGTCACCAAGGCTAAGGATGGACGAACACAATATTGAATTCCAGCATTACTGATGGTGGGCGCCACGAACTTGTAAGTCATTTTCAACCAGGCGTCCGGATACTTTTGATCACGTAGTGTATATACAATTAAGGCGAGGACGGCCACTGATCATTTCAATGCGGATGCACATCATGCTCGAGCTCCTACGGGAATCGGCAAACTTCCTCGACTAATCAGGATAATGGGGAAGAGGCATTACATCAATAGTGTGTGGATATTTTAGAATTTGAATCTGCTGGAAGGCATGCCAGAATGAAGAGCAGTTGCCACGACTGCAGTGTACGGATGGCACAGTGATCAACGCGTTTGCCTAGTAAGCAGGGAACCTGGGTCCAAATCCTGGTCCTGCACAAATTTTCAACTTTGCCCATTGATTAAAGTCGATGGTCACCTGCAGCTAAAGTTATTAAATGGTTTGGGTGTATGGTGAAGGGGGTAGTGATTTTGACACCGCCATTGGGTGACACCAATAACAACCTCTGCCCACCGGCTACATCAAGATCTTATAGTTCACTTTATAGCCCTTACAGGGACTACTTTGCACACCACGCCGGACGCTATCAGTCAATCATTAGCGGTCGTTCGGGGCACATTGGAGCACAACCTGACGAAGAGAAGGTGGAGCTGTCAGAACAGGATGCCTTCAGCTTCTCCAGCGCGACAAATAAGCGACAAATTGAGGTTAGTCTGGATTACAGGAGTTTAAACCTCCAAATTCCAGAAGTTCGCCCAGTCTCGTCCGCTACTAATGCCTCAAATGTAGCTGATTCCGTTTCTAGAATGAGATTTTCACTCTGCTTTTCTCACTTCGAGTCTCGGTCCGGCACACAGTTTTAATCTGCCAGGAAGTTTCACATCAGCGCACACTCCGCTGCACAGTGAAAATCTTATTCTGGAAACATGTCGCAGACTATGGCTAAACCGTGTCTCCGCAATATCCTTTCTTCCAGGAGTGCTAGTTCTGAAAGGTTCGCAGGAGAGCTTCTGTGAAGTTTGAAAGGTATGAGACGAGGTACTGGCAAAAGTAAAGCTGTGACGACGGGGCGTGAGTCGTGCTTGGGTTGCTCAGGTGGTAGATCACTTGCCCGCGAAAGGCAAAGGTCCCGAGTTCGAGTCTCGGTCCTGCACACAGTTTTAATTTGCCAGAAAGTTTCAACTTTCATTCTCTATCATTCCAATCTCGAAGAGCAAATGGGAAAATCAAGCACCCGTCTTTCTCTGCGAGCTCTAATTTCTCTTTATTTTATCGTGATGTATATCTCTTTCTATTTATTCCTACGAAGATGGGAGTCAATAAAATATTTTACCTTTCGGAAGAGAAAGTTGACGACAGAAATTTCATCCAAAGATCTCGCCGCATCGAAATACGCCTTTCTTTTAATGACTGCCACCCCAACTCGCTTATCATATCTGTGACACTCTCTCGCCTTTTTCGTGATAATACAAAACTAGATGCCCTTCTCTCAACTTTTTTAATGACCTCCCTCAGTCCTATATGGTAAGGAACACATACTGCGCTACAGTGCTCCAGAAAAGAACGGACAAGTGTTGTGTAGGTAATCTCTTCAGT
Organism: Schistocerca americana; assembly: GCF_021461395.2. NCBI lineage: Eukaryota > Metazoa > Arthropoda > Insecta > Orthoptera > Acrididae > Schistocerca > Schistocerca americana. The sequence continues at coordinate 106,776,769 of NC_060126.1, forward strand.
AGACCTATTCCCAAGCATTTCACAGTGATTTACAGACCTTTTTAACAGAAGATACGACGGTCGTAGGATCGGTAGTTCAGGGACTACAAAAAGGCTTTCACGCTCAGCAGACTTCTGGTTTTAATTTTCTGCAAAGAACTGGCAAAGAAAGATCATTTAAGAGGACAAAAGAGCGAAGAAGATAAGGGGTGCTTGTTCACGTAACATGATACAACCAGTTCCCTCTAAATATTCTAGATCGAACATTGTAAGGAAAAATACCCCGAGGAAGTCGACGACTAGTATTTTTAAAACAAGCTATACATAATGCAGGAAACTTCAATCATGCAGAAATGAAGAAATACATGCAAGTGATGAGCTATCAACCAATTGAAAGGTCGGTGGTGAAACAGAGATACACTAACTTACCGATCTCAAAAGCGAGCAGAAACAAAGTTTAGTCCATAAATAAGGCAATGGTCAGTAAGAAGGCTGCTGCACGGTGCGTTCTGCACAGGGAGGCACCGATGCTATTTTGCGATGTTACTACAATGTTATCTCTCTCTGTCCCATGCCTCACTCTCCAGCCGTTGCCAACCTTGGTAACTGGCAACAATGACGTGAGCACCATATCGGACCGCTGTTTCTGCTTCTGGTTCTCCCTGGTCGCTCTTGGATGCTCGGAAAACTATCGCTGTCATTCCTTAAAATAATACTTCCTGTGTTTGCTCCATACCACCCACAATGAATAATACATTGGCTACATGCCATCACCATACTTGTAGCGCTTTACACCCATACTGTTTTCTAGCATTAACGCCACGATGCAGTGTATTTATGACGTTCCCTAGACCTTTTCCAGTGTTCCACAGTTTCAGTTTTAGTCAAATTTTACAAATATGAAAATATAATATCTGGTTGTACAAACTTACTGGAGCAGCACCTAAAAATATTGACCCTGTTTGTTACACACTTTTAGATTTTAACTACAATGTGAGGACACGACTAGCAAATAAATTACCATTTTAACAATAACAAAAAATAGAAGACCAACGTTTGATTTTATTTCTGTATTTTTATATTAGAACATTGAATTCTAATTTCACCTACAAGCGCGATTAGAAAACTGGGATCTATTAAAACAAGCGACACTTTCAATATATTATTTCGTATGTGCGTTACATTTCAGCTTAATATGAAGGAAAAACACAAATTGTGTTGTGTGATCGGAGGCCTTCCCGGCGTATGTGATGTTTCCACACCCGTAAGCCCTGGAGACAACACACATTGTGTTCACCTCTGTAACTATAACATACAAGACTGAAACTAGTTTTTAATACTGTACTTTATTTAATCCATGATACAGTGAATTTCATACACTCTGTGATTGTAATGCGAAGAAATACGTGTGTGTATTACGGTGTATACATATAAGTTTTAGCGATTGTCTGTGTGTTAGACTAGACTAGGGGCTAGCTTGTGTAACTAATAACTATTTGTTAAAAATCCTGTTACATGTTTACAATCTTGTACAAGATGGAACATACGTGTATCTTTGACTGATGTACGAATATTATTGACTACCCTAAGGTTCCGATATTGGAGGATCACTATCGGCGGTTCCGTGTGTAAACAAATATCAGCTGATGCACCCCGTGGAATCGTTGTAGCTTACCAGTATGAATACTCACATTGGTCGAATTCTAGCTGTGAAGTTAAGGCACAGACAGTCTATACAAGTGTGGTAACAAGAGTTTGGCAAGATAAAAGTACCACTTTTATATTTTTTGATTCCAAGGATTTCGTATTGTGAGCGTCGCTGCTAAAGTAAACTTCATGAGTGATTATCGTAGCGACAATCTGTATTCTGTGTATTTATAGGTCGACTGAAGATCACCCTGCGGCTGAATAGGGTTTGGACAAATAAAACTGACAGTACAGCAGTTTTAGCGAAATACGATTTTTTCTAATTACCTGCGTATTTCTGTAAATTCCGCGCATAGTTCGCTACAGCTTATCCAAAACCGCAGCTCGATATATGTACCCGTTTTTTCGGCAATATCTGATAAAAACTGTCCGGAGACCACTAAGTGACGCAGAATTGACCACTAGATGCTTACAGATGCTTACAAGAGGTGGACCCGCCAATATAGGAGGATACAGGGAGAACTGTGTTGTCAGTAGCTAAGCAGTAACAGCAGAATAGATCTGTGAGTCACTTCAAAGTTGGACCAGTCATTCATTGTCGCCTGAGACGTTTGAACCCTTCTAAATTTACCCAAGTCGACCACTGGAGATGTGACTGAGAAACCGGAACGAGAAGGAACAATCGCAGCTGAACCAAGCCAGGGAAGACCTCCGACGGACAAGAACCATCGAGCGATGACGAAGGTGATTCTAAAAAAATCGCATGAAATCAGGGGAAAGCATCAGTCGTGAGTTGAAAAGTGCTATCGCCAGCGGTTAGCACTGTGATTGTGTGTAAAGAGTTAGAAAGATTGGGGTATAATAGTCGAGCAGCTTCTCATAAACCACACACAGTACTTAAGTGGCGCTTGTCGTGGTGAATCACGCTGTATCCTGTAGCAGTACAGTGGGTTTGGGTTTGGCCAATACCTGGAGAACGTTACCTGCTCTCATGTGCGGTATCAACAGTAAAGTACGGAGCAGGTAGTGTTGTTGTATGGGGACTCTAGTGCGTGATACTCTTATTGCGCTCAAGGAAACGTTAAATACAAAAGCTTGCGAACAAATTTCACAGGCCGGCCGAAGTGGCCGTGCGGTTAAAGGCGCTTCAGTCTGGAACCGCAAGACCGCTACGGTCGCAGGTTCGAATCCTGCCTCGGGCATGGATGTTTGTGATGTCCTTAGGTTAGTTAGGTTTAACTAGTTCTAAGTTCTATGGGACTAATGACCTCAGCAGTTGAGTCCCATAGTGCTCAGAGCCAAATTTCACAGCAGTGAGTGCTGTGTACTGTAGAGGAACAGTTGGGGGACGTTGATTTCTTTGTATCACCTTGACAATGCAACCTGTCATACAGCGGGATCTGTGGAGCAACGGTTTGCGGCGGATAACATTACTGAAATGGACTGGCCCCAGAGTCCCGACCTCAGCCCATGGTAAGGCCTCTGTGATGGATTAGATCATGGATTTCACTCCAGAACCCAGGGTCCAACATCACTACCTTGTCTGGTTTCAGCTCTCGATGGAGAATGGCTACCATTCCTCCACAGCTATTCAGACACCGCATTGAAAGCGTCGCCGGGAGTGTTCAAGCAGTCTTCAAGGCGAAAGGTGGACACACGCTATCCACAGATAGGTGTCCGGATAATTTTGTTCAGATGGAGTATGTATGGGTCCAAGACGCTACTCCAGGCGGGTGTAAAAATGAATGTGCGCAACGGAAAATCATAAACGCTAAAATGATGATTTGGCCCTGTCTGACTACCCCCTGAAGCAGATCTTTGGATCTCTTAATGCTCTTTTTACATATAAGTTACAATCTAAACATAAATGAATGATGAAGACAACTAATACTACTAAATGATAAACGTTGTTGTTCAGTATATATTTATTATAGATTAAAACCAACCCTTTAAGTACAATTGTCTATATTTCCTAACTAAAATTATTAATCAATTGCACATCTCTGCCCCTTATTATGACTGCGCAGTATAATATCACTAACGCGAAGTGACTGACATCATCTATGTACCAGACACTAGAAGACACTACTTCCAGAGATGATCAACGGTGGTGTGGAACCTCAGTGGAAATAAACTAACGTGGTCACAGCTGTTTAGCTTTATAGTCCTAATAAGGCAAAGCAGTTTGCGACATCACCCTACGTACTGCGTCTGGTGCGTCGAAGTGATGGTTCCCGTCTGCGACGATGGAAGAACTTCAGCCACAAATAAACTCTTTCAAACACTAGGACGGCAGAAGGCGGTCCTCTGACTAATATAGTCTAATACTGCCTTCTCCTCTCTGTGTTCTACAGACGAGAAACGCGAACTCCCAGCCACAAGGACGGAGTTCAGATAACGTCTCAAAGTAAGTATAGGCAGAAGAAGTGCTCTCAATTACAGAACGCTGTATACTCAATGACGACTATCAATCCGGAGGAGAAGTCCAGAATTGTACTAACTATAAAGTCTGCTGAGAGCAAAGACAGCAAGTCTGTCTGTACCAACAAAGCTGATACCGAGCAACCGTCACACACGGGCACTCATAATGTAAGACCTCTACCGCTGGCTTCGCAGCAAGGCTCGGCTCCCCACCCTCGTAGTTCCCGAAACTACGGAATATTCTCCCTCTCTACAGATTCTTCCGATCGCCGACCAACCATATTTTAGTCTTTTCTCGTCCAGCACGGAAAGTTTGCGAGGAAAAACCTATACTCGTACAATGGTATGCTTCTGTGTAAACATTCTGGTTTCCGAGGTGCCGCTTCTTCGTCCCTCTCACCTGCGTCCAAAATTTGCAGAGTTCCCTGTTATCTTTCCGGTCCTGCTACAATAGCGGCAAGCCGTCACCCTGTTGTGCTCCAGAGCTCAGCTGCCACGTTTTAAGCAGGACCAACACCTGCGCGGGCTTTCCACCCAGAGCTTGAGTTCTGCCTGACATTTCATCTCCACTGGCGTTCCAACCTCTACTAGTATAGGCCATCATTCATTACGCCGTTCTGTTAATAGACACTCCGTCACCTTCCATGTAATAAGCGTTAGCAGTTATTTACAAGGCATACGTGACAATGTCAGTCTCGTTCAGATATTCATATACACTTTGTATACAACCCATCAAATTTCTCTGAGCACTATGAGACGTAGCATCTGAGGTCATCAGTCCCCTGAGCCTATCAAATAATACCTAATTGTGGTTGTATTTCACGGCAAAGTATGTGGATGAGTGCTTGTAAGGTGCAAAATTATAGCCACCTTACATGGGCTGTAATCTAAGATGCCTTATGCTGTGTCACAATATTTGGAGCCAGCCAACACATTTGCGTCAGTTGCCGAATAAATTTGGATTCAAACCTCTAGACGCTAACTGAGGAGCTCGGAGGACACGACAGTTTTATTGTGTAGCTTCGTAATTGATGCTGTGGAGTACGCGTTTCTCAAAGTGGCAGTCGCCAATGACAGCAAATGAGACACAGCCCGCGGCGTCTCTGGAGACGGAGCGCTACCCAGGTGCGGCCAGGAAGTCCATCACTGCCAGCCAATCAATTACTCGGGAGCGACGCGCGATCTCTGGAGAGGTCTCAGCCAATCTCGAGCGTCACACATGGCGAGCAAGGCGGAGGACCAGGTGCACCGCCGTCGCGGGAAAGGGAGGGCGTTCGCCCGACCACCAGCCACCACTGTCGTCGGAGGTTGTGTTCGGCACTAGCGGCCCTGGAGGCTCTCAGACACGTCGAGAGGACTCATCTAATAATTGCCAAGGCGCATTCACTGTACGCGCGAGTCAATAAAGTTCTTCGTTTCATTAGTCCTTTGTAATGAGGCGTTTGATTGCGTAGATCATGTTACACTCTTAGCAAAACTCAAGTTTTACGGAATGGATGGTTTTACACAAAGCTGATTTGAATCATACTTCACGAACAGAATGCTGAATAATTCACAGAGTGTCGGAAGGGAAGAAAATTTCAATGACTGGTGAGAAATCACAAAGGGAGTCCCACAGGGTTCAATTTTGGGTCCTCTGCTGTTCCTTATATATGTGAATGACCTTTCGTTTACACTCATTAAGCAAAATTGGTAGTTTTTGAGGACCATACTAGTAATATAATAGATCCTGTTGTAGAGATAGTCACAGAAATTGTTACTGATGCCTACCAATGAATTGGTTCTCTGAAAATTTACTTTCCTTTAATCTTGAAAAAAAAAAAACACGCACACACACACACTCGATAATCAGTTCTGCACAGCAAATAATTGTACCAACAATTGATGTGTCACATGAACAGGAGTCAGTAAATGTGCTATACTGTTCCAATTTTTGACTGTACTTATTGCTGAAAACTTGAACTGGAAGTAGCATAATACTGAGCTCCACAAACAATTAAATTCATCTATTTTTGTTCTTCGTATGCCTTATAATCTTGGAAACAAACGGGTTAGCCTCCGGAAAAATTTTTCGTAATTTCGTTCAATAATGTCTATTGGAATAATTTTCAGGAGTAAATAAACACTTAGAAAGGAACCGAGTACTGGGAATAATATGCGGTGTTCACCTACAGTCATGTTGATACGTCGTCAGGGAGATGGACGTTTTAAGTGCACCGTCGCATATGTTTCTTCATGAAATTTGTTGTAAACAATCTATTACAATTTGAAAAGAACAGTGATGTCCATATCTAAACCACTAAAGGAAAAAAATGAACTTTGTTATCCATTATCAAGGCTTTCAGTGGCTCTGAAAAGCGTTCAGTAAGCGGCAATAAAAAGTTCTGTCCAGTAACATAAGTGTCTGACAGGCAGCAAACCATGTAGCAAAATAAATCTTAAATCTAACCTAAAATCGTTTACTCGTTCCACTTCATTTTGCTAAGATTATCCATGAAGTAATCTATGGAACATGTAACGAACGAACTTACTAATTCATTGAAGCTGTCAGTATCATTTTATAGCTTTTGTGCAAGTTCACTTGTTGTTGTCATTTGATACAAGTATTCGAGTTTTCATTTTTCTCCAGTATTTCCCTTATTACATCGCAGTTCAGTTTCGGAGAAACCTTTGATGACTTAGCAGATCAATGTTGCCATGAAACATACGGTCACGTAGACAACACACAATAGATCGTGGAGGGCGTGCTGGACCGGGCTTAGATGCATCTCAGACGTTTTTCCAGTTTTCATCGTTAGTGCTCAAAATGAAGTAGCTGAAGTAGTGTGTGGCAACGAATAAGATATTCTACTGTGGCGCACCAGTGATTTTGGTCAATGTTTCTATTCCTTCGGTTCATCTTGAATTGATCCTTATAGTGAGCACTTGATAGGAACAGAAAGGGGCCTTCTATCTGTACTCACATCACCATCCAAAATTTGTCAAGGGAGTCTGTCGGTCCCCATAGTCTGGAAAAGCCCAACACATCAGTTGGTGACCAATCACGGCGGCTTCTAAACTTCACATCTTCGCCCTCCCAAGAATTGCTATGTTTGATGTGAAGTCCTTCCGTTTGATGTGCGTAATGCATCTAAGCTTCTGCTGGTCGAAGCGTTCTAGTTTCTTCAGATCACAGGAAATAGCGCCCGGGTTTCTTCGACCAGTCAGCGCTCATCGACTGTTGTCGATCATTGAATCGTTGAATCTTTATCATGTATACCTACTTTCTCAACTGTTTCGTTCAGCCAACTGAGCTTTTCAATTGTTTGGTTGAAAAAGAAACAATGACGAACATTAAGTAGATAATACTGCGAATCAGTACTTAATTAAAAGTATTAAAGGCCTCATGACTACATTGCTGGCCATTAAAACCATGAAGACGACATGCAAAGAATTGTCTTGTAGGCATGTGCAAATGATTATCATTTCAGTGGCTCGCAGGAAGTAGATAAGAATAATGTCATCTACATTTTGCGTATAAGGAAAGATTTCACACCAGCTTTTAATCTGTAAATCACATTTGAATGATGTTTGTTTCTGACAATAGCGTGTTATACCTTCTGTAAGAAGTAGAAGCATATTATACTACCATGTCTCGGAATTCGACAGGATTGTGCCCTCAGTGATATTGTTCCTCAACTTAGTCGGGCCCCCACGATTGCCATGCGAATACGGAATCGTTGGGTTGAGTAGGACCATAACACTACGCAGGATATCAACAGCCCAACGTGACAAGCGCCCAAGAGGTCAGGCGTATTGTTCTCTCAGCCGCGCAGAATCGTATCGCCACATCACGAAGGCTGAGGCATGAAATGGGCTTGTTTGGAGAAAGCAGGCATTGAGTATACAGGACGATCACCTCTGGTTCGAAGAGCCGGTACTTTGGACATAGTGCGACGACCTGTGGAGCATCATGGACACTGTGGATTCTCAGAGGAGAAGGAAAGTTGCCAGACTGCATTCGTCATCGTCATACACCGGCTCAACACGTGAAGTAATAGTACATGGTGGCACTGAAATAAAACGATCGTGTGCTACTGTTGGCAGCCAGGCACCATCCGGAGAAGATCGGCCGCCGCGTTGCAACACAACACCCAGTCCACGAGCGGAGAAAATCTCCAACCCGGCCAGGAATCGAACCTGGGACCGGTTCACTCAGCTAAGCAGGCATTGAGTATACAAGACGATCACCTCTGGTTCGAATAGCCGGCACTTTGGACAGCAGCTGTTACATTTCTGACGTGTTAAGGTTGGTGGCTGTGCCCTTCTTTCGAAGTCTCTGTGACGTTATCTTTCAACAAGATAACACAAGAATGCATGTTGCCCACGACCCGACGCCCAACTGGGTTAGAGCCACTGATGCTGCAGAGGTGGCAGCTCGGTGTACTAAACCTCGCTCCCTGTATACGACCAAATCACCTGCAAATGTAATCATGTATTCTACCTACTGTAATGCTAAAACCGACCTCTTTTCTTGCTTATCTAAATATTTCCCTTTAGTTTTTTGGTGGGTCGAACTGTCGCCCTGTCACAGAGACTTTAGGCAGCAGCAAGCTTCCTACTGAACAAGTACAGTATCTGGGATTATCTGCCTACAACTGAGTGCCTCGTCGTCTGAAGTCTCAGAAATATTCAGTGAATACCACAAAGAAAAATGCGAAATCGAAATCTGACAACCGAACTTCAGATCGTTAGTGATCATAGGACGCAGGATCACTTGCTGATAAGTACACTGTGAAAAAGTGTAAGGGGCGTTCAAAAAGAAACGAGCCAGAGGCATAATTACAGAAACCAGTACCCGTATGTTAAAAGTATTGGCCCTGGCTGTTGACACACTTGTCCCACTGTGATACAAGACAGTGACTGGCTGTCTCATAAAATTGCAGGGGGTGTGATGTTAACCAGTTCCGCACGTACAGCTGGACGTCGTCGTCCGATGTGAATCGTTTGCCCCTTAGAGCCTTTTTAAGGGGACCAATGGCGCAATCACACGGAGGGAGGTCCGGACTGTATGGAGGGTGGCCGAGAACCTACCATTTGGATTTCTGCAGGAGTGTCGCGACTGTGTTGGCCGTATGAGGCTTTGCATAGTCGTGGAGCAAAATGACCGCACGGGTGAGATTGCCTGGTCGTTTTGATTTGATCGCTTGGCAAAGGTTGGTCAAGCTTTGAGAGTAACGCTTGGCATTCACTGTTGTCCCCTGCTGCAGGAAGTGAATAAGAAGGGGGCGTGTTGATCAAAGAAGAACGTCAGCATAGGGGCAAACGATTTACCTCGACGACGACGTCCAGCTGTACGTGCGGAACTGGTTAACATCGCAACCCCGGGAATTTTATGAAACAGCCATTCACCGCCTTGTGTCACAGTGGTACAAGTGTCTCAACAGCCAGGGTCAATACTTCTAACATACAGGTACTGGTTTCTGTAATTAAGCCTCTGGCTCGTTTCTTTTCGAACGCCCCTTGCATAACGAACTAAGTTGATAAACACAAATTGTTATTCACAAAAGGGAGTGGACTCCTGAACCTAAACATGGAACACATACGAAAATTCTAGTCCTGTAGTCCGTAAGGACAAACTCCATTCATCGTAATTAGTCAGCAGGAATTAGCCTGAGACAGAAGCAACATGGACGCACATATGCTCACACGAAAAGCATCAGACACTCACAGAATTAAGCTTATCCATTACGGATATTTTAGAGCAAGAGAGTGTTAATTAAATATAAACCGTAGCAAATAATATTCACCATTTTCCGACTAAATCCGAGACATCGAAACAGGAGTGTACCTCGTAGCGCAAACAAAACACGAAACAAATCAGTATCACGAGGCATGGTGTGAAGTGTTTCCGGCTAAACAACAAGTTCTGTCTCATCTGAATTTATTGAAATGACAGAAAATTTAACACTCACTAGAAACTTACAATGCTCCTCACAAATGAGTTTAAAGTTACATGAAGATCCTAGCTCGGAAGCATCAGCTGGTTCCCATTTTGAAAATCGCCATCTAAGTGCGCGCAGAAGTAGCGCCACATACTCGCCTCCAGCACAATGACCCCGCCGCTATTCTAGTCGTCAGCAGCCCGGTAACTTCTGTCTGAGATCCGATCAGCTTACCTCCAAGCACTGAGAGTGAAATCTTCCAGGGAGAAGAGGGACGTTCCGAAAATCTTTCATGGGTTTCAACGTCTAAGAATTTGAACGAAAGCGCACCTGTCACGCAATTTTGGGGAGGGGGGGGGGCACTCGCGAGAGCCTCCGGTACGAACACCCACGCGGATAAAGCCCTCACGACTGCCAGGTTTGAAATTTCAGCTGCCGTTCCCAGCCCTCTGCTGCAAATCCACACCAAGAAAGTCCACGTGAATGTGACCAGTTGCATGCGTGTGTAATTACACCCACATTCATTCAATCCAAAGATGGGTTATAGGTACAAAATGTGCTGAATATCAAGTGTAATGAAAATAAAACACATTCAGATTTTAGTTCCCAGCGTGATCTTTTTCCGTTGCATGGAAAAATGAGAAAACGCGGACAATGAGAAGAAACTCTTGACAGTTTGATAAACTCGCAAAACTGTATGAAAGGTGGATTTACCATTGCTTTCCACTGAAAATTTCGTTATTTGGTATCCTTCTCGTTTTTGCAACTTTAGCGGTCAGTAATGTATAGGGTGGTTACAACTAAACTTTCGCTACTGCAGTGGGCCTCGCCTCAAAAACGAATGATCGTAGGAAAATTGAACTTTATGAAAACGTTTGTAAGAACATGATGAAGAGAAATAACGAATAAATCACTGAAAGAAACACATCTTATTTCCACTTGAGAGGTTAACATATGCTAATTGCGTACCACATTTACGTCCCACGTTACAAACCCGTGACGACCATTTGCAGCCACGACAGCCTTAAACCGCTTTGGAAATTGCTCTACTGTTGCCCGGAACGTCTCAGGTTGGATGTCAGCTACCTCCCTCGCTACGCTCATCTTCAACTTCCAACATGTGTTAGTGTCCCGTTGTCAGCCATAGCAACAGCGACTTCCTCAACAATTTGTGGCGCAAATGGCCTTCGACCTCTCACACGAGCAGTTCCCAAATCGGCAGTTAATTCGAACTTGCGAGTCATTTTCTTCAACCCCTGTGCGGAAAGAGTATCTTTCCGTATTCGTTTAACGCGGCGACACTCGCGAAGAAAAGCAGTAGTATTGCTGTTGCTTTGATAAAACATTCACGAGTAAGTCCCTGCTCATCTTCTCCACACTCATGCTGACGATGTGCAATTGAAATGCACACTAATACACCAGTGCCTGCGCCTCACGCCAAGTCATGACACTGTCACTATTAACAACGCAAATCGTGCAGCGCACAGTCGGAATATCATTACTACAATGTTGGGTGTACATACTGAAGGGAAAAAAATCGCACCCCGAAGATGGAGTTTTGCGACATAACAAAAGTTGGTACGCGTGTTTCTACAGCTTAAATATCATGTCTATTTAAATTTTACTCCAGTAGCGCTACTATGAGACTCCAAATGAGGTTCGCGTGAAATACATGCTGTGCTAGTCGCGAGCGTTTGAGATTGGATGTGATAAGCTGATGTTAGTCAAGAATGTCTTTAAAACAACAAAGACACCATTGCCAAAAACTCACTGAATTCGAACGAAGTCGTGTGAAAGGGTTTCAATGGCTCTGAGCACTATGCGACTTATCTTCTGAGGTCATCAGTCACCTAGAACTTAGAACTAATTAAACCTAACTAACCTAAGGACATCACACACATCCATGCCCGAGGCAGAATTCGAACCTGCGACCGTAGCGAAAGGGTTTCAAGAAGCTGTATAATATTTCTGCGATATTGCAGAAAGTCTTGGCAGGAATGTAGCCACCATACATGAGTACATTATTGGCGGCAGCGGTAGTCTCGAGAATGTACCGTCGCAAGAAGACCGGCCTCCGGCATCAACGAAGGGGAAGACCATTGTGTTCAGGGTGTGGCTTTGGCGCATACAACTGCGTATGCAGCAACAATTTGAGTAGCAATTGGCACCACAGCTACATAAAACTGTTACAGATGCGAACCAGAAGCCTTGTAGCGTGCGTTCCACTGACACCAAACCACCACCATTTGTGACTTCAGTGGTTTCAAACAATAGCTCATTGGACGGCATAAAGGGTTATACGTTCTAATGAAATTTTACTATAAAAATACAGCGACCAGCCACCTTTTTTCATTATTTTTTTTAATGCGTTTTATTTATGCCAATATGCGTTTCGGGTTTGCACCCATCTTCAGCTGGAAAATTACATGTATCTTCAGTTTCCACGGTGATAAAATATCGACAGCAGTTTGGATGCTACCGTTGGCCTGTGCAAAAGCAACTATTCCAATCATTTACTTCAACTTCGCGACGATGGGTGCAAACCCGAAATGCATATTGGCATAAATAAAACGCATTGAAAAAAATTGAAAAAAGTTGATGGTCGCTGTATTTTTGTAGTAAAATATCATTATCCATGGCCACAGAGCTCAACAGTCCAAATAAAATGGACAAATTGTTATAGTTCTAATGAAAGCTGGTTCTGCCTTGGTGGCAACGATGGCCGTGTGTTGTTTGGAAGGAGACCAGTTGAGTACCTGCAACCAGCCTGTCTGTGTGCTGGACACACTGGACCTCCATCCACAGTCTGGGGTGTGATTTCGAACGACAGCAGGAGCACTCTGGTGGTTATGCCACACACCCTGACAGCAAAACTCTACATCAGTTTGGTGGCTCGATCTGTTGCGCTGTCATTCATGAGCTGCGTGCCAGGGGGTGTTTCGCAGCGGAATAACGCTGGCCCATATACCGCTGTTCTAACCCAACAAGCACCACAGAGAGTCGAAATGTTGCCTTGTGGTATTCGATCATCAGATCTATCTACAATCAAGCATATATGTGTCATCATCGGATGACAGCTCCACGTCATACAAAAACAGCATTCACCGTCCTTGTATCGACCGACCAAGTGCAACAGGCACAGAACTCCAACACACAAATCGACATCCGGCACCTGTGCAACACAATTAATGCACGCTTCCATGATTGAATTCAACATTCTGGCGATTACACCTATCACTAATGTAGTAGCATTTCACATTTCCAGTGGCTTATCTCGTTCTTACATTAACTTTCGAACTTTCAGTGTCAATCACATAAATATATTAACTAGGAAAATGTATTTACGAAATTTCATTACTCTACATTAATTATTTTTTGGTGTTGTGATTTTTTTCCGCCATTGTAGTTATCCGTCTACACTGGCTCAAGTAGCGGAAGTTTAATTACACTGCTGGCCACCAAAATTGCTACACCACGAAGATGTGGTGCTACGGACGCGAAATTTAACCGATAGGAAGAAGATCTTGTGATATGCAAATGATTAGCTTTTCAGAGCATTCACACAAGGTTGGCGCCGGTGGCGACACCTACACATGCTGACATGAGGAAAGTTTCCAACTGATTTCTCATACACAAACAGCATTTGACCGGCGTTGCCTGGTGAAACGTTGTTGTGATGCCTCGTGTAAGGAGGAGAAATGCGTACCATCACGTTTCTGACTTTGATAAAGGTCGGATTGTAGCCTATCCCGATTACCGTTTATCGTATCGCGACATTGTTGCTCGCGTTGGTCGAGATCGAATGACTGTTAGCAGAATATGGAAACTGTGGCTCAAATAGCTCTGAGCACTATGGGACAACTGCTGTGGTCATCAGTCCCCTAGAACTTAGAACTACTTAAACCTAACTAACCTAAGGACAACACACACATCCATGCCCGAGGCAGGATTCGAACCTGCGACCGTAGTGGTCGCGCGGCTCCAGACTGTAGCGCCTAGAACCACTCGGCCACTCCGGCCGGCTATGGAATCTGTGGGTTCAGGAAGGTAATACGGAACGCCGTGTTGGATCCCAACGGCCTCGTATCACTAGCAGTCGAAATGACAGGCATTTTATCCGCATGGCTGTAACGCATCGTGCAGCCACGTCTCGATCCCTGAGTCAACAGATGGGGACATTTGCAAGACAACAACCATCTGCACGAACAGTTCGACGACGTTTGCAGCAGCATGGACTATCAGCTCGGAGAGCATGGCTGCGGTTACACTTAACGCTGCATCACAGACAGAAGCGCCTGGGTGCACGAATGGCGAGACGTCGTTTTTTCGGATGAATCCAGGTTTTGTTTACGGCATCATGATGGTCGCGTCCGTGTTTGGCGACATCACGGTGAACGCACATTGGAAGCGTGTATTCGTCATCGCCATACTGGCATATCACCCGGCGTGATGGTATGGGGTGCCATTGGTTACACGTCTCGATCACCTCTTGTTCGCATTGACGGCACTTTGAACAGTGGACGTTACATTTCAGATGTGTTACGGACCCGCGGCTCTACCCTTCATTCGATCCCTGCGAAACCCTACATTTCAGCAGGATAATGCACGGCCGAATGTTGCAGATCCTGTACGGGCCTTTCTGGATACAGAAAATGTTCGACTGCTGCCCTGGCAAGCACATTCTCAGAACGCTCACCAATTGAAAACGTCTGGTGGTGGCTGAGCAAGTGGCTCGCCACAATACGCCGGTCACTGCTCTTCATATTGAAGCTGCATGGGCAGCTGTACCTGTACACGCCATCCAAGCTCTATTTGACTCAATGCCCAGGCGTATCAAGGCCGTTATTACGGCCAGAGGTGGTAGTTCTGGGTACTGATTTCTCAGGATCTACGCACCCCAAATTGCGTGAAAATGTAATGACATGTCAGTTCTAGTATAATATATTTGTCCATTGAATACCCATTTATCATCTGCATTTCTTCTTGATGTAGCAATTTTAATTGCCAGCATGTTATCGACCACTGCCTAATCCCCAAAAAATCGATGTTAACCAAGGGTGTAAAGAAGAGCCAGTAAAACCTGCATCGTATGATTACCTGCGGCAATCGCTGCGGTGCTGGAGCCAATGTCCCGCGCCGTTGTGAATATGTGTGAGGATGCAGCTCGCCAGACACTGTGCAGTGTAATGAATGCCTGGCGGGGTCGCCACACCGGAACGACGCGGCTCAGTTTCATGGCGGCCGCAGACTCGGCGTGTTGTCTTCATTGTCGGCCGGAACGAACAGATTGTGGTCCGCAGATCAATTTCATTATCCCAGTCGGCCTGGGCAGCCTGATGAATCCGCGCAGCCAGCCACCAGCTGTGCAGCTTCCTCCCCCTGCCCCCGCCCACCATCCCCGCCCCCCTGGACACACCCTCCGCAGCCCATTAAAGCGCAATGTGAGGACCATATGTGGCGCCGCCGCCACGCCGCAAAACAGGTGACTGCGCTGCGCTCCGGACAGCGCCATCTGGCGGCCCGCTGACGTCAGCGCGGGATTACACTAATTCTCGTCTTTGTCTAGACCCACTTTCCCAGATTGAGCCCGTCGGCAGTCGGAGGGGATGACGAGACGGACTGCCAATACGCACCAGCTCGCAATCGGCTCCTCTGCCTCGGAGTGGACTCTGGTCCGGATAGTCTGTATAGCTACAGAACAAAACACTCCGACTCGGAATGCGAAGAAAGTACCAAAATTCCCGATGACAGGGAATCAGTCTCGAGAAATATCCACAGTCCATCTGGAAGCAAACTAACTTACGGATTAGTGGGCATATTTGTCAAGGAGAGATAATCAGAAACTTTTACTTAAGTTTTATAACTTCGAAAAAATAAAGATACACAATTAATTGTTTGTTGAAACACGTATGTAACGTAGCAGCGATGGTGAGGCATGATAAAATCTTTGACCAGAGAGCCTTTTATCGTGGTTAGTCTGCGCTTGACCGCGCGAGAGTTGCGAGCAGTACTCTGTCGGTAGCAGTAGCGCAGTTCAGTTGCGTCTAGTAGTCGGTCAGTAGCAGTCGTGCAGTACAGTTGCGAGCAGTCTTGTCAGTGGGCAGTCTGTGAGCAGAGCAGTATGTCGGTAGTAGCAGCCCAGTGCAGTTGTGTGTGAGGAGTCGGCGGGCGTCGACATGGCATTCTGGTCAAGATACAGGACGAGGTATATTGTTTTTAAATGCGCTCAGCTAATAATGTAAATTAACTGTAACTAATTTGTGCAATAATCGCCCCAACAATAATTTTGATTTCAAAGCAATTTTTTTAGAAAAAAACCATTTAATTGAACCAATGATTTCCTTCCATTTCCCTTAAAGTAAAGTTTCAGTTAAATTTCAAAAAAAAAAAAAAATTATTTGCAATGCATTTCCTCCAAGCCGTGGCCAACAATAAGAGCAGAAACTTGACATGCAGTTATACTGAGGTAAGAAATTAATTCTGATTTTTGCACAGGGCCAAAGACCGATATTTCGGTTTAATTGAATTTTCATTGTCACTGAAGTTTCATTAGCACTGAATTGTTTTTCATTATTTTCGTGAGAGTTTACACCTTGAGTCAGATTGCAATTCTCATTTTTATTGTCATTAAATTTAATTGCTAGGGAGGTTACGTTTGGCTCCCATTTCTATTAAAATAATATCTTTTAAATTTTTGTGGGGAGGTTACACTTAGCTCAATGACCATTAGCATTTCTATTAAATATTGTCTTTAAAAAATTCTCCGGAGAGGTTACATTGTTTGTCTCTAGGCACATGTCAACATTCCTGTTACACAATAAAGTGGAAAATCGAGCTATGATTCATCCATACAGGCGAACCGCTGTGTCGATGAAGTTGTTGCGCACCACGTCCCCTTTACTCGTGATATGATAATGAACTTAGTAAATCGATAGTATCCGCGAGTCACTTACCTGCCTCGTGCCTTTTTAAATTATGTTGCTTTTGGAACAGTTGGCCAGATCACTCGAAAATACCAGACATCTCTACGTCAACTGCATTGTACGATAAGGTAGATGAGCTTGGTCGATCCTTCTCATTACCCAGATAAGCCTACGTGTTAACAACAGCGTAATTTGTTATATTATATGGCATACTATATGCAACAGATCTGTAAATCGAGAGTCAGTGAGCGCTTTCGATAGTAGCTTCCGGTAAAATTACAAGTTATAATAACAGGGTGTGCCTGCAGAAGTTATGGAAAACCAGCTAGAATAGCATGCCCCTTTACCCCATTCATAACACAGCGTGCTCAGACGAATACAGTGGCTCTCCGTCCCGAATGGGTAATAACAGTGATATTATTACTATCGAACGCGTGTTGTGCATATAGGCGGAAGTCGTAATATCGACTCTGAAGTTTAACTTTTAATCGCAAAGTAATAATTACTGACAGTTTCTCGTTTGTCCACCCACGTCGAGTGGAGTAGTAGTCATGCTCATTACTTCTTGCCTGATTTATAAATCTTATTGATTTTTGTGACACGTCTAGTTTGTTAGCTATTCCTCTCTGTGAATGCCTTTCTTGCAGTCGACATGACAGGCAAGTTATCTTCGTGAAAGTTCACTTTCCTGTCCATAACCTCAATAATCTAAAATGAAACAACACAGCCGGTGTGGCCGTGCGGTTCTAGGCGCTTCAGTCTGGAACCGCGTGTCCGCTACGGTCGCAGGTTCGAATCCTGCCTCGGGCATGGGTGTATGTGATGTCCTTAGGTTAGTTAGGCTTAAGTAGTTCTAAGTTCTAGGGGACTGATGACCACAAATGTTAAGTCCCATAGTGCTCAGAGCCATTTGAACCATCTGAAACAACACAGTACCTGGAAATGCTAACATCTGCACAAAATACTGACATAAAGACATCGAAGCTGCTGTTTAAAGACCCATGACTTTGAAAAGTTGCGTTGATGAAAGAAATTTAGACCAGACACCACACGATAGACGACAGATTAGTTCAAGCAACGTACCGATCCTCTTTCACAGATGCAGACAGAAAATTTATCAGGACAATGAAATTCAAAGACAGTACGAACCTTTCAGAAAGTGACAAGTATATAATAGCTTACGAATATATTATTTTGGCGTGAAAGGAAGAAGCAATTCCAAAAATTTTGACTCTAACAATATTTTCACCTTGCAATGCTACGTCATCAAGAAGGAAAATCACAATTACATAAGAAAAGCCATTAAGGTTAAAAATTAATATGATATATTTTTAAATTAATAAGTACAAAAATTTTAATATTAATTTTATTCATGTTCCGAGGGCGACCGAGACATTTTAATAATAAAATATCAGTCCAGACGTGTAGAAGTATTTTTCTTGATATTTTGTGAGATGTTGGCATTAATAATTTATCCATTATTGCCAAGATGGCAAGTTTTGTTAAAACCAAGTCTTTGTGTGATAAAAGCCTGCCTTGGCACATCTGCAAGGTAAGGAGACAATAAGAAGTTGGTAGAGCCCAGTAATCCAACACGGCAGACTGGTCCTTCCAGAATCCGTTGCGAAACACAGTTATGATGGTCATGAAGAGTATCACCACTCCGGTTAGTCGAACGTTTCTGTCGGGATCAGAAGTTTGAAACTGGCTCCGAGAAGAGCAGTCGCTAGCACAGTTAAGCTGGCCTTCTAAACAAAAAAGAACACACCCCTGTGAGCCGCGCAGTCACCCCCCCCCCCCCCCCTGGCTACGACTGTATGAGTTACCGTGAGTGGTGAAGTCTCAGAGGCTTCACCGTACAATATATATGCAGGGAGGGCCTCGGACGTCCTTAAAGGTCTTATTTTCTATATTTGGGACTCTTTCAGTGGTATCGATAGCTACGATGCCACGGCGTAGGTGAAAGTTCTTAAGTTGACACTACGACAGACACCGTCGACAGCACCCTCTAGCCAGTGCTGTGGAGGTCTACGAGCTCCGCTACAGATTCTGCCCATTTCATCAAGAGCAGACGGCCTGGAAACATCGCTTCAACCTCAGCCTGCTATTGAGACTATAAACTACTTACGGCAGGAATACGGTTTTGCACCTACGGGCTCTTCAGTTGCAAAGTTATGCATGTCATTGACTAATAATTAAACGTGCTTTCACGTAAGAATCTGTACCGAGAGTCTTACCTCACCTGCTCCTGCTCAGTTCCTACATTCGGCCTACCCATTCCATTTACAGGAGCAGACCCACGCGCCGCCTTCCAGGCGGGATACAAAACATTCCATGAGGTGTCTGAATGTCTGTGGAAGAATGGCAGCCTATTCTTCCTCAAGAGTTGAAATCGAGAACATGGTGATGTTCTAGAAGGAAGTCGACATTCTAGCTTATCCCAAATATGTTCCACTGGTTTGAGATCGGGACTCTGGGCAGGTCATGTCAGTCCAGTTCAGGACTGTTACTGTCCACAAGGCACTGCGACACAAATGATGCCTTACGCAGGATGCGTTGTCATGATAACACGGACAGTCCTGTTCCCCTAAAGTGCGCGTCATTTATGTTGGCGGCCGAGTTTAGGTTCGTTCTGCGCATCTGACGTCACAAAACACAGTCAGCCAATGAACAGAGAACGACGTTGCCAGATCTCGACTGCAGTGCAGAGCATGGACGAGTGTCTTCAGTTTTAGAAACGTTCAGTCATAAATAAAGTAATAGAACAAAAGCAATGTCTTGATAGCAGACTTTCTTTTATACTGCTTTTTCGCAATAAAGAACAGCAGTAATTGTTTATTTCCTATTGTACTTCGACGAAGCGAGAGTAATTCATAGTTATACCAACAGTTTGTCAGTATTTTGCGTGACGTGTTAGAGTCCTCATGGCATCCTGTAGACAGGCGAGCCGCGATGGCGTAACGGTTAAGGTGTTTGGCTTCAATGTGAAAGGTTATGACTTCAAACCTTGAGTGGTGCCCGCCGGCATGGTAGCTCAGCGTGTTCGGACAGAGGGTTACGTACCCTCTGTAATAAAAAAAAACTGAGTTAATCGATCATCAACGAACTTAATCGGATGTCTTACGACGTCCGCCCCGAGTAGATACAACGAACAAACGCGGACAAAATGAGAATTAAAAAAAAAAAAGTGGTGCTTAATATTTTCATTATTTAAAAACAATATCGAAGTGCCTTACTTCACGAATTATATTCGTTTGAATGCAAGTTTTTGACATTTCTAGTGCTTTGTCTCTTCATTAACCCTTGCGCTGCTGCAGACACGTGCTCCCCGCATTCCGCGCTGTGGGTGATTTTGTCATCACTGCACTTCTCGCCTGTGCAGACACGTGGTGTTCCCACTGCTTTGACACGCTTATCATTCGATTTCACAAAAACTATTAGGCCCAAAAATTTGATTTTTAACCGTCTTCTTGACTGATACCTTCCCCCCATAAATGACTTAATTTTGTTTCGATGTTCAACGCAGTTATTATGCAGCATTAAATGTAGTAAACCATTGCACGAAATTTTGAAGAGTTTGCAGAGGTAGAAGTCCATAGCGTATACTTTCCGTATGGTCGATTTTAGTTGCCATAATGTTGAGAATGAAATGTGGACAAGATACCTAAATTTCATATAAAATTTACTGTATAACAATATCTCATTTAATTTAAGTACCACATAGGTGTCGTATGTAATATTGAGAAATATTCCGTCTTTCGCGACTGTAATAAAAGTTTTATTTACACTGGACGCGTTTGGTTTTATTTTAAAGCATTGAGAATTTTGTTAACCCCAATACTGGGACCGCCCTTTTGGTAACCAGCCTCCACCATACTTCACTGTTTTGCACCACAATCATGACAGATAACGTTCAGCAGGCATTCACCTAAGTGAGATGCTTTGGAGTGCGACAGGGTACAGCGCTATTCGTCACTATAAATCACTAGTTTACAGTCATCCACTGCCCGACAGCCACCTCAAGCGTCGCTTGCCATTGGTTAAAGAAGTCTTCGCCTTATGAGAAGCTGCACGACCGTTGTGTCCTATTTTATTCAACTCCCTACCGACAGTCACTCTATTAGCTGTCCTGCTGGTGGCACCTTGCAACTCACGAGTGATTCCTTCCTCTGATTTCATGCGGTCTTTAACGACCACCCTGCGCATTGCTCGATGGTCCCTGTCCGTCAGCACACGAGGTCTACCTGCTCTTAATTTAGTTGTAACTTTTCTTCACGTTTCCACTCCCCATTCATAACATTAACAGTCGACTTGGGCAGCCTTAGGAGGGTTGAAATGCCCCTGATGGATTACTTACTCAGGTCACATCGAATGTCTAGCCCTCGTTCAAAGCCACTGAGCCCTCCTGATCGACCTGTTCAGTTTCCACTACCTCTCTACTGACAACGCGTCCGCTTGTACAGCCGAATCGACCTCTCACGAGATCTAATAGTAAACTCCGCATTATATAGGGATACCCGGATACTTTTAATTTCATAGTTTGGATGTAAATTCGCTCGTCCCAAAAAAAATTGTTCAAATTGCTCTAAACACTATGGGACTTAACACCTGAGGTCATCAGTCCCCTAGACTTAGAACTACTTAAACCTAACTAACCTAAGGCCATCACACACATCCATGCCCGAGGCAGGATTCGAACCTGCGACCGTAGCAGCAGCGCAGTTCAGGACTGAAGCGCCTAGAACCGCTCGGTCACAACGGCCGGCCGCTCGTCCCCATTTACGGGCAGTAGGAAGTCTGAACGAACTTGTAAGTTCTCTAAGCAATCAGAGCGTTTACACGTCGTGGTCTTGAACCCTAGCACCACTCTGCGTGACCCACGTTCGTTGATTGTAGGCTCGAACCCAAGCACCACCTTGCCGGCCACTCGTTCGGAGCTTGTACCGGGCAGTGTCTGTATCTCGCGGGGTAGAAAACAATGTCACTGTGGAGACAAGTGAGGGCCTCCTCTCGCAGTGTTGATAAACGGAGATGGATTCAGACCAAGAGTAGCTCCACAGCGCGGTGAGAGCTCACGGCGTCTTGCGCCTGTTGGGTCCTCGGATAACTACTACAATTGGGACGCGTATGCCCGCAGAGGGCGCGGCGGCAGGACGTCAGTGGCCGGCGATTAAACGCGAATGAAAAACGTGGCTTCGGCCCGGCTGGGGTGGCCGGCAGATACACTGCGGCCGCAGTTCATAACGCTAGGAGCTCCGGCGGCACCTGCGCTCACAAAGGCCTGCCTGGCGAGGGTCGCCAGCTGGCCGCATTGTGCGCTGTCTGCTCCCCAGCCCCATGCTAAGCTCGTTAACATCTCGCGAACCCACTGCAGCCGCCAGACATCTGCTCGCCGTGCAGCGCCGCACCCGGAGGACGCCTGCAACCTGCCTCTCTCCAGCTCCGCACAGTACGTGCTAACTAGGCCCAGGCACCCTCCGCCGCACGCCACGTGTTCTGCAGTCAAGTGGCCGCACCTCTCACTGGCTTTTATACCGCCCCTCCTTCCTCACATCTGCCTGCAGTAACCTCACAATACTAACAGCTACAATATGGATTCCCTTCAATAGCATTATTTTGGGCTTTAGGACACGTCATATAGATACTACAGCATTTCTCTTACAGGCAATAAACTGCTGTAGTCTTAGGATGCTCTTCCCTACATTGTTCTTGTGGTCTTCAGTCCTGAGACTACACTCATGCTCATAAATTAAGAATAATGCTGACACATGGTGAAACAACGCTCTGGTGAGCGGTTTGCGCGTTTAAATCACCTCGGTGTGACCATGCGATGCATTTGACCTAGCAGCAGTCCACATACACAGAGGTGTGTTGGTGCACGTCAGAGTACGATGCAGCGAGTAAGTGTGCAGACGTATTCAGACGTGCTGTGTGTTCAAAATGGCTCAAAGAACACATATTGATGACGTTATAAGGGGTAGAATACTAGAGCGACTGGAGGCTGGTCAAACACAGCAGGTTGTAGCACGGGCAAACCGTGTGCCACAAATTGTGATCTCAAGATTATGGCAACGATTCCAGCAGACAGGAAACGTGTCCAGGCGTTACAGTACGGGACGTCCACAGTGTACAACACCACAAGAAGACCGATATTTCGCCATCAGAGCCCGCACAGGGCCACGGAGTACTGCAGGTAGCCTTGCTCGGGACCTTGCCGCAGCCACTGAAACAGTTTTCTCCAGACACACAGTCTACAGACAGCTGAACAGACAGGGTTTATTTGCCCACAAACCTGCAAGGTGCATTCCACTGACCCCTGGTCACAGGAGAGCCCGTAAAACCTGGTGTAAAGAACACAGCACATGGTCATTGGAACAGTGGTCCCAGGTTATGTTCACGGACGACTCCAGGTATAGTCTAAACAGTGATTCTTGCCGGGTTTTCATCTGGCATGACATCTGGCGTGAACCAGGAACCAGATACCAACCCCTTACAGTCCTTGAAAGGGGCCTGTATGAAGGTTGTGGTTTGATGGTGTGGGATGGGATTGTGACTGGTGCACGTACAGCCCTGTATGTCTTTGACACTGGAACTGTAACTGGTCAGGTGTATCGGGACGTCATTTTGCACCAGTATGTCCACCTTTTCAGGGGTGCAGAGGGTCCCACCTTCCTCCTGATGGATGGTAACTCACGGCCCCACCGAGCTGCCATCGTGGATGAGTACCTTGAAAGAGAAGATATCAGGAGAATGGAGTGGCGTGCCTGCTCCCCAGATAAAAACCCCATCGAGCACGTCTGGGATGCTCTCGGTCGACGTATCGCTGCAAGTCTTCAAACCCCTACGACACTTCAGGAGCTCCGACAGGTACTGGTGCAAGAATGGGAGGCTATACCCCAGCAGCTGCGCGACCACCTGACCCAGAGTATGCCAACCCGTTGTGCGGCCTATGTACGTGTGCATGGTGATCATATCCCATATTGATGTCAGGGTACATGCGCAGGAAACAGTGGCGTTCTTAGCACATTTGTCTCGGGACGGTTTTCTCAACTTATAGATCTGTGCCGTGTGTGTTCCGTATGTGCCTATGCTATTAGCGCGTTTTGCGTAGTGCCACATTGTGTAGCACCACATTCTGCAATTATCCTTAATTTATGAGCATGAGTGTATTTTGATGCTGTTTTTTTCACCAAATAAGCCTGACACTCAACATAAAGATAGCAGAGAAAAAACCCGCTGTGACAGGAGCTAGTTGATGCGGCGACTTGCTAAGCGGGCAGCAGCTTTATCAGCTGTGTCACAGGGCAGAAAAGGTATGAACGTAAATTTAAGACAACACAAATTACGGTACATTCAACAACAATTTATCTGTTATACATGTATACATGCAGGGTGGACATTTTGATTCATAATGGGAAATAACTCAGGATAGAGATGAGATACAGCAAAATGTTTCAGATAAAAGTTGTAGGTGGCAAAGTGGCTCACATATTGATACTAAATTCCGTGACCTTGAACGTGATTTTCAAGGTGATTTGAAAGCTAAAGTGATTTTTTTTTTTCAAATGGGAACCCTAATATTTGATTTAAGATTTGAAAGGAGCAGCAAATGTTACGTGTAAAATGATACATTATTCAGTCATGGCAAGGTTAAATAGACGTCAAATAAGCAAATATGTTTTTACTTCTACTAGGGATCAACTTGGAACACAGGAGGAATACGTCAAAATACAATGTTAGATACAAATTGTAATGAGCATAACAAGTCACGTATCATTACCAGTAACCATGATCTTAAAGGTAATTATCAAAAGTCTTTCAAAGTTGAGTTCCGTTTTACGGAAACTCCTATTTATGGAAAGAGTGAGCCGCGCGGGATTAGCCGAGCGGCCTAAGGCGCTGCAGTCATGGACTGTGCGGCTGATCCCGGCGGAGGATCGAGTCCTCCCTTGGGCATGGGTGTGTGTGTTTGTCCTTAGGATAATTTACGTTAAGTAGTGTGTCAGCTTAGGGACTGATGACCTTAGCAGTTAAGTCCCATAAGATTTCACACACATTTGAACATTTGAACATTTGTAAAGAGTGAAGAGAGGGTTTGAGCTTCAATTAACGTGTTTATTGGCAAAAATAAATACATCGCAACGTATAAATGTTATTTTGACTTTTCAAGAGAACAAACGTAAATAAAGCAGATTATTGATATGCAAGTCGTGAGTGAGTCCGCTCACTTCTTATTGCTAGGAATGCCCCTTCCAATTTGTATGTAACATTATCCCTCCTATATTCCGACTTAATTTCTACTAGAAATAAAAACATATTTCCTTATTTGACCTTCACTGTACATTGTCATGACCTTCACTAATATTTGCTGCTCTTTACAAATCTTAAATCAAATATTAGGCTTCCCATTAAAAAATTACTTTAGCTTTCAACTCACCTTCAAAATCACATTCAAGATCATGGTCATTAGTAGCAATGCATAACCCTTTTAGCAACCAACAACTTTCATTTAGCACATTTTGCTTTATCTTACCCTACACTGAGTAATTTTCCATTATCGATTAAAATGGTCCACCCCACATACACATACATTGTGTGTGTGTGTGTGTGTGTGTGTGTGTGTGTGTGTGTGTGTGTGTCTGTGTGTCTGGGATCTCCTCCCAAACCTACTACTGGATCGATTTCAACCAAAATTGGCACAGTACCAATAGGCCTCACGAGTATAAGTGCTGTTTTTTTGTGGTTTTAGGGCGCACAAAAAAAGTGCTGTGGTGTTTACAAATTCCTAGCTCCAATATGAGTGGAGGTATGTGGAAAACGTGTTTTTCCTAGCCCCTACTGTACAGGCTGGTCTGTGTGGGAACCGTATTGGCCTACCAAATACAGCTGCTTTGCAGGGCAGCCTACATGCCAGGGGTGAGGAACGGTCTTTCCAAGCTCCAACATGTACACTGCCTTGCAAGACTGGTGTATTGGAGTAATATCAACATGCTTTACCAACCTGCTTTGAATTGCGTCCTGTACGTCAGAGGCAAATACATGTGTTTCAAGCCTCTGATGTGTAGCCTGCCCTGTGTGACAGGTATGTTGTGGCTATAGAACCAGCTTGCTGTATTGAACTGTATTGCAAGGGCCTTGCATGCTGATGAGCATGGCATGGGACCAGCTGAGATAGATACAGTAGAGGATGGACAGTGTGAAAGGGAAGAGGGAATGGACAGATAGAGTAGAGAGGGAAGAGGAAATGGACAGATAGGGGCAGCAGTATAGATGCATGAGGCAAGTCTAAGGCGCAGAGTGGTAGTGGACAGGTGGAAAAGGAAGAGGGGGAGACAAAGATGGAAAGAGAGAGGGCAACGAGCATATGGTCAGAGGAAGGGGGAAAGAAAGATATGGTCAGAGGGCTCTGTTTAAGAGAGTCAGGAGGAGGAGGATGTGGTGGGCAGACAGAGGGGGAAGAGATGACACAGTGCAAGGGGCAAGGTGCAGTAGGAGATATGTTTAATATAGGTGTCACATGCATACATGGGAAAAACTGTGGGGGAAAGGCTAGTTAATATTATTTATACAGCACTACATTTTCATCCTGTGATTGGTCACGAAATGGAGACTATGCTGAAAATTAAAAAAAGTTTTATTTGCAATATTCAGCCCATCTTCCAGCTACTTCTGTACATAGCCACTGCTCCAACAGACTTTTGTCGTAGTATGATACCAAAAGTTTGTAATATTCTTGACATAGAAGGCAGCTGCCTGTAATTTCCGTCAATTCTCTGCAGTGGTCTGCAGCTGTGCCAGAGTGCTCACACTCGGTGGTTCATTCTGGGCTGTATGGTGGGTGATCGAACACTTTCCATCGAAAACAGTGAAGGAGCATCTTCGTTGCCCCTGCAGGGAAAGAAACACATGACTGTTACTTTATGTGGCCTGCATGAAATCAGGTAGAAGGCCTCAACAACGCTCTGCACTTGACGGGAGACACCATGCTCTTGTGTGCTCACAACTGAAAATTTCGGGATGATACAATAGACAGGCATACTAGAGACACTGCACAACGCACCTGTGCAAAGCTTCAGTGGATTTTCACTGTTGTTCAATTTCGCAATTAACCTGAGGTTGAAACAAAATGACCACCATACATTACTTAACTTGCTAATGATAATAATGATGTTAAACAGTTGTATCACAAGTATATGTTTCAACACTGGCTTAGTTTCTGATACCAGTGAAGGATGATGTCCAGTTTGGGTCTGCTGGCGGTGACACTAAATAAGTCCTGGTACTGCTAGCTGTGAGACTGTGGAGATACACTGAATTTGTGGATCAGTACGTCCACTTAAGTATGCAGTTCGTGCACGAATGTTCATTTACGAACTACCTGCCTCAAGTCAGGTAGAGGCACAAAATACTGCACCCCATTGTTTACGCACTTTCTATGGTTTTGGACCATAACTATGGCGGATGAATAGGACTGCTTGAATGGCGTATGGTGGAAGCATAATATAATCCGTTCTGGCGTATGACCATAGGTACATTCCGCCACACCAGAGACTAGCATTAGCATGTCGTATCCTCTGTGTTTATGATTGTGTACCAGTGGACACAGCAGATGTTGCTCTGAACCGATAGTCTAGCCAGTGCAAAACCTCTTCATCTCTGCATAACTACAGCTATCTACATCCATTTGAGCCCACTTGCACTGTATTCATACCTAGGCTACCCTCTACAATTTGTAATCTCCCCCTCCCTCCCCCTCACCCCACTCTCTTCCATTATAAACCTGACGATTCCTTGATGCCTGAGGACGTGCCCCACCAACTGAATTTCTTTGTTTTTTTTTGTTTTAGCCAGGTTGAACCATACATTCTGTTCAACACTTCCTCATTAATTACTCGATTTACCCATATAATCCACAGCATTTTTCATAGTTTCGAAGAGTATGTGCCAGTCGACACTGTCAAAACCTATCTCCAAATATAAAATGTTAGAAACATAGATTTGCTTTTGAGTACATTGTGGAATTGAACAGTGATCAATGTGTTACAAATATTTACTATCAAAAACAGTCTTGATCACAATTTATTTATTACGGTGACCGGTTTCGACCACTACTGTGCCGGTCGCGGTGATCTAGCGGTTCTAGGCACGCAGTCTGGAACCGCGCGACTGCTACGGTCGTAGGTTCGAATCCTGCCTCGGGCATGGATGTGTGTGATGTCCTTAGGTTAGTTAGGTTTAAGTAGTTCTAAGTTCTAGAGGACTGATGACCACAGTAGTTAAGTCCCATAGTGCTCAGAGCCATTTGAACCATTTTGACCACTACTGTGGTCATCTTCAAACCAATGAGTAAGAACCTCCATCTGGTGGTATATCACTGGCGATTTACCGCCAGAAGGAGTTTCTTCCTCATTTGTTTGAAGATGACCACAGTAGTGGTCGCAACCGGTCACCGTAATAAATAAATTGTGATCAAGACTGTTTTTGATAGTAAACGTAGATTTGCCTTTCTCAGACTATCTTGTGAGATAAATCATAAGATTAGTATTGTCTCAAGTGTTCCTACATTTCTCCAGAACCCAAACTGATATACCACTAGATCGCTCCTATCAGTTTTCTATACTTCTGTCAAAAATCTGTGTCAGTATTTTGCAATCATTACTTACGAAAGTGATGTAATATGTTATAAAATCACTGCATCACATTTTTGTCTGTAATGTTTCGGCCACCTCGTGCAAGTCTTTCTATTTGAAGCTAATTGGACGAGTTTCCAGTCGATGGAGACAAGATTAACTGGTGAGGACAACCCAGTCCAAAGGCGAAGAATTTCCAAAGCGGCCGGGAATCGAATCCGGAACCGGATGGTCTACAGTCAGCAAGCTAGCCGCTAGACCACTAGTTACGGACATTAAAGTGATGATTCGGTAAGACTCACATCTGTCAGCACCTGCGTTTTTCTGGCACTGCAGTTATTATATTCTTCTTGATGTCGTCTATCTGATATACCTTCCACACGAAGTGGAACAGTTTATACATGGCTGGATCTGTCAAGGTACTCAATAACTCAGCGCGAATGTTATCTAGTCCAGACGCTTTGTTTCGACGTACGTCTTTCGGTGCTCTGACAACTTCTTCTCCAGTGTCACACTGAGGGGACAAAATTCATGGGATAGCGATATACACATATACAGATGGCGGTAGTATCGCGGACACAAGGTACAAAAGGGCAGTGCGTTGGAGGAGCTGTCATTTGTACTCGTGTGGTTCATGTGAAAAGGTTTCAGAAGTGATTATGGCCGCTCGTCGGGGATTAACAGACTTTGAACGCGGAATAGTACTTGGGAGCTAGACGCATGGGACATTTCACTTCGGAAATTGTTAAGGAATTCAATATTCTGAAACTTACAGTGCCAAAATTGTGCCGAGAATATCATATTTCAGACATTGCCTCTCACCACGGACGACGCAGTGGCCGACAATCTTCACTCAGCGGCGTTTGCGTAGAGCTGTCAGTGCTAACAAATACGCAACACTGCGTGAAATAACCGCAGGAATCAATGTGGCACATACCACAATCGTATCCGACTGCACAGTGTGGCAAAATTTGGCGTTAATTGGCTATGGCAGCAGACGACCGACACGAGTGCCTTCGCTAACAGCACGACTTCGCCTGCAGCGCCTCTCCTGGGCTCGTGACCATATTGTTTGGACCCCAGACGACTCGAAAACCGTGGCCTGATCAGATGAGTCCCGATTTCAGTTTACAAGAGCTGATGGTGTGGTTCGAGTGTGGCGCAGACCGCAAGAAGCCACGGACCCTAGTTAACAAGGCTCTGTGTAAACGTGGTGAGTCCGCAATGATGTGGGCTGTGTTTACACGGAACGGACTGGATCCTCTGGTCTAAAGCAACAGATCATTCACTGGAAGTGGTTAAGTTCGGTTACTTGGAGACCATTGCAGCCGTTCATGGACTCCATGTTCCCAAACAACGATGTAACTTTTATGGATGACAATGCGCCATGTCACCGGGACACATTTGTTCGCTATTGGTCTGAAGAACCTTCTGGACAATTCGAACGAATTATCTGGCCACGCAGGTCGACCGTCATGAATTCCATCGATAATTTGTGGTACACAATCGAGAGTTCAATTAGTGCACAAAATCCTGCACCGGAAACACTTTCGCAGTTACGGACGGCTATTGAGGCAGCACGGCTCAATATTTCTGCAGGGGACTTACAACGGCTTGTTGAGTCCGTGCCACGTTGATCTGCTGCATTACATCGGACCAAATGAGGTCCCACACGATAGTAAAGGATATCCCATGACTTTATCACCTCAGAGTGTTTTACTGTCGCACAATATGTGCATGGTCACCCTGTGTGTCCAATGAACAGGGTCTCGATTTTAATGAGTTACAAACCAGTGGAATGCGCAAGCTTTTATCTCTTAAAACTTATACAAATATGACTTTAAAAATAAATTATGACTTTAAATAAAAATTTCCTCTTAATTTTTTATGTATCATGCAATAAAAAATACACTTCCGAACAAAATACACTGCTTTTGCAGTGTTTGAAACTAACTAGCATTTATTTTTTAAATGTGTACATGTGTCTGAAGAAACATGATATTCAGCGAAAGCAGTAGAACCTATCCCAACAATACAATTTTACTACCGCACATGACTCGTGTAAAGTATTTAAAATTAGTTAATGCGTCCTGTCTGTCTTAAGAAACATCAGAGCTGCACTGGATAGCAAGGTGCATTTACAAGTTTTCCATTTTCAAAGGTCTACAGTTGTCGCTGAGGATACTTTTGTTCCTGAAAAAGCTCCTCTTCACATCACAGGACGTGATAGAAGCGTATTTGAAGCAGTCGATGTCACTACAGGACAGCTTTGGTTCATTGTCTTGAAATATCGTGGTATTCCGAGAAAGACTTTCACTAATTTCGCACATTATAGAATGTCCAGGATTCCGCTGGAGAGCGCTTCGCAATTTGGTGCTTGCTTTGTCTGCCACATGACCATGAGCTCGACCTGTCTCAGTCTGCACATGTTGGACAATATCCCGGCCGTCACACAGCTGAGTACCAGCAGCTTCCAATCGTATGACGCCTTTTGATACCACCAAAAAGTTGGCGTTGATGTATGTCAAGTTTCCAGGCAAGGTATCTGTAAATACATCTTTCACAGTTTCTATAAATCTTGGTTATCTTTATTTTGGGTTGTTGCTGTGGTCTTCAGTCCTGAGACTGGTTTGATGCAGCTCTCCATGCTACTCTATCCTGTGCAAGCTTCTTCATCTCCCAGTACCTACTGCAGCCTACATCCTTCTGAATCTGCTTAGTGTATTCATCTCTTGGTCTCCCTCTACGATTTTTACCCTCCAAGCTGCCCTCCAGTACTATATTGGTGATCCCTTGATGCCTCAGAACGTGCCATACCAACCGATCCCGTCTTCTCGTCAAGTTGTGCCACAAACTCCACTTCTTCCCAATTCTATTCAATACCTCCACATTAGTTGTGTGATCTACCCCTCTAATCTTCAGCATTCTTCTGTAGCACTACATTTCGAAAGCTTCTACTCTCTTCTTGTCCAAAGTATTTATCGTCCACGTTTCACTTCCACACATGGCTACACTCCATACAAATACTTTCAGAAACGACTTCCTGACACTTAAATTTATACTCGATGTTAACAAATTTCTCTTCTTTAGAAACTCTTTCCTTGCCATTGCCAGTCTACATTTTATATCCTCTCTACTTCGACCATCATCAGTTATTTTGCTCCCCAAATGGCAAAACTCCTTTCTAACCACTGCTTCCCTTTCATGTCCCTCGACTCTGGTTTCTGTACAAATTGTAAATAGCCTTTCACTCCCTGTATTTTACCCCTGCCACCTTCATAATTTGAAAGAGAGTATTCCCGTCAACATTGTCAAAAGCTTTCTCTAAGTCTACAAATGCTAGAAACGTAGGTTTGCCCTTCCGTAATCTTTCTTCTAAGATAAGTCGTAGGGTAAGTATAGCTTCACGTGTTCCAACATTTCTACGGAATCCAAACCGATCTTCCCCGAGGTCGGCTTCTACGAGTTTTTCCATTCGTCTGTAAAGAATTCGTGTTAGTAATTTGCAGCCGTGGCTTATTAAGCTGATAGTTCGGTAATTTTCACATCTGTCAATACCTGCTTTCTTTGGGATTGGAATTATTGTATTCTTCTTGAAGTCTGCGGGAATTTCGCCTGTCTCATACATCTTGCTCACCAGATGGTAGAGTTTTGTCAGGATTGGCTCTCGCAAGGCTGTCAGTAGTTCTAATGGAATGTAGTTTACTCCCGGGGCCTTGTTTCGACTTAGGTCTTTCAGTGCTCTATCAAACTCTTCACGCAGTATCATATCTCCCATTTCATCTTCATCTACATCCTCTTCCATTTCCATAATATTGTCCTCAAGAACATCGCCCCTATATAGACCCTCTATATACTCCTTCCACCTTTCTCCTTTCCCATCGTTGCTTAGAACTGTGTTTCCATCTGAGCTCTTGATATTCATGCAAGTGGTTCTCTTTTCTCCAAAGGTCTCTTTAGTTTTCCTGTAGGCAGTATCTATCTTACCCCTAGTCAGATAAGCCTCTACATCCTTACATTTGTCCTCTAGCCATGCCTGCTTAGCCATTTTGCACTTCCTGTCGTTCTCATTTTTGAGACGTTTGTATTCCTTTTTGCCTGCTTCATTTGTTGCATTTTTGTATTTTCTCCTTTCATCAGTTAAGTTCAGTATCTCTTCTGTTACCCAAGGATTTCTACTAGCCCTCGTCTTTTTACCTGCTTGATCCTCTGCTGCCTTCACTATTTCATTCCTCAAAGCTACCCATTCTTCTTCTACTGTATTTCGTTGCCCCATTCCTGTCAATTGTTCCCTCATGCTCTCCCTGGAACTCTGTACAACCTCTGGTTTAGTCAGTTTATCAGGTCCCATCTCCTTAAATTCCCACCTTTTTGCAGTTTCTTCAGTTTTAATCTACAGTTCATAGCCAATAGATTGTGGTCAGAGTCCTCATCTGTCCCTGGAAATGTCTTACAATTTAAAAGCTGGTTCCTAAATCTCTGTCTTACCATTATATAATCTATCTGAAACCGTCTAGTATCTCCCCGGTTCTTCCATGTATACAACCTCCTTTCATGATTCTTGAACCAAGTGTTAGCTACGATTAAGTTATGTTCTGTGCAAAATTCTACCAGCTTCCTCTCTCCTTTCTTAGCCCCAATCCATATTCACCTACTACGTTTCCTTCTCTCCCTTTTTCTACTACCGAATTCCAGTCACCCATGACTATCAAATTTTCATCTCCCTTCACTATCTGAATAATTTCTTTTATCTCATCATACATTTCTTCAATTTCTTCGTCATCTGCAGAGCTAGTTGGCATATAAACTTGTATTACTGTAGTAGGCGTGGGCTTCGTGTCTATCTTGGCCACAATAATGTGTTTACTACGCTGTTTGTAGTAGCTTACCCGCACTCATTTTATTCATTGTTAAACCTACTCGTGCATTACCCCTATTTGATTTTGTATTTATAACCCTGTATTCTCCTGACCAAAAGTCTTGTTCCTCCTGCCACCGAACGTCACTAATTCCCACTATATCCAACTTTAACCTATCCATTTCCCTTTTTAAATTTTCTAACCTACCTGCCCGCTCCGATCCGTAGAACGCCAGCTTTCTTTCTCCTGATAACGACATGCTCTTGAGTAGTCCCCGCCCGGAGATCCGAATGGGGGACTATTTTACCTCCGGAATATTTTACCCGAGAGGACGCCATCATCATTTAATCATACAGTAAAGCTGCATGGCCTCGGGAAAAATTACGGCTGTAGTTCCCCCTTGCTTTCAGCCGTTCGCAGTACCAGCACAGCAAGGCCGTTTTGGTTGGTGTTACAAGGCCAGGTCAGTCAATCATCCAGCCTGTTGCCCCTGCAACTACTGAAAAGGCTGCTGCCCCTCTTCAGGAACCACACGTTTGTCTGGCCTCTCAAGAGATACCCCTCCGTTGTGGTTGCACTTACGGTACAGCTATCTGTATCGATGAGGCACGCAAGCCTCCCCACCAACGGCAAGGTCCATGGTTCATGGGGGGGTGGTGGGGGGAGGGTATTTTGAGTTTGATGGTTCCATAATATTCAGCACATCGTGCTAGAACAGGTTGCGGGCGGAGCGGCAGTAAAGGTGGTTGTTCCTCGAATTTCTGCACCCGCGGCGGGATTTTCACATAGATTTTCTTGCCACGTAAAATTCATTTCCCACATCAGGGTCATTTGATCGCACTTCTTCTGCAATTCCGTGTAACGCATGTACAAGGCAAGTGACGTACACGATAATGGGGTAGAGAATCTGAAGTCCCTTGGCCGCTTTAGGCATATGCGAAGCACCGTCAAATACTAGCAGCAAAACGTTACCTCTGTTCACACCATCTGACCACAGTAGTTTCATAAAATTGTCAGACAGAAAGGCAATTGTCGAGCTGTTTACTCTCTCGACAGCTTCAAAAGTTAGGAGAAACATTTCTCCAGGCCTGTCAACATTTGCAACCTAATGCTTGCTCACGTCGGTAGTTTCATCTATGGACAACCAGACCTTTTGGCCAGCAACACCAGTTCGAAATTTTTCCTTATTGCACACGGGTAAATAGTTCTCAGTGTGTGTCATCTGGAACTGTCTGAAGCGTGGATTCTTCAGCTTCTCCAGTGGAATCTTGCAAGACATCATCATCTCACTCCAGTCCTCGGAGAATGACTGACAGTTTGCAGATGATTCAGTCTGCTCAAATAACACCTTCTGTCTGTGGTCATTTTCAGCACATCTCTTCACGCAGCTGCACATTAAAGCGCTTTTTTGCACTAATTTTAACTTCACACAGTTTACCGAATAATATTTCCCCGCCACTGCTGAAGACCTTCTCTCCAAATTCATGAATAAAACCTCGCAACTTCATGCTGTTGGATCGCTTCATTTTCGGGGTGTTCAGCTAACTGAATTTGTATTCAGATTGAATATTGTGACTACGAGGGCAATGTTTATCACGTCGGAAGCCGTCCTTGTTGGTTTCTAGAACGTTTTGACGAACGCGCACGACAAATATCTTACGTCAGCGAACCGACTAGTATGCTACGCCGTTTGTCTACTATATTCCTGATAAATAAAGTTTTGTCGTAATTGTTCTGTTTATTTGTCACAATATCACCTGAAATATTATCATGTGAGTCACATTTTCAAGTTTTTATTCTTGTGTCCATAAAGACACATGCATTTTTCGCGAAAGTTAGCCATAACATGACCTATTACAAAAAAAGTGTAAATATGGCCTGATATGCGAAGAAAAAATAAATTTTTCTACGCTAAAATATCCGGATTAGTGAAACTTCTTGGCAGATTAAAACTGTTTGCCGGACCAAGATTCAAACTCGGGACCTTTGCCTTTCGCGGGCAAGAGCTCCACCACTTGCCCTCGAAAGGCAAAGGTCCCGAGTTCGAGTCTCGGTCCGGCACACAGTTTTAATCTGCCAGGAATCTTCATATCAGCGCACACTCCGCTGCAGAGAGAAAATCTCATTCTGGGCCTGGATTAGTGCATAAATTGTTGTAGAAGTCACCCAAAAATTCAGGAAAAAAACATGGCTTGTCATTAAAATTCGGGCCCTACCTATGACAAGGCGATGAGCGCTTCGGAACTGACAGCAGTTAATAACCAACATTACACAGATTTGTGAAGTGAATATCACAGTAACGAGAATAATTAGTTCTTAATTCCCCAGAAGAGGTAGGAGGGGATGAGACGGGGGGGGGGGGGGGGGGGGGGCAATTGAAACAGTACCCGGTACCGGTAAACTGTCTCAAAATCATTGTTTGTGGGCCTACAATGATGTAACAAAACCCATGGGATACCTCCTAATATTATGCGGGACCTCTTTTGCACAGCGTAATGCAGCGACTAGACGTGGCATGGACCCAAAAAGCCCCTGGAAGAGCTCTGTAGAAATACTGAGCCATGAGGCAGTGCCTGTAGCCGTGCATAACTGCAAAAGTGTTGCCGGCACAAGATTTTGTGCACGAACGGATCTCTCGATTATCTCCCGTAAATGTTCGATGGGATTCATGTATTTCGATCTGGGGCCAACTTATTCGCTCGAACTGTCCAGAATGTTCTGACATGACACACTGTCATCTACGCGGTGTCCAAAAAATCTCTCCGCAGTGCCGTATGATTTTGAGGCCGAGCGTGCCGTAAGCAGCAGTGAATATACCGAAATGAAACTCACTGAAATACAAGTTATTAACTTACTGAATATTTATTTTTACTTACAAATTTTCACATTAAATGTTGAAAGTGTCCCTTCTGTTGTTGAATACACAACTCAAATCGTCTAATCATGTTTCCAAACACAAGCTGTTTCTTCTGTAACAGAAGCAATGAAAGTGGAAATTGCAGTTTTCAATTCATCGATGGATTTTGGACAGTTTTTATAGACAGCTGCTTTCGCTGCACCCCAGTCAGGAGGTGTTAGGTCAGGCGATCGTGGAGGACAAAGTCCCTGTGAAATTATGCGATCACCAAAAACATCAGCATTGAACATTGAACATTGAAACGCGAGCTGTATGCGCGGTTGCATCATCTTGTTGAACTTAAGACAAGTTCTCCTATGATTGGGTACAGAATATCATTGCAGTATCGTTGTGTGCTTATTGTTTCGTTGAAATATATAGGACCCACAATCCAAGGTCTAGAAATTGCAATCCAAACTCCTATTTTCACAGAATGAAGTGGTTCCTCATGAATACACAATGGATTTGCTGTACTTTACATACGAGAATTTTGCGACTTCATGTACCCGGCTAAATGAAACCACGCCTCATCAGTGAAAAATGTTTCATTAAGAATACCCTTTCCATTTGGTTGAACTAAATTTTTGAACCATTGACAACAATGCAGTCTCTTGGCATGATCACTATTTTTCAATTCTTGCACGACTGTCACTTTGTATGGAAAAATTCTAATTTTTTCCTTACAGCTGTGTGGGCCATTCCGACACTAACATCGATTTCCTGCCCAAGTTTTCTTACTGACTTGTTCGGACTCATGGACATTTTATCGGAAATATGGAGTAGTTTATCCTCAGACAAAACGCTAGGACGACCACTTCTCGGTGCATCTGTCACTTAAACCGTACTTCGATATGTGTTAATCAAATCTCGCACAGTATCGCGATGTGGGAGTGTTGTCTCCGGAAAACTGAATTAAATGTTTGACGAACTGAAACTGTGTATTTACTGCCAGCTTTGAACACTTGTTCGACTAAAAACACACGTTCTTCAATGGTTAGCATTTTAACACTGACGAAAGCGAAACAAACGAACAAAGCAACTGAACTTAAAAGTTCACGTCAGCACGTAACGACACACACCAACGATACGACTGACGCTGGCTGAGATAAACGAAACAGTGGAATGTTGGGAGAGTCCACTTGAAGGGAAGTAACCCGGGCAGGTGAACTATCATACGGCAGGCACGGCTGATAATCATACGGCACTGCGGAGAGACTTTTTGAACACCCCGTATAAAAATGCCATCTTTGTTTGGGAACATGAAGTCCATGGATGGCTGCAAATGGTCTCGAGGCAGC
Source organism: Schistocerca americana (assembly GCF_021461395.2). NCBI lineage: Eukaryota > Metazoa > Arthropoda > Insecta > Orthoptera > Acrididae > Schistocerca > Schistocerca americana. The sequence goes on from NC_060126.1 coordinate 106,814,346, forward strand.
CGGACGTAACCATTTCCAGTCACTGATCTGTTCAGCTAGACAAGAGGACCAAGTTCATTCCATGTAAGCACAGTCCACACCATTATGGAGGCATCGCCAGTTCGCACAGTGCCATGCTAACAACTTTGGTATATAGCGTCATGGGGTCTGCGCCACACTCGAGCCCTACCATCAGCTCTTGCCAACTGAAATCGGTGACCGAGCGAGGTGGCGCAGTGGTTAGCACACTGGACTCGCATTCGGGAGGACGACGGTTCAATCCCGTCTCCGGCCATCCTGATTTAGGTTTTCCGTGATTTCCCTAACTCGTTTCAGGCAAATGCCGGGATGGTTCCTTTGAAAGGGCACGGCCGATTTCCTTCCCAATCCTTCCCTAACCCGAGCTTGCGCTGCGTCTCTAATGACCTCGTTGTCGACGGGACGTTAAACACTAACCACCACCACCACCACATGAAATCGGTGCTCACCTGACAAAGCCATTGTTTCCAGTCGTCTAAGGTCGTCATACGTTCCACTTTGATTTCTGCTGTTATCTCACACAGCGTTGCTTGTCTGTTAGCACTGGTAACTCTACCCAAAGACTGCTCTCTCGGTCGATAAGTGAAAGCCGTCGCCCACCGCGTTGTCCGTGGGAGAGACCTAGTGCCTGAAATTTGGTAGTCTCGGCACATTCTCGACACTGTGGATCTCGGAATATCAAACACCGTAACGATTTCCGAAACGGAATCTTCCAAGTGTCTAGCTCCAAATACCATTCCGCGTTCAAAGTCTGTTAATTCCAGTAGTGCAGCCACAGTGACGTCGGAAACCTTTTCACATCAATCATCACACGAATCGCCCAAATTCAAGTGACAGCTCTGCTAATGCACAGTATACGAAGTGTATGCGATACTACCGCCATTTGCATGTGTGCACATCGCGAAGCCATGGCTTTTGTCACCCAACTGGAGATGCAGATGTCGATTATTAATCCAAATTGGTGAAATGAAGTTTAAAGATTGAAGAGAGAGGCTCTGTATTCCGAGTAGCGCACGTTCCATCGGGCGCCACTACCACCGTCACGCTGACGTAGGTCAACCAAACACGGGCCGATTATGAAGCTACGACAGCATCAGTTCCGTCAGTCCATAGCTCCTGAGGATAATATGAGGATTATCATCTAAATTTCGAGGTTTTTTTCCAATCTGAGACCACTTGCAGAGTGACACCAAAAGGCTGTGGGGAGAGTTTTGCTTTGGCTTGCCAGTTCGTGGCGACAGATGGTCGAGGAAAAGGCTGCGTGCAGGGCGCGTGTCGGGTCGGGGCTACTCGACCGCGGCCGGCTCCGTCTCTCCTCCCCAGAGACACCAGCAGAGGCCGCGCCACCCCTCTTCCTCCGTACACCCCCACCCAGCCGCAGATTGGCGCCCTCCGCCGCCGCCGCCCCCATAATAATAATTAGAATTGATTCCGCCGGCCGCGCCAAAACGATTGCTCTTTTAATTACTTGCAGGCTCCCGCGGGATTTGCAGTGCAGACGCGTGTATTCCCGCGCCTTTCCTCCAATCCCCTCCCGGCGCGCCGTTCCCAGGGCTCGCTCCGACACTGAAGCGACGTTAACCACGCTCTCTCTCTGTCTCTCTCTCTCTCTCTCTCTCTCTCTCTCTCCCTCGCCTCTCTGCGTATTACACCGCCGGGGCTATTTAGCGCTGAACCCTCAATGGCGTTATTTACTGCCCCGTTTCAGACCCAGTACTCTGCAAACGCAAAGAACTGTTGACTTATTTTCGATATTTCTTTTTTGTAATATTATGGGTCAACCACACTTGCGAGCAACTAAATAGATGCGCAGGATGTACCATAAGTCTTTCCCTGATTAGAAACATTCATAACACAGAACGCCGATATGGCACTACCGTAGGCCTGTATTCTTGCGGCCGTACATTCCCGTGACCACCGCTGTCCGCAATCATGCACATCCAAGCCTTGCTGCAGTATCGCAGAGGGAACATCCAACTTCACGAAATCCTATTACATGACTCCGTTTAAATTCATTGAGATGTTGATGGTTCAAATGGCTCTGAGCACTATGGGACTTAACATCTGAGGTCATCAGTCCCCTAGAACTTGGAGCTACTTAAACCTCAATGCATGGGTGAATTGTGTGGGAGTAAGTTGTTTACTCAACTTCGTCATCGTCTTTATTATTTCCCCATTGCTCCTGTTTCTTCCTTCAACATATTCTGCTAGTTACTTAATTTTGCCCGCCTTCTGTACGATGCCTTCTAGCGTTTTCCAATCCCCAGTGGTACTAAATATCTTGTCGGCAGCGATCCTCAGTCCCACTATTCTGGCTATCTTGCTTAGACTGTTGAACCGTGATTTATATTCAGAGAATATTCTTAAGAATTAATTTTATTTACTAGCGATTCATCAACACATTTAATCACACTATGTCAGCATGAAATCATAACCAAATTCCTTTTAACAAATGGGAATTTTATTCACTTTAATAGTGCCTAAAAGCATTTTTTTCAGAAACAGATTTAAATTATAATCAGAAAGCATCCTCTAAATATCAGAAATACAATTTATTCAGAGGCAGAAAGAAGGAAGTTTTGACTGTATGAGCTTTCGGGGAGAGAACCTTGCCGCTCCCTTTGACACGGCCATAGTTACGACCGCACACAATAGCCTATGGAAGACTGCACTGGTGCAAATCTGCAACACACCAGGTTACTTTAAACAAAGACTTTTAACAATTTACACAAGCACACAAACTATGCACCCCACCCCCCCCGCCCCCGTAGGAGGGATGGAAATGGTACAAAACACTAACAATTAAATTATTAACCTTGCCACCGAAAGTGGAACTTGACTTCAGCTTCTAAGAAAGTCTTACGGTGAAAGGGTGGCAACTTTATATACTAAAATAATCATTTAAATAAAGCCCATGATATGCATCTTATATAAAATTCTACAAGGTTGGCCAAACAATACTTAAGATGCTCTAGTCTACAGTACACAGATACCGTCTCTCAAGATCATAGGCAATAATATCAAAGTTTCCAAAGATCAAAACATATTTCAGGTATTAGGCCGTTACACTCCAAGCAATAATTCGTTAACACACCAAATCCGACAAACATGACAGAGGCAGCTACTAACGTACGGTAGATTGATAGGCAGATTACCGAACAACCGCAGGTTGCTCCAACCCATCCCTACTGCACAAGGAAAAACGGACCACCCAATTTAAATACAACCACCTTCCCGCGGGTGGGCAAACGGAAAAGAATGGAGGGACGACCCCAAAGGAAACGGCTGGTGACCTCACCAAGAAAACAACTAGAATTTAACAAGAGTAAATCAACAAGATATCAACAATCACTTAACTTCTAATAAACTGCGATTTCTCGAGAAGACCTAGCGCAGTACCCTCAAATCGCTCTCCCGAACAGTCCGCTGCCAGCCGCTTACAACGGACGCAGGAAGGCGCGCCGATCTCCCGTCTTACGGCGTTGCAGCTCGCACCGGCCAGACCGATGTCGTGGGTTGACTCCTGTTGCTCTCGTGTCGACAGTCACTACCCCTCGCTATAAGGCGCGGCCCACTGGACTCACGTGGCGACCTCACATGCGCCAACGCTCAAGGCGGACAAGTCATCTTGTGTCTCAGTACGCGACCGACCAACCGATCGATCCAACCGCCAATGATCGCTGCCTGAGCAAACTCGAGCAGACTGGCTGCCTAACGCGCAGACTCAGATGCAGGAACTAAGTCCCGACCGGGCGACCACTCGCTGAGTTCTCTTACTGGCGGAGTGGAGAGACTCTCATTTTGCCGGCTTTAAAGGTTGATCTGAACGACAGACTTACTAGCACTCCGAACGACAGACAGACACTAACTGCCTAACAAATGCGGACGGGAGATAGACTAGCAAGCTGGGGACGAGAGACTGACCCAGACAGACCCCTTGGGATTTTTTTTTTCCTTTATTGATTTTCAATTCCCCCCCCCCCCCCCCCCCCCAAGGGGGGCGGGCTGGCAGCAGCTTATTACGCCGCTCTTCAGCCTACAGAATTTGTTTTAAAAAGATGAAGATAATAACAGCTGGCGATAAAATCGGGGACTTAAAGGTAAAATGGCAGAAAATTCTGGAGCTTAAAACATAAAACACAGGGTTGATGATGCTAATAAAAGACACAGGAAGCAGACAATTAAAAAACACGGCGACAGTCTGAGTTCTGTTCGCAAGAGATATAAAATGCACGCCCAGCAACAACATGTTTTCTGTTTGCAACACTGTGGAAAGACGCACAACACGGAACACTCACTTAAACGCTGCACTAAAAAGTTGGCACAAATATGACATACCACACCCGAGAGCAGGTGGGGGGAAACTGGTCAGATGACGGGAAAAAAAGGTGGGAAGGAGAGGAAAAGTGAAGGGGGAGGGGGGAAAGGAGCCAATGGTAGATGAGGATCCATAAGAGGGGTGGGGGTGCTGAGCAGACGTGCCAGGGAGTGGGGAAGGCGGAGCAGGGGAGTACAAAAGGACTCGGGAGGGGGGGGGAGAAAGGGAGAGGGTAGGCGAGGAGAAAGCACAGGATGGAAGGGGGGAGGAAGAGGGAGCCCAGGGAAAGGACGGAGGAAAGGAGGGGGGTGAGGATCAGAGTTGATAGGAGGGATAAATGGAGGGAGAGAGGGCACCATCCGGGAGGGGGAGTTGATGGAAGCCACCTTGGGAAAGGAGATGTAAGGTGTAGAGATGGAGGGTAGGGGGGATACAACTGTGAAGACGTGGCAGGGGCGGGGATGGGAGAGGAGAGGAGCAACCAGGGGGTGAGGGGGTTCAAGGCAGCGGGAGGTGTAGCGGATACATTCAAGGAAGAGGAGCAGATGGGCAAAGGAATGAGATCATAGAGGATCTGCGTGGGGGACGGGAGGCGTATACGGAAGGCGAGGCGCAGTGCATGACACTCAAGGATCTGGAGGGACTTACAGAATTTGGGGGGGGGGGGGGGGGGGGCAGATATCCAGGCAGGACTGGCATAACAGAGGATGGGATGGATTAAGGATTTGTAGGTGTGGAGGATGGTAGAGGGGTGCAACCCCCATGTCCGGCCAGAGAGGAGTTTGAGGAGTCGGAGGTGGTTGTGGGCTTTGGATTGGATGGAGCGGAGATGAGGGATCCAGGTGAGGTGACGGTCAATGGTGAGGCCAAGGTAGGTGAGGGTGGGGGTGAGGCGGACAGGACGGGCGCAGACAGTAAGGGAGAAATCCAGGAGCTGGAAGGAGCGAGTGGTGCGACCTACGATGATTGCCTGGGTCTTGGAAGGATTGATTTTCAGGAGTCACTGGTTACACCATGCAGCAAAAAGGTCAAGGTGATTCTGGAGAAGGCGTTGGGGCCGTTGGAGGGTAGGAGCGAGGGCGAGGAATGCGGTGTCATCAGCATATTGCAAGAGGTGTACGGGAGGGGGAGGGGGGTTGGGGCATATCTGCCGTGTACAGGAGGTAGAGGAGAGGGGAGAGGACAGAGCCCTAGGGCACACCCGCAGAGGGGTAGAAGGTGTGGGAATTGGCATTATGGATGGTAACATAGGAGGGGCGGTGGGAAAGGAAGGAGGCCATCAGACGGGTGTAGTTGATAGGAAGGGCATAGGTTTGGACCTGGCGAGCTCATCGCGCCCCTTAAATGCACGTGAACAAGCAACATTTCCCATTTCCCACCAGAGGGAGACACCAAAGCTTCTATTGCCACAGCGGCGCCACCGGCAGAAACGGAGGATGACTGCTTCACACAACGCGCTGTGGCGGGCTCTTGAAAACAGCAATTTTTTTACCACGGCTCAACTGTAGAGCCGTGTCTTTGCGTCTTCTTCCGTCTCATTATTGATACATCGTCCGCAAAGGTTAGCCAGTCCGCTTGGGCCTGGCCTTTGTCCCCCCCCCCCCCCCACTGTCCCTCTCCATGCGTTCCTAATATTCTCACTTTTCTCGTTTATTACTCCCCACTGTCTGACCACTTCGTCCAATGCTATGTTGAACGAGATTGGTGACAATCCATCTCCCAGATTCACATAGGCCTTGATCTAAAACTCTTCCCATAGTGTTCCTCTGAATGTCGTTATTAGTCCTCGTGTAGTGCTGCCTAATCCTGTGTCCTGCGTGCTTCAAGATTCTGTCCGTCGGTGAGGTCGTATGCCTTCTTCAAGCGCACTAAGGCTACTACTGTTTCTTTTTCTTACAGGCCTATGCTCTATCAGCGGTAGGTACTATCTGCATATATCTCTTCGCCATGGCGTACAGAATCTATTGTCCCAAACGTGTACTAGTATTCACCGAACATCACAGGGCACAGAGATTGACATGGGTGCAGAAAAACCGCCATTAGATGCCAGAAGCACGGAAAAAGGCTACTTCGACTGATGAGTGCGTATTGTTACGAGCCTAAGGCAGCAAAACCACATGAATTGATAATGGCGACTGCAAACTGGTGCCCGCTCAGATAAGTGCTGGAAGCATTCTCGTGTTGTGGATGTTCACAAGGTGTGGAAAGCGACTCCTGACTCGTCTGTCATCGTAACTCGCCGGCGGGTGAAACTGATATCTACTCTTTATGTAAAATTGAGAACTGGAAAAGAAAGAGAAAGGATGGGCGGGAACTCGTGACTTCCAGCTGCACAAAGCACTGTGCCAATGCGATGCCAAAAGTTGAAAATTTGTGCTGGAGCGGGACTCAAATTTGGATCCTCCGCTTTTCTAGAACGGTTGCCTTAACCGCCTCGACCATACGGAAACGCTTTCCGTCCGACTCTTATTCTCAACTTATCGCACGCTGCATATACATACTTGTACATATCGTTATATATACATAGACTTTCTTTCATGACACGAGTAACAAAATGAGGCGTTTGCACTTCCTGGAAGGCAATTGGTATAATCCGTGTGTGTTATTGTATTGATAGTACTTTGTCCAACCTCTGTTCTTCCTAATTACATCAAAAATTTTCTTCGACTTCTCTTTTGTGAGGGTTTGTAATTGTTGTAATAAACTGTCGCCCGCTCTTCTCGCGTCGCTCTTCTCAGTTCATGTACGGCCTCAAATTGCTTTCCATTGCAATGAACACTGTTTTTAAGTATTCCCCAGATCCGAACTACTTGCAGTTCAGATCACGATATCGATATCTATAGCTTCATACCACTTTTTTCTTTTTTTTCGCCTTACCATTTTTTTCTTCAATCTCATTTTGTTCGTTAATGTTCGTTACCTTTGTTCGGGGCGGACGTCCCACGACACCCCCAGAAGTTCGTTGTCGATCCACTTACTCAGTTTTTTTATTGCAGAGGGCTGTTGTTACTCCGACCGAACACGCTGAGCTACCGTGTCGGCATTTTTTGGTTCTAGCAGAAACATGCACAGATGCATTATCTTGCTGAAACATTAGACTTTCGTCCCCCCAGGTCTTCATATTCTGATCACTTCTGTCTCTAGTATCCAAGTGTTTCTGTTAGAGTTCATTCAAGTCTTCAGCTAAGCCATGCATGATTTACCTTTAGCGGGGAAGACTGCCCAAGTCTTAACTCTTCCCCCACCAAAATTTCTGCTCGTTCTTACCAGCTGCTCTGTTCTCAGAGCATGCCAATGATATTTAACTCCATCCAGCACATCTAGATTAAACCTCTTCTCATCACTGAAGGTCAATTTATTCCATTCTGACGTCCATGACGTACGTCTTTCAGCAAACTTCAACCCGGCCTGTTTTTCTTCGGGTTGTAGATCAGGTTTCTGCAGTCGTTTCTTGAATGCAAGGTGTCTGTCACTGGACAAAATTTGTTGTATACGTCTGGCAGTTACTAACAACTTTCCAACGCCCGGGTTCCCGGGTTCGATTCCCGGCGGGGTCAGGGATTTTCTCTGCCTCGTGATGACTGGGTGTTGTGTGATGTCCTTAGGTTAGTTAGGTTTAAGTAGTTCTAAATTCTAGGGGACTGATGACCATAGATGTTAAGTCCCATAGTGCTCAGACCCATTTGAACCATTTTACTAACAACTGTAAATAGGCAACAATTGAGAAGAATAACGGTTTGTGGCCCTTGCTTTGCTCAATTTTATCTTTTGTACGTATTTTCCGTTCTGTCCACACCGTGCGTCCAGTCTAGAGAAATTATCAGTCACTGTACTTGAACGGTTCAACTTCTTGGCGATTTCACGATTAGGGAGTCCCATTTCCTAGTGCTCATCTATTTATGCGTTTTCATCACATAACTGTTTCCGCTCGGAGTGGCCGCGCGGTCTTGGGCGCCATGTCATAGATTGCGCGGCCCCTCTCGCCGGAGGTTCGAGTCCTCCCTCGGGCATGGGTGTCTGTGTTGTTCTTAGCATAAGTTAGTTTGAGATAGATTAAGTAGTGTATAACTTTAGGGACCGATGACTTCAGCAGTTTGGTCCCTTAGCAATTCACACGCACACGTAACTGTTTTCCGTGTGACATTGTCACAGCCGTGCTTTAGGAACACAACACGCAGTGTCACTAATGGTGCTTGTCCTATCTGCAGTAAAGGAGTTCCTTGCGGGGTGGGGGAGTGGCTCTGTACGTAAAAAACAGTATTTCATTTCAGTACATAGACGTATCAGGACACTGCACTGAACAGATATTTGAAAGCTGTGCAGCGTTAGTTGAATTTAGTGAAACTAAACTTCTAATTGCTGTTGTTTATAGGTCCCCTAACTCAGACTTCAGAGTATTTTTGCTTAAGCTAGAGAGGGTTCTTGATTCACTTTGTAACAAGTACCAGAAAGTAGTTATATGTGGTGACTTCAATATTAATTTTGTACATGATTGTGCAAGAAAAAGGATGTTGGTAGATCTCCTAAATTCATATGATTTGATGCAAACTGTGTTTTTTCCAACTAGGGTGCAGGGGAACAGTAGCACAGTCATAGATAATATTTTTATTCATTCTTCATTACTAGATGGGCATTCTGTTAGTAAAAGGGTGAATGGCCTTTCAGACCATGATGCACAAATTTTAACACTGAAAGGTTTTTGTACTCAAACCAATGTCGTATTTAATTACAAACTACGTAGGAAAGTTAATCCAACAGCAATAGAGAGTTTTTCAAAACTTGTCAAGGAACAAGAGTGGCAAGATGTTTATAGTGCCGATAATATAGATGATAAATACAATGCTTTCCATAACACATTTCTCATGCTCTTTGAGAGTTGCTTTGCATTAGAACATTCTAAACGGGGTACTAGCAGTAATGGACAGCCCGGTTGGCTGACTAGTGGGATAAGGATATCATGTAGAACAAAGCGGGAATTATATCAAAATTTTAGAAGTAGCCACAATCAAGCTACAGTAGCCCATTACAAACAGTATTGTAAGGTGCTTAAAAATGTTATTAGCAAGGCAAAAAGTATGTGGTATGCAAATAGAATAGCTAATTCACAGGATAAAATTAAAGCCAAATGGTCAGTTGTGAAGGAAGTGTCTGATCAGCAGCACAAGGTTGATGATATAAAGTCAGTTCGCAGTAATAATATTTCTGTTACTGATAAATCAGATATATGTACAGCATTTAACAACCATTTTCTGAGCACTGCTGGTGAACTAAATAAAAATTTAGTTTCTACAGGAAGTCATATAAATTTCTTAGCAAATGCCTTTCCGAGATTGACGTCTGAAATACTCCTCTGTGATACAGACAAGAGGGAGATTGAGTCAATAATTAAATCACTGAAGACTCTCATGGTTATGATGGAGTGTCTAGTAGAATATTAAAGTACTGTGCTGCACATGTTAGCCCTGTATTTAGACATATTTGTAATGTTTCCTTTAGGAATGGTCAGTTTCCTGAGCGATTAAAGTACTCTGTAGTAAAGCCGCTTTATAAAAAGGGAGAAAGGGATAATGTAGATAATTTTAGACCTATTTCTATGCCATCAGTGTTTGCAAAAGTTATCGAAAAGGCTGTGTATGTAAGGTTAATTGATCATTTTATATCACACGATTTGCTATCAAATGTACAGTTCGGCTTTAGAAGTCGTTTGACAACTGAAAATGCTATATTCTCTTTTCTCTGTGAGGTACTGGATGGGCTAAACAAAAAGTTTCGAACGCTTGGCGTATTTTTTGATTTAACAAAGGCATTTGACTGTGTTGATCTCACAATATTGCTCCAGAAGTTGGACCATTACGGAATAAGGGGAGTAGCTCACAATTGGCTCACCTCTTACTTCAGCAACAGGCAGCAAAAGGTCATTATTCACAATGTTGATAACGGCTGTGATGTGGGATCTGAGTGGGGTACTGTCAAGTGGGGGTGGCCCAGGGATCAGTGTTGGGGCCGCTCCTGTTCCTAATTTATATAAATGATATGCCCTCTAGTATTATGGGTAACTCTAAAATATTTCTGTTTGCTGATGACACTAGATTGGTAGTAAAGGATGTTGTGTGCAACATTGACTCGGTTTCAAGTAGTGCAGTACATGACCTCAGTTCATGGCTTGTAGAAAATAAACTAATGTTAAATCACAGTAAGGCTCAGTTTTTACGGTTTCTAACACACAATTCAACAAAACTTGACGTTTTAATCTCACAGAACGGGCATATTATCAGTGAAACTGAACAGTTCAAATTCCTAGGTGTTCAGATAGATAGTAAGCTGTCGTGGAAAGCCCACGGTCAGGATCTTGCTCAAAGACTTAATAGGGCCATTTTCACTATTCGAACGGTATCGAAAGTCAGTGATACTTCGACACGAAAATTAGTCTACTTTGCTTATTTTCATTCTCTTATGTCGTATGGTATTATGTTTTGAGGTAACTCTTCCCATTATAGAAGCATATTTTTGGCTCAGAAACGGGCGGTTCGGGCAATAAGTGGTGTGAGTTCACGAACCTCTTGTCGACCTCTGTTCACGAGTCTGGGTATTTTGACATTGGCCTCTCAATATGTATGTTCCTTATTGTCGTTTCTTGTTACCAATATTAGTTTATTTCCAGCTTTCACTCGGTTAATACTCGGCAGAAATCAAACCTCCATTTGTATCGGACATCCTTAACTCTTGTGCAAAAAGGTGTGTAGTATACTGCTGCATCCATTTTCAATAAGCTGCCACTCGAATTCAAAAATCTTAGCAGTAATCCACGCGCTTTCAAATCGAAACAGAAGAGTTTCCTCATGGGTCACTCCTTCTATTCTGTCGAGGAGTTCCTTGAAAAATTAAGCTGATTCTCATTGTATTGCTGATAGCGTTTGCTTAAACTTATGGACTGATTTTCTTTCAGGTTCATGAACATTTATTTTTATTTGTTATTACTTTTATGTTGTAAGTTCATGTACTGACACGTTCCATGACTTTGGAGATTTGCTACTCAATTCGGTCCTACGGAACTTGAAATGTAAATAAATAAATAAATAACACCGCACCAAGCTGACTGCCTTTATACCGAGTTCCACCCCCTACCACCAGAATCGCTGATGTCCTGTTATCTACTGTACTACCTACATCAAATGCGATATCATTTGACTGCATTTTTTCTGTATAATGGACCTCATAGCATAGCGTATACACTTTGCACAGGTGTTCCAACCGACAACGTTAATTTCATGCCCTTATACTGATTCCCACTATCGTACTTGAGTCGTGCCTGTTCTGTTGGACATGTCCCATAGAACAGACACCATTCAGGTATATACAAATATACTTTCTGTCACGCGTTCGTTTCATCACCTACTACACAGCGCTAGCCTGACAACTGTCGGTGTCTCGTGGAAGTCATGCCATAAATGACATAGCCGTCGTCATCACTGAGGAAGACGATGCCCAACAAGGTAGGTGCCCCTAAATCAGTTAACTTGAGCGTACATCTCTTCACAGAGAAGTGTTATCTGAACGATTACAAAGAACCACAATGTCGGTTCGTCAACAGTTCTGTCCCTATACATACACCCTTTCATAAGATTTGTAGTTAACACTAAGATCTCCTTCACAATTGAACCTGTCACTGTGTGTACACCAAACGGACTAGTGATTTGTGTTTGATAAGTATTGCTCACCCATTGAACAGAATGTTTCTGCAGTCATGTTGTCGATACACTTGCAGCGAAACGTGAATGTGAATGACGTCGTCAGGTTTTTTTTTTAAGTCGAAAGAGAAGCGCTGTTTGTCAGGCAGCACGTCTTTTTAAGAAAAAAAATCCAATAGCGGAGGTTCTGCGAGTCGTCAAGAAAATATTACTTCTGCAATATGTACATATAAAGGGGGAAAAAAAGAACAGGAAAGTCGTTGGTTTTGTAGAGACGTATCGACAGTCATTCCTACATCCTCTGTGGAATAACATTCTTTCGCTTTCAGTCTTCCGCATGCACTTGGTGGACGATGAATTTTGCAGTAAATTGATTCCATCATCAAGAATATCTGGGGAACTAGTGACATTTATATCGATTCGTTGAGGAACACACATTAGTTTTTACATACGTTTTCGTGTGGTTAAAAAAAATTGCTCTGAGCACTATGGGACTTAACTTCTAAGGCCATCAGTCCCCTAGAACTTAGAACTACTTAAACCTAACTAACCTGAGGACATCACACACACCCATGCCCGAGGCAGGATTCGAACCTGCGACCGTAGTGGTCGCGCGGCTCCAGACTGTAGCGCCTAGAACCGCTCCGCCACCCCGGCCGGCATTTTCGTGTGGCAAGCCCTTTTATTCTCAGTCAGTAAAAACGAATATAGGAGCGTAATATCGCGACAAACTAAATTACGTTTAGATGATAGGTTAACTCCCAACAAACTTTCGCATCAACATCGTTTGGTTGCAGATGACAAGCTACCTGTAATAAATAACACACAAGTGGTCCTGAAAAATGATGCACACCAAGTATAAAGGTGTTAACGGAAAGAAACGAACTATAGGTTGAACTAAATATCCATATAATTTTGTAATCATTTAGCAAAATTGTTCACATTACAGATTAAATAAAACGGAAACCCACCGATGATCGTGCAGTGGTGCTGAAACATGTTTGGGTACTTGAAAAAACGGTGATTTGCATAACTGGCCGACCTGTGATCTTGCAATATTAATCACTTAAAAGTATTACCTAGACAAATGTATTCCAGAAATTTCATTACTCTACATTAATAATTTTTTGGTGTTGCGGTTCATTTTCCGTTCGTGTAGTTACTCGCTCCCCACCGGAGACAGCTGCTGGCCCTCTGAAGACCTGCAGTATCAAGTATGACGTACGCACCGCGGCCTGTCTTTCTCGTCGGCCTCAGAAGTAGTAGGAGTGACTTCACAAAACTCGTAGAGCGCCATGTCACCGTTAAGTAACTCGACTCGTGTGATGACGGCTTAAGATTGTGGAAGGTAGGAACTTGCCAGAAGAGACCACAGGGGTACGGAGTGTAGGATCTCTGACTCCACAGCTATTCGTTGGGCTGGAAAGGGAATTCTCCAGCCCCGGTGACAGAGCTGTCGGGCAGATCCTTAGCACAACGCGGCCATTGACTGGGGAGTAAATTATTCACCTGCCCATCACAGGGCGATGAGTCAGCGGCGCCTCCCGCACAATGCCGGGCCCGGCTCCTCGGAAATCATGGTCCCATTAACAAAACATTTAAAGAGGCCGCGGGCTATTTTGGCGGACGTGTCGCATCTGTCGCCGGCTTCCCGCGGCGCCGGGGCCCCCAGTATTTATAAATAGCCGGTGGCGGGGGCTGCGGTACAAAAGGCAGCGCCGAGCGCCGGCCCGCTGGGGAGGAGCCCGTACAGGTTGGCCCGCGATTGTGCAACATCTGGTGGTGCACCAGCGCCCGGCCGTGACAGATGGGCCCGCGCCACTTGACAATATGGCCCGCCAGCGCAGAATGGCGCCAGTTAATAGTTTCCCCGGGTGTGGCGCCCCGATCGCGAGCTAGCTGACACGTCACCGACTGTAGCGCGAGTTCCTGGAACAACGAACCTGTGTTTACGACAAGGCCGCCTTTGTATCGTACCTGTTCGACTACGAACGGTAGTCATAAAGTTATAATTACATTCACACCACGTATTTTAAAGGCTAATGCCCGTCGATGCTGCCACTCTCTTCTGCTATTGTCAGTTCGTTTCAGCTCCATTTGCCACATACCGCCCTCTTCTCGAGATCTTTCAGATACTTCATCCGAGGCCGTCCTCTTCCTTTCTTTTCTAGCACTATCCCTTCGAGCTCGTCAACGTTGGCGTTGTTGTTTATGATGGCATAATCAATAACTTTTGTTTTTCGGTTTTTCGTTTCCTTTAATATTCTTATCTCCATGTTAACTTCCAATATGGTTTTTTTTCCATCCAGCTCATTCTTGTCACATCCAGATATCACCACCTCCATGTCACTTCCTTTTCAATTTATCTAGAGTCCAACCTTCAGTTATATGTAAATAATTTGCAAAACATTTTCTGACATCTGCGAGAGGCGAAACTTCCTGGCACACTAAAACTGTGTGCCGGACGAGACTCGAACTCGGGACCTTTGCTTCTCGCGGGAGTGTTCTACCAACTGAGCGACCCAAGCACGACTCACGCCCCATCCTCACAGCATTACTTCTGCCAGTACCTCGTCTCCTACATTCCAAACGTTACAGAAGCTCTCCTGCGAACCTTGCAGAATTAGCACTCCTGAAAGAAAGGATATTGCGGAGATTTTCTCTGTGCAACGGAGTGTGCGCTGATATCCCATGTCTCCGCAATGTCCTTTCTCTCAGGAGTGCTAGTTCTGCAAGTTCGCAGGAGAGCTTCTGTAAAGTTTGGAAGGTAGGAGACGAGGTACTGGCAGAAGTAAAGCTGTGAGAACGGGGCGTGAGTCATGCTTGGGTAGCTCAGTTGGTAGAGCACTTGCCCGCGAAAGGCAAAGGTCCCGAGTTCGAGTCTCGGTCCGGCACACAGTTTTAATCTGCCAGGAAGTTTCATATCAGCTCACACTCCGCTGCAGAGTGAAAATCTCATTCTGTATCTACGAGAGGCGTTCCTCAAATAAGACAACATTTTTTTTCCTGAACGCATGTTATTAAGGATCCCACTACACCATATTATTCCCCGCTCTTTTGACTACAAAATCCTATTTTTCAACATTATCTCCGCTCACTAGGCAGCCTGACGCCATCTTACTGGTAGCGCCTGTATTCCCGCATGGTATCACTCTACGGGTCGCCGTTTTGTTGCATCAGTAACTTCCCCGTCATTCACGTGCGGCTTCCTACGAGTGCATCCTTCATTGGCCGAAACAGATGGAAGTCGGGAGGTGCGAGATCTGGGCTGTAGGGTGCATGAGGAAGAAGAGTCCAATGAGGTTTTGTGAGCTCTTATCGGTTGCGCAGACTTGGATGAAATCTTGCGTTGTCATGGAGAAGTAGTTCGTTTGCATTTTTGTGGTGACGAGCACGTTTCTTCGGTTTCCTCAGGGTGGTAGAATACACTTCACTGTTGGTCGTCGCATCGTGGGGGTGGACACCAAACAGAATAGTCCCTTTAGAATCCCAGAAGACCGTCGCCATGTCTTCATCGGCTGAGGATGCGGCTTTGAACTTTTTTGCCGATATTGCACCTTGACAAAGATGGGAAGTGATAAAATAGTGAGTCTGAACGCAACCCTGATCGACGCAGTAGTGCATTTGTGTTACTTCATATTCTCTTAACGTGTTATTTGAAAGTAAATTAGGCAACAGAGATTAAGAATCAAATGAGCCAAAGGACGAACCGATAAAAGGAAAAAAAATTAACAACATGAAATATAAAGATAGTAAGTATCAGGATGCAGAACGGGATGATTTTGTGAAATCATTATAAGCCTTTTGGACTATACTGGTTGCCTATTGGGAAATTTTTAACATTGCTCTATCTAGTCCAATGCAGACACAGGGGAAATTAAATTAAACTAGGAGGTTCGAACAACACGCAAATGTTATGGTGATGATTTGGGAACTCAAACGGGAATTCCTGGGGGGCATGTGATGTTCATTTCCAGGAACACTACTGAGAAAATTTAGCGAACCGTCATTTGAAGCCGACTGTAGAACGATTCTGCTGCCGCCAACATACATTTCGCGTAAGGTTAGCGAAGATAAGATACGAGAAATTAGGATTCATACGGAGGCATATAGACAGTTGCTTTTCCTTCGCTCTATATATATTGAAATCTGTAAGAGTAGAGGTTTAGTGTAACTGAAGGCAACAAAATTGCTTTGTAAGGAACATAAAGATATTTTTAAACCGGTAGAGAGGTTTGCTCTGGACGAAAATTTGTTAAACTAGCAAACACCGAGCGGTTGCTTGGGGCACTGAAAAAATTTTTTTCTTTTTTTTACGTTGGCGTCTGTCTTACAGTAGACAAAAAGTAGTAAACACAGTTTTTGATTCTTTGTTCTTTATTACCAAGAGACATCAACATAAACACAACGCTGATAATTCAGTTACAGTAGATGTTCGAAACTGCCTCTACTGACATGTAAACAAAGGTTACACTGATGGGTATGTCCTTGTGAAAAAGATCGTTGTTGGTATAAAAATGAATCTGAAATTTTTCACTTATATTGTTGCGAACAGGCATCAAGTCTATTTTCGGAACGTATCGACTGCCATTAAAGGAATTACATTATTTTAGTTAAAAAGTGGTTAAATTTTCATGACAGTAAATATCCATATGAAGAAATACTCTTCCCTTTGCGCGCTTTCTGTATTTGTTTTGATTTTATTTCATTAATTTTTTTCAGCTGGTTTGATGCGGCCCGCCACGCATTCCTCTCCTATATATTTCAGTCTCTGTCTTTCCCTACAGCATTTCCCGCAAGAGTTACCCACAACACCAATGAAGTTATTCCGTGCTGGTTCAGCATATGTCCTATCCTGTCCCTTCTTCTTTTCGGTGGTTTCCACATACTCCTTCCTCGCCGATTCTGTGGATAAGCTCCTCATTCCTTATCTTATCGCTCCATCCTATTTTCGACATTCTTCTGTAGCACCACACCTCAGACGCTCCTATTCTCTTCTTCTCTGGTTTTCCCACAGTCCATGTTTCACTACCATGCAATGCTGCACTCCGGACGTACATTCACAGTAAATTTTCGTCGATTTAAGGCCTATCTTGATACTAGTGGATTTCTTTGGCCATAAATGCCCTCCCTGCCAGTGCTAGTCTACTTTTATGTCCTCCTTGCTTCGTCCATCATTCGTTATTTTGCGTGTAAGGTAACAGAGTTCCTTCACTTTGTCTACATCGTAGACCCAATTTTGCTGCTAAGTTTATCACTAATCTTATTCCTGCTACTTCTCGTTATTTTCTTCTTTCTTCGATTTACTCCCAGTCCATATCCCGTGCTCAGTAGCCTGTTCACACCATTCAATATCCCTTGAAAGAGGATACCATTCATCAGCAGATCATATCACTATATTCTTTTTTACCCGAATTTTAATCCAACTCCTGCAACTATACTTTATTTCTGTCATTGCCTTTTCGATGTGCACAATGAAGAGTGAGGAGAAAGACTACAGCCCTGTTTAACACCATTTTTAGTGCAAGCAATTCATTATTGGCCTTACGTTCATATTGCTCCTTCTCGGTTCTTATACTTAATATACGTTATCCGCCTTGCAGTATAACTTACGCCTACTTTTCTGAGAATTTCGAACATCTTGCACCATTTTACATTGTCGAACGTTTTTCTAGATAGACAGATCCTATGAATGGACCTTGATTTTACTTTTGTTTCTATTATCAAATGCAGCATCAAAACCGCCTCTTTGGTGTCTTTACCTTTCCAAAAGCCGAAGCCATCATCACCTAAGGGGTCATCAGTTTTCTTTTCCACTCAGATATCGGACTGTGAGGCGTACCCAAGGGCAGACAGAGCCTCAGAATCAGGTGACAATGAACTAATGATGAAGAATAGGCTGAAAAGAAGAGGGGTGCCGAAGTACTGACAAGGGAACCTCCCCACCGCACCCCCCTCAGATTTAGTTATAAGTTGGCACAGTGGATAGGCCTTGAAAAACTGAACACAGATCAATTGAGAAAACAGGAAGAAGTTGTGTGGAACTGTGAAAAAATAAGCAAAATATACAAACTGAGTAGTTTGTGGGAAGATATGCAACATCAAGGAGACTGGTAACACAGGAGCGCCGTGGTCTCGTGGTAACGTTAGCAGCTGCCGAACGAAAGGTCCTTGGTTCAAATCATCCGTCGAGTGAAAAAGATTAATTTTTTATTTTCAGTTTATGTGACGAAACTCTTATGTTTTCATCACTTTTTTGGGAGTGATTATCACATCCACAAGAAAACCTAAATCGGGCAAGGTAGAAGAATCTTTTTACCCATTCACCAAGTGTACAAGTTAGGTGGGTCGACAACATATTCCTGTCATGTGACGCACATGCCGTCACTAGTGTCGTATAGAATGTATCAGATGTGTTTTTCTGTGGAGGAATCGGTTGACCTATGACCTTGCGATCAAATGTTTTCGGTTCCCATTGGAGAGGCACGTCCTTTCGTCTACTAATCGCACGGTTTTGCGATGCGGTCGCAAAGCACAGACACTAAACTTATTACAGTGAACAGAGACGTCAATGAACGAACGGACAGATAATAACTATGCAAAAATAAAGAAAGTAAAATTTTCACTCGAGGGAAGACTTGAACCAAGGACCTCTTGTTCTGCAGCTGCTCACGCTACCACGGGACCACGGCGCTCCTGAGCTCACTTTGTCCTTAATGTTGCTTATGTAGTCCATGGACTACTCAGTTTGTATATTTTGCTTATTTTTTCACAGTTCCACACAACTTCTTCCTGTTTTCTCAATTGATCTGTGTTCAGTTTATCAAGGCCTATCGACTGTGCCAACTTATAACTAAATCTGAGGGGGGTGCGATGGGGAGGTTCCCTTGTGAGTAACGATGACGTGCGTCTTAAAGTTCGCTGAGGCTGTAGATACTGGGATAATGAGCATCCCAATAGGTATTGAAGCTGAATAGGAATGTACGTCTCTAAAAAGGGCAATCACAGACGTTGGACAGTCAAATACAGGGTGAGCATTAATGAAACCGACGAACTGCAGGTACGAATTCCTCACTGCAAATGGAGGAAAAAGGATTCTATGAACGTTCTTATTGCTCCTTCTTGGAAATGCATCGTTGGCACGGTACTTGGTGCTGACGAATGAGAGTTCTTCTGACCACGTACCGTGTGTTCCTTGTATGTTGCAGGCTGTGTGACTGGCGCAGCGTACTGTAAGCAGCAGAACGGTTCGGTATTCGTGTCGGAAACAAGCCGAGATAGTACAACGGCGTCAACTAAGCCGAGATAGTGTTTTTACACGGCCAAGCGGATGAAAACGGTCGAGAGGCAGCACGGCTATAACAAAACAAGTACCTCACAGACACCAACCACATTACACAACATTTCAAGCCCTTTTTGGGCGTCTGTGTGATCATGGACTCTTTCAGATAGATGAACGTGCAAGGAGGCAGCGGACTGCGCCTACACCATATTTGAAGGATCGGGTTCTACGGGACATTGACAAGAACCCTCGAACGGGCTCGAGGAAAGTGCCCCGAGAAAATGGCGCAAGCCAAAGTAAGATTATGCGTATCCCGCATGACAACAGCTACTTATCTGCAACGAGTGCAAGGATTGTCAGCAGTGGATTTCCCTCTATGGGAAGCATCTTGTCGATGGTTTCTGCACCAGACCATCACAATTATGGGATTTCTGTCATCAGTCCTCTTTACCGACGAAGCAACCTTTTCCAGAACTGGCATAATCAGTCTGCCTAATGGTCATATGTAGGCTACAGACACGACACGTGGTCAAAGGAACTGTAATTCGTCAGTGCCATCTACGTCGGCAACGATGCGTTCCTGGACATGTGTTCATCGGTCCTCTTTTCCTTCATTTGCATTCAGGGATCCGTCCCTGCAATTTGTCGGTTTCACTAATGCTCGCTCTGTATCGGTGCAAGAAAGGTAACTGCGAAGGAATCTTGAGTAACAAATAGATCGACATAAGGAAGAAGTAGAAGAATGGCAAGGTAGAGACAGAAATCTAAGTCACTTATGTATCAGATAAGTAAGAAGCGCAGGGAAGCAAAGCAAAATGACTCCACGAAAAAAAATGTAAAGGAATCGAAAAGAAAATGTTCGTCAAAAGGACAGATTCAGCCTAAAGAAAAGCCAAAACAACTTCAGGGGAAATTGAAAGCGGAAGTATCAACATTAAGGATGCAGGAGGAGTGCAGGTGGAAAGAGTACACTGAAGGCCTCTGCGAGGGGAAGGAGCTAGGTGATGGCGTGGTAGAAAAAGAGATGGAATACATAGTGGATCCTGGATCCAGTGTTTCAGAGCTTGACAGAGCTTTGAAGACTTGGAAAAAAAAAAAAAAAAAAAAAGAATGAGCGTTTGGTGTCATTGGCAGGGAGGCCCCTTGCGGAGCTGGTCCGACCGCCTTGGTGCAGGTCTTATTACATTCCACGCCACATTGGGCGACCTGCACGCCGGATGGGGATGAAATGATGATGAAGCCAACACAACACCCGTCCCTGAGCGAAGAAATTACGTGCCCCAGCCGGGAATCGAACCCGGGCCCGTAGGACGGCAATCCGTCACCCTGATCACCCAGCTAGCATGGCGGACTGAAGACTCGAGATCAGATAGGCAGAAGATATATATAACATGTCTAGTGAATTTCTAAAATCATTGAGAGCAATGGCACCCAAACAACTACTGTACTCAAGTTGATGTGAGGAATCTGTGAAAGGAGACATATCATCAGAATTTACGTGCTGTCGTATGCCAAAAGTACTTCTATTTTCTTGCATCGTAAGTGAATTATGATGGATGTTATGGATAGGTCACTCTTGTTAGGACAGCTGGGGGGAAAGCCCTCAAATTGTCAGTTTTTCTAATATTGTGGTCAATGAGGAGTAAATTTTCCTGGGACTTCAAACTGAAGTCACAGTTTGGAATTTTATGTATAGCCCACCCAAATTACTTACAGAGAAATTTACAATTTAGCTTTAAGAAACTGCTGAGTTTCACCCCATAAAATGCGGTAAAGAACCGCAGTGCAGGTTTTTGCCCCATTTGAGATAAAAGTGGATAAAATGTATGACTGCACAATAACAAAACTTGAAATAACCCTTTGTAACATTGATGTATTGTAGCCAAGTTACCCAAAACAATATCGAAATGACTTGTAAATTTGAACATAATGGTAAAAACTACTACTTCACGAAAGGGTGATTAGTGATTAACCTGAAAGAGTTCAGTTATTGAGACTAAGCTATCTATGCACCTACTAAATGGTGCACTTTATTCGGTGTTAGTAGGCTCTTTTATTTCTTTTTCTTCTTCTTCTTCTTCTTCTTCGGATACTTCTTCGCCAAAAAGTAAGTCCATTTCTATAGTTGAGCTGCTGTCATGATGTGAGAAGTCTGAATCTGACTGTAGAATAATCATCTGGGTTTGCAATCAGTTTTCTTCCTTTTTTTTTTTGGCATTGATACAACGAAATCTGTCTTTTTTCTACAGTACGTTCCTTTATTTATTTTTCACGTCTTTTCTCCTCAGTATTAAGCTTTCTTTTTCCCATGAATTCTTCTTCCATTTGATCTTTATTGGTTGTCGATGTTAGAAACATATACGAGACGTGTTTTTTTAAGTAAGGTCCGTTTTGTTGTAGACACTAGTAGTTCGCGCGCATACCGCAACGAGCGCGGGCGTCGTGTACCGGCATGCCTCGGGAACAACTGTGCTCAGTTTCAGCTCTGTAGCTAAACCTGTACGGTTCTGTTCTGTGTTTGGAAAAGGTTTAAGACTATCAACTCGCCCGCAGCGTGTGAGCTTCGCTCAGTGATACGGTTTTTGTCAGCAAGGAACCTGTCTGCTGCAGAAATTCATCGACAGATTTGCGAAGCGTACGGTGACACTGTTATGAGTGAAAGCAAAGTGCGTAAGTGGGTAAGAGAATTCAAAGATGGCTGTGACAACGTCCATGATGAGGACCATTCCGGTCGCCCTTCTTTGATTACAGACAATTTGGTGGCTTCAGTTGAAGAGAGGATTCGTGAGAACAGGCGCTTCACAATAACAGGTCTCTCAAACGAATTTCCTGACGTGTCGAGATCAGTGCTTTACAACATTGTTTCTGAACACCTGAAGTTTAGGAAACTGTGCTCCAATTGGGTCCCGAAACTCCTAACAGAGGACCACAAAATCCAAAGATTTGAGTGCGCAATGAAGTTCTTGGCTCGTTATCACGAAGAAGGTGACGGCTTCTTGAGTCAGATCGTAACTGGAGACGAAACATGGGTTTTGCATATCACGCCCGAATCGAAGCAACAGAGTATGGAATGGAGACACACACACTCGCCTGTAAAGGTGAAGGCCAAACAGACTCAGTCCCAGCGCAAAATCATGGCGTCGGTGTTTTGGGGATAGGCATGGTGTTTTGTTGGTCGACTTCATGCAAAGAGGAATCTCTATCATTGCAGTAGCATACTGCCAAACCCTGAGAAAGCTGCGCAGAGCGATTCAAAACAAAAGACGTGGCATGCTGACAAAGGGAATTGTCCTTCTCGATGAAAATGCAAGACCACAAACTGCAGGTCAGACCTGTGATTTATTGGTCAGTTTTTGCTGGGAGGTTTTAGACCACCCACCCTACAGTTCTGATTTTGCGCTGAGCGATTACCATCTGTTCCTCCACCTCAAACAACACCTCAGTGGCAACCGTTACAATGATGACGACAACGTGAAAACGGCAGTGAACTCTTGGTTATCGGAGCAGGCGGTAAGTTTTTATGAAGAGGCTATTTTAAAATTGGTTGAGAGGTATGATACGTGTTTGAACAAACTTAGCAACTATGTCGAAAAATAGAGTGAAGTATGTACTTTCTGAAAATAAATTTACTTTTTTGAAATAACCTTTCGTTGTGTATTTACATTCAAATGGGCCGTACTTAAAAAACACGCCTCATATTTCAGTGCTTTGCCACAAATTTTCCACTGAATCTTAATTTTAGACAGTGGAATTATATCTTCAGGTGAGATAATCTCATTCAATGTGGGCTGACTGTCATCTTTTTACAGGAGATGTCATTGAAGAACTGTCGTCAGATCGTTGGAGCTGCGGGGATTTTCCCCGAAACACCTGCAGAGATTTGCTCCATTTCGCAGTTTTCTGACAAATGCGCCGTTGTTGATTTTGGAGACAACTGGAATAATTATTTCTACCAGAAACTGAACCGTAACTGCAATAGTGTCAACGAGTAACCCGTTGATTCTTGTTTTCAAACTCTACATTATACATTGTTCAAGTAAAATATCAGAAAAGTTGCATGTAAGTAGTAAAAAGCAGACTTATCTCGTTTTCTCGCCTCTGGAATGACCTGCCGGGACGAACATTCATGGCCAACTCTTGAATCGATGGCAGTCAATTCAAAAACTCGGTGCGGGTTTTTGCCTGAAACGGGGCTTTACCATCACATACCCTATAGCGTGGCGTCCGCAGTCGTAAGTGGGTACGCCTTATACAATCTGCTTTCTCGAGAATGGAGATACCGGCAGCTCCGTCACTTGTCGTCGTCCGGGAAACAGCAGCAGACTGGGCACTATCTGCCCTATACCTTTGCGTCTCGATGGACAGACGTCTAACGCGGCGCCAACACTTAGAATACGTGACAGGATCCTTGGACGGTGCGGCAATCCGTTTCCAGTGCTCAGATCACACCCTAAGCTGCCCACCCAACTAATAATTACATTTGCTTCACACGGAGCTGCCGACACCCGCATCTAACGGCTGCAACGAATTCAAAACACGGCTCTGCGGCTGGTTCTGCATCTTCCTCGGAACTATCGATGACAAGAACTGTAACGACTGCCTGATGTCCCGCGACTGAAAGAATGGCAACGAAAAACAGTAAGTAAGTTCTAACAACAGATTTCTAGCTCTTCAGATGTTCACGTCAGGTATCTGGACAACAAGGAGGTGTACTGCCTCACTCTGCGTTTGCCACTCCACCGTTGGGGCTAATATGATGCGACAACAAAAGAAATAAATAAAATTGAAGCGCCACTGTTAGTGCGCTCCATTTAAACCATTTGGATGCCAGTGAGATTAGAATGTCTGATTTCCGTGCTACTATGTGGCATAAAAAGAATTTTTCTGTTTTAATATTAATTAAATGTGACCTTTGGGTACCAGAATGCGCCCATCTGTGTTTTATTTTAATGTGTCACACTTCCCATATCCTGTCAATATCCTTCCATGAGTGTGTGATTGCATGACGTTTGAATGTAATAGTATATAGAAAGGTGAAGGATTAGCCAAAGATATATAGAGTACAGTGGTCTTTCAGTATATCCATTGTGGATGACGAACTGCCACTTTGATTTAAATTAGTAATAAATAGGCAACCAGTCGCTTTTTTACGATCTATCAACCATGAACATGTTTTCGAGCCACTGCAGGCTCATCATCAGATGGAGGTGTTACAAGAACATTATGTTGTGGACCAAGTGTAGCTAGATGCATTTTGGTGCTGCTGGCGGAAATTTAATAATCTGTAACGAAACATTTACGAACCCGAAAGTTTTTTATCTTTTTTTGTATTTACAGTGCACTGCATTGTGGTATCCACATCAGATTGCCTCTTATAACGTGCATTATTAAGCAATGTACACAAATAAACACAGTATTTATCTACACTTGGTTTTTCACTGATCACAGAGTGTATACTTTCGATGTTTTTACAAAGGGTATGGATATGACAGATACTACGCTTTACTACATAATAGGCTTTGGCAAGAGGTGCATTGTGTTATGGTACAAACATTACTAGTACAGATTTTACATTTCAGTAAATGTGGCTAGCCGAAGGAGTGTCTTTACGCCGGAAAAAAATTTTAATATAGGTTAACATTTATACAAAAGGTAAACCGTTATAGAGGAACATTTAATACATAATTACAAACTTTTTGTGAGTTACAGAATGTCATAGTCGTTACATGCCAAAAAGAGCAAGATTTATTCAAGGAGATGAATATCTGTTATTATTGTCATTTTTGTTGTTTTGGTGACAGAATATCCTGGAAATTCTGAAGAAAAGGTTTTGTGTTGACTCCGTCTGTTCATTCAGGATTTTTTGGGGTGATTTTAGTTTCTAGATGTAAATTTCTAATTGTTCATGGAGATCCATCAGTATTCCTTTCTCAACGATGTGTAGCAAGGGAAGATTGTCATTGATATCACCAACAGAATGTTCATACTGAGCAAAACTGGACTTACTTAAGTTTTTGAGTCGAAGGGCACCCATATATTCCTGATACCGGGTTGCAAAATTTCTTCCTGTTTGGCCCATGTAGAAGCAAGAACGGGAGTATGTGAGTTTGTATATGCCAGAATTTTAATGCCAATCTCCAGTGGATTTATTATTGTGAACAATTTTATTTTGTAGTTCATTGGCAGGGTGGAATAATATTTTTATGGTGTGTGGTCTGATAAGATTTGAAAGTATATTTGACACTTTTCCAAGGAATGGAAGACAGACAAATTCTGGCATTTCTTTTTTAGCTTGTAATGGTGATGGTGGTTACTTGAGTTTACTTTGGATTCTTTCAAATAGAGTGTTTATCAAAGAGGCATTATAACCATTATTTTGGGCTATAGATTTAAGTATGTTCATTACATTATATTCATCTTCTTCACTGATAGGGGTGCGGAGCATACAGTTTACAGATGACCTGAGGAAAGCACTTTTATGTTGATTCAGACGGCATGAGGTATTGTTAATGGAAAATCTGGAAATTTGTTGTAAGTACTATGGGACCAAATTACTGAGGTCATCGGTCCCTAGGCTTACATACTACTTAATGTAACTGAAACTAACTTACTCTGAGGACAACACACATTCCCATGCTCAGGGGACGACTCGAACCTCCGACGGGGGGAGCCGCGCGAACCGTGGCAAGGCTCCCTCAGACCACAGGGCTACCCCGCGCGGCTCTTGTTAATGGTAGCATCACTAGCAGTGCGTTTTCTGTATCTTTGGAAGTTATGCTCGTTATTGTGAGTGGAGATAGTCAAGTGAAGGAAGTTAATTCCTTCACTGGTCTAGTTTTGAACTGTGAATTTGACATTTTGGTGCATTTTATTCATTTCATCTACTAGATTATTTAGTTCTTCTTTTCGACCATTGAAAGGTATTATTGTGACATCCACATATCTTTTAATTTTGTCAGTAAACTGTGGGTGTGTTAAGAAGAAATCTTGTTCAAGATTATGTATAAATACATCAGCAAGCATGCGAGACCATTGTTTTGCATGTAAAATTTGCCATTGACTGTAAAATAGTCATGTGAGAGGACTAATTCAACCAACATCACGAGTTCATAAATTTCTACATTGGTTAGCTTTCTGTATTTGATTAGATTCTTTTGTATTATTGTGAGAGTGTCTTTCCATGGGATATTGGTGTAGAGGTTTACTACGTCAAAGGAGGCAAATGTTGCTGTGTCTGGCACTATTAGATATTTAATGTTGTTTATTAACTGATAACTGTTGTTAATTGAAAAGCTGTTTTCAAAAATGTAATTTTTCTTCAGTATATCATTAAGTTTTCTGGTAATTTTGTATCCTGGGCCGTTTATGGTATTTATAATTGTATGTACGGAACAGCCAGTTTTTTGAATCTTTTCTGAGACCTTAACCTATGGGCCTGTGGATTCACTGTAATACAGTAGTGAGCTTCGCTATTGGTCAGTAGAAAATTGCAGCTTTTAAGTAGTCTCCTCAGCTTCTCTTGGTTCTTTTGGGTGGGGTCTGTTTGTAGTTCAGTGATGTTGTTAGAGTCAAAAAACTCAAGTGTTTTGTTATTGTAGTGTCTTTGGTACAAGATAACTGCTGTGTTGCTTTTGTTACAAGGGCTTCATGACTTGTAAGTATTTTATTGATGTTTGCAAGTATTAGCTGCTCACTGTGGCTTGATATTGACATTTTATTTTCTGTAAGATTATTCTTTATAATTTGGATTGCTTTATGTGCTATGACGTTCTGTGTGTTGTGATTTAGTTTGGCTGTGGCACAAGTTATTTTGGTGCAAATGATTAAATTTTTGATATGTTTCTTGATAGTTTGGGTGCAATGTTGTGTTTGAGCCCTTTATTTGTTAGGCTCAGTTCATTACTGTTGACAGTTATATCAGTGTTCTTCACAACTCTATGATAAAATTTTTGTGGTGTACAAGCAAGAGTACAGATTCGTCTTTTGTTTTCTTTGTGATCAGATCTGAAACTTTTTTCTTTTGCTTACATTGTATTTCTAATTGTAACTTATTGACTTGTGCATCAACATTGTCAAGAAATGGCGTAAGGCGACTTGCGTCAAAGTGCATCTCGTACAGTTGTTTAGTTAGCAGGTCTGTTTGTTTGTACTACTTTCTGATTTCCGATTTTAGCCAGAAGATCTCACAATTTCTTTTGGCTTTCTGTGCTCACTCGCTGTTGTTATTGATCTTTACAGTAATGTACTTTTCCTGTGAGACACTTCTTATTAAACTTGATGGCTTAGATGGATTTCATCAGTTTAAACTTTTTGTTCCTGTAGGTGTTCATTGTTCGTTGTACCTGGCGAGGTAATGGTAATTTCTGTATATCCATTGTGGGTATACTTTGTCAACGTATAAACTGTGGGAAAGCTAAGGAAAGAGATTGCCTGAAGACTTCGGAAAAGATACACAAAGTGGTGAGTAGAGGCAGTTTGAACGAAGTAAACATGGTCACCAGAAGCCCGCCATGCTTAGACGAGTTGGCCTGAGGTGCGGACGGTGTTGTGGAGCTCTTGCTGATATGGTGGATAAAAGGTATAAAAATTACTTATATCATCGCCGACAGCGTTCGCAATGTATCGTTTAGAGACACTGTAGTCAGGGAAGTATAGAAGACGGATTAATTATCATAATTTTGATGGTATAACGCAACTGGTAAATTGTGGTGGTGACCGTTGAGTATAAGTGTTTAGCCATTAGCGCTCTTGTTTGGTGAATAAATGCTGGTAGAATATTTTCATTTGCGAGAATGTGTCGAACCGTTGCATAATAAGTAAACGATTGTGAGATAAAGTTGAATTTTACACAAGTGTAACGTGGTCATGGGCCCATGTTCGTGTCAATCCTGCGAGTGCAGATTAACAAGTGGAAATTTAAAGTTTTGCAGTTTGTTAATCATCTTAAATGTTTGTTAATGGCAATAGAAGTCGGGCCACAGTATTTTCATTCAGTTGTTTTATAAATTTTGGGCAGTTTCTTTTTGGGTCCACCTAAGGTGCCACAGTATGTGTAAAGTGTTTCATTGTTTCCTAAAAGTGATTATAAGAAATTTGATACCTCGTTTTGTGAGAATTTCCGTTCGAGTTTAACTTGTTTCTTTGTAAATGAGGTCGTCCATGTGCGTAGTAGTGGTTCGTATGGCACCTAAAACGAGAGGTTAATTTCCTGCAGTAGGATGTAATCATCCCGATGGCCCTCAGCCACGTCTTACGTAATAATTTGATTTTCGGTGACTTCCCTCTGTGAATGCTAATAGACCCCACGTGTTCCCGCCATTGTGTGTTCGCTGTTCCATGTGCGTCTATCCGTTTGTTTCAGTCCCTTGGCGTGGAATAATAGCCCACCAAAGCTAAATTTATATAAAATTTTAAATCTCGTTGTCATTTTCATTGTTGAACCAGTCCATCAAGGCTTGTTTCGTTAAAAACGATATCAGATACGGTTGCTATCCAGATAGTGAACAACATAATTGGTGTATTCGTCAATGCACAGTTATACAAAGCCCCTCATGAACGTACCTTTTGTTTCGTTTTCCGACTGTACAAGCTGGCGCAATTAGTCGGAATACCAACAGGACGCACCCCCCTTTTCTGTAGTTTTCACGTGTACGTGTTTGAATGTTGTGTCGCATGCTGCTGCGATGAACGGCATTGAATTTAATCCGGGCCTCTACACCATAGTGTGACAATTTCTTTTCTATGTAGGAGATCAAATAAGGTAAAATTTTTAACTGCTGTCATTAACTGAAACGTGATTACCATACCAAGAATGAACGTTTAATGTGTAATTTCCTACCGAAGCAGTGATATAGACCATAAATATAGATAACTGAAAGAAACCATTTTTGCCAGCCGGTGTGACCGAGCGGTTCTAGGCGCTTCAGTTTGGAACTGCGCGACTGCTACTGTCACAGATTCGAATCCTGCCTCGGGCATGGGTGTGTGTGATATCCTTAGGTTAGTTAAGTTTAAGTAGTTCTAAGTTCTAGTGTACTGATGACCTCAGATGTTAAGTCCGAAAGTGCTCAGAGCCATTGGAACCATTTTTGAAACCATTGTTTGAGATCAATATAACGTCATCAACACTACCAGTACTTACTTAATGCAAATTGTGTTGTATCCCATTGCAAGGAATGAATTGAAATATGAGTAAAAGATTATAAGAAGAAAGATTAAAGCTTGAATAGGTCAGAAGTCAATAATAGCTTAACTATGGCCATGATAAAGCTTGAGCCACTCTGTATTCTGACTGTGTTGGTTCGAGGTACAGTTTGCGTTGTCCGCTGTGTTGTCAAACTGATTAGAAAATGGTTCAAATGGCTCTAAGCACTATGGGACTTAACATCTGAGGCCATCAGTCACCTAGAACTTCTTGTTGTTGTGGTCTTCAGTCCTGAGACTAGTTTGATGCAGCTCTCCATGCTACTCTATCCTGATGCAGCTCTCCATGCTACTCTATCCTGTGCAAGCTTCTTCATCTCCCAGTACCTACTGCAACCTACATCCTTCTGAATCTGCTTAGTGTATTCATCTCTTGGTCTCCCTCTACGATTTTTACCCCCCACGCTGCCTTCCAATACAAAACTGGTGATCCCTTGATGCCTCAGAACATGTCCTACCAACCAACCCCTTCTTCTAGTCAAGTTGTGCCACAAACTTCTCTTCTCTCCAATCCTATTCAATACTGCCTCATTAGTTATGTGATCTACCCATCTAATCTTCAGCATTCTTCTGTAGCACAACATTTCGAAAGCTTCTATTCTCTTCTTGTCCAAACTATTTATCGTCCATGTTTCACTTCCATACATGGCTACACTGCATACAAATACTTTCAGAAACGACTTCCTGACACTTAAACCTATAATCGATGTTAACAAATTTCTCGTCTTCAGAAATGCTTTCCTTGCCATTGCCAGTCTACATTTTGTAGCCTCTCTACTTTGACCATCATCAGTTATTTTGCTTCCCAAATAGCAAAACTCCTTAACTACTTTAAGTGTCTCATTTCCTAATCTAATTCCCTCAGCATCACCCGATTTAATTCGACTACATTCCATTATCCTTGTTTTTCTTTTGTCGATATTCATCTTATATCCTCCTTTCAAGGCACTGTCCATACCGTTCAACTGCTCTTCCAAGTCCTTTGCTGTCTCTGACATAATTACAATGTCATCGGCGAACCTCAAAAGTTTTATTTCTTCTCCATGGATTTTAATACCTAATCCAAATTTTTCTTTTGTTTCCTTCACTGCTTGCTCAATATAGAGATTGAATAACATCTGGGAGAGGCTACAACGCTGTCTCACTCCCTTCCCAACCACTGCTTCCCTTTCATGTCCCTCGACTCTTATAACTGCCATCTCGTTTCTGTACAAATTGTAAATAGCTTTTCGCTCCCTGTATTTTACCCCTGCCACCTTCAGAATTTGAGAGTATTCCAGTTAACATTGTCAAAAGCTTTCTCTAAGTCTACAAATGCTAGGAACGTAGGTTTGCGTTTCCTTAATCTAGCTCCTAAGATAAGTCGTAGGGTCAGTAATGCCTCACGTGTTCCGATATTTCTACGGAATCCAAACTGATCTTCCCCGAGATCGGCTTCTACTAGTTTTTCCATTCGTCTGTAAAGAATTCGCGTTAGTATTTTGCAGCCGTGACTTATTAAACTGATAGTTCGGTAATTTTCACATCTGTCAACACCTGCTTTCTTTGGATTGGAATTATTATATTCTTCCTGAAGTCTGAGGGTGTTTCGCCTGTCTCATACATCTTGCTCACCAGATGGTAGAGTTTTGTCAGGACTGGCTCTCCCAAGGCTGTCAGTAGTTCTAATGGAATGTTATCTACTCCTGGAGCTTTGTTTCGGCTTAGGTCTTTCAGTGCTCTGTCAAACTCTTCACGCAGTATCGTATCTCCCATATCATCTTCATCTACGTCCTCTTCCATTTCCATAATTTTGTCCTCAAGTACATCGCCCTTGTATAGACCCTCTATATACTCCTTCCACCTTTCTGCTTTCCCTTCTTTGCTTAGAACTGGGTTTCCATCTGAGCTCTTGATATTCATACAAGTGGTTCTCTTTTCTCCAAAGGTCTCTTTAATTTTCCTGTAGGCAGTATCTATCTTACCCCTATGAGATAAACCTCTACATCCTTACAATTGTCCTCTAGCCATCCCTGCTTAGCCATTTTGCACTTCCTGTCGATCTCATTTTTGAGACATTTGTATTCCTTTTTGCCTGCTTCATTTATTGCATTTTTTTGTTTTCTCATTTCATCAACTAAATTAAATATTTCTTCTGTTACCCGAGGATTTCTACTAGTCCTCGTCTTTTTACCTACTGATCCTCTGCTGCCTTCACCACTTCATCCCTCAAAGCTACCCATTCTTCATCAACTGTGTTTCTTTTCCCCATTCTTGTCAATTGTTCCCTTATGCTCTCCCTAAAACTTTGTACAACCTCTGGTTTAGTCTGTTTATCCAGGTCCCATCTCCTTAAATTCCCACCTTTTTGCAGTTTCTTCAGTTTTAATCTACAGTTCATAACCAATAGATTGTGGTCAAGGTCCACATCTGCCCCTGGAAATGTCTTACAATTTAAAACCTGGTTCCTAAATCTCTGTCTTACAATTATATAGTCTATCTGAAACCTGTCAGTATCTCCAGGCTTCTTCCATGTATACAATCTTCTTTTATGATTCTTGAACCAAGTGTTAGCTATGATTAGGTTGTGCTCTGTGCAAAATTCTACCAGGCGGCTTCCTCTTTCGTTTCTTACCCCCAATCCATATTCACCTACTACGTTTCCTTCTCTCCCTTTTCCTACTGACGAATTCCAGTCACCAATGACTATTAAATTTTCGTCTCCCTTCACTATCTGAATAATTTCTTTTATTTCATCATACATTTCTTTAATTTCTTCGTCATCTGATGAGCTAGTAGGCATATAAACATGTAGTACTGTTGTAGGGTGTGGGCTTCGTATCTATCTTGGCCACAATAATGCGTTCACTATGCTGTTTGTAGTAGCTTACCCGCATTCCTATTCATTATTAAACCTAGTCCTGCATTACCCCTATTTGATTTTGTGTTTATAACCCTGCAGTCACCTGACCAGAAGTCTTGTTCCTCCTGCCGCCGAACTTTACTGATTCCCTCTATATCTAACTTTAGCCTATCCATTTCCCTTTTTAAATTTTCTAACCTACCTGCCCGATTAAGGGATCTGACATTCCACGTTCCGATCCGTAGAACGCCAGCTTTCTTTCTCCTTATAACGACATCCTCTTGAGTAGTCCCTGCCCGTAGATCCGATTTGACCAGATCAGTCAATCATCCAGACTGTTGGCCCTGCAACTACTGAAAAGGCTGCTGCCCCTCTTCAGGAACCACACGTTTGTCTGGCCTCTCAAGAGATACCCCTCCGTTGTGGTTGCACCTACGGTACGGGTATCTGTATCGCTGAGGCACGGAAGCCTCCCCACCAACGGCAAGGTCCATGGTTCATGGGGGGCCCTAGAACTTAGAACTACTTAAACCTAACTAACCTGAGGACAGCACACACATCCATGTCCGAGGCCGGATTCGAAGCTGCGACCGTAGCAGTCGCGCGGTTCTGAACTGAAGCGCCTAGAACCGCTCGGCCAAAACGGCCGGCAAACTGATTACATTTCAGATTCCATGTAGAATCAGTAAATATGTAATTAAAGTCGACCAGTTGTTGTTAATTAATATCACTGTACCAAGAACCCCAGCAGACACTCAGAGAATGAGATGTACATTGGAATTATCAGAGACGAGATACAGGTGTAAGCCCAGAACACAAAGGCATGAATAAAGGACAAATATCATATAATACGAGAGTACTTGCAACTCATCTACCGTAGTTACATTCTCCCTCAAAGACGCTAACCATGCAAAATAAAATATAAGCAAACTGCTAG
Source organism: Schistocerca americana (assembly GCF_021461395.2). NCBI lineage: Eukaryota > Metazoa > Arthropoda > Insecta > Orthoptera > Acrididae > Schistocerca > Schistocerca americana. Next base: position 106,847,634 of record NC_060126.1, read on the forward strand.
TTAGGTAATAAAAAATTGAAGAAAAGTGTTAAAACTTCATCTTCTACATCTGCATCTGCATGGATACTCTGCAAATCACATTGAAGTGTCTGGCAGAGGGTTCATCGACCCATCTGCACAATTCTCTATTATTCCAATCTTGTATAGCGCGCGGAAAGAACGAACACCTATATCTTTCGGTACGAGCTCTGATTTTCCTTATTTTATCGTGGTGATCGTTTCTCCCTATGTAGGTTGGTGCCAACAAAATATTTTCGCATTCGGAGAAGAAAGTTGGTGATTGGAATTTCGTGAGAAGATTCCGTCGCAATGAAAAACGCCTTACTTTTAATGATGTCCAGCCTAGATCCTTTATCATTTCTGTGACACTCTCTCCCGTATTTCGCGATAATATAAAATGTACTGCCCTTCTTTGAACTTTTCCGATGTATTCTGTCAGTCCTAACTGGTAAATATCCGACACCGCGCAGCAGTATTCTAAAAGAGGACGGGCAAGCGTAGAGTAGGCGTCTCCTTAGTAGATCTGTTACATTTTCTAAGTGTCCTGCCAATAAAACACAGTATTTCTTTAGCCTTCCCCACAACATTTTCTATGTGTTCCTTCCAATTTAAGTTGTTCGTAATTGTAATACCAAGATATTTAGTTGAATTCACGGCTCTTAAATTAGACTGATTTATCGTGTAACCGAAGTTTAACGAGTTCCTTTTAGCACTCATGTGGATGACCTCACACTTTTCGTTATTTAGGGTCAACTGCCAATTTTTGCACCATTCAGATATCTTTTCTAAATCGTTTTGCAATTTGTTTCGATATTCTGATGACTTCATAGGTCGATAAACGACAACGTAATCTGCAAACAGCCTTAGACGGCTGCTCAGATTGTCTACCAGATCGTTTATATAGACGAGGATCAGCAAAGGGCCTATAGCACTACTTTGGGGAACGCCAGAAATCACTTCTGTTACTCGATGACTTTCCGTCAATTACAATGAACTGTGACCTCTCTGACAGGAAATCGCAAATCCAGTCACATAACTGAGACGATATTCCGTAAGCACGCAATTTCACTACAAGCCGCTTGTGTGGTACAATGTCAAAAGCCTTCCGGAAATCCAGGAATACGGAATCGATCTGAAATCCCTCGTCAATAGCACTCAACACTTCATGTGAATAAAGAGCTAGTTCTGTTTCACAGGAACGGTGTTTTCTAAATCCATGTTCACTGTGTGTCAATAGACCGTTTTCTGCGAGGTAATTCATAATGTTCGAACACAATATATGTTCCAAAATCCTGCTGCATATCGACGTTAACGATATGGGCCTCTAATTTGGTGGATTACTCCTACTACCTTTCTTGAATATTGGTGTGACCTGTGCAACCTTCCAGTCTGTGGGTACGGATCTTTCGTCGAGCGATCGGTTGTATATGATTGTTTAGTATGGAGCTAATGCATCAGCATACTCCGAAAGGAACCTAATTTGAGGTTCAGTACTGGAGCGGCGCAGTCGCCGCTGTCGGGGAGTCAGCACGGAGGTACCGGCTTTGTGTTCTCACCCTACCGCAGCCACAGTCACCCGCTATCCGGCCGCAGGTACAACCACAGGTGCGCGTGGAACAGTGTTTGCGAAGCAGGGGCCGAGGGGCGCTGGAGAGCAGAGCGCCGCCTTGCGGCCAGTGTGGTGTCGGGCTGCGGCGTCAAAAGGCTGCGGGACACGTGCGCGCCGGCTGCCGGCGATTCCGGGACACGTGTCGGCGGGTGGGCGGCCACGTGCACGGCCACTGACTGCTCCCCTACCGGCTACTCGCCATCTCAGACGCGGCAGCCGCTGGGATTCAACACAAACACGAGCGGCATCTGACTGCGGATTGGACTGGGTGCTCGACGTCCCCAAGCTTCCTCATGCGTGTGGCTCTGTGTGATTACCTAAGTGACAAGAAAAGCAGATATTTAAGCGACTCTCACAGGCTGAGCATCATCGACGCAATAATATTTTGTGAATATACTGCCCGGAAGTATGAGCTCAGCCAAGATAAGTGCCGGCCGAAGTGACCGTGCGGTTAAAGGCGCTGCAGTCTGGAACCGCAAGACCGCTACGGTCGCCGGTTCGAATCCTGCCTCGGGCATGGATGTTTGTGATGTCCTTAGGTTAGTTAGGTTTAACTAGTTCTAAGTTCTAGGGGACTAATGACCTCAGCAGTTGAGTCCCATAGTGCTCAGAGCCATTTGAACCAAGATAAGTATTGCATTATTGCTCAATCTGTACGTCCGTGGTGCGGCAATAAGAAGTCTGCATTCATAGCGAAAATGTCAGCACTCGACGACGTGTACGAGGTGCGACAATAAAGTAATGAGTCTGATTTTCTTTGCAAGATGTGGCAACCCTGCAGGCTTGCATAGGCACAATATCTTTGACCTTGGTCTAAAAGCTGCTTCTAGTCCAAGCGGCACATCGATGCAACTGCTCAGTCGTGAGTTCTGATGAAACAAGTTAACACGTGATTGTGTCTATCGTCACGGAAATGGAACCGCATAACATTGCGCAACGGTATGCCATTTCTTTTTGCTTTAAATTGGGTGAAAACGAGACGACAATTAAACTTCAGAAGGCTTTTAGAGAGGAGTTTATGTCAAGAGCTCAAGTTTTTCGTTGGCATAAAATGTTTAGTGAAGGCAGAACGAATGTTGATGATGAAGACCGCAGTGCACGACCATCAACCTAACGGACGGATATCAACTTGGCCAGAGTGCGTGAACTCGTACGATCTGATCGAAGATTATCTGTGAAAATGATTGCAGAAGAACTGAACATCAATCGAGAAACGGTTCGTCTAATAATAACTGAAGATCTTGGTATGAGAAAGATATTTGCAGAAATGGTCCCCAAAAATCTCACACCACAACAGCGAGAAACACGGAAAAATGTGGCAGCCGATCTGTTAGAGCAAACGGAAATCAATCCAGAATTGTTGATCAAAGTTGGCTTTTTCAGTACGATCCAGAGACAAAATCCCTAAGTTCACAATGGTGCTCAAAGGGATTACCCAGGCCAAAAGAAGCTCGCATGTCAAAGTTTAAAGTGAAATGAATGCTTGTTTGCTTCTTTGATTCAAAGGGAATTGTTAATAAAGAGTGGGTGCCTCCTGGACAAAGAATTAACCAATATTACTACAAAGAAACTTTAGAAATACTTCGTAAAAGAGTTCTTCGTGTCCGTGCCAACAATGCTGATAATTTGATTCTGCATCACGATAATGCGCCATCCCATACTGCTCTGTCAGTACAGCAATTTTTAACCTCAAAACAAATTTCAGTACTACTACAGCCACCTTATTCACCAGATATCGCTCCGTGCTACTTTTTTCTATTTCCAAGAGTCAAAACGGCGGTCAACAGACGCCATTTTCAAACAACACAAGGTGTCCAAAAAGCTGTGACGAGGGTCTTGGAGGATATTGCAGAAGATGAGCGCCACAAACGTTACCATCAATGTCACAAGCGCTGGAAAAAGTACTGAAATGAAGTACTTACCCTGATTGATACCTTACATGACCTTACGTAAGTGCCGGCCGGAGTGGCCTTGCGGTTCTAGGCGCTACAGTCTGGAACCGCGTGACCGCTACGGTCGCAGGTTCGAATCCTGCCTCGGGCATGGATGTGTGTGATGTCCTTAGGTTAGTTAGGTTTAAGTAGTTCTAAGTTCTAGGGGACTGATGACTACAGCAGTTAAGTCCCATAGTGCTCAGAGTCATTTGAACCATTTGAACCTTACGCAAGTGCTCCGACAACTGTTGGAAGAAAGTAAACATCTATGTTCCCTGGACAGTTGACCTAACCTTATGTCGTATTTGCCACTTCTGAGAACCGGTATAAGTAAAATAAACATTTCTGCTTACTGCCATGAAACCATGACCTTCAGTTTTCTCTGCTATTGTGGACACCGATCTATTTCTTCAAATTATCACATGGTGCTTTTGGAAACAACTTCCAGACTACTTTATATTGTTTTGTGATTTATTGTTTTTTTTTGCGAAAATTCATTCGGAGAAAACAATGTTTCCCGGTCTCGGCAGGAACTGATGTATATAGCGCTATACCATCTTCACATACTACAAAAATTTGGGTAAATATACACTGAGGGGATAAAGTCATGGGATATATATAGATATAAAAATTTTCGATTATTCCCTTTTGGGAGAGCGATTGAACGTGAGTAGTCATGATTTCTTCTTCTTTCTTCGTTCTTCCCAAATTCTCTTCATACAGTCCGTGTTCTCTTGCGTTCTTCCGACCGTCTTTTTCCCGTTCTCTTCTGATATTTCTAAACTGTTCTCTATTGTTTATGTTGTCTTGTGTGATCCCCAGTTCTTTAATGTCTTCTTCTGCTTCAGTGATCCACTTTGTCTTGTTTTTGCTCTTGTTTACTATCTCTAAGATTTTTTGTGATATATATATATATATATATATATATATATATATATATATATATATATATGATCATCGTTCTGATGCGGCCCGCCGCGACTTCCTCTCCACTGCTAACCTCTTTATCTCAGAGTAGCACTTGCAACCTACGTCCTCAATTATTTGCTGGATGTATTCCAGTCTCTGTCTTCCTCTACAGTTTTTGCCATCCACAGTTCCCTCTAGTAGTTTTTGTCCTCTACAGTTCCCTCTAGTACCATGGAAGTCATCCTTCATGTCTTAACAGATGCCCTATATCATGTCCTTCTCCTTACCAGTGTTTTCCACATATTCCTCTCCTCTCCGATTCTGCACATTACCTCCTCATTCCTTCCCTTATCAGTCCACCTAATTTTCAAAATTCTTCTGCTGCACCACATTTTCGATTCTCTTTTGTTCACTATGTTTCACTACCGTACAATGCTATACTCCAGGCGTATATTTCCAGAAATTTCTTCTTCACATTAAGTCCAATGTTTGATACTAGTAAACTTCTCTTGGCAAGGAATTCTCTTTTTGCCATTGCTAGTCTGCTTTTGGTGTTCTCCTCATTCCGTCCGTCATTGGTTATTTCACTGCCTAGGTAGCAGAACCCTTAACTTCATCCACTTCGTGACCATCAATCCTGATGTTAAGTTTCTCGCTGTTCTCATTTCTGCTACTTCTCACTACTTTCGTCTTTCTTCGATGTACTCTCAGTCCATATTCTGTAATCATTAGATTGTTCATTCCATTAAGCAGATCATGCAGTTCTTCTTCACTTTCATTCAGGATAGCAATGTCATCAGCGAATCTCATCACTGACACCCTTTCACCTAGAATTTTAATACCGCTCCTGAGCCTTTCTTTTATTTCTATCATTGCTTCATCGATGTACAGATTGGACAGTAGGGGTGAAGGTCTGAATCCCTGTCTTACACCCTTTTTAATCCGAGGACTTCGTTCTTGGTCGTTACTCTTGGCTCTTGTACATAATGTATATTACTCAACTCTCCTCACAGCTTACCCCTATTTTAGAACATCTTGCACCATTTTACAATGCTGAATGCTTTTTCCAGGTTGACAGATCCTCTGAACATGTCTTGATTTTTGTTTATCTTGCTTCCATTATCAACCGTAACGTCAGAGTTGCCTTTCTCGTGACTTTACCTTTTCTTAAACAAAAGTGATAGTCATCTAGCACATCAAATGAAACGACAAGTTTATTGTTACCAGTCAGTGGCTGGTAACAGCAAACTTGTTCTTTCATTTAACACCGGCCGTTGTGGCCGAGCGGTTCTAGGCGCTTCAGTCTGGAAACGCGCGGCCGCTACGGTCGCAGGTTCGAATCCTGCCTCCGGCATGAATGTGTGTGATGTCCTTAGGTTAGTTAGGTTTAAGTAGTTCTAGGGGATTGATGACCTCAGATGTTAAGTCCCATAGTGCTCAGAGCCATTTGAATCAGTTCTTCCATTTAACGTCAATAACAGTCACGGAAAAGTCTAACTTAAAGTGTTCGCATTTAAAATCTAGCACAGCCTTAATTTTCTTTTCTATTCTTCTGTATATTATTATTGTCAGCAACTTGGATGCATGAGCTATTAAGCTGATTGTGCGATAATTCTCGAGCTTGGCAGCTCTTGCAGTATTCCGAATTGTCTGGATGATGTTCTTCCAAAAGCCAGATGGTATATCGTCAGACTCATACATTGTACACACCAACGTGAATAGTAGTTTTGCTGCCACTCTCCCTAATGATTTCAGAAATTCTGAGAATGTTATAGATACATACCCATATTCAAATTGAGGTTGTATCGCATACACAAGGTATAAAAGGGCCGTGTATCGGCGGAGCCATCGTTTCAACTCGCGTAAGTCGTGTGAAAAGGTTTCCGACTTGACTATGCCCACAAGACGGGAATTAACAGACTTTCAACGCGGAATGGTTGTTGGAACTAGAAGCATGGGACATTCCATTTCGAAAATCGTTAGGGACTTTAATATTTCGAGAACTTCAGTGTCAAGAGTGTGCCGAGAATATCAAATTGCAGGCATTACCCTCGCCACGGACAATGCAGAGGTTTCATGTTTCCAAGCAACGACGGAATTTTTATGGATGACAATGCGCCTTGTCCCCGGGCCACAATTGTTCGCTATTGGTTTGCGGAACATTCTGGACAATGCGAGAGAATGATTTAGCCACCAGATCACCCGACGTGAGTCCTATCGAACCTTTGTGGGACCTAATCGAGAGGTCAGTTGGTGCATAAAATCCTGCACCGGGACGACACTTGGTTTGTTGACGGCTATAGAGACTTCAGTCCATAGCACATCGAGTTGCTGCACTACGCCGGGCAGAAGGCGATCCGGCACGAAATTAGGAGCTATCCCGTGACGTTTGTCACCTTATATACAACATCAACACACCTCCTTGGATCCTGAAGTTACTTCTGCATCTACCGATGAATCTCCATTCAAAATAAGAGCCTGTTTTTTCCCTGTATCTACATCTATACTCTGCAAGACAGTTTGTAGTGTGTAGCGGAAGATACTTCTGGTCTCACTGACATTCCCCCATACCTATTCTATTCGAGAAATACCGTGTGGGAAGGACGACAGTTTATAAACATCAGCATGGACTCTAATCTGGAATGATTTCCCCGATAGTGTCGTTTCACGAGACGTATGTGACAAGAAGTAATACATTTCCCTACTCGTCTTGAAACCCACGCTCTCGAAATTGTAATAGCATACGTTACTGTGATGCACAACACCTGTCTCGGAATGACTAGACGTGCCACATTTGTCGGATCTCATCTACACAGGTGCAAAAAGTATGAAAACACCAGAAACACAACACCAGGTTGTTGTTGTTGTTGTGGTCTTCAGTCCTGAGACTGGTTTGATGCAGCTCTCCATGCTACTCGATCCTGCGCAGGCTTCTTCATCTCCCAGTAACTACTGCAAACTACAACCTTCTGAATCTGCTTAGTGTATTCATCTCTTGCTCTACGATTTTTACCCTCCACGCTGCCCTCCAATACTAAATTGGTGATCCCTTGATGCCTAAGAACATGTCCTACCAACCGATCCCTGCTTCTTGTCAAGTTATGCCACAAACTGCTCTTGTCCCCAGTCCTATTCAATACCTCCTCATTAGTTATGTGATCTACCCCATCTAATCTTGAGCATTCTTCTGTAGCACCACATTTCAAAAGCTTCTATTCCCTTCTTGTCCAAACTATTTATCGTCCATGTTTCACATCCATACGTGGCTACACTCCATAGAAATACTTTCAGAAACGACTTCCTGACGCTTAAATCTATACTCGATCTTCCTTGCCTATGCCAGTCTACATTTTATATCGTCTCTACTTCGACCATCATCAGTTATTTTGCTCCCCAAATAGCAAAACTCATCTACTATGTTAAGTGTCTCATTTCCTAATCTAATTCGCTCGGCATCACCCAATTCGACTACATTCCATTATCCTCGTTTTGCTTTTGTTGATGTTAATCTTATATCCTCCTTTCAAGACACTGTCCATTCCGTTCAACTGCTCTTCCAGGTCCTTTGCTGTCTCTCACAGAATTACAATGTCATCGGCGAACCTCAAAGTTTTTATTTCTTCTCCATGGATTTCAATTCCTACTCTGAATTTTTCTTTTGTTTCCTTTACTGCTTGCTCAGTATACAGATAGAACAACGTCGGGGATAGGCTACAACCTTGTCTCACTCCCTTCCCAACCGCTGCTTCCCTTTCATGCCCCTCGACTCTTATAACTGCCATCTGGTTTCTGTACAAATTGTAAATAGCCTTTCGCTCCCTGTATTTTACCCCTGCCACCTTCAGAATTTGAAAGAGGGTATTCCAGTCAACATTGTCAAAAGCTTTCTCTAAGTCTAGAAACGTAGGTTTGCCTTTCCTTAATCTATTTTCTAAGATAAGTCGTAGGGTCAGTATTGCCTCACGTGTTCCAACATTTCTACGGAATCCAATCTGATCTTCCCCGAGGTCGGCTTCTACCAGTTTTTCCATTCGTCTGTATAGAATTTGTGTTAGTATTTTGGAGCCGTGGCTTATTAAACTGATAGTTCGGTAATTTTCACATCTGTCAACACCTGCTTTCTTTGGGATTGGAATTATTATATTCTTCTTGAAGTCTGAAGGTATTTCGCCTGTCTCATACATCTTGTTCACCAGATGGTAGAGTTTTGTCAGGACTGGCTCTCCCAAGGCTGTCAGTAGTTTCAATGGAATGTTGTCTACTCCCGGGGCCATCATCGACAAATCTTGTCTCATTCTTCCTGCATATCAATTGTAAGTCCAGGCAACGGTGATGGAGGTGAATAGCGACCACGCACCCTTCTCTCCAAAGTGGACCACAGAGCCTCAATAATACTGAGATCTGGGGACTGTGTTGGCCAGGGGAGCTGCGACAGTTTATCCTCATGCCCACAAAACATACCCTGGCCGATGGGAGCTGTGTGAACAAGGCCATTGTCGTCTTGGAACACAGCACCACCATTGCGGAACAAACATTGTACCATCGGATGTAACTCATCTGTCAAAACAGTCACGTAATCTTTGGCATTAATACGACCTTGCAGAGTAACCATGGGACCCACGGAATACCACGATATGGCTGCCAAAATAATCACCGAATCCCCCTCATACTTCACTCTTGGGACGAAGATTCCGTCAGAAGTTGGAAACAGACCACCTGGATATCTTCCATTGTTCCGTAATTCAGGATTTATGGCTTCAGCACCTCATTTTAGCTCCCTTCGTGTTTTGGTGCTGACAAAGTTCGCGAGTGCGACATTCCGTTCTGCAGTAACTTTTCCAGCTGCCATCCTCTTATTTTTCGTTACAGTCCTCTGCAGTACACTGAAAGGATGTACCGTTTTGCGTTCTTCCGCACTGAAACAATTTCCGAAAAATGAATTTAATTTTTTGGCTTTTGTATGCAAATATCTTTTGAAATGTCCTTCCTTGAGTAAAACACAATTTCTTAACATTTTCTTACCGATACGTGCTTCAGTTTTGTTTTACTATCATCAATTAGCGTCAATTTATTTTTCTGAGGCGCAGTAAATAAATGTTGTATGAGAATACATAGTTTGGTATTCATCGAATCAAAGCAGTTTAATGAAAACTGTATTCCTTACTTCCTATGTAAGTGTAAGGTGGACGTATGTTCGGAGACCTCACATGCCACTCACATTTTACTGATAAACAGCTTATTACACGTAAATGAATATTTAAATTCGTCCCTGGATTCAGTAATTCCTTCTGGTGTCACTGCTTGATAACAGAAGTGTTTTAATTATCTAGAACAGTATTACACTTCTCCCATATTCACATAAAAGGCGCAAGTTTTTCTGCGATCAATCCCTACGAGCTGTTAACTTCATTTTTAGCAGTTTGCGCTGACAAACAAAGTGAAAAATAGCAATCTAAATCTTAAAATAAATGAGCGAAGGTCTCTTCTTTCACATAACCATTTTTCCAGAAATCATCAACAAGAAAGGAGCGAAGAACTCAACCAGGGCTCACCACTGCCCTCGCATAGCAGGTACAACAAAACACAGTAATTCATTAATATCTCCTCTTGCAGTCAGATTACAACACATACAGGAAAATATAGCCGTTGCGGAAAGAAACAGTAAAATTGGCATTTAGCAGACATAAACATTAACAGTGCAGTAATCCTATAAAAATTCTCATTTAGACAATTTAAGGCATAATATGGAGGATGGAGGATATCTTGAATGAAGAACAGTGTAGACTCAAGGTGGAATTACAGACAAGAGGGAACTACGAATAGAAACAAGAAGGAATTAGAAACAAGTCAGTCAGCTCAGGCATTCAGATCTATTAGGTTGGCCAACCAATAAAAAAGTTTTTTAATATAATTTCGGCAGTCCCTTATGTATTTTTGTATGTTTAACGCTGCAATCAGCATAAAAAGCGTACAGCACATACAGTTTGTTCGTAGCTTTTAATTTGTGGTTCACGAATGCTTACAGGAATCACTTAAGTACTGGAAACGGTACTACTGCAAATGATATAGCAAGCTGTACATCACTGAAGTAAATTAGTCACCAATAACACGATATCAAAGAGTGATAGTATCAAATCGGAATACTCCAAAGTTTGAAAAAGTCTTATTGTAAATTTGTGTTCTGCAATACGGCAACTCGTGTTTTGTAAATTCTCCAAATTCATTCTGTTACATTTGTGATGAATATGTGATACATGGACATCAACGAAACAGACTTAGTTAAAAAGGTGTGCTTTGCATACTTTGGCATTCAACTGGGTGACCAAGATAAATGTCGGGCACCTTGTAAAGTGTGTCATGTTTGGTTAGATGATATAAGGAAATGGGTAAAGGGAATCAAAAAGAATTTCCGATTTGGAATCCCAGTGGTGTGGTGGGTGCGAACGAACCATTGTGACGACAGTTACTTTTGTTGCACTGATGTTAGTGCTAATAATTCCAAAAACAAAAAACACATTATATATGCAAACCTTCCATCTGCTATATGTTGGCAATGATAATTATGCTAATTAATTCAAGAGAGTTTGTATGTAATTTACATTGTATATAACGTTATTGTTACAGCAGAACAATTTCGTGTCGAGAATCCTATACTAAACATTTAATAAGAGATTACATAATAACTTTACATGTTGGAGAATAAAATCGGAGATTGAAAAAATAAAAACGGTACGTTATAGAGAAAAGTGGAGAACAATTTTTTATTTAGCACACTCAAAAACATGAAAAAAAAGCAATATTCACAAACAATTTTTTTGAAAACCAAACTTGATCAGCCAGTGTTATTAAGAAGCGAATACAGAAATATAACACACCCTATATTACCTTTGCAGTCCTGAAGAAGGTGGATTATGGGAATTGGCAGAAGTGTTTCAGGTTGCTGAAGGAACTTAGTTAGAATTATAAAGACTTGTGAGTGATTTTTATGTTCCATAAGAGCTAGATGACTGTGATTAGAAAATTCACAATGATGTAAGAATAAAGAAATAGATGAAACAAGTATATCCTCTTTCTGTTGTTATATTCAGCGCATACGCGCAGGAAGCTACAGGGCCAGACCTCGAAACAAGGTAGTTGGGAATCAGAGTTAATTTACAGAAGTTCAATACATGGCAGTATGCAGGTCATATCACTGTGGTTGTGAAAGCAAAAGATCCAGAAGTTCTGAGCACAACAAAAAAATTTTCTGTAACGACTATGACAGGAGAATAAAAAAAGATGAGTAAAGCAATGGTACAGAGTGCTGAAGAAAAACATGAAACTCTAAAAACGAGATTTGTAAGAAATGAATTTGAAGACATAAACGAATTTACGAAGTTTAGAAGTAAGATCATAAAAAAATGGAAGGGGTTGGAACCAGATTTGAGTAGACTGCCGCAGATCAAACATGTATTTAACTTAGGAACTATTTATTCATCAAATGAAACAATCTGAAACTAAGATCATGAGTCATGAAAGCATACGTCTGTTAGTGGAATCTATGCTCCAATTTATTTAAAACGCTTATTTGAAGACATAACACCCCACCTAGTAGTTATTCATACCATCATGTAGATATAGCTAACACTGAATTAACGCAACCACAACGTTGTTTGTGACTTTATTGCTAATTTGGTGGAGGTTCTGTCATTATACAATCAATTTGCTTTCTGTTGTACCAATACGACAGTCTTTGACATCAGTCACACTGAAAATTATAACTTCTTACAATTCTAAAATATATTAAATTTATTTTTCTTATATGATATACAGTATACCTCAAAAATTGAAATTCAGTTGCAATATCATTTTATATCATTTAAATGATCAATCTTAGTCCTAACTGTAATCCTCATATCAACATAAAATGACAAAATACCCCTAATAAGCAGAAACATGAAGGCAACATGCGAACTTTTCGTTTGTCATTTCATTAATATTTAAACCATTAATTGTTCGTTCTAAGGCGACTTATACAGAATGTCCTACTTTAAGTTTACCATATAATTTGGTACCCTAATGCAAATGATGTAAATTTATTTTTTGTCAGCTTTGTGGAGGGATAGTAACTAGTTAATGAAAACTTTTTTACTACTGGTGCGATTTTAAATTTGTGATACCTAGGAAAAAATCACAGCTTCTTAAATATTTGTTCAATATTACTTGCAATTTTACAAAAAAAAAAAATACATTTTAACATTTCACTATTTCTCACGGAATTTTTCTTGCTGAGGTGAGGGAAGAAAAGGGCTATATGTCCTTTGGGGACGATATGATATTTTAGGATGCAAAGGATACAGAAAATACTTGTGGGTGTGATTATACTACGAACCAGTTTCATGTGGGCAGCCCTGAGACAGAATCCATATCAGAAAGTCGCCATCTTGTGTAGGTGTTTTTGATTCAGCTCATAACCAAATCAGTGGAGGAAATTTTAAAGCATCTGTACTGTAGAGCTGTGTTGGCAATTCCACTCATCTTGAATAAGTGAAATTGTGAACTTTATATCTTAAAAATGAGACCACGGCCTCACATGTTCCTTATAGATCAAAAGAAAATGAGAATATCATTTCAGAATGTATATTAATATACTGCTACAAAGTTAATAACAGAAAGATTAAAAATAGTAACACAGATTCCAACACACAATAATCTTAATATAAAAAGCATAAAATTTTCCATTTATGTGATACACTCAAACTATAAATGAGTATCTGACTAAATTAACTCAGGGACAATATTCAACGATTATATGAGTATAGGATGAATCCACAATTTTCCATACATCATATAAGCTCGTAGTAGGTAATATATTTATTGTAGTTAAGCCATTAATTAATTTACAAGATTAAATAATTGTTTCTTGCAATCTGAAGCAGCCATATCTTCATATTTCATAATCCCTTACTCTCTCAATTGCACATGAGCGACTACTTCACACGGCAATAGTTTCATGACAGATGACAAACACGTTGTACTGTAAAGAAATAAATAGAATGTATTGCGCTGCTTTTCCGAACGACAGAAGAATCTTTACAATTTTTTGTTCAGTGAATCTGCGTCATCTTCGAAAAACTCTACGTACTCGGTCTCTCATGGAGATACTATTTGCGTCATTATTTAAAAACAGCTATAAATAATTCATAACAGCAGTTCTTGTAGTAATTGTGGAAATTGTAATTACTTACAATGTTTATATTGCCAGATGACAATGATATCCTAAATCTTGAATCAGTTTCGTACCATCGTCAATACTGCAACCACGATAAGCAAATGACTCATATATAATGCAAGAAGTCAAATCTGATTACACTGGAAACGGGAACATTATTGGCAGCGGTGGGATTCGAACCCACGCCTCCGAAGAGACTGGTGCCTTAAACCAGCGCCTTAGACCGCTCGGCCACGCTACCACTACGAACCAATCTCTTATGCCGCTGTAATCAGGTAGCTATTGTGGAGGCAGAAATGAGCAAAGATTACAATAGCGAACTCAATACAGCCATATGAAGCGCGGACTTAAGATTTAGTAATCGATTCTGCCTTATCCTGTTATGGAAACATACAGTTTTCACTGTGATATCTGGGAATCGTTGCAAAACGTGGTATAAGAAAGTATGAATGAGATGGAGAAATTAAATTCGTTACTTTTGAACCCAATTAGCGTCGATGCCATACTTAAATTGTATAACTCAGTTCAGTAGCTAATGCAGGAGGTCAAGTGATACTGTTACTCAATAAGAGTGTTATATTTTTCCGTTTCCTTGATGCTCTCCGAGAGTAGGCAGTGTCCGGACACCTGGATCTACACTTTACGAGGAGAACATGGCAAGTGCCATAAATCTGATTTCCCAGAAACTTCGCTCAGTGGAAGATAAATCAAAATAAAAGAACACGTGTCTCGGCTTATCTGCAGGTACTCGACCGTTTCTGGGACAACGACCGTCAGTGTTTTCGACTTAACTCAGATGTCTTTTAGCGCACGATAATCTGGGGTAAGGCTGGTGGCACAATGGCTACCATAGCGGTCTCTCACTTTAGCATACCGTGTCCAAAACACGATGATTGTTTTTATTTATTTTATTTTATTTCTTCGTTTATCTACCGAGGTCCGTTTCTTATCAAGTGTCAAACATTTGCTGGTTGGTTATAATTAAATTTTCCCTAATTAACACGGAAACTAATTATCGCACTAATACCAAACTTGGAAGCATTACTGTCAAGGACATCGGGAAGAGAAATAATGCAGAATCAATTCAATTAAAAGTTTTAATTTGCTGCAACGGTACATCAAATGGTTCAAATGGCTCTGAGCACTATGGGACTTAACTTCCATGGTCATCAGTCCCCTAGAACTTAGAACTACTTAAACCTAACTAACCTAAGGACATCACACAACACCCAGCCATCACGAGGCAGAGAAAATCCCTGACCCCGCCGGGAATCGAACCCGGGAACCCGGGCGTGGGAAGCGAGAACGCTACCGCACGACCACGAGATGCGGGCAAAACGGTACATCATACCATTATATACCAATACCATTACTGCTACAAAAGAGGCTCAATTGGCGCCCATCGGTGTCCAGAAGAGTCTGAAAGCGCAGGACTGATTTCTGCGCAGCAGAACGAAGCATGTTCGTAGATATGGTGGCTACCCCTCTTGGTATGCTGCACTTCAGATCAGCACATATGTGAATGTTTCCCTTGTGAACCCTGTCCTTCAAGTAGTCCCACAACCAGAAACCACAGAGATTGGGCTCAGGTGATAGTTCCGACCAAGCATTTGAAAATGATCGAATGATAATTCGCTCGTTTCCAAATGTTTTCCGGTGAAGCAGATGACGTTCACGGGCGATTTGCGGTGGAGCCCCATCTTGCATGAAAACTGTTGATTTCAATGCGTCTCTCACCTGTAGCGCGGGTATGACATATTGGCGAAGCATATCGCAGTAACGCTGGCCAGACACACTGCACGTCTTTGGTCCTGGAGCGCCAACTTATTCAAAAAAGAAAAGAATGGGCCAATGATGAACGTAGCCGTGAAGCCAAACCATACGGTGACACGTTCACCATACAGAGGAGCTTCATGCACAGTGACTGGAGGCGAAGATCCCCAGACTTGGCAATTCTGTGAGTTCAGCTCATCCATTAGAGAAAAATGAGATTCGTCTGGCAATAGGATGGCCCAACTTCAATCCTTTTGAGAAAGTGGAGAGCGAA
Source organism: Schistocerca americana (assembly GCF_021461395.2). NCBI lineage: Eukaryota > Metazoa > Arthropoda > Insecta > Orthoptera > Acrididae > Schistocerca > Schistocerca americana. Next base: position 106,863,344 of record NC_060126.1, read on the forward strand.
GTCGACACGTAGTTGTGCGTCCTGTGGTGCAAGCTGCTGTACGATGTGGATCTTGTACGGATACCATTTGAGAATGGTTCAAAACACCTTATGGACAGTTGACCACTGGATGTTCAACTTTCATGACACAGCACGCGCACTGTCTGACGATCGGGAACTGCGCGCAGCGTTGTCTGCCACAGCAACAGCGATTTCATTAACCACCTGTGATGTAACCGGTCGTCGGCCTCTTCCCGTGGCGACACCCAGTTCTCCAGTTGGCTCGAACCTCTTCATCATGCTCCGCACAGCAGGTGGAGAAAATCACCCTTTCGTAATCCTTTCAGCCGGCTATATTCTCGACGTGCAGCTGCAGCATTACTGCTGTTATGAAAATAGACCTTCTCGAATAATGCCCCGGTCCTTTCATCCAAGCTCATGTTGATACATCAACAAGAGCGCTGCAACTGGTCAGGTGTGTGAGACTATGAATCATGATAAGTGATCACGGAACCTGGTGGCTGTAGTTGAAACTGGACGGTGATGCTGTGACGCATGGTCTATATTCTGGGCATTAATGCTACCAAGTTTGGTATTCGTACGGTAACTAGCTTCCGTATTACAACGTGTTAAATGGCCAACCAGTGTTATACAGGGTATTCGGAAATTCCCGTTACAATCTTCTGGGTCTTGAACAGCGAACTGAGTACACAATGAACGTATGTCCGGAATGCGCCCTTTTTCATTCGACGGCAGTTTCAGTTCAGATGATTAAATCATCCATTTCTACTTGAGAAATTCGATTACACATGAGCAGTACTATTATTAGGTAATAATTCGAAAGAAAAGCTAACGAAACATGCATTTATGACTTAAGCACATTTGTTTGCGATAACACTTATACATTATGTGTCTACATTATTCCAAAACCAAAAAGTACCCAGCATACTATATATATAGGACAGTAAGTGCTGATGCATTACAACAGTGGCTCGATGTGGCGACCACCAACTTTGTCACAGACGTTGTACCTACAAAGCATGTTCTGGTACACACTCTCCATCCCACCTGTTGCCTCTTCAGTTTGTAGTGCAGCGGCCGCCCAGCCATTCTCCCTCTGTCTCGCACCAAGGCAGACGTTAAGCGACATCAGCTGACCGTCTGACGTAGTCCACGTCACCCTGTCTGCCCTACCGCATACCAGGACAGGCAACTTTGAGGCTTTTCTCTTTCCCTCTGCTGACGTGGACGCGTTGCACATCGGAACTGAAACCGTCCTATAATGGAAACGGTACGTTTCCGGACGTGGGTTCCTATTTAAAATATTATGTTCTCTACAAATTCTAAAAGTTCGTAAGAGGAATTTTTGAATATCCTGTATCATATGTGTAAGCGTGGGAATGTCAGCTTTTATAATCTTTTTAAATCCCTATATTCTTATGTTTCATTCTTGTACCAATTCTTAATTCATACACTTTATTCTCACGTTTATTCTTCATCAAGATTTGGCACATTCCTTGGATTATGAATTAAGATATACTACAGGAATTTAACCGAAAACAATTTCAAATAAATTTCTCATTTCTTTTTTAATTCATTCACCTGACATACAATTCGTACTCGAACAAGCACAATGTTATTTCTGTATACATTGGAAAACACTGGTGTAGTAAACTTCTACGGAAATGGGTAGATAAATGGATAACAAATATAAAAATTAAAGTGATTATTGGGTTTAGAACATGGGACGCAGAAGCACACAGCTGAGACCAACCACTGTGCCGCCGCTTCCGCTAGATTACTCGCTCGCTAAAGGCACATAAGGTGCCTCGAAAACGTTGATCGTCGTTTTCTTAGAAAGTGATGAGTATCTACGGATAAGCGTTTACTTTAGCTCCCCTCCCACTGTGCAAAGTTGCTGAGAAATGAGCTTATGGTACCTGCCGTGTTCCCCTCCGTAGCTTACTCAGGTGAATAAAATATATTGGTTAGAAGAGTGGACCTGCATAAGGGAGAACTGGTGTTAAAATCCCCTTCCGACCATAAAGTTTTATGTTTGTCTGTTCATCCTGAATACATTAAGATGAGGACTTTCATTTAAGACGAATAATGCAGATATGTTTCTCAGTTGCTTTTTTATTTGAATAAGAGACACCTTACCTGAATGTATGGTTTCGCAGCGATATGTACTGATAAAATTCTGTGGAGCTACCAGACGCGTAAAGGGGCTTAAAGTCTACGAACTTTCAGTCGAGTTCTCCTCGGCCATTGTCAAGTGGTGACCGTCTCTTGGTTACTGCTACCGTCCTTACACAGGATAAACATTAATAAAACCCATAAACTGCAGGGATGGACCCCTGACTGGGAATGGAGGAAAAAAGGTCCTACGAACATGTGTCTGGCAATGCATCATTGCCGCTGTGGATGGTGCTGAAGAATGATAGTTCCTCTGACCATGTGAGGTGTGTTCCTTGGTGGTTGCATATTGTGTGATCAACGCAGCGTACTGTCAGCAGCAGAACGATCTGGTATTCATCTAGGGAACAAGCAGAGATGGTGTTTGTGTGCGGCCAAGCAGATGGAAACGGTCAAGAGGCAGCACTCTTATACTGAAACAAATACTCTCACAGACACCAACCACAACGCATATCTCAAGCCCTTTTTGGCCGTTTGGGTGATCACGGATCCTTTCAGGAAGACGAACGTTCAGGGAGGTGGTGGATTGTGCGTGCACCAGATCTGGTGGACCGGGTTGTACATGACGACCATTGATGATTTTTCGGTTTGCGGGGCGTTCAACAGCATGGCTATCAGCGCCCGTACAAATTCCCAATCTTTTCAATTTCAAGTCTTGTAGTTTTCTTGAATGATGATGAAATGATAAGGACAACACAAACGCTAAGAACACAAACGCCCAGTGCCGGAGCGGAGAAAAATCTCCGAGCCGCCCAGGAATCGAACCCGGGACCCCGTTATACAGAGGCAGCAACGCTAGCCACTAGACCACGAGCTGTGGACCGTGTTGGACAGGACAAATCCTAGTACAAGCACCAGGCAAGTGGTGTGTGTCAAAGTACGATTATGTGCATCCGCCACAGCCGCTGCTATCCCTGTCACCTGCAATCCCGTGGAGGCCACTTAGAACATCTGTTGTGAAGTGAATGCGTAGTAGCTCTGTACTGTGTTCCGAGACGATCTGTTGTCGTTGCACGCACACCGTCCATTTTTCGCGGTTCTTCTGCTTCGGTGTTTTGGAAAGGATGACTTACGAAATCTGGAGGTTGTAGCCGTTTTCCTTGAATACTTTCCGTAAGTGGTTTAGGTTTTCAGCGTCTGAGGCGACTTCAGGTCGATGGGCCAAGGTCTTCAGAACAGAACGTTTCTGCGATGGATGGTGAAAGCTATCAGCGTGCAGACATAGGTCCACGTGTATGGGTTTCTGGTAAACACTGTGGCTGAGACGTCCAATTGCTTTACGGCGGACGAGGACCAACACTATTGATTTCTTTCTCCATCGTGAACATGATGTTGTCATAGATATTAGTGATGTGGCCCGAGGATTCTCCCAGCTTTTCACATCCATGAGACCAGACAAAGAAAGTGCCGTCGACGTAACGATAAAAGCAACTAGGCTTTGCAGGAGCCGTTGGGTTGTAGTCCCTAAGGAAACACCGAAATAATAATCGAAATCAGTTGTAGTTGCCACACACTTCTTTATTACCAACACATTGCTCATAATATATTCACAGTAATCATAATTACAACAAAGCTTGTCTTATAGAACACAAAAATCTTTTATGATGTCTTCCACATATCGATATCTTTCACTCACTTGCATTAATTTAAACGATGTCCATGGACCCATAATTGATTCAATATGACTGACAAATAAATCACATCCACTTCATCACTTACATGGAAACCGTTTTATCTATCTTTTCATCACATCCAAGTTCGGAGTTCAACAGACAGTAATGTTTTAAGACTTCTTTGGCCAACTTTTCATAATTTAAAGGCAATATTCAGAAAAGCATCCTTCGTAAAATACACTCCTGGAAATTGAAATAAGAACACCGTGAATTCATTGTCCCAGGAAGGGGAAACTTTATTGACACATTCCTGGGGTCAGATACATCACATGATCACACTGACAGAACCACATAGACACAGGCAACAGAGCATGCACAATGTCGGCACTAGTACAGTGTATATCCACCTTTCGCAGCAATGCAGGCTGCTATTCTCCCATGGAGACGATCGTAGAGATGCTGGATGTAGTCCTGTGGAACGGCTTGCCATGCCATTTCCACCTGGCGCCTCAGTTGGACCAGCGTTCGTGCTGGACGTGCAGACCACGTGAGACGACGCTTCATCCAGTCCCAAACATGCTCAATGCGGGACAGATCCGGAGATCTTGCTGGCCAGGGTAGTTGACTTACACCTTCTAGAGCACGTTGGGTGGCACGGGATACATGCGGACGTGCATTGTCCTGTGGGAACAGCAAGTTCCCTTTCCGGTCTAGGAATGGTAGAACGATGGGTTCGATGACGGTTTGGATGTACCGTGCACTATTTAGTGTCCCCTCGACGATCACCAGTGGTGTACGGCCAGTGTAGGAGATCGCTCCCCACACCATGATGCCGGGTGTTGGCCCTGTGTGCCTCGGTCGTATGCAGTCCTGATTGTGGCGCTCACCTGCACGGCGCCAAACACGCATACGACCATCATTGGCACCAAGGCAGAAGCGACTCTCATCGCTGAAGACGACACGTCTCCATTCGTCCCTCCATTCACGCCTGTCGCGACACCACTGGAGGCGGGCTGCACGATGTTGGGGCGTGAGCGGAAGACGGCCTAACGGTGTGCGGGACCGTAGCCCAGCTTCATGGAGACGGTTGCGAATGGTCCTCGCCGATACCCCAGGAGCAACAGTGTCCCTAATTTGCTGGGAAGTGGCGGTGCGGTCCCCTACGGCACTGCGTAGGATCCTACGGTCTTGGCGTGCATCCGTGCGTCGCTGCGGTCCGGTCCCAGGTCGACGGGCACGTGCACCTTCCGCCGACCACTGGCGACAACATCGATGTACTGTGGAGACCTCACGCCCCACGTGTTGAGCAATTCGGCGGAACGTCCACCCGGCCTCCCGCATGCCCACTATACGCCCTCGCTCAAAGTCCGTCAACTGCACATACGGTTCACGTCCACGCTGTCGCGGCATGCTACCAGTGTTAAAGACTGCGATGGAGCTCCGTATGCCACGGCAAACTGGCTGACACTGACGGCGGCGGTGCACAAATGCTGCGCAGCTAGCGCCATTCGACGCCCAACACCGCGGTTCCTGGTGTGTCCGCTGTGCCGTGCGTGTGATCATTGCTTGTACAGCCCTCTCGCAGTGTCCGGAGCAAGTGTGGTGGGTCTGACACACCGGTGTCAATGTGTTCTTTTTTCCATTTCCAGGAGTGTATGACTGACAACTAGTTCAGATGAAGTTCTGAACCGCCTCACTGGGACGACGGTGCAATCTACGCCTTAGATTACTCGAAGAGAGGCAAAATCGCTACTCGTCGGACAACATTAGATCCTCCAATCACTTGTTGTCCAATTTCTGTGTTACGTAATACTCATACCCACATCCTATACATTGCAAACTTTGCATAACCTCTACTTTTACGCCGTATTTTATCTCTGAGAGTGGTTCACTTCCCATTATAAACACACTCGTTGAACAGTCCGCATTTATACACCAACAAATTGGGGAACTTCATGCAGTGCAGAGGGTGACCCCCAACCCCCTCCCACACACCAGCACACGGTACTGACGGCGCGGAACTTGTTTACCCCGTCTATCTGTGGGGGCGAAAAACGTGTGCGGAGTGACACTTATATGGAAAGATATTTGCACGGAGTCTGAGACTCTTCAGGTTGCAACACCCGAGTGGAGACGCCCTAAGCATTTGTTCCATCAGCGATGTAGCGCAGTGTGGTGTAGTGTACGACTCGTGTTACCAGGAATTGGTTTTAATATACTATGAAACGTCAACAGAACTGTTTCAGGCCTTCTTGAGAGGACGGTTACATATGAACATTTACATACTGTATAAGGACATCAGATATGCATAAGTCATTACAGCCGGGATCTCTCATTATATCAACGTTCTAACATCCAGCATGACTAAAATAAGGTATTTTCCCGTCTGAAACACATATTAAACAAGCTTTATGTCGTTTCTATGGAACACCAGAAAGAGGAAGTTTCCTGTAGAACGCCATTACATTTATTTACAGCATTTACATTATTTACCATATTTCAGAATTAGTATGACTTATTTTAAATTCTTTTCAATATATACATAATTTCCAGTGATAATGAAATTTTCTTCAGCACTGTAGTTTTTGTGCATAGGCCACACAACTTAGAAACGATATCTTTCCGTCAATTTTGAGTGTCTTTAAAGCCTTTGCAACAGTCTTGTCAGTTTTAATTGTAGCTTCTTTCTCCTTTTCCCAGTATCGAATGCTTTACTTCGTTTCAAGATCAACGAACAAAACTGTTTTAAATTGAGCTCCCTACAACGCGTTAACATTCACGTTCCCATACTTGCTGTTTACTATAAGTATAGCCCGAGGCAAGTCAAAAAAGTACTTGTTTGAAAAATTTAAAAATGTCAATTATTTTTCGAGATTTATAGACTTTTTGGAAAAAAGATGCTCTTGATAATGGGATAGCTCTTCTCAGCGGATGGCCCTACAGGAACTGTTTCAGTCTCATTTTCTTCGCAAAGTGATGTGCTACCATGCTATTGCATAATTTTACGATTTTATTAACAGTAAGAATCAAAAAAAGGCTTCGGAAAACTCGCACTTTTGTTGGGTGTGGTTTTTTTAAACTAACAATCTCAAATTTTACTTTACAAAAATGACTTTTACTATAAAAATACAGCGACCAGCCACTTTTTTTAAATGCGTTTTATTTAAGCCAACATGCATCCCCCTCTGACATACTTAACGACCAAACAGAGTTACCAAACCGAATATTTCTGAAAAACTTCCACACTCTACTTATCAAACCGCTTACTGAGCACCATCAAGAAATAACATAATCTAATATAAACCCAAAAAATGCATGTAATAATATACAACATAAAAGTCTTAATTTTATCTTTGTTATATTGTAAATGTATGAATTACTGCTTTGTGTAAATGTGTTATGTTAGTTTATTATCTTCAATACTGCTTAATTAAAAAAAAAGAACTTAGTATACATAGTACTTAGAATACTTCTATCACCCAAGTCAATGTTTAGTAAACAGTAGCTTAGCTAGAACCTCAAAACTTTCGTAAAATGTAACTCTGTCCATAGATAAACTGCTTGTATGTAAACAAAACTGTCAGTCGACAACATGGCGGATAACGCATGCGCCTGTGTAAAATACGTGACTAAAAGTGTTTGTGCTGTTACAAAAAAGAAGTAAAGCCAATAAAAAAACAAGGAGAGGAGAATGTAAGTAAAATGAACCACTGATAGTGCGTAACTTTAAACTCGCGAAATTGAAGTAAATGATTGGAATCGTTGCTTTTGCACAGGCCGGCTGCAGCATCCAAACCGCTGTCGATACTGTACCACTGTAGAAACTGAAGATACATGTTATTTGCCAGCTGAAGATGGGTGCAAACCCGAAATGCATATTGGCTTAAATAAAACGCATTTAAAAAAAGTGGCTGGACGCTGTATTTTTATAGTAAAATATCATTATCCACGGCCAACAGTCCAAATAAAATGGACAAATTGTTACAAAATGACGTTTAAAGGAAGAAGTTGCTATCATTTTTCACGAATTTAAACGAAAATTTTTTTGTGACATCCTGGAGCCGAGACAATGTCTCTTTTAAAAAAAATATGTAGTGGACACAAGTAACATTTTGTGGCTACTCATTAGAGTGTTTCAAGGAAAAAGTACTAGGATATGTTTCATTGATATTTAGTTAGTCACTGAGTAAGGGAAACAGGCACGTGCTGCTCTGAAATGCAAAATACATAAAAATTAAGTATTTCCGGGACCATTTTGCTTCCGAGGCAAAAATGACTATAACGTTGTAAGGGGTTCATTACTATTCGCTAGAGCACTTGATCAGATGTAAATTCGATGGATTGCTCACGCGCTGACTGCGATATGGAATATCTATGCTACAATAGAATCGCAGGTCAGAGCAGTGTCGGCAGTAAGTCGAGTTGAGTCGCTCACAGAGAGCAGTCGTGTTTTGTAGCTCGCACAGAGCACTTGAGTTCTGTAGCTCGGACAGGGCAGTGCAGCGGTTGACTTGTGTTGGGCCAGTCGTGCAGAACGATGGCGGTGCCTTGCCGCACGCGTATGTGAACTGCCACAACTGATTTAACCGCAATTGTAATGTTAAAGTCCCATGTAATTCCTTGCAGTAATGTTTCAATAAAAACTTTTGTTATGAAGAAAACTTTTGCCAGTCATTTGTCTGAGTTTAAAGATTTTACGAATTTTTCCTGTGCATACTCATGTTGATTAAGCAAAAGAAAATCAGTTGTCTTCCTACAAATGAAAATCAAGTGGCCAGCATTGCACTGGGCTGTGCCAAAAATTTCTTATAGGAGCAGGTATATAGATAGCGTTATCCGGCGTCATCATTGTGAGGTAAGAATTTTTCAGTTTATTCAGGATGATTTCACAGGGCCATGACGCAGCGTCGCTGACGTGAAAACTTATTAATCTCGATACGCAGCCAATCTTTAATGGAAGGTCACAATAAAACTTGAAATTTTATTATTGGACAGAAATTTCCCTATTGGAGGTTACACTAACGGTGAATACTATAATTATTTTTCTGTTGGGAGGTTACAACGTTCGCGTTTGTTTCATCAAGCTGACCACCCGTACGTACAGAACGATTTTTGTACATGGTCCGTGTGAGTTAACAAACATTTCACTCTCATTTTAATATATGGCAGAAAGAGTCAGCCTGCAGGAATTGTGAAATGAACCCTGTCTTCCAGGAACGTGTGCCAGAAAGAGCGCATCTTTGCCACGAGATGGGGAAATTCACTGTCGTCTATTGTGCTGAATGAGGCCTAAGCTCTGTAGTGTGCGAGTGGGACAGACGAGAACCTACGTCACAGGGAAACCCTGTAGAAGCTCTTTGTGGCCAAGGAGACGTAGCAGTGTTAAACATGGCAGACGTAAGATCAGCAATAAAAGGAATCATTCTGCAGTAATTCTAGGAATGAAGCCAGAGTAATTTTAATCTACCATCCTTCATAAATTTTCATGGTTATCCCAATAAATCTTGAATATTGATCATATCTATAGTAGTTTAGGATTTACTGTTACAGTGAAATTAACAGGTTTTGTAACAAAGGCTTGAATCCTAAAATCTGAACGCTTTGGTCGATCTTAACGAACTACATTTCATATAGAAGCGCATCATTAAAATGACAAATGTTGTCAAAATCGACAGTGTAATTTTATTTGTTTAAAAGATACAGTAAATTTATATTATCAGTATTTTCAGTTAAGCATAAGATCATCATTTCCTCCACACAAAACACATTGAACTATGATAGCGTAACATCTTATTGAAACATTAGGTAATAGAATATTTGTTGTTCTTTATTTATTTATCAGAAAGCACATTGGTGCAACGCTACTGGCCGTGACACTGAAAGTTAAGAAGGAAATTGTATTGGTTTTATGTAAAAGAATTTAACACTTATTATGTAATGGATATCATTGTTGCTTCATTTAGAACTTGAAAGTGGTCAAGCTTTGATTATTGTAATATGTTGAAATGTGAAATAATGTAGAATAAGCTGTAGCCAATCAGATGAACGGCTTCAGGAAAAGGAACTGCCCTAGTCAGTTGAGCGAGGATGTTCACCGATCGGGAAACGCGGCCGGGGACGGGCAGATGGACAGTGCGTGTGGAGATTCGAAAGCGGGCGATCGGTCTTTAGGTAGCTAGGAAGTGAAGCGACTTAGAAAATTTCGCGTTGTATGGTATCGCGGGCCGTCCAGGGTGGCCGAGCGGCTCTAGGCCCTATAGTCTGGAACCGCGCGACCGCTACGGTAGCAGGTTCGAATCCTGCCTCGGTCATGGATGTGTGTGATGCCCTTAGGTTAGGTAGGTTTAAGTAGTTCTAAGTTCTAGGGGACTGATGAACTCAGATGTTAAGTCCCATAGTGCTCAGAGCCATATGTCCCATTTTTTACATTTCTTTAATAGTTATGAAATTACATTTGTAATTCTCACCGTTAACAACATTCTGTTATCTAGGTCCCAAGTATGTGGCAGGTTAGACAATTTGCGTGGGGGCTCTGAGCTACGAATTTTGCAACAGATGTGTGCACCGAGTTTTAGCAGTGGTTAGGAGTGATAAAAAAATAACGCGGAAGAAGAGGTGACACCGACAACACTTGGTTCCAGAAAGCAGCGGCATCTTGAACGGCGATTCATCGCGCAGCGGCGGTTGCAGTACCACAGCAGAGATTTTCAGCGTCGGCTCCAACTGCAACATCGGCAGCAATACCATGGCGGAACGATATAGCACGACAAAGCTAAGTACCTGCGCTGATAGCGGGATTATGTATGATTCTGTAGTTCAATCGTCAACACTAGACGTCGCTAATACACTCCTGGAAATTGAAATAAGAACACCGTGAATTCATTGTCCCAGAAAGGGGAAACTTTATTGACACATTCCTGGGGTCAGATACATCACATGATCACACTGACAGAACCACAGGCACATAGACACAGGCAACAGAGCATGCACAATGTCGGCACTAGTACAGTGTATATCCACCTTTCGAAGCAGTGCAGGCTGCTATTCTCCCATGGAGACGATCGTAGAGATGCTGGATGTAGTCCTGTGGAACGGCTTGCCATGCCATTTCCACCTGGCGCCTCAGTTGGACCAGCGTTCGTGCTGGACGTGCAGACCGCGTGAGATGACGCTTCGTCCAGTCCCAAACATGCTCAATGGGGGACAGATCCGGAGATCTTGCTAGCCAGGGTAGTTGACTTACACCTTCTAGAGCACGTTGGGTGGCACGGGATACATGCGGACGTGCATTGTCCTGTTGGAACAGCAAGTTCCCTTTCCGGTCTAGGAATGGTAGAACGATGGGTTCGATGACGGTTTGGATGTACCGTGCACCATTCAGTGTCCCCTCGACGATCACCAGTGGTGGACGGCCAGTGTAGGAGATCGCTCCCCACACCATGATGCCGGGTGTTGGCCCTGTGTGCCTCGGTCGTATGCAGTCCTGATTGTGGCGCTCACCTGCACGGCGCCAAACACGCATACGACCATCATTGGCACCAAGGCAGAAGCGACTCTCATCGCTGAAGACGACACGTCTCCATTCGTCCCTCCATTCGTCCCTCCATTCACGCCTGTCGCGACACCACTGGAGGCGGGCTGCACGATGTTGGGGCGTGAGCGGAAGACGGCCTAACGGTGTGCGGGACCGTAGCCCAGCTTCATGGAGACGGTTGCGAATGGTCCTCGCCGATACCCCAGGAGCAACAGTGTCCCTAATTTGCTGGGAAGTGGCGGTGCGGTCCCCTACGGCACTGCGTAGGATCCTATGGTCTTGGCGTGCATCCGTGCGTCGCTGCGGTCCGGTCCCAGGTCGACGGGCACGTGCACCTTCCGCCGACCACTGGCGACAACATCGATGTACTGTGGAGACCTCACGCCCCACGTGTTGAGCAATTCGGCGCTACGTCCACCCGGCCTCCCGCATGCCCACTATACGCCCTCGCTCAAAGTCCGTCAACTGCACATACGGTTCACGTCCACGCTGTCGCGGCATGCTACCAGTGTTAAAGACTGCGATGGAGCTCCGTATGCCACGGCAAACTGGCTGACACTGACGGCGGCGGAGCACAAATGCTGCGCAGCTACCGCCATTCGACGGCCAACACGCGGTTCCTGGTGTGTCCGCTGTGCCGTGCGTGTGATCATTGCTTGTACAGCCCTCTCGCAGTGTCCGGAGCAAGTATGGTGGGTCTGACACACCGGTGTCAATGTGTTCTTTTTTCCATTTCCAGGAGTGTATTAAGCAGGCGACCGGTTTGTGTGGCTCCAAAAAAACGAGCGAACCGCATGGCCCGAAGTCGGGGCGGGAGGGCGTGATCGGCGGTGAATTTAGTAAGGCAAATAGTCAGAAATCGACGAAGGGAGATGAATTTGGTGGAGACATGGTGTAGCAATTAATGCAAATGATAAGAGGATTGGGATCCAAAATTGATTCTGTTAAAACCGATATGGGTGACGTAAATTTAAAAATTGATTCGGTTCGATACGAAATAGCTCCGGCTGTGAAAGAAGAAGTAGGTAAAATTACTAGTGGAATCGAGGAATTGATGGATGGAAAATTAAAAACCATAAAGTGGGAAAAATTTCTGATGAAGTTGAGATACTTGACACTAAGGTAGATCAAGCGGAGAAAAATTTAAGTGATAAGATGGAGAAGTTGTAGGCAAATCTGGGAGGCAACGTAAGAAGTTGTATTAGTAGGCAAGATGCTCTAATGGCCGAGACGACAGAGGCTATTAGCAACTTATCCGTGCGAATAGGTAAAGGGGAAAAAGAAGTAGATAAAATAAAGGCACAAGTAGAATCCGGCATTGAAATTGTAACTAGTGAAGTTAAAAAGCAAATCAATGAAATAAAAAACGAATTTAATTCTTTAGCTGCACATCAAACACCTACAGTGATCAGTGTTCCGTGGGTGAACTCGGAATTGGTCAAATGTTTTGGAGAAATATCACTCAGTAAATTTTCTAGCAGCATGCAGGGATGGTTTTATGAGGGGAATGTCCGACGACGGGAAGATAAAATTCGTGAAAAGACATTTGGAAGGAGAGCCACAATCATGGGCAAATACACAAAGTGATACGTTCCCTACCGACGAAATATTTGAAAGCAGTTTCCTGAACAAGTTCTGGAGTGAAGTGAAGCAAACGCGACTCCAAAAAGAGTTTCTGAACGAGCCAACATTTAAATATTGGAATGGGTCGATGCTAGAGTTTTGTAAACGTGAACTTACGAGAAAATGCACGTGAAACGTCCATTGGGAGTGCTTACAGAAATTACGACGTTGAAAAGGCGGTACCGGAAAATTTGCAGTGGGATTTAGTGCACGGTTCTAGCAACTCAACAGAAGAATTTTTGGACTTTGTGCGAACATTAGAACGGGCGTTGAAATTTAAACGGCAAAATAAGCAGGCAAATAGTTTTCAGAGTGTAAATCATAACTACAGTCTGAGTAACTGCTGTGAAAGACATCCGGGAAGTTATCAACGGAACGCAAACGGCAGTTTTAATAAGGGAAACGATAACAGGAACACATCCAATGATAAATTTCAGAGGGGTATTAGGAACGGATACTTTCGTGACACGGACTGACACCAGGAACGTAGATTTGACGGACCGGCACCTGGCGAAATGAACCAACGTGATGGGAGACCGGGACTCTGTTTCGCCGCATCTCGCGCCCAGAGATGACAAAATAAACCAGCGATGAATAGGACGCGAGTAAACGGAAGTATGATAGGTGTCAATAAATCGGCAGAAAGGCGTCAGAATTTTGAAATGAAATTAGTAAGAGATGAGAATGAAATAGGTAAATTTTCAAATCAGATCGTACGTAAAATGCGTAATCCTAAGATAATGAAAGATAACGAAAAAGGCGATGACGAGGATTTAGGGCTAAGTGACTTGTTTTATGAATGTGTGACGAAAGAGTGTGTGAATGTTAATACAATGAAAAATTCTACGTGCCAAAAGGAGGCTGAGGTGGAGCTGAATTTGGTGGAATTAGATGGTGTAGAAAATTATAAAGAGGTGCTAACCAGCGGTAACGATTATAGTGATGAAGGTGATGATCTTTCAGGTGATATTGTGACGGTGAAAGTTGCTAAGGAGGTTAATAAGGATTGCATAGCATTAGTCTCGTCAGCTGCTAATGAATTTGTGTGTGTATCGGCGGATATTGGTGAACTATTTTTACAAGAAGGTAGTAATGATGTTTTATACGAGGGCTATCCAGAAAGTAAGTTACGATCGGTAGCGAAATGGAAACGACTATGAAAATCCGATAAAGCTTTGCAAAGATGTGTTGGGCAGTGTCTCTAGTATGACTCTAGGTAGAATTATGTCGCTCTTTTCATTCCTGAGCTCTTAGTGAGCGCGTAAAGATGTTATAGAAAATAGAGTCTCCCGCCAAGTACGAGGGCCTGGTTAGAATTTTCCCATGAAGCTATGCAACCAACATTACATAACTGTCGTGCGGTTTCTTCTTCAAGACAATTCTCAGCCTCATTCGGCAGGGGCAATGAAGATGTTCCTGCATCGTTTCAATTGGAAATGTTTGGTTACCCACAATACAGCCCGTAATTGTCTCCCACTGAGTTTCATCTCTGCTCAAACGAACCGCTGGCTATGAAGACAACGTTTTGGCACAGACAACGAGCTTTAGGCCAGCGTAGAGAATTGGCGGAAAGCACTGGCGGCTGCCTTCTATGATGAGGGTATTGGAAAGTTGGTACAACGCTACGACGAATGTCTGAGTCAGAACGGCGACTACGTAGAGAAGCAGCTGAAAGGTGTAGCTAACTGATACAAATGAAACATTTCTGATTTTCAGTGTGATTTTCATTTCGCGATCAATCGTAACTTACTTTCTGGACAGCCCTCGTATGCTGAAGTTAAAAAGTTGTATCTGCTGGTATTGATACTTCAGAGAAGGCAGTGCATGTCTTTCTTATAATGTCAGTGAACCCGAAAGTCTGGATGAATCTGTGGATCTTAAAGGTTTGTTTGACAACGAATGTGAATCTGAATTTGATGTGTGATCTGAAATTAATGCGGTGCAGGAGCGTGTAGGAGAGTAAAATGTATTATGCTCAGGTTTAAATCAAAGCGCAGCGGAATTTAATGGTGCTGTTGATTCTGAAATTGCACGACGCTGTAGCTACAATGTGATGTAATGGCAGAGGGTGGTGAAACTACGAACGATTCTTATATTGGTGATTTGCCGACGGAGGTAAATGAGGTTTTATGTGGCGAGTTGTATGATATATCAGCGGCTGTTGAAAGTGCTGTTTGTGAAGGTGTTTGTAATGACGTGGAAGTAAAAAGTAATGCTTTATTTCATGATAATGATGTTGTAGCTACTAATGTTGATAATTTTAAGGGAGAATAAGCGAGTTTGATTCCAATACAGAAAATTATATTTGGACAAAATGTTATCTTAAGGAGGAATGTGATTTTGCTGTAACTGATTGGCGATGGTACGGTAGAACATTACGATCGTTACTGCCTCATTTATGGAATCGTTTGCACACTTAACTTCATTACTCAATCACTAACACTAAAAATCAGTTAAACATACCCTAGCACTTTTTTTTTTTGAAAACGTAAGTATCCAGTATTAACCTCCATCAAGCGCAAAGCTGGAAACTGTTAATTGCGTCCGCTACATTTTTTTAAAGTTATCTCGGTTCCAAAACACACTAAAAATTTTTAAACGTGAAAAAAGTCAGCAGCTTCTTTCTTTAAAACTTATTTTCATAAAATAAACATTAAGATAATTGGTTAAAAATCTGTTATCTTTGCTCCAGAAGATCAGAGAATTTTTTTAACTTGTGAAAAAGTGTTAGCAGCCTCTTTTTTTAAATTTATTTCCACAAAGTAAAATTTGAGACAGTTAGTTAAAAGAACACGCCCAACAAAAGTACAAATTTTTAAAGACTTTTTCGATATTTACAATTAAGGAAAGCGCAAAAATTGTTCAATAGAATGATAGCACAACTCTTTGCGATGAGAGTAAGACTAAAACCTTTAGTATAGGGGCATCCGTCGAGAAGATTTAATCAATTATCGAGAGCACCTTTCTTCCAAGAAATAGATATACCTCGAAAAATAAATAACATTTTTAATGTTTCAAACAAGTACTTTTTCAAATGAAATGACACAATTTCAGAGGCTTTGCTATCTCATACAGAGATGATTCCCCCCCCCCCCCCCTCCCCCCTATGAACCATGGACCATGCCGTTGGTACGGAGGCTTGCGTGCCTCAGCGATACAGATAGCCGTACCGTAGGTGCAACCACAACGGAGGGGTATCTGTTGAGAGGCCAGACAAACGTGTGGTTCCTGAAAAGGGGCAGCAGCCTTTTCGTAGTTGCAGGGGCAACAATCTGGATGATTGAATGATCTGGCCGTGTAACATTAACCAAAACGGCCTTGCTGTGATGGTATTGCGAAAACGGCTGTAAGCAACGGGAAACTACAGCCGTAACTTTTCCCGAGGGCATGCAGCTTGACTGTATGGTCAAATGATGATGGCATCCTCTTGGGTAAAATATTCCGGTGCCAAATAGTCCCCCATTCAGATCTCCGGGCAGGGACTACTCAGGAGGACGTCGTTATCATGAGAGAGAAAACTTGCGTTCTACGGGTTGAAGCATGGAATGTCAGATCCCTTAATCGGGCAGGTAGGTTAGAAAATTTAGAAAGAGAAATAGATAGCTTAAAATTAGATGTAGTGGGAATTAGCGAATTTCGGTGGCGGGAAGAACAAGACTTCTGGTCAGTTGACTACAGTGTCATAAATACAAAATGAAATAGGTGTAATGCAGGAATAGGTCTAATAATGAATAAAAAATAGGAGTACGGGTAAACTACTACGAACAGCATAGTGTACGCATTATTGTAGCCAAGATAGGCTCGAAGTCCACGCTTACCACAGTAGTACAAGTTTATATGCCAACTAGCTTCGCAGATGATGAAGAGATTGAAGAAATGTACGATTAGATAAAAGAAATTATTCAGATACTGAAGGGAGACGAAAATTAAATAGGCAATTGGGACTGGAATTCGATAATAGGAAAAGAGAAGGAAAAGTAAGTGACTGAATATGGATTGAGGGTAAGGAATGAAAGAGGAAGCCCCCTGGTAGAATTTTGCGCAGAGCATAACTTAATCATAGCTAACACTAGGTTCAAGAATCAAGGAATAAGGTTATATACGTGGAAGAGGCCTGGAGACATTGTAAGGTTTCAGATAGATTAGCTAACGGTAAGACAGAGATCTAGGAACCAGGTTTTAAATTGTAAGACATTTCCAGGAGCAGATGTGGACCCTGGCCATAAAAAGAGAGCATTAGCGAACAATTGACAAATACGGCGGAAAAAAATACAGTAAAAGAAGAATGGGTTGCTTTGAGAGATAAAATAGTGAAGGCAGCTGAGGTTCAAGTAGGTAAAAAGACTAGGGCTAGTAGAAATCCTTGGGTAACAGAAGAGACATTGAATTTAATTGATGAAGGAGAAAGTATAAAAGCGCAATAAACGAAACAGGCAAACATGAGAAAAAAGTCTCAAAAATGAGATCGTCAGGAAGTGAAAAATGGCTAAGCAGGCATGGCTAGACGACAAACGTAAGGATGCAGAGGCATATATCACTAGGAGTAAGATAGATACCGCCTACAGGAAAATTAAAGAGACCTTTGGAGAAAAGAGAACCACCTGTGTGAATATCAAGAGCTCAGATGGAAACCAGTTCTAAGTAAAGAATGGAAAGCAGAAAAGTGGAAGGAGTATACAGAGCGCTTATATAAGGGCGATGTAGTCGACGGTAATTTTATGGACATGAAGGAGGACATAGATGAAGATAAAATGGGAGATATATTGCTTGAAGAGTCTGACAGATCACTGAAGACCTGAGTCGATACAAAGCTCCGAGAGTAGACAACATTCCTTTGGAGCAACTAATAGTATTGGGAGAGCCAGCCGTGAGAAACTCTTCCGTTTGATGAGCAAGATGTATGAGACAGGCGAAATACCTTCAGACTTCAAGAAGAATATAATAATTCCAATCCCAAAGAAACCAGATGTTGACATCTGACATGTGAAAATTACTGAACTGTCAGTTTAATAAGTCACGGCTACGAAATACTAACACGAATTCTTTACAGACGAATGGAAAAACTAATAGAAGCCGGGGAAGATCAGTTTGGATTCCTTAGAAATGTTGGAACACGTGACGTAATACTGGCCCTACGACTTATCTTAGAAGATAGATTAAGGACAGTCAAACCTACGTTTCTAACATTTGTAGATTTAGGGAAAGCTTTTGACAATATTGAGCGGAATACTTTCTTTCAAATTCTGAAGGTGGCAGGGGTAAAATACAGGGAGCGAAAGGCTATTTACAATTTGTACAGAACCAGATGGTAGTTATAAAAGTCGCGGGGCATGAAAGGAAAGCAGTCGTTGGGAAAGGAGTGAGACAGGGTTATAGCCTTTCACCGATGTTGTTCAATATGTATATTTAGCAAGCAGTAAAGGAAACAAAAGAAAAATTTGGAGTAGGAATTAAAATCCATGGAGAAGAAATAAAAACTTTGAGGTTTGCCGATGACATTGTAATTCTGTCAGAGACAGCAAAGGACCTTGAAGAGCAGTTCAGCGGAATGGACAGTTTCTTGAAAGCACGATATAAGATGAAAATCAACAAAAGTAAAACGAGGATAATGGAATGTAGTGGAATTAAATCAGGTGATGCTGTGGGAATTAGATTAGGAAATGAGACACTTAAAGTAGAAGATGAGTTTTGCTATTTTGGGAGCAAAATAACTGATGATGGTCGAAGTAGAGAGGATATAAAATGTAGACTCGGAATGGAAAGGAAAGCGTTTCTGAAGGGGAAAAATTTGTTAACATAGAGTATAGATTTAAGTGTCAGGAAGTCTTTTCTGCAAGTATTTGTTGGTTGGTTGGTTGTTTTGGGGAAGGAGACCAGACAGCGAGGTCATCGGTCTCATCGGATTAGGGAAGGACGGGGAAGGAAGTCGGCCGTGCCCTTTGAAAGGAACCATCCCGGCATTTGCCTGGAGCGATTTAGGGAAATCACGGAAAACCTAAATCAGGATGGCCGGACGCGGGATTGAACCGTCGTCCTCCCGAATGCGAGTCCAGTGTCTAACCACTGCGCCACCTCGCTCGGTAAGTATTTGTATGGAGTGCAGGCCTGTATGGAAGTGAAACTTGGATGATAGTTTAGACAAGAAGAGAATAGAAGCTTTCGAATGTGGTGCTACAGAAGAATGCTGAAGATTAGATGAGTAGATCACGTAACTAATGAGTAGGTACTGAATTGGGGAGAAGGGGAAATTTGTGACACAACATGACTATAAGAAGAGATTGGTTGATAGGACATGTTCTGAGGCATCAGGAGATCACCAATTTAGTACTGGAGGGCAGCGTGGAGGGTAAAAATCGTAGAGGGAGACCAAGAGACGAATACACTAAACAGATTGAGAAGGATGTAGGTTGCAGTAGGCACTTGGAGATGAAGCAGATTGCACAGGATAGAGAAGCATGGAGAGCTGCATCAAGCCAGTCTCTGGACTGAAGACCACACCAACAACAACAGATATGATTTTATGTATATAGACTGAAGGGGCGAGTGAAAATTTGCACCAAGGCGGTGAACCGAAACTGGATCACATGCTTGCTAGGCCGGTGCAGCCACTAACGGAGGCGTGACAGAATAATCAGTGCAGTTGTGTGAACCGTCTTAGTGGCTAACGCAGCTGCCTATACAGCAGGAGATCTGCGCTCGATTCCCGGCCTTGGTACAAATTTTCACTCGCTTTTTCTGTCTTTATACATTGAAAGTACTTTTTTTACTAACCGTGGACGATACTTAAAGTAAATAGCAGGCGCGCGAACGTGAATGTTAAAGAGTTACAGAGAACCAAATTTTTAACGCTTTTTCGAATAGATTCCGAAACGAAATGAAGCAATCGATACTTACCAAAATTCACCAATAGGAAATCGATAGATCTTTGTAAGCCCTAAAACCTTTTCTATCAACATTTTTTTCTTATTTATGAAAACCGTTTATGCAACTTTGCGGATTTTCGCCATCTGGGTGTGAGCTTCATAAAAAAGAAACATTATTTAAAATTTAATTTCCTATACGCTCATATTTTTTATTTTCACGTAATATTTTTTGCAAGCATTTCTCAATAATGCTAGGACTATAAGGACAAGGAGCATCGAAAGGCCAAGAATATTTAATGAAAATTTCATTTTAACTGTGGATTGCCTTTTGTATAGGCTATTGTATGAGTCACCACCAACACAAACAAGGAGGAGAAAGTTGCAATGTACGCTAGCAGGAATCCAAATCATCTGTATGGAACACTTGACGATGGTTACAATACTTTATTTCTAACAAGAAAATAAATATAACTTAACCGGAGGTGCTACTTGCGCCACCTACAAGTAATTACTTTCCACTATTAATACTCGCAGAACTCAGGCTAAGTATCGTCTTCCTAGTACTCAGTGTTGATGCTTTCAGAATCTGCGACCGAACTGGGCTCAAGCAGCGATGAGTGACTCGTTAAGTCAGCGTTGACAGGGGGCGATTAACTCTGTCTTTCTGGAAGTGTGGCACTGTCTTTCTGGAAGTGTGGCGCACGGGTCAGCGCTTTCTTGATGCCGTTCCGCGGCGCTGCGCTGGTCGGTGTGCAGTCGATGCTATAGGACTGCACAGAGCCAGTCTTTGTATTGTGTAAATTGCTGATTCATATATCGAAATTAGCCAGGTCAACTGCCGGCAGTGGTGGCCTAGCGGTTCTAGGCGCCACAGTCTGGAACAGCGCGACCGCTACGGTCCCATAGTGCGCAGAGCCATTTTTTGAACCAGGTAAACTTATCAGAATGAATTTATTGTTAATATTGACTGAAACGCCTAAAAAGATAGCTGGGGATTAGGAGATGCATTGTATGTATTTTAGAGGTATCGGAGATTCACATATATCCCAAGGGAAAAATGTAAATTCCTAAGGGACGAAACTGCTGAGGTCATCGGTCCCTGGACTTACACACTACTTAAACTAACTTAAACTTCTGCTAAGTACAACATACAGATACACATTCCCGAGGGAGGACTCTAACCTCCGGCAGGAGGGACCGCGCAATCCGTGAAATGGCGCCTCTAACAGCGCGGACACTCCGCGCGGCCAAGATAGTTTTATTTCATGAAGACATATGAGCGATAACGTTGAAAAGTGATGATTAATCCGACGACTTACACTGTTATGCAGTGTTTCATTAATTTGAAGAATATTGCATGAAATTACAGCAATACAGTGCACTTACTCCTTGGAACCGACATCGATTTTTTGAGTTCGAACTAAACGTGTAGGAAGAGTTTCATGTAACACACAGTCTGATGCCCATTCAGCACCTCAAACAGATATTTTACTGACTTATCTACTGCACATTTTCGGGGTTTTGTTTATTAGGTTCATGTTGATGGGCATTTCACCTGATCCATAACACACTCTAATACAAAAAATGAACGACGCAACACGAAGGATTTATCCGAATGGGACGGAAATAAGTAGATGTGATATTCACCTACAGACAAACAGATGATTACAGTTCAGAAAAACTGGATGAGTTATTGAAGACAACGAGCTTCAAAAATTAAGCAAGTTACTAATGCGTGGTACTGATCGACAGAGTAGTTGAATGTCCTGCTGAGATATATCGCACCAAAGTCTGTCTAGTCGGCTCGTTAGATTGTCAGAATCGCGAGCTGGGTAGAGGACGCTGCCCCTAATGCTCCAAACGTTCTCAACTGGGGAGAGATGCGGCAGCCTTGCTGACCAATGTGAGTTATGGCAAGCGCGAAGTAAAGCAGTAGAAGCTCTCGTCATGTGCGGGCGGCCATTATCTTGCTGAAATGTAAGCCCTGGATGGCCTACCACGAAGGGCAATAAAACAGGGCGTAGAATACCTCGACATATCTGTGTGCTGTTCGGGTGCCGTGGATGACTGGGGGGTTTTGCTATTAAAAGAAACGGCGCTCCCAGTTGTCAGACTGTGTGGCGGACGACAGTCAGCTTGGTATCCGAACGCCATCTGTGGCGTCTCCAGACACGACTTTGGCTTGGAATTTGATTCACTGGAATAGAATTGTCTTCATTGTTGAGTCCCGATGACTAACGCAACTTACGATGCCCTCTCTCTTGAAAAACTCACCAGTATTTCTGGAATTGTAATCATTTGCCTGTCTGTACATGTACATGACATCTACAGATTTCCGTCTCGTGTCATTAAAAGACATATTTTTCACTGTGGGCCCCAAAGAACAAAAGTTTATGTTTTTCATTTTCGTGTTACAGTGTATATTATGATTTCAGCGCTCATGAATGGGAGGTTGGGACAATTAGCAGTTAAATGAAATGTGTCCAGTTTTCCCATTAAACACGAGAAATGCCACAATTTTAACGGAGTGGGTAGGCTCTCGCCGCCCGGGATTAGCCGAGCGGTCTATGGCGCTGCAGTCATGGACTGTGCGGCTGGTCCCGACGGAGGTTCGAGTCCTCCCTCGGGCATGGGCGTGTGTGTGTGTTTGTCCGTAGAATACTTTAGGTTAAGTACTGTGTAAGCTTCGGGACTGATGACCTTAGCAGTTAAGTCCCATAAAATTTCACACACATTTGAACATTTTTTGGTAGGTTCTCGAAAAGTAAATATAAGATGAACACGAATAATATTACAAAGGTAATAATGGGTATTCTAAGTATATCAGAACTGCCAGCAAAATAGCCATTGCCGGCCAGTGACAATGGGAAGTCTGGACTTAATAGAATTTGAATTATCGTATGTGGTCAAGCAAGTACGAACGATGAAAAACGAAGTGGTAGCACACCTCCCTCTGAAGAACCGGGAATCGAAAGGAAATGGGAGGCCCTGAAGGTCGAAAACCGGCGTACCACAACCGCGATGATAGTGGAAAAACTGAAAATCAGTCATGGATCGGTTGCCAACATCCTGCACGTCATTTTGAATACGACGAAGACGCCACCCGCTCGTTTCCTTGACTGCTCGCGACCAATCTAAAATTCCAACGAGCCGAGGTAGCAGCAGGAATTTTGCAGCTCTGTCAGATGGAACCAGGTCATTTATTTTGCCGCCTCACTATTTGGATGAGCGTTGAGTGCATTAGCAAGACTGTGAGACAAACGTGCAAAGGAAATAGTGGCAGCATATGGATTCACCACCACCGAAAAAGGCGAGCACCCAACCGTCATTGGGCACAGTGATACTGAGTGCCCAGCCACCATTAGTCAAGGTGATGCTGAGAGCTTACCCAACCATCAACAGGCACAATATTACTGGATGTTTAGCCAACCATGATCATGCATAGTGGTGCTGAGTGTTTACCCAGTCATTATCGGGCAAGGTATCCGCCCCGATAGCTGAGTGGTCGAAATGACGGATTGCCGTCCTACGGGCCCGGGTTCGATTCCCTGCTGGGTCGAGGACTTTTTCCGCTTAGGGACTGGGTGTTGTGCTGTCTTCATCATCATTTCATCCCCATCCGGAGCGCAGGTCGCCCAATGTGGCGTCGAATGTAATAAGACTGCGCCAAGGCGGCTGGACCTGCCCCACAAGGGGCGTCCCGGCCAATGACGCCAAACGCTCATTTCCATCGGGCAAGGTGAAGCTGATTATTGCTCAGTCATCATCTGGGAAGGTGATACTGAGTGTTTAACCTACCATCACTGGGCAAGGCGATGCTGAGTGTTTATCAACACATCACTGGGCACAGCGATGCTGAATAGTTACTGAACTGTCGTTGACCACAGTGATGCTGAGTGTTTACCCAGCCATCGTGAGGCACAGTGACACTGAGTGTTTACACAACCATCTTCAGGCACAGTAGTGGTAAGTGTTTATCCAACCTTGATCGGGTCACGTGATGCTAAGTGTTTACTCAGCCATCACTGGACACAATCATGCTGAGCGTTTATTGAACCGCCAGGTGATGTTGACTATTCTTTTGGGAGTGCCGTGGAGTGGTACTGGCAGATTGCGTTCATATGGGGGAAAGCGACACGTGAACATATTACCGAAACCTTGCGACTAGATTACGAGAGGCTAACAGGGCGAAGCGTCACGGGAAAGATGTGCTAAGGGGGTGTTTCTGCTCCGCGGCGACGACCCAGCTCATCCTATAATGGGCGAAGTCACACATGCTGCTTCTTTTGGCTACCACATTATACCTCAGCCATCGTATCCTCCTGAAATAACACAGGTGACTTCTTCATCTTTCCTCGGATTGATAAGCTATTGCGTGGAGGTCATTTTCAGGATAGAATCATACACAGACGCGAAAATGCAGACTTCTCCGCGAAGTCATTCATCGTCGGAAAAATGTGTGTTATTGATGGATGACTCACGTATGGAAGTACCAACATCACCACCAAATTTCATAGTCATTGAAACTTTACGACTGATCTCGTATCGGAACTTCGTGCGTGTGTGTGCGTGTGTGTGTGTGTGTGTGTGTGTGTGTGTGTGTGTGCCGGCAGCCAGTGGCAGCCACATTGGCTGCGCCCGATGTGGGCCGGTGGCCAGCCACCCAGCCAGCAGCCGAGAGCGGACTTATCTGCGGCCGGCCTATCTGCGGTGCGATCTGCAGCTGCCTAACGTAAGACAGAGCGCCTGCTCCGCCGCCGCAATCTGTGTTTCAGCCTCATTTAGCTAATTAGGTCGCCGGGCGGCAGTTTGGGACGCGGGTGTGGGGGGGCGCGGCCTCCAGTCTACAGCAGCATTCCTCTCGACGGCCCGGCCTCCGCGCTGATCACTTATCACTCCCGTGTGCTAGTCTCAGCTCTTACTCCGGCCGCCTGCGAGGTCCGGTAGTTAGCGTTGCGGGACGTGTTCGATTCCCGCTAATGGCCTAGCAGTTTTCTGTCCTGAGTGAAGTGTAGAATGGGCAGATAGGCTTGCGGGGCTGACAGAGAACGCATATACCATTAGCGCCCAACTATTTCCGTATCGTGCAGTATAGTTAAACACGAAGGCCCATCAAGATGTACAGAGGTTTGAAAAAAATATGGAAACAATAAAAAGACTGCACAAATCCTTGCCTAATACGGTGTAGGAAATCCATTGGCATTTATGTTAAATCCAACCTAGTCGTCAAACATGGGGTGTCTAGCAAACCTGCTTTCTCGGATCGCTAGACAACATTCAAACAAATCGTATTAATGAGTTTTATTACAAAAGAAAAAGTTACAATACTTAATATTGACTATTCACAGAAGTGTCGCAAGCAAAGGGCGACGTGCAAAACAAGCAATGTTCTTCTGTGTAAACTATTCTAAGCTGCTGCTATACAAGTGCCTAATCTTGAAGATACTCTTCAACTGGGCGGCGACCCTTATGTCCTCTTCCCATAGGGGCCACTGCTGTCTCATTTACGTCCTGGAGAGGGGTCGGTCAGCGTGCAATTTACTGACGTCTTCTCACAGCCCTCTCTTTGACTGGCGTGCCGCCGCTTGATTTTAATCCGTAAAAACTTAAAACAGCTTCAGTCGTCTCAGAATAGATAAATACTAGTCCTGTACGGTTTTCAAGGGAATCTTATTCCATCCTTCCTGCAAACCAGTGTTAAGTTCGGGTAACGATGATGTAGGCGGATAGCGAGTCCACACGCTTCTCTCCAAAGTAACTGTAAGTGCCCAATAACATTAGGACCTCGTGGCTGGCTGTGGTAGCCAGGGAGATGCCACGTGCTCACAAAACCGGTCCTGGACGGTGCATGCTGTGTGAATAGGGGACCTGCCGTCTTCGAACACAGCCTCATCACTCCAGAACAAACGCTGTACCATGGATAGACCTAGTCAGCCAAAATGGTCTCATAATCTGTGACAGTAATGCGACCTCAAAAAAATGGTTCAAATGGCTCTGAGCACTATGGGACTTAACTTCTGAGGTCATCAGTCCCCTAGAACTTAGAACTACTTAAACCTAACTAACCTAAGGACATCACACACAGCCATGCCCGAGGCAGGATTCGAACCTGCGACCGTAGCGGTCACGCGGTTCCAGACTGAAGCGCCTAGAACCGATCGGCCACTCTGGCCGGCAATGCGACCTCGCGAAGTAGCCATGGATCCCAAGGAATATCACGACATGGCTGCCCAAATAATCACCGGACACCTGCGATTTCACTCCTGGGAGATAAACTCGGCCAGAAGTGGGTAAGAGTGTGAAACAATGCTCATCTTACCACCTGAACCAGATTTTCGCCGACTACGTGAAGCCATCACCTTGAAACGTCCCCTTTGAACAATTATACATGACTGTGCTTAAACTGACACACAATATTTTTAGCGCAACGCAATCTGTCTTCCAAAAATCGCTACAAAAGAATGGCCCTGACTAACATTAACCTATACGTTTCACAAATCACTTACCTCACAAAAATCTTCGTTACTCGAACTACTGCCATACAGCGAGCGCCACTACTGCCAGCTAAATAAAAGATTCAAACTACTGAGGGCACTAACTACTGATAGGCACAGTTAGCAAAAGAAAGACTTTGATAGAAAACAAACAATGTATTTGCATTAATATTGTTCAAAAGTCATATTATATACAGGGTGATTCAAAAAGAATACCGCAACTTTAGGAATTTAAAACTCTGCAACGACAAAAGGCAGAGCTAAGCACTATCTGTCGGCGAATTAAGGGAGCTATAAAGTTTCATTTAGTTGTACATTTGTTCGCTTGAGGCGCTGTTGACTAGGCGTCAGAGTCAGTTGATGCTAAGATGGCGACCGCTCAACAGAAAGCTTTTTGTGTTATTGAGTACGGCAGAAGTGAGTCGACGACAGTTGTTCAGCGTACATTTCGAACTAAGTATGGTGTTAAACCTCCTGATAGATGGTGTATTAAACGTTGGTATAAACAGTTTACAGAGAATGGGTGTTTGTGCAAAGGGAAAAGTTCTGGACGGCCGAGAACTAGTGATGAAAATGTAGCATGCATCCAGCAAGCATTTGTTCGCAGCCCAGGAAAATTGACTCGCAGAGCTAGCAGAGAGCTGCAAATTCCACAATCAACTGTATGGAGAGTCCTACGAAAAAGGTTGGTTATGAAACCTGAACGTCAACTACCCGAGGCGATGGATCGGCCGCCAGGCAGCCCGTGACAGAGCACTTCATCACTGGCCTCCAAGAAGCCCTGATCTTACCGCCTGCGATTTTTTCTTATGGGGGTATGTTAAGGATATGGTGTTTCGGCCACCTCTCCCAGCCACCATTGATGATTTGAAACGAGAAATAACAGCAGCTATCCAAACTGTTACGCCTGATATGCTACAGAGAGTGTGGAACGAGTTGGAGTATCGGGTTGATATTGCTCGAGTGTCTGGAGGGGGCCATATTGAACATCTCTGAACTTGTTTTTGAGTGAAAAAAAAAACCTTTTTAAATACTCTTTGTAATGATGTATAACAGAAGGTTATATTATGTTTCTTTTATTAAATACACATTTTTAAAGTTGTGGTATTCTTTTTGAATCACCCTGTATATCAGTTCATGACATCCAGTCTTACAAATGTACTGTTTCTGATGGACACACGTCCAGATCATCCGCTCTCAATAATCCGCCATCTCACTTCCCCACATCCACCACCGCTGGCGGCTCACCTCCAACTGCGCAATGCTACGCGCTGTTAACATCCAGCTGCCCAACACTACAATGGCAGACAACAATGCAAACTAGCCACAGACTGCACACAGCACAGCCAGTGATTTTCATAAAGAGCGCTACGTGGCGTTACCAATAAGAAAACCTAAACAGCCCACTTACAACCTTCTCACGACCACTGCCACTGGACTCGAACGCACGACTTGGTTCTGCTCTACTACACTCTGACCAACTCGTCGTCTCGCCTTGCAGTCCTACCAAAAGAAACTCTTACGTTGTTCCGTAGTCCATGTTTTACGGCTTCGGCGCAACGTTTCCCTGTTACTGGCGTTTGCAGCGTTGATGGGTCGTTTTGTAATTCCAGCTCGCCCTACAATTCTCTGCTTCTGGAGCTCCCTTGGTATTATTTTGGTGCTGACGTGGTTCCGCAGAGACTTCTGCACCTCCCGTCCTCTTATTTTTTGGCACAAGCTCTACAGTGACCCGTCTGTCACAATCACTCAACATACAATTTCGTCCGCGGTGCGATGTAGCGGATGACGGTTTTCCACTTTCCCCGTATGCTGTATGAATCTTCGGTACGCATTGCCTACCTCGATTAGGTAAGCACCCACCATACGAGCACCAACAACCTGCTCACTTTCGGCTTCACGTAGCTCCGACATGGTGCGCTCACAACTACACAGAACACTGTTCCGAGGACGACAAACACAGCGTATTGACGAAATTGTACAGCCGATCGTGGTCAATTCAACGCAATCTGCATTGTTGGTCAGCATCTGCATTTATGTTCAAGCAAGCATTTATGGCGATGTTTCCATATTTTGTCCAATTTCTCCATATTAGACATTATAATGGCAGGTCAAGCAACTTGTATTCGATGCTGTACTGTAGTTCAAAGTGACACAGATATATTACAATATTTGAGCCATGCACGGCTTTTGTTCATGCCATTAATTGTTTGTCATCTTCTATTACGGTACTGCCACCTCGTTTTCGTATTCCATTTACTGGCGTCACTAAATTCCTGCCTTACTTTCCCGTGAGCGGCAGCAACAGCTCGTCTGGATAAGTGCACTGTAGTACCATTGCTGGAGCGACAGGTAGTATTTCCGGGTCGTCGTGTATCTGGCAGTGAGTGGGAGACGGACCAGCAGTGCAGTCGGCACGCGGCAGCAGTGAAGTCGGGGACGGAGCGCCGGTGAGGCGCCGACAGCCAGTGCTCGTCGATCGCTCTCGACTCACAGATGAACTGTCCGACGGAGGGAGATTGGAGCGGGCCGGCCATTGGTTGGTCGTTCGGTTGGTCGTCTCATCGGCCGACGTACATTTGATCCTTTCACCATTTCCGGGCCTGGAGTTGGTCGGTTGGCGTGGATCAGCGAGGAAATCTCCGCTGAGCGTCGTTTGGCCGAGGACGCTGGCGGCGTCCACGCGCGGTCGTAGTTTGTGGTGCCGTTCCTATTGCTACGAGGTCCGTGGCTCACCGATCCTGGACACGAAAGTTGAGTTCTGACTTAGTCTACTAGTAAGTCACGACTGTTCACATTGTGTCTTTTGGATTTCGTTGTCGGCTGTTGGGACATTCCCGCGAGCAACAACGTGTATTTTCAAGTTGGCAAATTTAAGCCACCCTCCGGTAGTTGAAGAGCACAATCGGAATCTTCTGACTTGTTGCCATTAACGTTCCGGTTACCTACCCTGGCCGTTGACGTAAATTCAGGCAGTGTATTTTCCACATCGTGTTGTCACTGTCCAGCACGGTGTGTAGTTTGACAGCTCAATGTATAATTGGTCGTGGGCGCCAATACTTTCTACGTTGTTCTATTGAACTCCCTGTTGTGTGCTAATTGGGTGAAGTGGAGGTCATCTTGTCGGTGGTTCCGTTGACTGTCTGTCGGCTGGGTTGTCGTCTGATTGAGAATGGTTGGGCCAACTGCCTCACCTAAGCGAGAGTTAGTGTTTGAATTCCAGGCCGACGCTCGGAAACTTCTGAGCGCCACTGAGTGTACTGCCTTTTCTTATTTGTTCTTGTTGTTAGTATTTTATGGCTTCTAGCCGATTTTTAAATTAAGGTTGTTTTGCCCTTAAGGTGTGCGATTGTTTGGGCCTTCAGCCTAATTGAAAGAACTGATTTAAGATAATGCCTTCTGCCTTTTAAACTTCTGATTTTGGTTTGATTCTTAGGTTATTGGTTTTAGCCGATTTTAAATTAAAGTGATCTTGCCCTTAACGCATGAGATTGTATGGCGCACTCAGCCAGTAAATTAATGCTTTTTTTTTTTAATTTTCTTGGCTCTCGTAGTGTTTGGTCAAATAAATAAAGTTGTATGTTCGAGTATAACTGACAGCCGCTTATTTTGGCCCCTTTCCGCAATTTAAACTTCCTGCCTGTCCTGCGGGTTTAGCAAAGCGTCTCATATTTTTCCTCATAATCACCAAGCGTTTGTAAACAACAGTCGGAAGATGCTACCATACGTTCAATTCTTCTGCGACAGAAATACGCTTCTTGGTGATGGAACCATTCCAGAACAGCTGTGTAAACTTCCTAATCGTCGGAAATCTCTTTCTCCCAGATGTCCTTCCAGCTTGCCGAAAAGATGGAAATCGCATGGCGCAAGAACTGTATTGTACGACGATGTTACCAAACCTCCCAACAAAAACGTGGAAGCATTGCTTGTCTTGCGAGCGCCGTTAGATGCGTTGCATTGTCGTACTGGAAAGTAATACATCTTATCTTAATTTTCTGCGCCTGTTATTCTTTATGGCTCTGCGCAACGATTTCAGTGTTGCCTAGTATGAATCAGCGTTAATGTTGTGCCTTTTGCCATAAACTCTGTGTACACAACTCCCTCACAGTTGAACAAAACCTCCCCTGCTCATGGCACCATTTTGTATTTCTTCCGCGCAGAAGCGAGGAGCTGAGTCTCGATTCCATGGCCGCTCTCTTTCTTTCAGGTGTGAAGTGATGGAAACACACCTCATCGCCGAAAGTGAGGTGGCTTAGGATATCATTGCCTTCCACGGAGTAAAACCCAAATAAGTCCACAGACACCACAAATATTTCGCCTTTATGTGCTGGTAACAGCAATCGCGTAACCCCCAAACGATTTCTGACGATGGAATGAGCACTGCCTATTGAGCTGCGTATTTTCTGAGTAATGTCCACCACTCTGCGACTGCTGCGAATCAGTTTCTCGGTTGCCTGGACATTGATGTCTGTGGCCGACATCGATGGAATTCCTTCCCGATCGGCAACACTCATGTCAGTGCGCCCTTGGTAAGATTATTGGCATCGATTCACTACGGGTGGATGCGACATTATATTTGGTCCAAATACTACCAGAATTTCACAATGAATACGTAAGCAAAAGTTTAGATCTTTTTCCCGCAACAATCGCAGGTTCGCAGCTGCCACGTCGTTTCACTCGCGCACGTGTGATGCACTCGTTATATGTACGACAGCAGAGCACTGTCTCCAGGAAATCCGGTACGTGCACTCGCTTCTGACAATGTGCCACTCTTCTTGCACAATGACCTTAGAGTGGGACGATACGTGTAACTTACGTTCTGAAGACCTTACGTAAAGTGATGTGATATGAGAGACATATGTACATTAGTGAAAAAAAGTTGCGGGTTTGCAGCTGGGAGTCTCTTACTATACTCTAAAGGCAAAGCCGGCCAGGGTGGCCTACTGTTTCTAGGCGCTACAGGCTGGAAGCGCGCGACCGCTACGGTCGCTCGTTCGAATCGTGCCTCGGGCATGGATGTGTGTGATGTCCTTAGGTTAGTTAGTTAAGTTCCATAGTGCTTAGAGCCATTTGAACCATTTTTTTCTAAAGGCAAATATTTTTGCGCGATGTGTTTGACATTAATTCAATGTTTGGGAGCGATTTGAAGTTATATTATTCTTGAAGAATCAGTTTGCCAAGAGCGCTAGCAATTCTTTTTGTTATTAAGGCCGGTTTCGACGCATCTCTATGTTAACAAATATGTGAACTACTGTATACTTGAATGAGATTTTCACTCTGCAGCGAAGTGTGCGCTGATATGAAACTTCCTGGCAGATTAAAACTGTATGCCGGACCGAGACTCGAACTCTGGACCTTTGCCTTTCGCGGGCAAGTGCTCTACCACTGAGCTACCCAAGCACCACTCACGCCCCGTCCTCACAGCCTTTCTTCCAGGAGTGCTAGTTCTGCAAGGTTCGCAGGAGAGCTTCTGTGAAGTTTGGAAAGTAGGAAACGAGGTACTGGCGGAAGTAAAGCTGTGAGGACGCGGAGTGAGTCGTGCTTGGGTAGCTCAGTTGGTAGAGCACTTGCCCGCGAAAGGCAAAGGGTTCGAGTCTCGGTCCAGCGCACAGTTTTAATCTGCCAGGAAGTATCATATCAACTGTATACTTATTTACGTGTGAAAATATTATACTAGCTAAGCCGCCATTGTGGTGTGAAGTGATTAGTGTATGCTGGGAAATCGGCACAACATGTTATATGTTTTATTCGTGTGTTATTTTATTTATGACATGCTGATGTTCCCTGCCATTTTTTATTAGAATGTGATGCAACATCACTATGTGACTTTCAGTGTTGTAACAAGCATGTCCATCTAATAATGTTACAATGTACGTCGTAACGTTGAAACAGTGTACACAATGGCTGTATGAAATCGTATATGTTTGAGCCACCTTCGCTTGAGATATCTGTTTTTGTAACTTTAAGATCCGATGATGACAACGTAGATGTGTCGAAACCGGTCGTTGTAATAGAAAGTATTGCCGATCTTGCCAAACTTGATTCTGCAATATAATTTATCTTTTTTGGACTCCATTGTTAAATAAACAGTGGGAATACGCATGGCCGTAAATCTGATGAACGTGGACACCCTGGATACCCAGTACCAATGCGTTGAACCCCATCAACTCCATAATTGTAATATTGTTTGGATATTCAATTGGCAGAAAGAATTTTAAAACTCCATACATTTTCACAGTTCCTCATGCACAAGCTAAAAGTTATATAAAGACAGTTTCTCTTCAAAACTCTCGGCAAAGAGACTAAAAAATAAGTAAAAGTGTAATCTTTTTGCAAGCAACGTGTTTCATTCATCATAGTATGGTATGTATTAACCAGCCACTCCGAAACACATTACAATATTATGGTGGTACCTGATTATTTTGAATAGGAGCTCAGATAAGAAGTACAAGTTTCTGCACATTCAACTCCTTGTTCTGTGAAGTGGATGGCAGGTCACCAGCAAGGCAAATCTCTAATCTTCTTTTTCCTGTATACACGTGGTCGGGCGAGTCTTTTGAAAAGCAACCATAACAACCTAGCATTCGGTTTCATCGACTTCTGAAAATATTAATGTGGGTGGCATGGTAGGGACTGAGTCCTGTTACTCTCGAATGCGCGTTCACTGTCCAACCACCGCCCTCCTCACAGGGTAAATTGTGAGTTGGAAATGGAGTGTGACACGGCTAGGCAGCCATGACATGGTTATCGGAGCCAGGAAACATGGGCACGTCACCAAGACGATGCTGCTGGTGATGTCCACATTTTCTAAAGGGTTAGTAGACTGACCCTAGTGCCAGCAGTTGGAAATGACATGTACATTTTTTATCCAATAGCTTGTAACTCTCGCTGGGTGGTGACACGTTACCGTATTCTATGTGTTCTAGGGAGACGTTTACAAGCCTATGATCTTTTTATTACAGTGAATAGAATTGTCAAGCATAGCAGAGAGATACAAAGAGATGGATTCGAGAGCGAAGGTTCAGCCATTTTGTTGATTTCCTTTCTTTCTAAACCCCAGGATCTGAAAATGATGTTGAGGTTGCTACGGCTCCCCTAGCCTGAGATACCCGAGCATTCTAGAATCCCTAAAGAACTGTTTTATCTGTAGAAGCCACGTCCCCAAACTTCTGCTACACGGTGCTAGTCAGCATTTCAGTGTGCAGCCTTTGGACTAGTTACTACCTTTCTAAAAATAACTCTAAGTATCAACAGTTCTAAAAGCGTTTACTCTTATTATTTAAATCCGTGCGTAAAATATGTGAAAGGCCAGGAATTACGAGAGCGTGCTGAGAAGGAATACCTCCGAATTTTTTAAATGTGAACTCTTAAAGTTTGTTAAATAAAACAAACGTTATTAACATTCTACATCTTTATTCTTTATATTGAAACCTCCCCTTAGAAAAATTTATGAATTACTGTGCTGATAAACCTCTTACGTGATTTGATTTCCAAACAGCTGAGCATAAGTGAACGTACTCAGACATTTCTTTCTTTACTTATTCTGATCAACACTAAACTGACACACAATATTTTTAGCGCAACGCAATCTGACTTTCAGTAATCCCTACAAAAGAATGGCCCTGACTAACAATAACCTATATCTTTCATGAATCACTTACCTCAAAAAAATCTTCGTTACTCGAACTACTGCAATACAGCGAGCGCCAATAAATGATTCTGTCTACTGAAGGCACTAACTACTGATAGGCACAGTTAGCAAATTAAAGATTTTGATAGAGAACAAATAATCTATTTACCTTAATAGTGTTCTAAGGTCATATATATCAGTTCATGACATCCAGTTTTACAAATTTCGTTTTTCTGACGGACACACGTCCAGATCGTCCGCTCTCAAAACTCTTGTCATCTCTCTTTTCATGTCCACCACTGCTGGCGGCACACCTGCAACTGCGCAACGCTACGCGCTGTTCACATCCAACTGCCCAACAGTACAATAGCGAATATTCCAACAATGCCAACCAGCCTCAGACTGCACACAGCACAGCCAGTGATTTTCACACAGAGCGCTACGTGATGTTAGCAACATAAAAACCTAAACAGCCTACTTACAATATGTACAAATTTATTTCGCAACATTGCGACCTTGGTGACGAACACGTCTCCCAACGAGAGATCAGCTTGTTTATACCGTCACTATAGGATGGTTGACTTTGTTGACGGAGCGACAACCTCGTCTCTGCTTGCACCGCTGCATCACTATCAAAGTGAAGTCCTTGAATGTGTTCCTTAAGTTTTGGAAACAGATAAGAATCGGAAGGGCGCTGTCATGCTGTAGGTGAGCGTGTGGACGAACCCTTCGAATTCGATATTCGATTACAGCACACTGTTTCTAATGCGCCGATATAGTTACGTTAGACGTCGCCATGTTACACGCTACAATTCTGAACCCTCTAGCGGCAGACGACTGCAGATATGCAGGCATGAAGCATAAAGACGTAGAATGTTTATAATGTTTGTTTTATTTGAAAAAAAAAATGGTTCAAATGGCTCTGAGCACTATGGGACTCAACTGCTGAGGTCATTAGTCCCCTAGAACTTAGAACTAGTTAAACCTAACTAACCTAAGGACATCACAAACATCCATGCCCGAGGCAGGATTCGAACCTGCGACCGTAGGGGTCTCGCGGTTCCAGACTGCAGCGCCTTTAACCGCACGGCCACTTCGGCCGGCTTTTATTTGAAAAGCTTTAACCGTCTTCACATTAAAAATTCGGAGGCATTGCTTTTCAGCACGCTGTCGTATGCATCTCTTGAGCCATTGACTTCGAGTCGTACCTGCTCACAATTATCTAGCAAATGGCTCCTTTCCTACCTCATGTTTCAAATGGTTCAAATGGCTCTGAGCACTATAGAACTTAACACCTGAGGTCATCAGTCCCCTAGAACTTAGAACTACTTAAACCTAACTAACCTAAGGGCATCACACACATCCATGCCCGAGGCAGGATTCGAACCTGCGACCGTAACAGTCGCGCGTTTCCGGACTGAAGCGCCTAGAACCGCTCGGCCACAACGTAATCTCATGTTTACTGGACTATCTTTACCTCTGTTGCCGTATACCTTTCCTGGTGTCATTTTTTGCTGTTAGTTATCATACTTCCTGTGTAGCCACCAAATAAAGATCAGCAAATATTCTAACTGATGACGATGAAAAACTGCTGGTCCCTTGTGTTGTTTTCTACAGGGTGATTCACAATTCATGTTACACAATTCTAGAGGTTGTAGAGGGGACTTAGCGGATCAAGTTTTACGTAGGAGCCTGTGTCCGGAAACTTCATAAAACAACGCTACAGATTGCCAAAGGTATAGGCGCCGGCACCTGTAAATGTATGCATCTACAGGGTGATTCCAAGATAATGTTACAAATTTTCAAGGATCAGGAAGACAGATAAATGTATAGATTTGAGATAAGAACCCCTGTACCGAAAAGAATGACTCGAAAGTTTTATGTAATTTTGCAGGCTTTCGTGGCCGTTGCCACAAAAGTTAAAATCTTCTGGATTGTTAGGCCGCGTCATATTTCCTTCCAAAATAATCGACGTTTCGAACCCTCTGCTGGAATCTTATTCAGGATGTTTCGGTGTCCACTACTGATATCGTCTTTATATGTTTCGGTGTCCACCGTAACAATAGTGGACACCGAAACATCTTCAAGAAGATACCTGCAGAGGGGTTGAAACGTCGATTATTTTAGAAGGAAATATAACACGGCCTAACAATACAGCAGTATAGCAATAGTGGACACCGAAACTTCATGAAGAAGATCCCAGCAGAGGGGTCGAAGCGTCAATTATTTTGGAAGGAAATATGACGCGGCCTAACAACCCACAAGATTTTAACTTTAGTGAATCGAAAGTTACAAGTGAAAATCATTCTGATACGTCTGACAATGAATGCATGTACTGGCACTGTTCTTCCTAAGAATGAACGGCCCTCGACTCTCAGACACGGTATGATGATAGAATACAAGGAAAAATGTCTAGTAAACATGGGCTCTAAAATGCATGCCTGAGGAGCTTTCAGTATTCGTTCATCTCCGCTAGTGTGAAGTCCATCTCCTCCATTTAATATACCTCTGAAGGCAAACATTTTAGAGCCCTGTTTACTAGAATTTTTTCTTGTTTAACATGGGCTCTAAAATGCATACCTGAGAAGCTGTGATCACTTATTCTTCTCCGCTAGTGTGAAACCCATCTCCTACACTGAAGAGCCAAAGAAACAGGTACACCTGCCTAATATCGTGTAGGGCCCCCGCGAGCACGCGAAAGTGCCCCAACACGGCGTGGCAAGGGCTCGATTAATGTCTGAAGTAGTACTGGAGGGAACTGACACCATGAATCCTGCAGGGCTGTCCATAAATCCGTAAGAGTACGAGGGGTTCGAGACCTCTTC
Organism: Schistocerca americana; assembly: GCF_021461395.2. Lineage (NCBI taxonomy): Eukaryota > Metazoa > Arthropoda > Insecta > Orthoptera > Acrididae > Schistocerca > Schistocerca americana. The sequence goes on from NC_060126.1 coordinate 106,900,101, forward strand.
TGTACAGCATATTGCAAGGCACCCCAAATTTGCTCAATAACGTCCATGTCTGTGGAGTTTGGTGGCCAAAGAAAGTGTTTAGCCTCCGAAGAGTGTTTCTGGAGCCACTCTGTAGCAATTCTGGACTGTGGGGTTCGCATTATCCTGCTGGAATTGCCCAAGTGCGTCGAAATGCACAATGGACATGAATGGATACGGGTGATCAGACAGAATGGTTCGCACGTGTCGTATCTTGACGTATCAGGGGTCCCACGTCACTCCCACAGCACACGCTCCACACCATTGCAGAGCCCCCACCATCATGAACAATTCTATGCAGAAATGCAGGATCCATGGATTCATGCGGTTATCTCCATACCCATACACGTTCATCAGCTCAATACAATTGAAACGAGACTCGTCCGACCAGACAGGATGTTTCCAGTGATCAACACTCTAATGATGGCGTTGACGTTCCCAGGCGAGGCGTAAAGCTTTGTGCCGTACAATCATCAAGGGTAAATGAGTAGGCCTTCGTCTGCGAATGCCCATATCGATGATGTTGGTTGACTTCTTTCGCACGGTGACACTTGTTGATGGGCCAGCATTGAAATCTGCAGCAAATCGCGGAAGGGTTGCGATTCTGTCACGTGGAGCGATTCTCTTCAGTCGTCGTTCGTCCCGTTCTTGCAGTATCCTATTTCGGCCGCAGCGATGTCGGAGATTCGACTTTTTAACGGATTCCTGACATTGACGGTACACTGGTGATATGGTCGTGCGTGAAAATCCTCCCATCGTCGCTATCTCGGAAATGCTATATCCTATCACTTACGTGCCGACTGTAACACCATGTTTAAACTCACTTAAACCTTGCTAACCTGCCATTGTAGCCGCAGCAACCGATCTAACAACTGTGCCAGCCACTTCTTGTCTTATACAGGCGTTGCCGACCGCAGCGCCGTATTCTGCCTGTTTACATATCTCTGTATTATAATACGCATGTCTATAATACTTTCTTCGGCACTTCAATGTATGTAGAACGTTGCTCTGAGAGCACGAATTTTAGAGCCCACGTTTACTACACATTTTTTCTTGTTTTGGTTCATGCTATCACTTCTGAAAGTTACTTGCGCTACAATGTTAGCCGGCCGCGGTGGTCTGGCAGTTCTAGGCGCTCAGTCCGGAACCGCGCGACCGCTACGGTCGCAGGTTCGAATCCTGCCTCGGGCATGGATGTGTGTGATGTCCTTAGGTTAGTTAGGTTTAAGTAGTTCTAAGTTCTAGGGGACTGATGACCACAGATGTTTAGTCCCATAGTGCTACAATGTTAGCTACAACACTACCGTCGTAGGTATCAGAACAGTTTTCGCTTGTACATCTACATCTACATCCATTCTCCGCAAGCCACCTGACGGTGTGTGGCGGAGGGTGCTTTGAGTACCTCTATCGGTTACCCTTTTATTCCAGTTTCGTATTTTTCGTGGAAAGAAAGATTGTCGGTATGCCTCTGTGTGGGCTCTAATCTCTCTGATTTTATCCTCATGGTCTCTTCGCGAGATATACGTAGGAGGGAGCAATATACTGCTTGACTCTTCCGTGAAGGTATGTTCTCGAAACTTCACCAAATCCCGTACCGAGCTACTGAGCGTCTCTCTTGCACAGTCTTCCACTGGAGTTTATCTATCATCTCCGTAACGCTTTCGCGATTACTAAATGATCCTGTAACGAAGCGCGCTGCTCTCCGTTGGATCTTCTCTATCTCTTCTATCAACCACATCTGCTACGGATCCCACACCGGTAAGCAGTGTTCAAGCAGTGGGCGAACAAGTGTACTGTAGCCTACTTTCTTTGTTTTCGGATTGCGTTTCCTTAGTCTTCTTCCAATGAATCTCATCTGCTTTACCGACGATTAATTTTATATGGTCATTCCATTTTAAATCACTCCTAATGCCTACTCCCAGATAATTTATGGGATTAACTGCTTCCAGTTCCTGAACTGCTATATTGTAGCTAAATGATAAAGGATCTTTCTTTCTATGTATTCGCAGCACATTACACTTGTCTACATTGAGATTCAATTGCCATTCCCTGCACCAAGCGTCAATTCGTTGCAGATCCTCCTGCATTTCAGTACAATTTTCCATTGTTACAACCTCTCGATATACTACAGCATCATCCGCAAAAAGACTCATTGAACTTGCGATGTTATTCACAATGTCATTTGTGTATATTGTGAATAGTAACGGTTATACGACACTCCGCTGCGGCACACCTGAAATCACTTCGGAAGAGTTCTCTCCATTGAGAATGACATGCTGCGTTCTGTTATCTAGGAACTCTTCAATACAATTGATCTGATAGTCCATATGCTCTTACTTTGTTCATTAAACGACTGTGGAGAACTGTATCACTCGCCTTGCGGAAGTCAAGAAACACGGCATCTACCTGTGAACCCGTGTCTATGGCCCTCTGAGTCTAGTGGAAGAATAGCGAGAGCTGGGTTTCTAGTTCGTTTCCAGTAGAAGGACCCTTACTTCAAACTGATGCATTTATGCTTGTCGACCGACCATGAAAGCTCTTAACATCATCACGGTATCACCCTGTACCCATATACATTTACAGGCGTCGCAGCCGATAAATTTGTAGTTTCTGGACCTCGGTTCCAATGTATAGAGCGTTCGGCCACTGGCGTATCTGCTGTGACACAGCTGTGGAGAGGGTGGCAGAGGCGTAGAACGAGGTCGCTGGCGATAATTCGCTCAATTGTCCGCTGCCGGCCATTAGCGGGGGTGGCGGAGGAGGAGGAGGCGGCGTCGTCAGGGAGGAGAGGAAAGCGTCGGCGCCGACACGGGCGACGACGCCCGGGCGTCTGCGGGCCGGCCGCCGGCGACGGCCGTTATCTGGGCCTAGCGGAGCGTGCATATTGGAGATATAGGGAGCTAGGTGGCGTCAAGAAGATCTACATAAATTAGCCCGCCGCTATCTGGCGCACCACAAATCTTCTTAAATCACTTAGCTCGTATATCACGCGCCCAGATAGCATCTCCCGGCGGGCTTTAAACCGCCGCCACAATTTCATATCCGGGAATTAGAGACAAAGGGAGGCGCAAGGAGAGACAGGGAGAGAGAGAGAGAGACCCAGAGAGAGAGAGACGGAAACGGCCCTGCACGCGCCACAATGCGCGGCGTCTTTAGCCTGTAGGGGGTACGGGGGCGGGCTCAGGGGGGCAGCAGTGTCTTCGCAGGGGGGCGGGAGCGCCGTGAAATATGGCCGCAGGCGGGATGTGTCGCGAAAACTTAATAGCTGGCGGCGCGGAGCTAACCGGATAACGTCTTGGAACTGCTGTGGCAGAGCCGGGAGGCGCGAACGTCGCGGTGGCGGCGATTAGCCGCGTCTTGTTGCTCGGGCGGTCTGGCGACACTCCGCAAAAAGTCTTCACTGACAATTCGTGGCGAAGTGAAATATGCTTGCTTTTAGCTCCCTCTTCTTTTCAACTTTATCTCGCACTTTTTTATCTCTGTTCCGTTCAATATGCCTCTTCTAATGCACCACGGGACACTCAAAATAATTTTTCTTGCAATTGGGCGCCATCTGTTCTTCATAAGTGAATTCTGCGTACAACTAGTTTTTCTGTGTTTTGTAATTTGTTGTCAAACGATATTTATGAACTTGTATTGACATTATTAATTTATCCGTTGTAAGCTGTCAAAAATCATTTGTTGGCAGATTATTTGTTGGCAGACAATTTGGCCGGCCTCTGTGGCCGACCAGTTCTAGGCGCTTCAGTCCGGTACCGCGTTGCTGCTACGGTCGCAGGTTCGAATCCTGCCTCGGGCATGGATGTGTGTGATCTCCTTAGGTTCGTTAGGTTTAAGTAGTTCTAAGTCTAGGGGACTGATGACCTCAGATGTTAAGTCCCATAGTGCTTAAAGCCATTTGAACCATTTGGCAGACATTTTGTCTCATGTTCCCTAGCGCCAATCGCCGACCTCTTCCAATGTATTACACTGAAGCGCCGAAGAAACTGGTATGGGCATGCGTGTTCAAATACAGATATATGTAAACAAGCAGAATACGGCACTGCGGTCGACAACGCGTATATAAGACAACAAGTGTTTGGCACAGTTGTTAGATCGGTTACTGCTGATACAGTGGCACGTTATCGAGATTTAAGTGAGATAGAACGCGATGTTGTAGTCGGCGCACGACCGACGGAACACGGCATCTCCGAGGTAGCATGAAGTGGCGATTTTCCTGTATGACCATTTCACGAGTGTATAGTGAATATCACGAATCCGGTAAAACATCAAATCTTCGACACCGCTGCAGCCGGAAAAAGATCCTGCAACAAAAGGACCAACGATCACCGAAGAGAATCGTTCAACGTGACAGAAGTGCAGCCCTTCCGCAAATAGCTGCAGATTTCAATGCTGGACTATCAACAAGTGTCAGTATACGAACCATTCACCGAAACATCATCGATATGGACTTCCCGAGCCGAAGGCTGTACAACACAAAGCTTTACGCCTCGCCTGGGGCCGTCAACACCGATATTAGACTGTCGATGACTCGAAACGTGTTGCCTGGTCGGACGAGTCTCGTTTCAAATTGTATCGAGCGGAAGGACGTGTACGGGTATGGAGACCACCTCATGAATCCATAGAGCCTGCATGTCAGCAGAGGACAGTTCAAGCTAGTGGAGACTCTGTAATAGTGTCGGGCGTGTAGAGTTGGAATGATACACTCCTGGAAATTGAAATAAGAACACCGTGAATTCATTGTCCCAGGAAGGGGAAACTTTATTGACACATTCCTGGGGTCAGATACATCACATGATCACACTGACAGAACCACAGGCACATAGACACAGGCAACAGAGCATGCACAATGTCGGCACTAGTACAGTGTATATCCACCTTTCGCAGCAATGCAGGCTGCTATTCTCCCATGGAGACGATCGTAGAGATGCTGGATGTAGTCCTGTGGAACGGCTTGCCATGCCATTTCCACCTGGCGCCTCAGTTGGACCAGCGTTCGTGCTGTACGTGCAGACCGCGTGAGACGACGCTTCATCCAGTCCCAAACATGCTCAATGGGGGACAGATCCGGAGATCTTGCTGGCCAGGGTAGTTGACTTACACCTTCTAGAGCACGTTGGGTGGCACGGGATACATGCGGACGTGCATTGTCCTGTTGGAACAGCAAGTTCCCTTGCCGGTCTAGGAATGGTAGAACGATGGGTTCGATGACGGTTTGGATGTACAGTGCACTATTCAGTGTCCCCTCGACGATCACCAGTGGTGTACGGCCAGTGTAGGAGATCGCTCCCCACACCATGATGCCGGGTGTTGGCCCTGTGTGCCTCGGTCGTATGCAGTCCTGATTGTGGCGCTCACCTGCACGGCGCCAAACACGCATACGACCATCATTGGCACCAAGGCAGAAGCGACTCTCATCGCTGAAGACGACACGTCTCCATTCGTCCCTCCATTCACGCCTGTCGCGACACCACTGGAGGCGGGCTGCACGATGTTGGGGCGTGAGCGGAAGACGGCCTAACGGTGTGCGGGACCGTAGCCCAGCTTCATGGAGACGGTTGCGAATGGTCCCCGCCGATACCCCAGGAGCAACAGTGTCCCTAATTTGCTGGGAAGTGGCGGTGCGGTCCCCTACGGCACTGCGTAGGATCCTACGGTCTTGGCGTGCATCCGTGCGTCGCTGCGGTCCGGTCCCAGGTCGACGGGCACGTGCACCTTCCGCCGACCACTGGCGACAACATCGATGTACTGTGGAGACCTCACGCCCCACGTGTTGAGCAATTCGGCGGTACGTCCACCCGGCCTCCCGCATGCCCACTATACGCCCTCGCTCAAAGTCCGTCAACTGCACATACGGTTCACGTCCACGCTGTCGCGGCATGCTACCAGTATTAAAGACTGCGACGGCCAACACCGCGGTTCCTGGTGTGTCCGCTGTGCCGTGCGTGTGATCATTGCTTGTACAGCCCTCTCGCAGTGTCCGGAGCAAGTATGGTGGGTCTGACACACCGATGTCAATGTGTTTTTTTTTCCATTTCCAGGAGTGTATATGGGACCCATGATACGTCTAGATACGGCTCTGACAGGTGACACGTACACAAGCATCCTGTCTGATCGCCTTCATCCATTCATGTCCATTGTGCATTCCGACGACTTGGGCGATTCCTGCAGGGCAATGCGACACCACACACGTCCAGAATTGCTACAAAGTGGCTCCAAGTACACGTTCTTGTGAGTTTAAACACTGCCTCTCCACATACATGAACAGTACATCTACATCTACATCTACATTTATACTCCGCATGCCACCCAACGGTGTGTGGCGGAGGGCACTTCACGTGCCACTATCATTACCTCCGTTTCCTGTTCCAGTCGCGTATGGTTCGCAGGAAGAACGGCTACCGGAAAGCCTCCGTGCGCGCTCGAATCTCTCTAATTTTACATTCGTGATCCCCTCGGGAGGTATAAGTAGGGGGAAGCAATATATTCGAAACCTCATCCAGAAACGCACCCTCTCGAAACCTGGACAGCAAGCTACACCGCGATGCAGAGCGCCTCTCTTTCAGAGTCTGCCACTTGAGTTTGCTAAACATCTCCGTAACGCTATCACTCTTACCAAATAACCCTGTGACGAAACGCGCCGCTCTTCTATGGATCTTCTCTATCTCCTCCGTCAACCCGATCTGGTATGGATCCCACACTGATGAGCAATACTCAAGTATAGGTCGAACGAGTGTTTTGTAAGCCACCTCCTTTGTTGATGCACTACATTTTCCAAGGACTCTCTGAATGAATCTCAACCTGGTACCCGCTTTACCAACAATTAATTTTATATGATCATTCCACTTCAAATCGTTCCGCAAGCATACTCCCAGATAATAATACTGAAGTAATTGCTACCAGTGTTTGTTCCGTTATCATATAATCATACAATAAAGGATCATTCTTTCTATGTATTCGCAAAACATTACATTTGTCTATGTTAAGGGTCAGTTTCCACTCCCTGCACAAAGTGCCTGTCCGCTGCAGATCTTCCTGCATTTCGCTGCAATTTTCTAATGCTGCAACTTCTCTGTATACTACAGCATCATCCGCGAAAAGCCGCATGGAACTTCCGACACTATCTACTAGGTCATATATATATATATATATATTGAAAAGCAATGGTCCCATAACACTCCCCTGTGGCACGCCAGAGGTTACTTAGTATTGGGAATATCTGGGATGCCTTCCTACCTGCTGTTCAGAAGAGATGTCCACCCTCTCGTACTCATGCGGATTTATGTAATTATGGACAGTCCTGCGGGATTCATGGTGACAATTCCCTCCAGCACTACTTCAGACATTAGTCGAGTCCGTGCCACGTCGTGTTGCGGCACTTCTGCATTCTCGAGGGGGCCCTACACCATTTTGGGCAGGTGTACCAGTTTCTTTGGCTCTTCATTGTATTTTCGACTGTTCAATAGATCTATTACGCATTGTTTTGTAAAAAAATTTCAAAATCTTTTTGTAAAACATTCTAAATATATTTCAACGAATCGTTACTGATGGGATTCTTATCAAAGAAATTGTAGTTGTGATCAAATGTGCCACATATCCAGCACCACCTTGAGATTTGGTCCACTTGATTTCCAATTTGTTCCTTGGTAGCGGTTGGCACTCGTCTGGTGAATGATAATGTTGACCAGATACAGAGTATCTACTGAACAATTTTGTATGATTGACATAACATTAGTAAGCTAGAAAACCGTATTCTACTCACCATACAATGTCGTTAATCAGTGGTTATGTAACATATTTTCATACCTTTTGACACAAGCTTTGTATTGTATTTTATAGCCTCTGAAAGTGACATAACGTCGAAACGCGTAAGGCGATACTAGAAACAAGAAGAAGAGTGGTCAAAACATCTGAAAGTTATTAAAGCATTAAAGTGCACCAAAATGACCGTTTCGTCTCAAGCATTTTCATGCAAATTGCAGCCTTCTTATAAAGTTCACAATGTCCAAAATGCACATCACTGCTTTGTCCCGGCGCGTGCTTTCCTCGTGCTGTTTTACGTTGAACCATAAATACTTTGAGCAGACTGACCGCGTCACCATGAATAGTCCTGCCTCCCCTAGGGACCAACATTTTACGGAGAACTTTGAAGAAACAGTGATTGAATCAGCGACCTTTAAGGGGGGACCTTCATGAAATTTACAAAAAATATGAATTTAATTTTTTAATTATTAGTAGCATTCATGGACAATAAGTTCCCAATGTTTCAGTGATGAAATCGCAAGTGCCTGGAAAATAATTAAATATGTGACGCGACCTTCCCGCCACTCCCGCTTTTTAAAGCATCACTTCAATACTAGCTCGGCGGACGACGATTCCGTAGATTATGTTGTGTTGGCTGAAGAGCCAACACCGTGTTACTATTGGAGGCCGAAATGCACGCGTTTAGCTCACGCAGGCTGGCGTGAGGAGGGAAGAACTATACTGACGTGAGGTCTGGAACATGACAAGGAATTAAAATTCAGAAAGCGGACGGAATTAGTTTCATACTTAACTTTAATCCATTAATGATGAACGTCGCTCTTGACGGTACATGAGTGACAATATTATCTGTTCAGAAGACATATAGTAACTGAATATGGCACCTTGCTAGGTCGTAGCAAATGACGTAGCTGAAGGCTATGCTAAACTGTCGTCTCGGCAAATGAGAGCGTATGTAGACAGTGAACCATCGCTAGCAAAGTCGGCTGTACAACTGGGCGAGAGCTAGGGAGTCTCTCTAGACTAGACCTGCCGTGTGGCGGCGCTCGGTCTGCAATCACTGATAGTGGCGACACGCGGGTCCGACGTATACCAACGGACCGCGGCCGATTTAAAGGCTACCACCTAGCAAGTGTGGTGTCTGGCAATGACACCACAGATTACATTCAAGCAATCTTGCGCAGCATGCATCTAGAACGCTGTGATATATACTCTTTGGTTTTATAAATGATCTGTGACTCTGCTCCGTATCTTGGAAGATGGAAACGTCATTGGTGGGCACAACAGATTTACAAAGACGATGGACTGAGCGAGGTGGCGCAATGATTAGCACACTGGACTCGTACTCGGGAGGACAACGGCTCAATCCCGCGTCCAGCCACCCTGATTTAGGTTTCCCGTGATTTCTCTAAATAGCTCCAGGCAAATTCCGGGATGGTTCCTTTGAAAAGGCACGGCCAACTGTCGTCCCCGTCCTCCCCTAATCCGATGAGACGGATGACGTCGCTGTTTGGTCTCCTCCCCCAAACAACCCCACCCAAAGAAGATGATAGAAAATCCTAAAGTGTGTTGTGGGAAGGCTATCATACAGAACTATCCAGTGTAAATGACATGAAAAGTACAGTATGGGCTACATATTTACACGTGGTGTCAACAGATGAACATCCCATTCGTCATGTGTGCCACATTAACTGGAGTACATATCTACAGGATCAGACTGATAACAATGACTATATTCACGAGAAGAGGCTTCAAAATTGTATCCTGGATGTTTTCAACCCTACTTTCTGTTTCTGACAGAGCCTGAATTTATAAAAAGAAATGTTTTTATGGCAAAACATAGAGGCCAAATGAGACTCTAAATTCCCTAATGTGGAAGCGGTGCTATAAAACCACGTTTTAAACCGATACAATTGTCAGAATTGCAACTTATGCTGGATTTCTTGTATTTAGTGATGAAAACATAGGGAGGACAAAAGTAATACAGAGCATGGGCTATAAAATAGGAAATTTCACTCAAGACATCTTGAGAAAAAAAGAATTACTGAACCTCTCTGCAGCTGAAAAGTCTGGAGGAAAGAGGGCAGAATAGAAGAAACTAGAGGAGAAACCTTGAAGGGAAATCTGGAGCCTTCTGAAAAGGCAGCATAAGTAAAACCGTTAGGTTGAGCATTAAATTGCATTTCCTGAAAATCATGTTTTTTAAAGTTTATGTACTTTTTTCTCAGAATCTATTACGGCTAAAATTACAAAATTTTGTGCACTTATTTTTATAAATCCAATAAATGTTGTCTCAACAGGAAAGTTTGAAATTCTGAGTGTAGGCTGAGATACGGGGCAGAGTACTTGGAATTTTGCATGAATTTTATGTTATACCTACAGAATTATAATTAAAAAATTATTACAATTCTCCTATTCGATATATTCAAAATATCTCATGAGAGAAGCTTATTACATGCAAAGAGATTAAACAAAGAAAATTTTGCAGAAATCTCTTGAATCGTTTCTGAGAAGAAGGTACATATATAATTTTTTGAAAACAAGATTTTTAAAATCCATAAAAAAAGTTAAACACCCATAATCCAAGGAACTTAACAGCAAATGCGACAATTTCACGATACTTTTAGTACAAAATTTCATTGCCGTATCTTCGAAATTGTGGATTTGGTGCATCTTTTAAATAGTGGGTGTTTTTTAGAAGCGGCCCCCATAAAATCAACTGTATTTTGGAAGCATGTGGTCGATGGCATAACCTCAGGAGGAAGACAAATTAATTGAATTTTTGCATCACCTCATCTCTGCTCATAAGAACGTTTGGCACTCTGCAGAATAAGAGAAAGATTGTTGTCTTTCTTTCCCCGCGATTTTTGGTAGAATTATGGCTCTCTCTGTTTGTTGTAAGCCCACACATACCGACTCATATTTACAATCAAGTTGTCATCGCCCCTCGCAAAGTATGGGTGTGCTTAAAGTACTTGTACACAGAGTTCACAGCGTCTCAGACAGTCCTCTAGGAAAATGAACGTTCTACCCAGTACATTAACAGAGCACTGTCAATTACGACCAAGAATGAGAGAGTGGATAAAGAGGAGAGCACGGCAGTAAAATCTCTAGCTTTTCTTCACTTTGTTGGGAATATTTCGTTCAGAATAGAAAAATCCTCCGTAATTTTCAAGTTAAAGTGGTTTTCCGCCTACCATGTGAGATTGCCGACCTGATGAGACTAGAGAAGGAACGCCAAGATCCACGAAATATGTTGCCATTGTGGTATGGCTTACACAGGTCAGACGACACGCAATGTGGAAGAACACCAGACCAACGCTTTTCCAACGAAGTTATTACCGAACGTAGTATCTCCACCGGACATTCAACGGAGTGTGGTAAAACAATAATTTTGGCCACAACAACACTTTCTGGATCTCCATTATTAAGGAATCTGTGAAAATACGTATGGCGAAAAATCTCATGTATCGTAACAGTGGCTACGAGCTTATGGCATGTGGAATCGTATCATGTCAAAGATTTTATCATATCGAATACTATAGAGTGCGCCGACAGCCGCGGCGATCTGCAATGCAGAGGACAGGCTAGTTCTGCGGCTCCACCAGCGAGGGTGGTTCTACTGGAAAGTGCGGTCCGCCTGTCAACTTCATCTTGACGCATGCGCGAATTACTCACAGCGAGTTATGTACTGCAGAACGGAGGACATCTTCGTCAGTCTTCGATGAGGATGACTGGTAGGTGCCCACTGGAAATGTCGTGGCATGTACTTGTCGACGTCCAAGACCGGCTGCTAGCCCCAAATTTGTTCAAACGCCGAATTCGCCGAAAACTATTTTAAAAGTCGCATTAAATCTGTAACTTCTGCGTAACACAGTTGTGGAACAAAAGACTAAAAACACTTTAAGCACTGATAGTAGTAACGCTGACAAACATGGAATATTCTAATTGTGCAGAGAACACGCGGACAAAAAAATAACATGCTCCAGGCGTGAATCAAAAACAATTTGGAATAGTATTAAACAAGAACCAAACCAAAACAGTGACCCAAATGAAACTGAGCAACTCTAAAACAGCTCTGGCCGAAATGGCGGCGCCTTCCACCAAATTCAACAATTACTGTCTCACAGTGGCAGCAAATACTGCACCCAGTAATAAATAGCCAAGCAGGCTACAGATGCAATAGGTTTACATGTGCAAACAGCATATTTTCTACTGCAGTGTCATCAGCGTTTCAGACATCATTATTGGTTAGAATAATCGTTTCTGTTCCAGAATGGCGTGTGCTGGGACCGCGGGTTGTGACCAGTCAGTACCATAGCAAGTGCCGAATCAGGAGCCTTCAATCATTACCAAAATTCATTATTGTGTATGTCCTCCATACAGAGGTTGATGACGGTGTCTCGGTGGAGTGTGTGGTCACCCAGGCAGCGATTGGTGCCTCTACCTAACTCCCAGCTGCATGTTTGTCCCATGCCATTGCATGCTTGCCTCAGCGGAAGGCTGCGGCTGCTGTGCTGGGCGTACTGACGCGAAGCCCGTCTCACACAGAGTAAGATTCGCTGCAAGCTTAGCTGCTGGCTCACACGGTTGTTCCCTCGCAGGCTCTGTCATCTGCTAGCTGGCCTGCCCTGCAGGAAGCTGTGCGTGTTTTCACTGATAGCTCCAACGCTATTTTCCATGTGAGGCGTGGTTAGACACTGGACTCGCATTCGGAAGGACGACGGTTCAATCCCGCGTCCGGCCATCCTGATTTAGGTTTTCCGTGATTTCCCTAAATCACTCCAGGCAAATGCCGGGATGGTTCCTCTGCAAGGGCACGGCCGACTTCCTTCCCCATCCTTCCCTGTTCCGATGAGACCGATGACCACGCTGTCTGGTCTCCTTCCCCAAACCAACCAACCATCCATGTGAGGCATTGTAAGGTTCCCTGAATACTACCTGTGCTGGACAACCAGGAGTCCTGTTTGACGACTTATCTCAGCCTACAGGGCGGGAACTCTAAGACAAACAAGTTAACCTCTAAATCAAACAGAATGTCACGCGCCCGTCAGCCGATCTGCGACCTTTCTCAAACGATTGTACAGAAACTATTTGGTAAAAATACTTTATTCTCGCGCATCTTACAGTTTCATTTCGTTACTCTTCATAGATATTGTGATATTTGAGGATTAAGTGAACTACTGCAAGAATTTCGGAAAGTTTGCGTTGAGAATTAGCGCTTGGTATGAATTTGCGTTTGACGGGTGTTATATATTGCAGCATATGAAATGTAGCTAACGTATTTAATTATCCTTTGAACTTGCACGGATAAGGCTATCTATCACCAGTCTCGAGGAAATGGATACTAGGTAAAGCACTTCGTCCCATACTCGTGCCCCAGAGAAAAAGTCAAAGTGAAAAACTAACAGAACTTCTCATATTTCATAGGTGGTTTCTTATATCCAAACAAGATTTTGACAAATGACAGCCATCGAAGAGCAGAGTAGTCCACAATAACATTAATATACTAAACTTCCGCATCTAGCGTGATATTTGAGTGACTACGTATTTTTTCAATGAAATAATGTAATATTTAAGTGCCATAGATAGCTGGAGGAACGAAATTGATATGGGTTTGAGACAATATATGTTATGAAATTATACTTTATTTTTATGCTGAGAATGGCAATTTTCATAAAATACTGACTTGTCCCTCCAGCAGCTGCAGTTTCATTATTCTGTCGCAATTTCAATTGATTTACAATGTTAGTAAGATGAATATAAACTCTTTTGTACTTTGGCAAGACAAACAGATTTTAATGTTGAAACAAGACAACTTACGTATCACTCTAAACTCGTCACTGATAATGTTTCGCTGAAGAAAAAAAAATAAAGGGAATAAAGAGTCTGGCGAAAGTAAATCGCTACTTATATTGAAATTTCGACGAAATCCTGTATCCTATATCCATCAAGCTGATGAATTAAGCTATGAAATGCGTGAGAATTTTTTTTACCGAATAGTTTCTTCACAGTCGTTTGAGAAACATTGCAGCTCGACCGGCTTGTGCTCCGTGCCGTACGCAGAATCAGTTCAACCTGTTGACTTCCGCGCCGAATCATACACAATGTGAGAGCTTCAGTATGCAAGGTAGCCGTCACCCCGACAAGCTCACCTGCAGTGAAGCGTGCCATCTAGCAAAGTTACAGCAAACTCTAGTCCATGTCAGATGGGCTAAAATAGGCACCTCTGCCGCCCAGTGAGCCATCACAAGAGCCATGAACAGCACGCCTCGCACGGAGATGCCCAGCGCTGAAAGCAGGATCCTTTGAGGTGCCCAGAGTGCCAAATGAAGACACCCTAGAGAAGCTCTTCTCTTGGTAACACTGGTTCGACTTCTGGAACAATCACGTCTATGCCAGCTTGTACGTCAGCAGCTAGCTGATGACGTTGCTAGGCGATACTGAAGCTGCTTGGCACCAAATGGGAATGTCGGCTGGCGTGGAGATGGCACTGTCTGTAGTCAGAACTCCTGGAACCAGTTGTAGTCGCTCTGCCCAACTGTGTTGTGACAGGGCCCACCCCCGCACACGTACGTGACTGGACAAACACAGCTTTGTGCCACGGCATGCGGAAATGCGGCCCATCACTGTGGCAGCAATGTTCTAGCACCTGAAAGCAGGGTTTCATAGGCAGTTCCCCTGCCCATCACTCCGCAGGTTGCAAAGTCTGCACTGTGGTTTGATGCATCACCACCAACAGAAATTAGTTTCAAAAATATAATCGCTAAGGTGATTGCAGAATTTGTCAAGTTGTAAGGTGTTAGGCAAATCCAACACCTTCCATGAAAACCCTGACATGATAAGCAAATCCACTAGTACGTCACATAGCTCCGAATAAATCGTGACATTAAATTAACCAAAGTAATACGAGTAACGAGTGAGCAAATGGAATACCACAGACTAACACAAGAATGCCTAAATGCATGTCATACCTTCCCACCGTGAGACAGACGCAGCTCCAAGGGGAGAAACGAGAACAGAAGCCGAGAGCAGAACCGTGTTAAGCGAGAAGGCCCTACAATAAGGGACGGACACCCACGTCGCCAGCTAACCGCTACGACCACACCACCCACAAGTTTTTAGTGTGAGACTTTTTCGCGTCTCTGTTACGTTAGGACCACCCCCCAGCCCATGTTAAAAGCTAGAGCCCTCCAGAAAAACAGTATAGATCTTACGATAACACAAAAAGGGCCACACCACCCGCAAGTTTTTAGCGTGAGACTTTTTCGCGTCTCTGTTACATCAGGACCACCCCCCAGCCCATGTTAAAAGATAGAGCCCTCCAGAAGAACAGTATTGATCTTACGATAACGCTAAAAGGACCACACCAGCTGCAAGTTTTAGCGTGAGGCTTTTTCGCGTCTCTGTTACGTTGCAAACTTCAAAAACATTGCCCCACCACGAAAAGTATAACGTTTCTCATTGGATAGACAGAATTTCTGTAGGTGGAGCTTAAGGTTAACATTGAGACCCTGATTGGTCAGATGAAAACACAGCCAGATAGTTTTTTTTAAACCAACTTCGGTAAATTGTGGTAAGGAGAAGTTAGGAGAGAGTTGCTTGAGAGTTGCTTCCGAGAGGGCGAGCTGGACGGAGCTGCGCCGGCCGCCGCCCCCTGACGAACACCGACAAGGTAATGAACGCACGCGATGCCACATTTTTGAGCGCATAAGGCTTCACTCAGAACTGCAGAAGTCTCATCTGTTACAATCCCTTGACGTAATACTAGTGTCGATCGTCAATTAAAAAGCTCATGGTGTCCACATTTGCCACTTGAAGTAAAAATCTGAAACTCTATGGTTTTTCTGTTATATAGTTATTGAGAAGCCACATCAGCCACTGTAATTTACAACAAGTTAGATAAGTAATTAAAGATAATTGAGGGTCACTGTAGACCATTTTGATAGTTTTCTCTCTTGTGAAACTTAATTTAAACCTAGCTTATAGATGTGATATGGCATAGGTCATCCTTCGATCCATTGTAGAACTTGGAAACCCATTCAGGGAATATTCGTTCACATTTTTGTTGAACGCAGTTGGTTTTTACCATCCTGTATTAAAACATTTCCTTTTATCAATAGTGCAATTTATAATCGATGTTTTGTGAGTACAATAAAATTTCCAATGGTAAACTTAACTGCTTTTTCGACGTTATTTTACCAGATAACTAAAAATAGGAAAGCCTTGAACCCCTTCCACTAAATTTAGTTAGTATTAAGATTCCTTTGCAGGGAGTGCAGTGGAGCTGACGCTGAAATCATTAAGTATTTGGTTATATCATCCCTAGTCTCACTGAACTCTTCTGAATTCTACATGTCATGTGTGGTCTGACGTCTCCTTACCAGCAACAGGTCCCAGGTTCAAACTAGTCAATTCCCTAAAAAAACACGCTCAGAGCGTCGTTGCGCGAGAGTAGTAGGGAGACACGATATAGAACAAACAGACACCACGCAGAAAGTTTAGAAAGTCACTAAAAAGTAGCGATTCCATAAGCTACAATGCCATGTCAAGTGTAATACTTCCTGACATTATTGTTGCGTGATCTGAGGCTCCGTTTTGTATAGCATTTGCAAACATTTTTCGTTCTATACATTTGTGTGTTGCTTAATATTGGAAATAAATAGTGATCAAACAAAATTAGTGTCTATAAAAAGTGGAAACGTATTTACTCAAGTTATAGTGCAGAAGAACGCACTACAAGATGTCTTCCAATTTCCATAACTTGCCAGACGTCGACAGAGACATCACCAGCAGAACTAGGAAAGTTTCCGCAGGCTTCCGACGAATGCGATCCGTATGGTATTAGACTCTATAAGGATGTCCACAAAGCCGTCCGCAGTGGCCGAACGGTTCT
The DNA here is from genome assembly GCF_021461395.2 of Schistocerca americana. Lineage (NCBI taxonomy): Eukaryota > Metazoa > Arthropoda > Insecta > Orthoptera > Acrididae > Schistocerca > Schistocerca americana. Next base: position 106,916,776 of record NC_060126.1, read on the forward strand.
AGGCGCTACAGTCAGAAACCGCGCGACCGCTACGGTCGCAGGTTCGAATCCTGCCTCGGGCATGGATGTGTGTAATGTCCTTAGGTTAGTTAGGTTTAAGTAGTTCTGGGTTATAGGGGACTGATGACCTCAGAAGTTAAGTCCCATAGTGCTCAGAGCCATTTGAACCATTTGATGTCCACAAAACTTGGACTGACACCTCTGTCACCGTACCAATGGCCATATAAGACCTGGAAAATGTCAGCAAAAACAGCAAGTGTTTTTATGAGCCACGCTTGAGCCGAATTGTGAAGATCAGTTATCGCAAGAAGAAGTAGTCTACGTAGCCTGCATAAATAAAATCGTTGTTTCCGCTGCATGTTCTACACATGGAAGAATCCCCAAACCGGCACCATTGTACAAACACCACCACTGTTGTACAAACTGATGGATGGCTACAGAACTAGACGGAGACTTCGTTGCCCCTGGAAACGAACTTCTGCAGAGAATCTTCCGGGTAAAGATGAAAACCTTGCAACTGATTGTGTTCGCTGGAGTAAACTTGTTGCCTAATATGCTTCCTATCATATAGTAAAGCTATTTGGAAGATACTGTCAAATCTTCAGTAATAGAATTTCATAGTGAATAAAATTTCATATATTTTTGGAACAAGTCTATGTAATGCATGGGCAGTTCAGCCAAAAATCGCGGTCATGTACATCAGGTACCTTGAAAGGGTACGTTTTCTATAATGGAACATGTAACATTTGAAAATGACCTGAGTTTCCTTAATGTCTTCAGAATTTTACCTGTCTTGAATATGGCAAGCGATGCCATTTTTCGATACTTCTGTTTCAAAATGTATTTAATTTGTACCTAGTTTCTGATAATACTTCTGATTAACATGTTTTCACTTACTGATTGTTGGGAAGTCGGAGGGCAGTAATACAACAGACAGGCTATTAAATACATATTCGCAAGTTTTTCTTGACTGCAACACGTTTCAGTTTCAGTAAATTATTTGTTCCTAACCTCATGACCACGTTGTATCTTGGAATGCTTTTCACGTTTCGAGAAACCTTACTTCTCTGTATTAATGTTCGATATTTCAGAAAATGACTGAGGCACAGTAATCGCGAATGCTATCATTTAAAAATGGAATAAGAAAATGTACGAGGGGAAGTCAAAAAGTAAAGGGACTTTTGCAGTTTCTCGCCGTATCACCTTAGTAATACTGTTAGTATCCAGGGCTGAAGTATCAACAATTCTATGCAATGTGTCGCTCTAATTCCCGCGTCGTTGTGTTGCACCAGACCGTGAAGCATGGCAGCTCCATTGTCGATCTGCACCAGGAACGAAATAAGAGAAGTGCCTCGCTTTTTGTTTGCAAAAGGCGTTAAACCTGCAGAAATTATTCGCGGAACGCAAGCGCAATATGGTGACAGCAGTTTATCGCGAAGCAAGATCTACGAATGGACAGAGCGCTTCAAACAGGGAAGAACTTGTCTGTGTGACGAGGGAAGGTCGGGCAGGCCATCGATGTCATCAACTGAGGACGATTTGGAAGTTGTTGAGGGTATAGGGATGAAAAACAGATGAATTACAGTGGACGAAATCGCCAATACTTTACGTATCAGTAATGGTTCAGCGTTTTCCATCTTGCAAGACGGGATAAATTTTCGGAAAGTGTGTGCAAGGTGGATACCGAAAGAATTGCCAGCGCAGCATAAAGCCCAAAGGATGAACGTCTCTCGTAATTATTTGGCCCGTTATCATCACGAGCGGGATAGATTCTTGCAGGAAATTGTTATTGTAGATGAAACGTGGATGAAGCATCATGAAACGGAAAGTAAAGCTACAAGCATGGTTTCGAAACACCCATCATCATCGGAAGTTAAGAAATTTAAACGTCAACCATCAGCTGGTAAGATTATGCTGACGCTATTCTGGAATATGGAAGGTGTGGCAGCCGTTCATTAAATCCCCAAGAGACGAAACTGTGAATATTGTGAGCTATTGTGATGTGTTGCGAACGAAACTGAAACCTGCAACCAGTTCCAAATGTCGCGAAAAACTGCTAAAAGATGTCATCTTGCAGCGAGATAACGCTCGGCCACATTCGGCCAAACGGGCGGTCCAACAACAAAGCAGTTGGGATTCGAATTGCTGGAACATCAGTCTAGACCTGGCTCCAAGAGATTTCCATATGTTTGGACCATAGAAGGAAGCGCTCAGGGGAAGAAGATTGGCAATCGATGCAGAAGTTATTGATGCGGTGCAAAATTGTTTACAAGTGCAACCAAAAAACTTTTTTCCGACGGAATAAAAAGACTTAAACGTTGGACAAAGTGCGTTGAAATGCAGGAATGTTGTGTAGAAAAACAGTGTATGGGTCAGTTTGAATACATATTCCTTTTTTCATAAGTCCCTTTAGTTTTTGACTTCCCTTCGTATTAAATTTCTAGTACAATGCGGCTAAGAGCGAAAGTCTGAAGTGTTCCAAAGCACAAGTCTCTGGTGAAAAGTAATTGATCTAAGCAGGTGACCGAGAGATAGAGAGAGAGAGAGAGAGAGAGAGAGAGGGAGGGGGAGAGATCCTCTTTACCTATATGCCTTGAACATTCTATTCGTTACTTGTTGTATGAGATACTTATTTACATGCATGGCTGTGATTCGATGATTTCATTTCGCAGTGGATAATAGCTTTTTAGTCGTGTATTTTTTATACATTCTTTTACAAAACTGAGTTTAAGTCATGACAGTTGCGGACACAGCTGGCGGCTCATCATTTCACGCAAAACTTGATTGCGTTACACCTTTGCATTCGCAGGTTTCTAAATACTATGTTAGGCTAAGAGACTGGGTCAAGCATGCCTCTTGCACTTATCTTGGCTGCAAGCTGGGTTACACACACGTTATTTAGATGAATTCATATTCTTTTCCAAATTTAGCATGTTCATGTAATTCAGTCAACTCTGTACCTACGCCCATTATTCGCAAAAGTCAAAGTAAGCTACTTTTGTATCCCTTTCGTCTCGTCATATTTTTTGAAGGGTCCCGGCAGCTGGCGTTATCATATGCTTCATCGATATAAATTTTCTTATGTAAGATTGCACTTTTTTCAACGTATATGTCAGGGTATACATTTCCATGTAATCCGAATTACGAGAGTTGGAAATTTAATACTGGCAACTATTTATTTACAACTCGTACAAAATAGATACGTGTTTCAAAGTTTTAGTGACCTTCAAAGTAGTCGCCAACATTGTGTATAACCCGTTGCCAGAGTACTAGCACAGTTAAGAGTTCAATATGTGGAAAAACTGTGTAATCTTCCACAAGCGTCATAATTAGGCAGACTACATTGTTACCACATGCAGCAAAATTTCTTCTTGTCTCCATGTTCTTGGAAAAATTCCGAAAAATCTCTATTAAAAGTAAAACAGAAATTTGTGCCATCTCTTCTATATCTGCATCTCTGCACCGTAAGCCATCTTCTGACGACTGGCCTAGATATTTGTAAGGTGGAGATCAACATAGCTCTAGAGGTGGAAAGTACAAGTTGTTTAAGGTGACATCAATCGTGTATGCTATTTATTATATATTTTATTGATTTATTTGTGGTATACAGGTACATCTGTCACATAGAAACTGAACCACAGAGTATTTCCTTATTTATTTACAATAAATACGATTTTGTAATTTTTCTTAATTAATTTTAGAAAAACACACTCTAAGGCAAAACACAACGTACAATGGAAGAGTATATACATACAGGTATCGAAGGAAAATTCAAAATTGTAAACGTTAGCGGTTGACGGATGCATGTGTGATTCTGCAGCTCAATTTCACCACGCAGCTGGCAAGGATAGAAAACAGAGGACGTCTTTGAGAATTTCATTCCTTGCACTCATCTGGACAGTGACTATGCCTCGCATACAGACGCGTGAGCAATATGCGCAGATATCAGCATTTGAGAGAGGACATAGTTGGGCTCAACGAAGCCGGATGGAATAATCGGTGGATTGCTCGACATTTGAATAGGAGCGATGCCGCTATTCGATTCCGTGTGCAGGATTGGTTAAACCATGGCCGAACACAGCGCCAAGAAGGAAGCGGTCGATCAAGAGAAACGACATAACGTGAGGACTGACTAATTGTCAGATATGCACTGCAAGCCCCGGATTCATCATTATCATCAATCCGACATGCAGTTGGTGCTTCAGCTATACAAGGACCCTCAACAGTCGTCTCACAGAAAAGTGGCTGAGTTCATGGTGCCACTTATTCCGACTACCCTTGACCTCTATACACCAACAAGCACGTTTGCATTGGTGTCGGATACATTTGGCCTGGAATTTCATTCACTGGAGTATAACTGGCTTCAGTGATGAGTCCCGCTTCCAACTGAGTCCTTAGGACCAGCAAAGACGCATCTGGAGACGCCCCAGGCAGTTGTGGGATGCCAATCTGACTGAGGGCTGCCATAAGGCCCGGCAACTTGGAGTGTTGGTCTGGGGTACCATTTCATTTAATAGCAAGAGTGTTATGTTTGTTACCCATGTCACCCTTATAGCACAGCAGTACGTCGACGATAGTCTACACCGCGTTTTGTTGTCCTTCATGCCAAGCCATCCTAGACTCATATTTCAACAAGGTAACGCTCACCCATACACGGCCAGAGTTTCTTCTGCTTGTCTTCGTGCGCGACAGACCTCACCTTGGCCAGCAACAAACGCGGCATCTCTCCCCAAATGAGAACTTTTAAACATTATGGGCAGGGCCCTCCAATAAGCTCCGGATTTTGACGATGCAGCGCGCCTATTGGACAGAATTTAGCAGGATACCCCTCAGGAAAACATCGAACAACTCTGTCAATCAGTGCCAAGTGATACAAGAGTTAGACCAATGAGTTATCGTCTTGCTCAATTTGTGAAGCTCTTTCTCCTGAATAAATCGTGCAATTTTTGTGGAATTTTAATCATTTGTTTGTGTGTAAGTGTACGTGACAACAACGGATTTCTGTCACATTGCGATAATTCCTTCGGGGTAACCTTTTTTTTCTTTTATTGTTACCAGATTCGCTGTGCTGTGTTGTGGTCTTCAGTTCGAAGACTAGTTTGAAGGTGCTCACCATGCTACCCTATGAGGCTATGCAGGCTGCTTACATAATGACCATGTCAGCACAACTTACTAACTAGATTTACCAACAAAATATCTTATCTACATTGCTGATCATTAAAATTGCAGTCTCATGAATGCTACATGCAACAAACGTTACATTGCATGAAGTGTACCACACTCTTGGTATGCAAATGAGCAGCATTGCAACGGAGCTGCGCAAAGTAGGCAGAAGTAGGTAGAATTAATGTCATCTGTAAATAAAGAAATATTACCCTGCGGATTTCTGATTCAGAAATTGGTTGTGAGAACATCAAGCTATTCCTAGTATAAGAACGATAAAAGTTTATCAGCATGTGTCGTAATTCGACAGTGGCAGCATCGTGTCCTATGAGACTTCACATCATTAGCACTCAAGAAAACAGACATTTTATTTACCTAGTCTTACAGGACCGTACAGCCACGCTATATACCTTAGAAAACTGCCTTTCTCTCCAATCCAGTTCTGTAATTATTTTCGTATTTCTCAGATGAAGAACACGTGAAAAATCCTTTGATAAATTTCAATTCTAATCGTTCACTATTAAAAATAGTGCAACGGAACTGACGATTTATTTTTGTCTTAATTCTTAACAATGTATCAATCGAAAAAGCGTCATCAGTTATGAGTAACAGCTAGATCCCTCTACTTAACAGACTTAATTTTGCTTCTTTTGCCACAACACAGTATAAATTGCACAAACTCAACTTTCAATAGCTACTGTGACACAATCTGGAAACAGAGTGTCTTATTAAATAAGCAATAGGAGACCGGAGACCTCAAAACCTTAGATAAAACCTCATGGTGTCGGTTTTCAGTAACATAAGAGAAAGAATTTCACGTTTTTTGTCATGCACGCAAATTCTCTTTTTGCCAGCTATTGATGACTCTATAAAAATTATGGTACTGGATTGCTTCGGCTATATCGACGTAAGTTAGAACGTTTCGCATCTTAACTATACGGAAAAACACTCTCCTATTTGAGTGCTGTCATTTTCCAAAATCTCGTTTCGATATCTCAAACGGTTTAGGAGATATGAGGTATGTTATGATTTGAATATTTCATTAGCACGAGCATGCGGTCAGAAGTGAACGTTCTACATAAAATGCCTTTGCTCAAGATTGGAGACAGACAGAGACTTCATCCCAACTCTAAAGAAAAATTCAGTATGTTAGCTAAATTTCATACTTAGTAACACAAGTGTAGTATGTAACAAACGCAAAATCCTAGTGATCCATATTTTTCATTAGAAACTATTCTAATTTTGTGCAGCATCTTACATAAATGCTAGTATCAAAGTATGACCTTTAGGTAGATGATGGGCTTTTCACCATGAAGCTTACATTCAAACATATAAGTAACATAAAAATCTAATTCTTTTACCATACATTTTGTGTAAAATCGCTTGAGAGAGACTGTAGGACTCGCACCTCCATTCTGACATTGTGGCACGTCGCCAACCGATGCACTGAAGGCAGACAAAGAATGGCTCAGCCATTCCAGCTCGCCAGCAGCCACGAGACCGCTACAATCGTTATCATAAATCCACCTGTCCCAGGAATGTGAATATCATTGATGCGGTGTATATGCTTCGAGGTAATGTAACTACATTTTTCTCTGTGAACAGTACTATATCTTTACTTGTCGAGATGTTGAAGCTAATCGAGGGCAGAGGAAGACAGCTGTCTGCCTCACTTCGTTACCATCCTGCCCTGCATCACAGATATATAAGACTGAGGAAGGCCGGAACATTTAATGGTTACTGACAATCAGCAAGTGTACAAAGAACCATTTGTCGTGAAATCTCAAAACCATTTGGCTGTTTGCTGCTATTCTCCTTGCAATTCAAAATAACAAATGGCTCTAGGCTCTAATGCATTTCCATAGCGTTATATTTTCAACTCTCGATGATTTTCCTGTTGATGCCAGCTGTAACAAACCCCTCCCTTTAATTCAGATGAAATATGTGCGTTTGAAATGTTTACGAATCAGTTACAATATATTCCGGCAGGATAATGAAACAGTATTTTTTTTTAATTAGCTCCTTGACTCCAGTTCTTGAAGATACTAGTTCAATCTACTCGTTACAACATGTAATCCTGAGTTGTATTATTTGGTCTTTCAAATAAAAGCGTATTCTCACTAAATATGTTCACACACTCTACTTGATATGTTCTATACTTTGTTAACTCAATTTTCACAAAATTAAGCCAAATTAGTTGTGATCCCTTGCACTCAACTACTGCTAACATTAACTGAGATGGTAATGCACTTGCATTCCCTTGAACTAAACGTGCACTGATTTGGCGCTTACAAAAATGGTTCAAATGGCTCTGAGCACTATGAGACTTCCGAGGTCATCAGTCCCCTAGAACTTAGAACTACTTAAACCTAACTAACCTAAGGACATCACACACATCCATGCCCGAGGCAGGATTCGAACCTGTGAACGTAGCGGTCGCGCGGGTCCAAACTGTAGCGCCTAGAACCGCTCGGCCACAACGGCCGGCTGGCGCTTACAGCCATCCCAGTATAAGTAGCAATCTAAACCATTGCGAGTATTACTGACAATAATGTTTTACCTTACCTAAAATTACATAAATTGACTATAGAGTTATTGAAATACATGTTTTCGTACTTAACAAAATGCAAAGTCAGCTTTCCTACTCAGAATTAAGTCATATACCCCATTTCAGCTTCAGTTTTACATTGCATGTGTTTTTAAAATCGGAAATTACCAGATTTTAATGAAACATTACTTTATCGAACATGTGCTAAGATTTTGGCAGAAGAGTCATGCAGTGTTTTTTCTTCTATCTGAACTTTGGCAGATAGAAGGAATAAATCTTTTTTTATACAGGTATCTAACAAATTTTGTGTACTGAAGAGCCAAAGAAACTGGAACACCTGAATAACAGCGTGTGGGGCCCCGTCAGAAGTGCCACAGCACGACGTAGCATGGACTCAACTAGTGTCTGAAGTAGTGCTGGAGGGAATTGACACCATTACTCCTGTGGGGCTGTCCATAAATCCGTAAGAGCACGAGGGGATGGAGATCTCTTCTGAATAGCACTTCGCAAGGGATTTTGGTGGCCAGCGGAAGTGTTTAAACTCAGAAGAGTGGTCCTGGAGCCACTCTATAGCAATTCTGGACGTGTGGAATGTCGCATTATCCTGCTGGAAGTCTGTCTGAATGCACAATGGTAATGAACGGATGCAGGTGATCAGACAAGATGCTTATGTACGTCTCATGTATCAAAGTTGTGTTTAGACGTATCAGGGGTCGCAGTCACTCCTACTGCACACGCCCCACACCATTACAGGGCCTCCACCAACTTCAACAGTCCCCTGCACACATGCAGGATCCATGGGTTCTTGAGGCTGTCTCCATGCCCGTTCACATCCATCCGCTCGGTACAATGTGAAAGGAGACTCGACCGATCAGACAACATGTTTCCACTCATAAACAATCCAGTGTCGCTGTTGACGGGCTCAAGCGAGGACTAAAGCTTTGTGTCGTGCAGTCATCAAGGGTACACGAGTGGGCCTTCGACTTCGAAAGCCGATATCGATGATGTTTCATTGAATGGTTCGCACGCTGACATTTGTTGACAGCCCAGCACTGAAATCTGCAGCAACTTCCGGAATGGTTGCACTTACGTTACGTTGAAAGATTCTCGTGAGTCGTCGTTGATCCCGTTCTCGCAGGATCTTTTTCCGGCTGCAGCTATGTCGAAGATTAGATATTTTACCGGAGTCCTGATATTCAAGGCACTCTCATGATTATTTTCATCATGGCAACCACACCAGCAACCGTTACGAAATTGTTTCGAATGAAAAACAGTTAACGGTTGCACCCTCGTGAAATGGTCGTACGGAAAAATCCCTACGTTATCGCTACCTCGTACAGGCTGTGTCCCATCGCTCCTGCGCCGACTATAACACCACGTTCAAACTCGTTTAAATCTTGATAGCCTGCCATTATAGCAGCAGCAACCGATCTAAAAACTACCGCAGGGCCGTATTCTGCCTGTTTACATATGTCTGAATATGCACGCCTATACCAGTTTCTTTGGTACTCCAGTGTATATAATTAAGTAACGGTGACATCGATGAAGCTTATAGCTAACATAATCAGTTTTACTCGACATCAGTGAAAATATCAATTTTCTAATAGTAAACACTTGCATATGTAGTGAAAGTACGATTACCGAAGGTGAATATCGCATTTTTCAGTAGCTCATCTCGATAATGTAACAACATTATACAGTCAAGGTAAATAATTACTAAAATGTGAATATGCGAAGTATCTATATGTAAGTAAATGTTAGCTGCGTTTTGGTCGTATTAATATGTTTGTCGAGTAATAGATACAGTTTTGAAATACTTTTGACTTTTACTTTGTAAGAACCTGTGCTTCGTTTCGTCCACGCCACCGCCTTCTACAAAACTAAAATGAGTTGCAACCCCTGTCCCCACCCTCCCCTAACTCAAATCCTGGGTACATCTGTAGGGGATATATGAAAACTGCACCCAGTGAAAAATATACCCAACAAGAAACTTTGAAATTTAGGGCCAGTATCCCTGGAAACTACCTGCTTGTTACGTCACTGCCTGCTTCTCTGTCCATTTCTCCACCCCTCCCTCTTTCCTCCCCTTTCTCAGTCCCTTTCCTCCTCAATTTCTCTCTGCCTATCTACTCTACCTCCCATTCTCTGTCCATTTCTCCCTCTCACAATGCCGATCTCTTCCATACACTCATCCTCTGTCTCCTTCTCCCCAATGTTTCACTCCTATTTCCTGTTCCTCATTTTCACTGTCCTCCCCTTTGTCTTCCGTTCCTCTCTCTGACCATCTCCTCCAACCCCAGTCTCTGTCCTTCTCCTCCTCCCTTTCTCTGACAATCTCCTCCTCTCCTCTCTCTCTCTCTCTCTGTCCATCTACTCGCCCTCTGTGTCTGTTTCCTCCTCCACCTCTCTCTGTCCATCTTCTTCATCCCATTCTCTCTTTCCTCTCCTTGCTCTGCCCATTTCCTCCTCCCTCTCTATCTATGCTCTCTTTTCTCTGTCCATTTCCTCCTCGCCTCTTACTGCACATATCCTCCACAACCCATTCTTTCTCCACCTACCTCTCTCTCTGTCCCCCCTCTCTCCTCCCCTTTCTTTGTCAATCTTTCCCTCCTCCTCTCTCTACCCATCTCCTCCACTCACCACTCTGTTCATCTCGTTCTATCCACTCTCTGTCCATTTCTCCTCCATCTGTCCTCCTCCCCACTCCCTCCATTCATCTTCTCCTCTCACCCCTCCATCTCCTCTTCCTTTCTCCCTGCCCACCTACTCCCCTGACCCCTGTCCATCTCCTCTTCCATCTATGTCTCTCCATCTGTTCCTCCATGTCTAATCTCCTCCTCCATCTCTCTCTGCCAATCTCTCTCTTCACTTTCTCTGTCCATTTCCTCCTTCCTCTCTGTGTGTCCTCTTTCTCTGTCCTTCTTATATTCATTCTCTCTCTCCCCCATCTCCTCTATCACCACTCCCTATCCATTTCATTCTCCCCCCTCTCTTTATCTCCTCCTTTCACATGTCCATCTCTTCCTGTCTCTCTGTCTATCTCCTCCTCTCCTCTTTCTCTGTCCATCTGCATCCCCTGTCTATCTCCATGTCTGTCTGCCCATCTTCTTCTCCTGCACCGCTCTGTCCCTCTCCTCACTCTCTCTTTCTCCCCTTTCTCTAAGCATTGCCATCTATCTGTCCTCCCTTTTGTCTTTCCATTTCTAACTTTCCCTCTCTATCCATTCCTTTCTCCACATCCTCCTCCTCCTCTCTCTTCCTATCTCCTCTGCTCCCCACACTGTGTTCATTTCGTTCTCCTCACTGTTTCTCTCCATGTCCTCCTCCATCTCTCTCTGTCCTTCTCCCTACTCTCTGTTCGTCTTTTCCACTCACATGTCCATGTCCCCCCCCCCCCCCCTCTCGGTCAATCTCCTCCTCTTCTCTCTCTCCATGAATCTACTCCCTCTTTCTCTGTCCAACTCCTCCTCTGCCTCTGTCTGTCCATCTCCTCTTCCTTTGTTGCTGTCCATCTACTCCTCCACTTCTCTCTGCCCTTCTCCTCACTCTCTCTGTCCTCGTCTTTGTCCATTTCCTCCTTCTCTTCTCTATGCTGCCCTTTCTTTGATCATTTCCTCCTCTCTCTCTGTCCATCTCCTCCTATCCCTCACCTCTGCCCATCTCCTCCAGCTCAGTAGGAGGCTGGTGGTTCTTCCCCCACAGTATTTCTTTCCAGACAGTAAGTGATATGTGCATCAAGTTTGATTGAAATCTATCCAGTGGTTTACAAGGAGATGCAGAACATACATACATACATACTTTTATAACAATATATATGGATTAACTTAAATTCTTTTAAGTGCTGATGTAGCATGTAATTAACTTTTATGCAATTGTCACTAATTCTTATGGCTGCAAACTTCTGTAAAGTTCATTGTTTTTGCGCAGTTCCATTCCCAGATCCTCCATTTCTACGTTCTCACTTAGTTGAAACATTCTACACAGGAGCTATTTTTTATTCTGAACATTGTGAAAACATAATCATGAATAGAACTAAAGGAAATCGTACAGTCTCCTCATGTTAGTAAGACCTCTCTTGGTAGACAGTTCATGATTCACTGTCGCCTTAGTGTGCCGCTAGGACTTTGGCATGCTGAAGGCAGTAATCAGTCACAGTTTAGGACATGGAGGGCAAGTTTTACAAATTATTTAATACAAAGTACTTCACAAAAAGCACTACCCTAATAATCTTCCATTTAAGCAGAGATATTCTTTAGTTAAGTATTGATGTAAAAAACAAGGTAGGATAATGAGGTAGAAGAATACTATATGTCAGTGATGAAAGACTACAGAACTGGGTCCTAGGGTTGTGTGCAATCCGCTACGTTTCGAACTGAAAGCGTAATAACAGATTAAGGAAACGTTGGTTGCGGAAGAAGGAGGTGAGTTTACAGCTCAAATAATATCATTCAAGTACAATGTTCTGTTTTACACAGGTTCATTATTCAGCTGAAGAAAACATGAACTTTTGGTCTGCTGTTTCGGATATTCTGTAACTTTACGGTACAACAACGAAAAATCATTATTAAATAATCAGTACCTGCCAACTGCTGAGGAGAAATGCCATCAGCTTACCTGTGATTAACTGCGCTAGTATTTCAGTCAATTCAAAGGATCGTATTGGATCCACACTTTTTTAAAAGATATTTCCCGCAGTATCGAAACACTTTTCGGCCCTCGTAGCTTGGGTAACGTGTCAGTATTATTTAGTTCCTGGAGTTTACTATTCTGCGAACAAAGTCGCTGCTGCTTTATAGTGTTTGAAGAACAGGCATATGACTACATTTGCAAGTATTTGCCAGATCTGACGATTCTCCCACATGGTCTACTGTCCTTATCACAATGATAGCTTAGACGCCCGTGGGAGGGGTGCGTTCGTGATTGTAGTATATTCTTAGATCCATCACTTAAAGCTAGTTCTTGAAAGTTTGTAAGTAGCTTTTCAGGGATTAGTTTGCATCGATCTTCAAGCGCCTGTTAGTTCAGTTTTTTTCAACTTCTCCTTGACGATGTCCCACGTGTCGAGCACCCTGTTAATTATGCGGAAGGAATCAGCAAGTCGTGAGCTCCAAAAAAATAAAAGAATTTGTCCCGTAATCACTGTGCCGTGTTCACGCACTTCACTGTGCGTGGTACATATTGAAATTCCACGTCACAGCAACGCAGCGCACCGCTACAGGAGCTAAAACAAAACGGTGAAAGGAGGGGAGGCGTTCGTTTCAACAGCCACTTCCTGCGAATTGACGTCAAAACGACGCACAGTTGTCGACTGCAATCGAGTTTGGTGCTCATGTGTCGCATCGAGTTTCGAATGAAACTACTTCCACGAGTAAATCCAGCTTCTCCCCTTGATATTATTTACATGCTAGTATATAACTGGCATTGCTGCCTGTTTCACTAGCAGCAATTCACATCGTCAGAATTAGCGACATTTCCGGAAACAAAGAGCCGAATATTTTTGGCAACGAAGTATATAAATGTCATTGTTTCACTCGCAGCACATTAAGCTGTACTCTCAGGTTTTTGCCTAACCACACCCTCGGAAACCTCAAAATATTTGTCGTAACTTCCTTTGGGCACTTTTTGGTTCTTCTTTGGATACGGGAGCGAGGAAATATGAATCTACTCTATATCTGATACCAAATAGTAAAAGTAATACATAACTTTGTTGGCTGTAGTTGCACCGTCAGTTGCTAACAATAAGTTTGAATGTTGAAATACTACACAGATACGAAGTTTTGCAATTCAGTCGGTCTTCAGCACAATGACAATTCCGTAGATGACGAACCCTGGCTGTTATAGAAGTCTGTAAATGTTATGCAATGGCAAACACACAAAATGGGTTCTGTGCTTCGATGTTTGAACTTACGTAGGCCAGAGGCTGGAGCCACGGAGAGGGGATGCTTGTATCTGGTTGGCAGCGGCATAAACGTTCGTGGCAGCTCCTTCATGCCGCGGTGGCCACTGTAGGAGCCGCTGTGGCATAACTGGCTGCGAGCGTATTTTAAAGTGCGACACCGCAATATTCGCGAAAGCCAGCCAAATATTTGTGACAAGTAGAAATATAAATGTCATTGCTGCTCATTTCACCAGCGGCAATTCAAGCCGTGTGTTCAGAAAAAAACGGCCAAATATTAGCGAGCAGAAATAATGCAAATGTCATTGGTTCCTGTTCCACTCGCAGCAGTTTATTCTTTTGTTTTGCTAGTAAGACTGAACTCGCAAGATCGAAATAACTCACTTGTGAGAGAGAGAGCACTGTTACATGCATACAACATCGAATATTGCAGAACATACTTCTACTAAATTAATAAGGAAGATCCAAAATATGGCAAAAATTTGAAGGTTGACAAGACATTAGAACATAGGACACAAATGTACTATCTTTCACTCCATAACTTAATGCCTCCACTCACTACATTGTGCTGAAGTCGAACAACTCTGGACTTTATCTTTCATGTAATAGTGTTGTGTACCAAATGTGAACGGTTTGTCATAAACACAAAATGCGCCTTTGCCTTTCAACAGCATGTATGTATGTATTGAACTGGGGACCTAGAAACGAAGGAGAGGCTTCGTCCCCGCCGTAGCCCTCAGCGGTTCACAATCCCACAACAGGCTACAGCAGTCCATTCACCCCATCGCCGCCCCACACCGACCCCAGGCTTATTGTGCGGTTCGGCCCCCAGTGGACCCCCGGAGAAACATCTCATTCCAGACGAGTGTAACCCCAATGTTTGCGTGGTAGAGTAATTATGGCATACGCGTATGTGGAGACAGTGCAGCAATCGCCGACTCAGTGTAACTGAGGTGGAATAAGGGGAACCAGTCCGCATTCGCCGAGGCAGATGGAAAACCGCCTTATAAACCATCCATAGGCTGGCCGGCAAACTGGACCTCGACACTAATCCACCGGGCAGATTCGTGCCGGGGACCGGCACGCCTTCCTGCCCGGAAAGTAGTGCGTTAGAGCGCACGGCTAACCGGGCGGGCTTCAACAGCATTCTGTCATAACACGCAAGTTGTATTACCAAAACAACGATACACGTAAATCACATATGGCGACTCCAAACTTCTTCATTATCGACTGCTATAGCGTTTCGTGCTCCCATCGAGTTTTATGGAAGATACGTCATTTTGTCGTGACTCCGCATCATGAACGAGGTGGAGTGAACGACTGGTGGCAAAGTGGTGACTGGCTGCCCCGTTTTCTTTTGACGCCTCTAGTGGCGTGCTCCGGTACTGTGGCGCGGAATTTCCACGTGTACCAGGACTGAAAAGAAGTACCTGCAAACGAAGAAATAAATAATCATTAAGTAAGTTAATTTTTAAGAGTGATAGCAGAAAGGTTATGACTACAGCTCGTACGCGCACGTTACGTAGGCAGCCGGTTTTCGTCTCCAAGATTCTTATGCTCCTGGATGGCTCTTTTTTTATCGATGTGAAAAGAGGAAACTTAAAGTCTTGATCGAGGCCTTCGTTTCCCCTTCCTATCTTTGCACCCGACTCGATTCACGGGTGTGAAGACAGGGAAGCAATTGTAGATGCAAATGACATCCCGGAGCGAGGGCGCCGGCGCGCTTGTAAGGCAGTGTGTCAGCGGGATGCGCGCCTATCGACTGCGAGCGGCCGCTACGACCGCGACCGCGGCGGCGACTATCGACTGTCGACGGCGCACCGCATCGAGGCGCGGCGCAATCAGCGTTGTTTTCGCGGCGACATATTTGCGCGCCGCGCCTAACGGTAAGAGGATTAGCTCTCTGCTGTCTCCACCTTGCGCCCGCCCGCCCGCCGAGTCAGCGCCGGCTCCCCTTAATACGCAGACCAGGGAATTCGGCGGAAACAAATATTTTTGCTCCCTCCTTACGACGGAGTCTGCAGAAAAAGCCGAGAGGTAATTGAATTCTGGCTTCCCCCCCCCCCCCCCCCCCTTCGCGCGCTCCTTTCCGGATTGTGCAGGGAGCGTTCCATTAATGGCAGTAATTAAATTTCATACATTGCAACTAGTGGTTCTGTTTGAGCATCGTAAATATGTTGCTCTAAAACGAAAAGATTCAACCTAATAATTCGGTAGCTTCTTTGAAAACGTTGCTCTTGCGAAGCACAGTTGTATGTTGTGGATACAAGAAAGATGTCCGTAGCTTTCTACGCTGGTGTCCAAAATTAAAGAAACAAACGGAAATTTCGCAAGGTTGCGTCTTTTTTGCAACAAAAAAGTATAAACAGATGATAGCAAAGTAGAAACAATGTAAAGAATACAGAATGTTAACAGTGGCAATATGCAAAACAGTAAACGAAATTGTTCTTCTCTTTTCTGACTCAACAGATTTTCACACACATTCTGACGACTCATTCATGTGATCACTATGGGGAGTGACCACCTCGGGCAGCAATACATGCCTGACAACGACGACGCATGCTGCGAATGACGTCATCAGTATCCTGCGGAGCTGCTCGCAAGTCTTGGAGAGTGGTTGTTGGATGCTGACGTGATGCAACCCTAGCCCATCCCAGACATGCTCTATGGGATCCAGATCGGGAGAACGAGCAAGTCAGACCATACGTGCAGTATCTTTCGTATCCAAGGAAACATCAGTCACTTGTGCTCTATGAGGTCGAACATCATAGTCCATCAGTGAGAAGTCGGAGCGCACAGAAGCTCGCAACAACCGCACATGAGGCCCCAAGACCTGGTTATGATACCTGTCAGCAGTTAAACCTTTTCCGATTCACCCATACAATATCATGAGTCCAGTGATCGACATAATTCCTGCCCACATCATTAGCCAACCTCGTCGATATCGGTCTCTTTCCACAATGTTCGGTTCTCGAAATCGTGTTCCACGTTCCCTTCATATGCGAACCACTCTCCATACTAAATCGGGACTCGTCTGTGAAAAGAAATTGGCCCACTGTTCGACTGTCCACGTGGCCTGTTGACGATTCCACTCTAAACGTTCCATATTGTAAAAACGCCTCAGAGGCACGAATA
The DNA here is from genome assembly GCF_021461395.2 of Schistocerca americana. NCBI lineage: Eukaryota > Metazoa > Arthropoda > Insecta > Orthoptera > Acrididae > Schistocerca > Schistocerca americana. Next base: position 106,933,518 of record NC_060126.1, read on the forward strand.
TAGCAGGTTTCCAACAATGAAGGCCACTCTATCGAAGCCTCCTCTGCACCGTTGGCCTCGATACAGCAAGTCTAGCGGACGCTACGAGGACACATGTCGGTTGCTGCACAGTACTAATGCGATATTGTCATGCCCTTACAGCCAAATAACGGTCCTCTCTTTCTGATATCAAAGGTCGTCGGCTCTGCCCTGGTCTTCGTGATAGTTTCGGTCTCTACGAACTGTCGCCTCATCCGAGAAACAACAGAACGATTCACGTTAAGTCATCGGGCAACGCAAGTTTGCAACTCTACTGCTACCATTCTTCCTATGACCCTCCACCGCAGAGAGAATGTAGACTTCTCTGTGCCTCTGCACCGTCTATGACTTTGTACACAGCGATTATGGATGCGGGACTACCTGACAAACACTACTCCATTAGATAGGTGCCCTGACGTCATCGTTGGCATGGTTTTCCGTTGACCGAAATGCCATCTTCCGTGCAGAACAGTTGACAGTTTGTACGATTATATTGTAAATTACAGGACGAGGAAATCTCGGTTTGTTGCTTGGACACCAGTGTAGACCCTTTACAAAGGGCATGGGCGATATTTTGTGACCCGTTGGCCTGATTCACATATCACACTCCAGCAAGAAAAGTGACACCAATTAAAAAACGGCAATTTTTAGTTGTCATTGAAAAATACGTTTGAAGCGTCTCAAGGCGCACGAAAAACCTATCTCGCAAACGTCGAGGCAGTTTGTCAGTTTTCTTGTAGGCTACTTGACGATTCGCCACAAGAACAGTATCACTTCAGCGTTGCCACTGTCAGGTTTGCATGGTCCATTCAAATAGAACACTTTCTGCGTTGTGACACGTTTTATAAATGAGGTAAGTTGAATGTAATTTTTAATATCATTGATTATTGCAATTTCGGTATTTATACAGTGTCTGCATCTTACATTACAATGTGCTTCACACGTGCATGCATGTCTGAAACAACAGACGCTGTTTAGACTATTGCAGCGGTTGTAAACATTACGAAATTTCGTGTATTATAGCTTACAAGAGAAAAATAGAAATTTCTGCTATAAAGAAAGTTCATATTGAATCCCTTTCCTAGGAGAAATGTATTCCCACATTATGGTTCAAATGGCTCTGAGCACTATGGTCATCAGTCCCCTAGAACTTAGAACTACTTAAACCTAACTAACCTAAGGACATCACACAACACCCAGTCATCACGAGGCAGAGAAAATCCCTGACCCCGCCAGGAATCGAACCCGGGAACCCGGGCGCGGGAAGCGAGAACGCTACCGCACGACCACGAGCTGCGGACGTTTCCCACATTATAAAAGCCGATTTATGATGATGTGTTTTCGAAAACTGTGTTCCTGAAATTGTCCTAATTGATTTTCCTTATTAAATTGTAATAATTTTCTTAAATTACAATTTCGCGTTTTGCAATTTTTAATACAACAATTTCAACTTCTTTTTCATTTTTCATTTTAACTTATGTACTAATTTTGCCTAATGGAGATTCGAATGTAGTATTATATTACAGCAAGTAAAAGAACGTATATTATTTTGGATGGAAAAGTAGCATACACGAGCGGTCATAAAAAACATAAAAGTTTTCAGAAAATCAGGAAAAGTGACACAACTCAAAGAAATAGTTCATAATTAGCGCGGGAAAAATGTTTGTTTTAATGCCTCTGTGCGTGCTGTGATTAATCTAATCTTGTCCTCATGATATCTACGGGAGCGGTATGTAGGGAGTCATCAATTACAGCCGGTTCCTGGAACTTTGTATGTTGGGTTTCTCGGTATAGTTTCAAGAAAATCTTCAAGAATCTGCCAATTCAGTTTCTTCAGCATCTCTGTAATACTCTCCCATGATCAAATAAACCTGTCACCGTTCGTCCTGAACTTCCTGTATACGTTAAATATCCCCTGTTAGTCCTCTTTCCAACGAGCCCCACAAATTTGAGCAATATTCTAGGATGGGTTGCACGAGTGATTTGCAGGCAGTCTCCTTCGTAGACTGACTGCACTTCCTCAGTATTCTACCAATAAACCAAAGTTTGCTACCTGCTTTTCCCAGGACTAAGCATATGTGTGTGATGGTTCCATTTCATATCGCTACAAAGTGATACACAGAGATATTTGTACGAGCTGGCCGATTTCAACTGTGACTCGTTGATATTATAGTCATAGGATACAACGTCTTTTCGTTCCGTGAAGCGCACAGTTTTAAATTTCTGAATATTTAGAGCAAGTTAGCAATCTTTGCACCACGCTGAAATCTTATCAAGACATGACTGAACATTTATGCAGCTTTTTTCAGACAGTACTTCATTAGAGGTAGCTGCATCATCTTCGCAAAGTTTAACGCTACTATTAATATTGTCCACTAGGTCATAAATATACAACATGAACAGCAAAAATTCCAAAACCCTTCCCTGGAGCACGCCCGAAGCTATTTCCACATCCATTGATGACTGTCAATGCTAGATAATTTCCTGTATCATCCTTATCAAACAATACTCCATCCACTCACAAATATCTCTTGACACTCCATTCGATCGTAGTTTTGATAATAAGTGTAGATGTGGTACAGGGTCAAATGCATTTGTCTGCCTGCCTTGATCCAAGGCTTTCAGTATGTCATGTGAGAGAAGTGCGAGTTAGGTTTCACATGATCGATGTTCCGGAATCTATGTTGGTTGGCGTTTTCAGATATTTCTCAACGGCACTGACACTAATATCTATTTCACTTCTTTTTCAATGAAGGGAGAATTAAATTGAGGCGGTTTTCCATTATAAAGGAACCTTTGAAAGCAGGGTTTAGCATTTCGGTTTTTGCTTTGCTACCGTCAATTTCAGTTTCTGCCTCATTCACGAGTGGCTGGACGCTGACTTAGGTGCCACTAACAGAAAGAACATTCTACAGTATTCCGCTAGAGTAGTCATTGAAGGCTTCAGGCACTGCTCCCTTGACAGCTACATGCGTTTCATTCTGTTAAATGCTTTCATTCTGCTTCTTTTTATCTATAGTCCTATGCTTTGTTTTACACTTGTTATCCCGTAGTCTCTGTTTATTTAGAAGTTTCTTTACAATGATCTCACATCACGTAGAGTGTTCCCATCAATAACTGTTCTGCTAGGTACATATCTACCCACAATATGGTCAGCTATAATTTTAAACTTGAACTATAGTTCCTCTTCATGCTGCTGTCCTGCGCTAAAAGTTTCTCTTTCCTCACTACTACAGAACATATAGATTACTGAACATATAAAAGTTACTACTTGTTGTATGTTGCCCTTTGTACTTTGGTAAGCATTGCTGTCACAATCGCCTCATAGTCACTGATACAGGTTTTGATGGAGGACATCTGCAAAGAGGTTAGGTCCATCTGTTGCCATTAGGTCTAATATATTTCCATCATGCTTGGGGTTCCGAACTATCTGTTCTAACAAGGGAACCTCCCCATCGCACCCCCCTCAGATTTAGTTATAAGTTGGCACAGTGGATAGGCCTTGAAAAACTGAACACAGATCAATTGAGAAAACAGGAAGAAGTTGTGTGGAACTGTGAAAAAATAAGCAAAATATACAAACTGAGTAGTTCATGACAAGATAGGCAACATTAAGGACACTGGGACCGCAACAGCGCCGTGGTCTCGTGGTAACGTGATCAGCTACGGAACGAAAGGTCCTTGGTTCAAATCTTCCCTCGAGTGAAAACTATAATTTTTTATTTTCAGTTTATGTGACAAACTCTTATGTTTTCATCACTTTTTTGGGAGTGATTATTACATCCACAAGAAAACCTAAATCGGGCAAGGTAGAAGAATCTTTTTACCCATTCGCCAAGTGTACAAGTTAGGTGGGTCGACAACATATTCCTGTCATATGACGCACATGCCGTCACCAGTGTCGTATAGAATATATCAGATGTGTTTTCCTGTGGAGAAATCGGTTGACCTATGACCTTGCGATCAAATGTTTTCGGTTCCGATTGGAGAGGCACGTCCTTTCGTCTACTAATCGCACGGTTATGCGATGCGGTCGCAAAACACAGACACTAAACTTATTACAGTGAACAGAGACGTCAATGAACGAACGGACAGATAACAACTATGCAAAAATAAAGAAAGTAAAATTTTCATTCGTGGGAAGACTTGAACCAAGGACCTCTCCTTCTGCAGCTGCTCACTCAACCACGGGACCACGGCGCTCTAGAGCTCACGTTCTCCTTCATGTTGCCTATGTGGCCAAGACTGATGACCAGTTTGTATATTTTGCTTATTTTTTCACAGTTCCACACAACTTCTTCCTGTTTTCTCAATTGATCTGTGTTCAGTTTATCAAGGCCTATCCACTGTGCCAAGTTATAACTAAATCTGAGGGGGGTGCGATGGGGAGGTTCCCTTGTAAGTAGGTTTCACAGAAGGCATTTCGTAATGTTTCACAGGATGTCTGGTGACGCTCACCACTAATTTTCTCAGTTGGTTGTTGGATGATCAAAGTCTCCACCGATGACTGCAGTGTGATTGGTGAACTTACACACTAGCGGACTAAAGGTTTTCTCTCGAGTTTTTAGTTTCATGGGCGCTCAGTCTGATGGTCGAAGAAGGCTCGAATAACATTTTTATGGTCACACCTGATACGGAGTCTTGCCCAAACAATCTCGCATTCAGCTTTTGTTTCTATTTTCGGTAGATTTCAGTTCATCTACTGTGACAATTAGACCATAACCATTTCTTTCGATATGCGCTTATATGTTCACCTAAAATCTCACTGCCATCAACTTCACGTTTTAACCAGCATTCCGTTCCTAGTATTATGTAAACTCCAATGCGTTTTGTGAGCGTTTCAAACTTTGTTTTGCTTTTTTGCGAATGCTTCGGCAGTTAACTACTAGGATTCTAATACTCTCGCCTTTGTGGGTGGGGGGCGGGTGGGGGGGGGGGGCATTCCTTTGGATCTTATACGAATACTTGTGGGTCACCTACAATCGTCGTTATCTGGACAGGATGGAGAGTCACCCCACACACACAGCAACCTGAATAGCAAACTCTGAAGTGTAGTGCACAACTGACCCATTTAGAGGGACCCTACAGTTCTCAATCCTGTGGCACAAGTCCAAAATGTTGCATCCTAGCTTGTCACGGAACCTTCGAAGCCTCTGGTTCAGTCCTCCAAATCGACTCAGAATAAGAGGGTCTCCTCAACTCTGTCAGTCGCTCATATGCTCTAAGTATGGTCACGAAGCCCAGACGACAGGCATCGTCTGTTCCAAAGAGCGCCACAATCTGCAGTTGGTTGCACCCTGGCTACTGACATCAACAGTACGAGTTTATGGCGTCACTCACAAATGTCCGATATTTCACAATACATCACGATACACGTGAATATCGACACAGTCAAGATCGATGATGAAGAAGCGACGTGAAAGGTAAAATATTAGAACCAAGACTTTCTAATAGGCATATGAATGCGGCACATGCTGTGTCACACAAAGGAAAATTCGGAAGTCGGCTTACATGCGCAAGAGGACGCGCAAATTGCACGGATGTTTTTTACTCACCTGAATTTGTTACTTCTAGACCGGCAAACCTAAGACGAACACTGTAGCCTCAGTTTACGTCAGTCAAAACTGCGAAAATTGTGGAGCACCAGCGAGCCATACCTTCTGCTTGGGGCAGTTAACAATGTCTTGTGAAAATGTGCAGATATATTTATAAACTGAGTTTATTTTGTAGTGTGACGTTATTGTGATGCGTTTTTGCAACGTTCAATTTGCCCAAATAAAAGTTTGGAGAAAAAAATTAGTGGTTAGTGTCATTGCCTCTAGACCATGGGAACACGCGTTCGATTCCCAGCCCGATCGGCGACTTTCTTCACTGGTGTTTTTGTTGTGCTAACCATTTCATCTCATCTTCATCGACGTGAAAGTCGCTGTAGTCATCAGAAAGATTTGCTGCAGGTGGCCGAACAACCCCAGACGGAGTCTCCCAGCCAATAATTCTATATTATCATTTCATTTCATCTGTTTAATTTCTTCGTTTTCCCACTGTTTCCTTTTTTTCAGTTCATCACTTGCAAGAGCTCCTACTCCTATATCAGTACATTTTCGGGTCCTCTTAACTGTTAATACTCCTCAACACACTAAAATTTCACTTAATACGCTGTTCACTACCTTAAGTAATTGATGTTCACTTCAATTTATTTCACTTTCTATCACTGTCACTTTTCCTTGATACGCTATGATCTATTGATGACTGAGTCTCGCCATCACCTATACACTGATCAGCCAGAACATTATGACCACTATCTAATGGCCGGTCTGTCCACCTCTGGCACGGATAACAGCGGCAAGTCGTCGTGGTATGGAAGTAAGGAGGCTTTGAAAGGTCATTGGAGGGAGTCAGCACCACATCTGCGCACACAAGTCACTAAATTCCCGTAAATTTTGGAGTGGTGGACGACGAGCTCTGACCCAACGTTCAATCACATCCCACATGTTTTCAATCTGGTTCAAATCTGGCGAACTGGAAGGCCAGTACATCAATTTTAACTCGCTACTGTGTTCCTAGAACCACTCCATCACACTATTGGCCTTCTGACTTGACGCATTATCTTGTTTAAAAAGTGCCGTTGCCGTCGGAAAAACATAATCGACTGGAGGGGGCGTACGTGGCCTGCAACCAGGTACGATAATCCTTGGCCGTCATGGTGACTTGCACGAACTCCACTGGAACCGTGGATGACCACTTGAATGTTCCCCAGAGCGTAATGGAGAGGCCGCCAGGTTGTCTCCGTCCCGCAGTACAAATGTGAAGGAGCTGTTCTCATGAAAGACGACGAATTCGCTCTCTCCCATCGGCCTGATGAAGGAGGTATCCGCGATTCATCCTACCTTCCAAACTTTACAGAAGCTCTCCAGGAGAGCTTCTGTAAAGTTCGGAAGGTAGGAGACGAGGTACTGGCAGAAGTAAAGCTGTGAGTACCGGGCCTGAGTCGCGCTTCGGTAGCTCAGATGGTAGAGCACTTGCCCGCGAAAGGCAAAGGTCCCGAGTTCAAGTCTCGGCAGGGCACACAGTTTTAATCTGCCAGGAAGTTTCTTAATCTCTTAAACTTTCTACTACTCTTCATAACTACAGAATTGAGACCTGAGTCTGGATCTGCTCCAGGATACACTTTACAATACAGTATCTGGTTTCGGAATCTCTGCCTGACCATGATGTAGTCGAACTGAAATCTTCCCGTACGACCCTGCCTTTTGGAAGAATATGTCCTCCTCTTGTAATTCTTGACAAGAGTTTCGCTATTACCAGCTGAAATTAATTTCAGAACTATCTTAGTCTCTCTGCTTTCTCATGCCTTGTCCCAAGCCCATATTCTCATGCAACCTTTTCTTCTAGTCCTTCTCCTACAACTGCATTTCAGCCCCCCATGACTACAAGATTTTCATCTCCCTTTACTGTACTATCCTTTACATATCCTCAGATACTCTCTCTATCTCTTCATCTTCAGTTTGCAACATTGACAGATATATATGGAGCTCGTTAATTATAGTAAATCAGTGGTTAAACTTATATACGAGACTGATCACACGCTAACTAATATGGTATACTTGAGCAACTTGCACACATACCCATTGGTATGTTGTTTCCTCATGCCCCCAGTAACATCTCTTGGATGCTGTGGTATAGTCGACGGCTCAGGACAGTTCGATACGACCATATACGTGTCTGCAGAGCTAGCTAAGGACGGGAAGCAGTGGATGGGAATTGAAGCTCGTGTTACCGCTGTAGGACAGAAACGCTTTGGTGAATGGGCGGTAAAATGAATATTCAGGTGTTGCAGCTTTGTAAGGTAAGACGAGTACTTTCCACACGAATAACATTGGTTTTGATTTTTTGACTGTGTGCTTCTTAAGTACATGTTTATGTAGGGTTAACACAAACATCCAAATGATGGCAGATAGATTCGCGAAAAGCGTTGCTGAGGAGTGCAATCCTAACATTATGCTAAATTAATTATAACGATTACCTTCACAGCTGCTACCTCCGATTCTTATTGTGCATAGTTTTAGAAAGAATAACGGAACGTTCTAAAATATTCTCGAAGATCATGGAACAGTCTAGAAAATTCCCTAACAGTCTAGATAATTCTACGACATTTTGGAGATTAGTAGAACCCTCTTACAACAATGGTTCACAACTTGGGGGTCACCTCAGATTGAGGCCTACACTAGGTATAAAATGGAAGTGCATTGGAGGAGCTGTCATTTGTACTCAGGTGACTCATGTGAAAAGATTTCCGACGTGATGGTGGTCTCCCGACGGGAATTGACAGACTCCGAACGCAGAATGGTGGTTGGAGCTGGACACATGGAATGTTCCATTTCGGAAATGGTTAGGAAATTCAGTATTCCAAGATCCACAGCGTCAAGAGCGTGCCGAGAATACCTGATTTCAGGCATTACCTCTCATTATGGCCAATGCTGTGGCCGATGTCCTTCACTTAACGACCGAGGGCAGCGGCGTTTGCGTAGAATTGTCAGTGCCAACAGACAAGCAACACTGCATGAAATAACCGCAGTAATCAATGTGGGACGTACGACGAACATACCTGTTAGGACAGTGCGGCAAAATTTGGCGTCAGTAGGGCGATGGCAGTAGACAACCAACGTGAGTGCCTTTGCTATAGCACGACATACACCGCAACGTCTCTCCTGGGCTCGTGACAGCATAAGGTGGACGCTAGACGACTGCAAAACTGTGGCCTGGTCAGATGATTCCCGATTTCAGGTGGTGAGAGCTGATTGTATGATTCGAGTATGGCGCAGACCCCACGTGGTTATCACCCAAGTTGTCAACAACGCACTGTGCAAGTTGGTGGTGGATCCATAATAGTATGGGCTGTATTTACATGGAATGGACTCGGTGCTCTGGTCCAACTGAACCGATCATTGACTGGAAATATTTATATTCTGCTACTACGAGATCATCTGCAGCAAATCATGTTCCCATACAGCGACGAAGTTTTTGTGGATGACAAAGCGCCATGTCACTGGGCTACAGCTGTTTGTGATTGGTTAGAGGAACACTCTGGACAATTCGAGCGAATTATTTGACCAGCCACATCGACCGACATGAATTCCGTCAGCACATTTACGGGACATAATCGAGAGGACAGTTTGTCCACAAAATCTTGCACGAGGAACATTTTCACAATTACGGACAGCTGCAGGACTGCACTGGACTTGCGGTATGCTTTGGAAGGCGAGAGAGTTTACACCCTGACAGCAACCACTTTAACTATGAAGCCTTCCGCTTGATCACCTGACCCATACGTCTGCTAAAACTGATTTTGCCCTTTGACTGTGTTTGTTGTTGATAGCCTGCATTAGTCGTTATTACATTGATCAGAATCTAAATGAACTTGAATAATGTTATTTTATCAATTGTTGATGGTAATTAATACATCAAAATGGAGTTGATCTTTTATAAAAGCCATGACACAAGTTTTTATTGATTAAAAACAGGACAAAAAAATCCAATGATGACAAATAAAGACGAACTAATGGCCGTAGAAATATGCCACAAGCAGTTAACACTCCCCTCGGTGGCAGCTGGTTGGCAAAGACTAACGTTTGTCTGATTGAACTCTGGTTCAAAACATGGATAACGCAATCTGAAATTATCTAACACTGGATGGACTTCGATGGATTTGTTCTACACAGAAATACTACACTGGTGTAGCTTAGAATAAGTTGATAGACTGTGAACCCGTTTGCTCGAACGAACCACAGCAACAATACAACACTCCTTTTCTCGATAAGCGGCGCTGTCTCAGGTGACAGTCGTGGTTCACGCGTCTGCAAAGCTGCGATATGTGGTGCCTGTAATTCGATATCGCCTGAACGAAATATGCAGTCGCGGTTGGCGATCTGTTAGACGAATCGTAATTACTATTTAACGGAGCCCTGAAATCTCGGCAGATTCCAGAATGTGTCACTACTGTTCGCTGTTCATACCGTGGTCTAATTTGACTCTGTTATACGGAGGTGCGCACCCCTCGGCACAGGAAGTTTGTCTGAGATGACTGAGGTTTGAACTGTCGGTACAGGTAGTTCCTCACCACAGGCTCCCTAGCCAAGACCAGTGCTACTGCGAAGTCACTTTCTGGACAAGTATCCTATGTGCAATCCACTCATAACAAAAGTCAAGACCACAATCCTCTCCAGACCACAGTCTGAGTCGGAAGACGAAGATTCCTCTCCCCTCACGTTCCATCCAACCATCCATATCGGAGTCTGAGACTAAAGATCTACTCTGGAGTCTGAATCGGAAGACGAAGTGAAAAGCACAAAAGCACTCACACAACCATCACCATAAGAGTTTCGTGGCAATCACCAGACTCCACGAGCTGCCTGTCTTGCTCTAACTCGTCTGCTCTAATTATCAGCTAGCCCTAATCAAAGTTAACAGTGTTTTTCTCTTTTTAGGAGAAGCAGCCAATCGCTGACTCACAAATTCCCACGCAGAGAGGAGAAGACATTGTGCTCCTGACGTGCATTTTCCGACGGCCACTTTGGGAGAGTGTTTTGAGCTTCTGTATAGAAAATCAACGACACATTTATCATGGGGATCATTATCTGAATGGCCTGAACGTGTCCAACCAGGGCCCCACCTATGCTAAGAGAAGTGCCTTTGTGTCCCAGCACAGATCATTTCAGAGCCACCATAAATGTTGTATTCTTTCTAAAATTGTAATGAAGGCCTGGGGCTTCCCAAAGAGCTCTGCAGGTAGAGAAATGACACCACCTGACGGCTGCGTTGATAGCGTCCAGTCCACGGTGAACATGGGAACTCACGAAGTTTTATGGCCCCCATCCCTATTCAGAAAGAACGTTTGCAACACTATTGTAACTCACTGGCCGGGTGAGCTAAATTTCTCTCGCGCCCCTGCCCCTGCAGTGCAAAGAGGCGCCTAACATATAGATCCAGGTAGGCAGTTTTTTCACCTCTTCGAACGAACGCATCGTCCGCATAACGGTGCGAGAAATTCTTGGGCCCAACATTCTGTCCCCCATAAGTGCTTCAAGATGTTTCTTTTGCTAATACTGGATGTGACTTTCAAGCCCCAAATGTCCACTGCAACATTTACTGTTAAATTTCCAAAATGCCTGCTTGTTCTCAACTCCAGAAAACACCATTTGAAGGAGAACCACCATAAAGATACCACATGATTTAACAATGTACACGCTTCCATCAGTGCCTGCTCATGCTCATAACTCCCTGTCGTCTCACAAAAACGATGTCAGGTGTAAAATCAACATTAAATTGTACCTTCGAATATGGAGAATAGTGAGGGAGCGACTCGTCCTCTCTCACAGCTATAGAGGCAGCATGGCTCAATATTGCCAATATTTCTTCAGGGTATTTCCAACTACTTGAGTCCCTACCATCGAGTTTCTGCATTGCGCCAGTCAAAAGGAGGTCCAACACGATGTTAGGAGGTTTCTCATGACCCCATGACTTCTCTCATATATATATATGTTAGAAGAAATATTTGACCTCTTTTCCTGTACGCGGCTGTGTGCTTCTTAGACGTGAAATACATGCTGTCGGACAACTGTCTCGGCCTGGATCGCTCTAAATTATTATATCACGTGGGATACATTCGCTGAATCACACATTTTATTAAAAATACTTTTCTGACCATCTGTACACCACAAAATAAATATTGTTCTTCACGAAACATCGTCTCATGCTGAAAGTAAGCGCGTAATAAAAGTGTGCAATAAACACTGTCGACTTATTTCATTCCTCAGCGACTTGTATTTCTGTTCCCGAATTTCCTGAACACTTTTGTGCTTCCATCTTTCATCGGTCGACTGAAGTATTTCTTCTGTTACCCATGGTTTCTTCGCAGTTACCTATTTTGCACCTATGTTTCACTTTCCAACATCTGTGACTGCTCTTTTTAGAGATGTCCATTTCTCTTCAACTGCACTGCCTACTGAGCTGTTCCTTATTGATGTACACTACTGGCCATTAAAATTGCTACACCACGAAGATGACGTGCTACAGACGCGAAATTTAACCGACAAAAGAAGATGCTGTGATATGCAAATGATTAGCTTTTCAGAGCATTCACACAAGATTGGCGCCGGTGGCGACACCTACAACGTGCTGACATCAGGAAAGTTTCCAACCGATTTCTCATACAAAAAACAGCAGTTGACCGTCGTTACCTGGTGAAACGTTGTTGCGATGCCTCGTGTAAGGAGGAGAAATGCGTACCATCACGTTTCCGACTTTGATAAAGGTCGGATTGTAGCCTATCGCGATTGCGGTTTATCGTATCGCAACATTGCTGCTCGCGTTGGTCGAGATCCAATGATTGTTAACAGAATATGGAATCGATGTGTTCAGGAGAGTAATACGGAACGCCGTGCTGGATCCCAACGGCCTCGTATCATTAGCATCGTATCCGCATGGCTGTAACGGATCGTGCAGCCACGTCTCCATCCCTGAGTCAACAGATGGGGACGTTTGCAAGACAACAACCATCTGCACGAACAGTTCGACGACGTTTGCAGCAGCAGCTCGGAGAGCATGGCTCCGGTTACCCTTGACGCTGCATCACAGACAGGAGCGCCTGCGATGGTGTACTCAACGACGAACCTGGGTGCACGAATGGCAAAACGTCATTTTTTCGGATGAATCCAGGTTCCGTTTACAGCATCATGATGGTCGCATCCGTGTTTGGCGACATCGCGATGAACGCACATTGGAAGCGTGCATTCCTCATCGCCTTACTGGCGTATCACCCTGCGTGATGGTGTGGGGTGCCATTGGTTACACGTCTCGATCACCTCTTTTTCGCACTGACGGCACTTTGAACAGTGGACGTTACATTTCAAATGTGTTACGACCCGTGGCTCTACCCTTCATTCGATCCCTGCGAAACCCTACATTTCAGCAGGACAATGCACGACCGCGTGTTGCAGGGCCTTTCTGGATACAGAAAATGTTCGACTGCTGCCCTGGCCAGCACATTCTCCAGATCTCTCAGCAATTGAAAAAGTCTGGTCAATGGTAGCCGAGCAACTGGCTCGTCACAATACGCCAGTCTCTACTCTTGATGAACTGTGATATCGTGTTGAAGCTGCATGGGCAGCTGTACCAGTACACGCCATCCAAGATCTGTTTGACTGAATGCCCAGGCGTATTAAGGCCGTTATTACGGCCACAGTTGGTTGTTCTTAGGTACTGATTTCTCAGGATCTATGCATCCGAATTGCGTGAAAATGTAATAGCATGTCAGTTCTAGTATAATATATTGGTCCAATGAATACCCGTTTATCATCTGCACTTCTTCTTGGTGTAGCAATTTTAATGGCCAGTAGTGTACATGCTGTCGGACAACTGTCTCTGCCTAGACCGCTCTAAATTATATCACGTGGGATACATTCGTTGGATCAAACATTTTATTAAAAATAGTTTGCTGACCATCGGTACACCAGAAAATAAATATTGTCCTTAACGAAACATCGTTTCAAGTTGAACGTAAACGCGTAACAAAAGTGTGCAATAAACCTATTTTGCACCTATGTTTTACTTTCCAACATTTGTGACTGCCCTTTTTAGAGATGTCCATTTCTCTTCAACTGCTTATTGATGTATCTATAGCCTATAGCCCACAGAGAACTTCAAGCGTATCTCGTCTTCTTTGCGTATTGATTCTTCCTATCTAATCTCTTGAACTTCAGCCCACTCTCCATAGCTATTACATTCTGATCTAAGTCTGCATCTGCTCCTGGATACGCCTTACGAGTCAGTATCTGATTTCGGAACCTCTGCCTGACCATTATGTAATCTAATAGAAATTTTCTCCTACCATCCGACCTTTTGCAAATATACCTCCTCTCTTGTGATTCTTGAACTATTACTAGTTGAAATATATTACAGAACTCAATTAGTCTCTCTCCTCTCTCCTTCCTTGTTCCAAGTACATATTCTTCTGAAACCTTTCATTCTAGTCCTTCCCCTACAACTGCATTTCAGTCCTCCATGACTACAAGATTTTCATCTCCCTTTATGCACTGCATTATCCTTTCCATATCCTCATATACTGTCTCTATTTCTTCATCTTCAGTTTCCGACATTGGCATATATACCTGGAGCTCGTTAATTATAGCAGCTCAGTGGTTAACAAACGTATATACGAGACTGATCACCCGCTCACTGCTATGGTATATGTGAGCAAAGTGCATGGATAACCATTGGTATGTTGTTTCCTCACGCGCCCAGTAACATCTCTGGTATGCTATGGAACACTCCACGGCTCAAGGCAGTTCGTCGGGGCCATATACGTGTCTTCTGGACGGAAAGACTGTTGACGGACATGGAGCTGACGTGACAGGTCTTACCGTTGTAGGACAGGAACGCTTTGGTGAATGGGTGGTGAAACGGATAAGCAGAACAAAGAATCTGGTGTCGCAGCATTTTAAAGTATAACGAGGGCTTTATGTATGCATGACTTTGGTTTGATTTTATGACTCTGTGGTTTTTAAGTGCGTGTTTATGTAGGAGTAATACAAACATCGAAATGATGGGAGCTTGACACACGGAAAGCGTTGCTGAGGAATGCATTCCTAACATTATGCTAAATTAATTATAACGATTATTTTGACAACTGCAACCTCCGATTCTTATTATGCATAATATTAAAAAGGATAACGGGGCGTTCAAAAACATTCTGGAACATCATGAAACATTCTAGAATATTCTCTAACATTCTAGAAAATTCTATGATAGTTTGGAGTATTCTAGAAAAATGATTCCCAACCTGGGGTAAGTACTCCCTGAGGTGTAAAATGAAATTTTCTGTTTGTGCTTTGGTCGCAAAGTTAAATTGTTACTAAGATTATTACCGTACCACTTTCGTTAGAGTGTAACACTGATTACATAAGTTACCAGTAATTACAATTTTTTTTAAATAGTAACTTTGAATCGTGACACAATATGGTGGGACTTACAGCTTGTGAAATGAATATATGAACATTATTTTCCTCACGTGGCCCATCCACTGCACACTAACTTTGTACTTCGTATCTCTGACAGTAAAATTGAGACATAGAAATCACATATGCTTGTATGTCTCATGAAAAGGCCTTCTCGGAGTTGTAGATAGTTTCCACCATTGGCCAGAAATTATACGCTTCGAAACAGACAAGCGAAGTGATTATTATTAGAGGCAGCTGACATACACAAAGCATCAGCAGTCTGAAGTCCTCCCATTTTTGCCAGCCAAGTAGTAGAGAGTCCAGCAAAGAAGTGATTTACGAACAGTAAGCGTTAGTCAATGCATTTGAAATTGGTTGTTTTAAATAGGGGTGCAGAGGTGTGAGTAAAGCAAGTGTCGCTATGAAGAGAAATGGCGCAAACGAAGCATGTTTTTTAACAACTGTCTGCCTAAATGTGAATAGCTAGGTTTCTTTTCTCCGTAGCAGTAGTGGTAGGTAGCACTTGCGATGCGCTGAGAATTGTTTCATCATTCGTTAAAAAAAGGTTGTTAGAAGTAAGCACTTCCAGGTATCTCATTGGCTCATTATTTCATGATTTTTTAGAATAGATAGAAAAACAATATAATTTAATATTTCGTCATTTTAAAAATAAAAATGTTCTAAGAAAATTATTTTTCATTCTGAAGTTTTCCTATGTGCTAATGTTGATGATGATGGGTTTATGGGGCGGGGGTACCGCCTAGTATCTGACTGTAATCAGGGTCATGGACTCAGAAAGGTTGGGAACCACTGCTTTGTAGGATGTTCCTGGAATAGTCTACAACACTCTTCAACATCCTCGAACATCCTAGAAAGAACATTCTGTCCGGTCTTGGCCACTTTGGCACTCGATTCCCAGCTGCTTCACGGACTTCGCATAAGAACTCCATTGGTGTAGCCCTGTTTTGACACGAACCCCCTCGAACACAACCCTTGCAGTTCTACAGACAAACCTTCGTGGATGGGGCATGGAAGGCTACCACACATAACACCCATATGGGGCTGCGAGGTTTGGTTGGGGTATTCTAGTGGCACGCATGGATAAACCACGCTTCCGTTCATTATATACAGCACTGCTATAAATGAATCATTTGTTTCTAAAATTCTTATATTTTCCAAGGTATTAAATGTTCAAATACGTATTATGTATAGATAGAACCGTAAACTCACCAAGTTTGTATTTTGCACTTTGTAAATGTTCTATGAGTGCCCTTCTGGTTACACGACACACGCCCAGGTGGTAACGAAGTTATGCAGCAACATCCTGTCAGTGGTCATCACAACAGCACTCTGAGCTGTTCCAGTGTTCTTGGCAACGGGCGTACGTAAACGCGGTCCTCAATGTAACCCCGAAGGAGAAATTCACGAAGCGTTGGGTCACGCGACCTGGGGGTCAAGAGAACAAAGCAACACCATCTTCACCACTACGCCCAGTCCAGCGATGCGGAGGTTCGTCGTTTAGGAGGTGACGAGTATCGATTCTCCAGTGAAGTCTTGTTGGAAGATGAAATCCTTGGAATCAGTAGTCACTTGTGGAAACAATCACAACTGCAATTATGATGGTAAGAGGTATCCGTCATAGTCTTCTCATGGAATAAAAGCGGCCCATATACTGCACAGAAAACATTACCCTTCCGCTAATCTCACTCATGTGCCACAATTTTACGAAAATTCCCAGTGTCTCACTCCCTCACATTATGTCTATTAAGCTTTCGAGATAAATGGAAGATTGTGATGCAAAATTGAAGACACCGGCGATAATCTCCCGGTTTTAATCGTTTCTCGTGCTGCAGACGGTAGCTTGAAATGTAACCGCCAGCGTATAATCTTGGTTTGGTGCGTATTCCAAGTTTGTGGCTCGCGCGGACCGTTGATCTTTTTGGACTGCGTACGCAGCTTTCAGTCTCCGGTTGCATCTGGCAGGCTTGGTCGACCCATATTTTCTTCCAGTGTCCCTAAATTCAGTACCAACGCACAGTGTTCTGTTTATTTGGTGGTTCTCTTCCGTAATTGCTTCTCAATGAAGCTGCACTGTTTTAACAGATAAACATGTTGAATACTGCAACACACAAAAACTCTGTTCTTGTTTTGTCGTCATTTTGTTAAGGCACTGCATTTGTAATGCCAACTGGTGGGCACAATGAATACTCGGTGGGTTTACGGTTCCATTCATGCATCAGTCATATCTGCACATGTAATACTTTGAAAAACATACAATTTTGAAAAAGACTGCATCATTCATAATAGTCCTGTACATTGATTTCATAATTAGTTTTAAAATTAACAAATCATTTTGATGAAGGATGGTTGCTCTATTATTTGGTAATGTTTGATGAGATCTGATTAATTGTTTGCTGGTTTGCATACAATTTACATTCGAAAAAAATGTGACATACCTTCCACTTATATTCCATCAAATTCGTAATAAGAATTATCTCTGACATAGATTCCGTGAAGATGGCTTATGGACGATCCATGATTAAATCTCATGAAACATTATGGAAATTATAAACATTTCATTTGCCTCATCGGTGTGCAAATAGGGCTCCGATGGAATGTTAGACTGTACTTTCCCGTATTATTTCCCTTTACTGCTTATCATTTGTTGATATATGTCTTACAATTAGGGTTCTTCAGGTCTGATGGCAGTAATACAATGTTTTTAAATGTGCCGTTTTGAACGGCCGTCTTACCTAAGTCATTTGCTGCTTCATTACATTTTATGTTAGAGTGTTCCTTGATCCACACAAATTTTGCCTTCTTCCGGAGATTTTAGTTTTCGTGGATAGCTTTCGTAATTTACATTACTAAGAGAAAACAGTAGCCGGCCGAAGTGGGCGTGCGGTTAAAGGCGCTGCAGTCTGGAACCACAAGACCGCTACGGTCGCAGGTTCGAATCCTGCCTCGGGCATGGATGTTTGTGATGTCCTTAGGTTAGTTAGGTTTAACTAGTTCTAAGTTCTAGGGGACTAATAACCTCAGTAGTTGAGTCCCATAGTGCTCAGAGCCATTTGAACCATTTGAGAAAACAGTAGTTACCTACACAGTTGCGACAACACTGGCGTTGCCACAGAGACGTTTACAAAATCGCGTCACGCGACTGGTTGAAATAGGCACGCGAACCTGCAGCACCTAGCCACTACAGCCGTCAGCGATCAACTTACACCGTCTCAATTACAGGACCGCACTACTCACCGTTACCTACAATTCTCTTTTCATCACTCAATTTCCTTTCTTTGCGTGGGGATGGCTTAATAGGAATATAGTGTATAATGGGACTTGTCTCAATGTTGAAACAGGATTAACATACTGATTATGTATTGTCCAAGATAAGTTAAGCTAAACACGTCGCACGCAACTGCCTAATATATGCCACTATTATTTTCCGAACTTTTACACTGAAACTTCATATTTAATCACGATGAACAGATACATTCCCATCCATTCTACGTGCGTCGCTAAGCTTTTAAATATTTCTGCGTCCGACACGACCCTCTGGAGACCGTTAACTAGTGATGTACATCAATACTGTATTATGAAACATCCACTCTCTACGAACGCCCTGTAGTGGATGACCGTCGCACACTGAGCGAAAACTACTCGCAGCTTAAACGCTGCAACAACATATCTATAACCACGTGTCAGAGTGATTTTCACTCGAGCGGCACGGATGTATATAGGTAATGTTTGTCTCAAAGACAAGAGTCTGGGAGAGTAGACTGTTCTGGATAATTGCGTTGAATAACACTATTATGTTATCCTGCTGATGCACTGTAAGAATGAAAACTTGGTTCATGTAGGCTGCATTCATTTTATTATCCGTGCAGTTGGCAGATATCAACCGTGGGTCATTCTCAAGCACCTTCATACGTTCAAAAATGGTGACACTGGTTCATACAGCAAATGTCTACAAGCTTTTCCATATACATACATTTTATAACACAAGTTACGTACTTTATTATCCGTGCAGTTGGCAAATATCAACCGTGGGTCATTCTCAAGCACCTTCATACGTTCAAAAATGGTGACACTGGTTCATACAGCAAATGTCTACAAGCTTTTCCATATACATACATTTTATAACACAAGTTACGTACATATTATAAGCTTTCAGCTTCATGTGGCATTGTAATACACAACTGGTACACGTGAACAGGTGTGCGTATGTGGCACAAAAACAAAACAATAGTGTACATGATTATGTTCTTTAGACACACAAACAGAAAGCTGCATATTAAAGTATAGGCGCAGATGTTACGGCATGACCAAAGACGTTCAAGAATCCTATCTGTGAATGCTCGGCAACATTAAGTAAACCACTCGCGCAATATTCACTGCCATTTTATATTCGTTATCTCACACATACTATCCATTTAAAAATAATGGATCGAAATTCATATGTCATGCCACATGTAATATTAGAAATTACAGTTCAAAGTCCAAACTACAAAATATTATAACGAGCGTTTTAATGACGTGTCCCGGCCAATGTATAAAATAAAATGAAACTGTGATAGATACATATTTGTATAATACGCGCATTTTTTCACTTTATCTTTTACATCGTGTTATAACAAAACTGGAAACGCACATTTGGCTTACACCGTGTCACTACAGTTATTTCAAAATATATTACACTGCATATGTTGGAACCTAAAGAAGTTACGTGAAGGAACAGGGATCTACTTTGGATTGCCTACATGGGCCATCTAAATTACTGTACAACTTAATGTGAAATGGAAGTAGTAGTTACAGATTTGAGGAAAATAGTGTCTTTTACAGCTTGTTCTTGCAAGCCTTATAGTAGTGGCTATTTCGTAGCTCATACATCATGTGTCATGTTACACGTGCAAATGTAAAATTCATTGTTATGTTACCACCACTAAATATGCCAGAGATCCCCATGGGGCATATTAGTCATACTAAAAACAAGAATATAAATTGTTAACAAAATCAACGGAATGATTTAAACCAACATATGCCTTTACAAGTAACACACTAAGTTGAAGTTCTAGTACATTATACACATTAAAATATAAAATATCCAAATTCCATATATCTCTTATCTGGTGCTGTAAAATAAACTGCACATAAATCTTTCTACAGCACAAACTGCATACGCACACAGAGATATATATGGTAGGTAAATTGCAAAATTATTAACAACACTGTGTTGAACAAACCAAATGAATCACAGTCGCTATTACTCTCTAACGACCAACCAGAGACCGTACCTTATAGCAAAACACTCAGAAGATATCCCTGAACAATTACAACTTCTGAAAGTTTGTCGGCGGAATTTTGGTTCACCTTATGTACATACAGGGTGATCCATTGATAGTGACCGGGCCAAATATCTCACGAAATAAGCATCAAACTAAAAAACTACAAAGAACGAAACTCGTATAGCTTGAAGGGGGGAAACCAGATGGCGCTATGGTTGGCCCGCTAGACGGCGCTGCCATAGGTCAAACGGATATCAATTGCGTTTTTTAAAATAGGATACTGGATTGTAAGGCGTACCCAGGAGCAGATATAGACTCAGATCACAATTTAGTAGTGATGAAGAGTAGGCTGAAGTTCAAAACATTAGTCAGGAAGAATCAATACGCAAGGAAGTGGGATACGGAAGTACTAAGGAATAACGAGATACGTTTGAAGTTCTCTAACGCTATAGATACAGCAATAAGGAATAGCGCAGTAGGCAGTACAGTTGAAGAGCAATGGACATCTCTAAAAAGGGCCATCACAGAAGTTGGGAAGGAAAACATAGGTACAAAGAAGGTAGCTGCGAAGAAACCATGGGTAACAGAAGAAATACTTCAGGTGATTGATGAAAGGAGGAAGTACAAACATGTTCCGGGAAAATCAGGAATACAGAAATACAAGTCGCTGAGGAATGAAATAAATAGGAGATGCAGGGGAGCTAAGACGAAATGGCTGCAGGAAGAATGTGAAGACATCGAAAAAGATATGATTGTCGGAAGGACAGACTCAGCATACAGGAAAGTCAAAACAACCTTTGGTGACATTAAAAGCAACGGTGGTAACATTAAGAGTGCAACGGGAATTCCACTGTTAAATGCAGAGGAGAAAGCAGATAGGTGGAAAGAATACATTGAAAGCCTCTATGAGGGTGAAG
Organism: Schistocerca americana; assembly: GCF_021461395.2. Taxonomy (NCBI): domain Eukaryota; kingdom Metazoa; phylum Arthropoda; class Insecta; order Orthoptera; family Acrididae; genus Schistocerca; species Schistocerca americana. Next base: position 106,954,731 of record NC_060126.1, read on the forward strand.
ATTTGTCTGATGTGATAGAAGAAGAAACAGGAGTCGATTTAGAAGAGATAGGGGATCCAGTATTAGAATCGGAATTTAAAAGAGCTTTGGAGGACTTACGGTCAAATAAGGCAGAAGGGATAGATAACATTCCATCAGAATTTCTAAAATCATTGGAGGAAGTGGCAACAAAACGACTATTCACGTTGGTGTGTAGAATATAAGAGTCTGGCGATATACCATCTGACTTTCGGAAAAGCGTCATCCACACAATTCCGAAGACGGCAAGAGCTGACAAGTGCGAGAATTATCGCACAATCAGCTTAACAGCTCATGCATCGAAGCTGCTTACAAGAATAATATACAGAAGAATGGAAAAGAAAATTGAGGATGCGCTAGGTGACGATCAGTTTGGCTTTAGGAAAAGTAAAGGGACGAGAGAGGCAATTCTGACGTTACGGCTAATAATGAAAGCAAGGCTAAAGAAAAATCAAGACACTTTCATAGGATCTGTCGACCTGGAAAAAGCGTTCGACAATATAAAATGGTGCAAGCTGTTCGAGATTCTGAAAAAAGTAGGGGCAAGCTATAGGGAGAGACGGGTCATATACAATATGTACAACAACCAAGAGGGAATAATAAGAGTGGACGATCAAGAACGAAGTGCTCGTATTAAGAAGGGTGTAAGACAAGGCTGTAGCCTTTCGCCCCTACTCTTGAATCTGTACATCGAGGAAGCAATGATGGAAATAAAAGAAAGGTTCAGGAGTGGAATTAAAATACAAGGTGAAAGGATATCAATGATACGATTCGCTGATGACATTGCTACCCTGAGTGAAAGTGAAGAAGAATTAAATGATCTGCTGAACGGAATGAACAGTCTAATGAGTACACAGTATGGTTTGAGAGTAAATCGGAGAAAGACAAAGGTAATGAGAAGTAGTAGGAATGAGAACAGCGAGAAACTTAACATCAGGATTGATGGTCACGAAGTCAATGAAGTTAAGGAATTCTGCTACCTAGGCAGTAAAATAACCAGTGACGGACGGAGCAAGGAGGACATCAAAAGCAGACTCGCTATGGCAAAAAAGGCATTTCTGGCCAAGAGAAGTCTACTAATATCAGATACCGGCCTTAGGGGAAGAAATTTCTGAGGATGTACGTCTGGAGTACAGCATTGTATGGTAGTGAAACATGGACTGTGGGAAAACCGGAACAGAAGAGAATCGAAGCATTTGAGATGCGGTGCTATAGACGAATGTTGAAAATTAGATGGACTGGTAAGGTAAGGAATGAGGAGGTTCTACGCAGAATCGGAGAAGAAAGGAATATGTGGAAAACACTGATAAGGAGAAGGGACAGGATGATAGGATATCTGCTAAGACATGAGGGAATGACTTCCATGGTACTAGAGGGAGCTGTAGAGGGCAAAAACTGTAGAGCAAGACAGAGATTGGAATACGTCAAGCAAATAATTGAGGACGTAGGTTGCAAGTGCTACTCTGAGATGAAGAGGTTAGCACAGGAAAGGAATTCGTGGCGGGCCACATCAAACCAGTCACTAGACTGATGACCAAAAAAAAAATGGACCGTTCACCAATTGCGGAAAAGGTCGCTATCGTGTTGATGTATTGCCATTGTGATCAAAATGCCCAACGGGCGTGTGCTATGTATGCTGCTCGTATCCTGGACGACATCATCCAAGCGTCCAGACCGTTCGCCGGATAGTAACGTTATTTAAGGAAACAGGAAGTGTTCAGCCACATGTGAAACGTCAACCAGGAGCTGCAGCAAATGATGATGCCCAAGTAGGTATTTTAGCTTCTGTCGTGGCTAATCCGCACATCAGTAGCGGACAAATTGCTCGAGAATCGGGAATCTCAAAAACGTCGGTGTTGAGGATGCTACATCAACATCGATTGCACTCGTGCCATATTTCTATGCACCAGGAATTGCATGGCGACGACTTTGAACGTCGTCTACAGTTCTGCCACTGGGCACAAGAGAAATTACGGGACGATGACAGATTTTTTGCACGCGTTCTATTTAGTGACGAATCGTCACATTCACCAACAGCGGTAACGTAAATCGGCATAATATGCGCTATTGGCTAACGGAAAATCCACGATGGCTGCGAAAAGTGCAACATCAGCGACCTTGGCGGGTTAATGTGTGGTGCGGCATTATGGGAGGAAGGATAATTGGCCCCCATTTTATCGATGGCAATCTAAATGGTGCAATGTATGCTGATTTCCTACGTAATGTTCTACCGATGTTACTACAAGATGTTTCACTGCATGACAGAATGACGATGTACTTCCAACATGATGGATGTCCGGCACATAGGCCGCGTGCGGTTGTAGCGGTATTGAATAGCATATTTCATGGCAGGTGGATTGGTCGTCGAAGAACCATACCATGGCCCACACGTTCACCGGATCTGACGTCCCCGGATTTCTATCTGTGGGGAAAGTTGAAGGATATTTGCTATCGTCATCCACAGACAACGCCTGACATGCGTCAGCGCATTGTCAATGCATGTGCGAACATTATGGAAGGCAAACTACTCGCTGTTGAGAGGAATGTCGTTACACGCATTGCCAAATGCATTGAGGTTGACGGACATCATTTTGAGCACTTATTGCATTAATGTCGTATTTACAGGTAATCACGCTGTAACAGCGTGCGTTCTCAGAAATGATAAGTTCACAAAGCTACATGTATCACATTGGAACAACCGAAATAAAATGTCCAGACGTACCAACGTTCTGTATTTTAATTTAAAAAACCTACCTGTTGCCAACTGTTCGTCTAAAATTGTGAACCATGTGTTTGTAACTATTACAGCGCCATTTATCACAAAGTGAAAAAAGTGGTCTAACTAAAACATTCATATTTCTTTACGTACTACACGAATATGTGATAAAAAATGGGGGTTCCTATTTAAAAAAAACGCAGTTGATATCCGTTTGACCTATGGCAGCGCCATCTAGAGGGCCAACCGTAGTGCCATCTGGTTTCCCCCTTCAAGGTAGACGAGTTTCGTTCTTTGTAGTTTTTTTGTTTGATGCTTATTTCGTCCACTATCAATGAACCACCCTGTATATATGTATACCGAAGTGACAATTCATGGACTAGAGATGTGCACTTTTATGTATCACGGTAGTATCGCGTACACAAGGTACAAAAGGGCAATGCATTGGTGGAGCTGTGATTTGTACTCTGGTGATTCATGTGGAAAGGTTTCAGAAGTGATTGTGGCTGCTCGACGGGAATTAACAGACTCTGAACGCGGAATGGTAGTTGGAGCTATACGCAAGTAATGTTCCATTTTGGAAATCGTTAGGAAATTCAGTATTCCAAGATCTACAGTGTCAAGACTGTGTCGAGAATATGGTTCAAATGGCTCTGAGCACTATGGGACTTAACATCTGAGGTCATCAGTCCCCTAGAACTTAGGACTACTTAAACCTAACTAATCTAAGGACATCACACACATCCATGCCAGAGGCAAGATTCGAACCTGCGACCGTAGCGGTCGCGCGGTTCCAGACTGAAGCACATAGAACCGCTCGGCCACACCGGCCGGCAGCCTGCATTAGAGGTTATCACATTTATCAGAATCTAAATGAACTTGAATGTTGAAATAATATTAATGAAATGGTGGCCCTGTTATTATTTTATCAACTGTTGATGGTGATTAATGTATCAACAAGAGATTGAGCATTTACAAAAGTCATGGCACAGATTTCTTGATTAGAAATAAGAGAAAATATACAGTGATGACAAATAAACATGAACTGACGGCAGTAAAAATATGCCACGCCCCTGGGTGGCAGCTGGTTGGCAAAGACCAAGGTTTGTCTGATTGAACTGTTTACTCTGGCTCAAAACATGGTTAACTCAATCTGAAATTATCTAACACTGAATAGACTTTGATGGATTTATTCTACACAGAAGCTATACTCCGTTGGTGCAGCTGAGAACAGGTGGCAAGACTGTGATCCTGTTTGTCCGAACGAACTAGGGCAGCAATACACTATTCCTTTTCTCGATGAGCTGCGCTGTCTCAGGCGACATCCATGGTTCAAGCGTCTGCAAAGCAGCCATATGTGGCACCTGTAATTCGATATCGGCGGCTGGCGTTCTGTTAAACGTATCGCAATTTCTCTCTAACGGAGCCCTGAAATTTCAGCAGATTCCAGAATGTACACTCCAGTTCGCTGGTCGTACCATGGACAAATTTGACTCAGTTATACGACAGTGCGCACAAGGAGATCAAACGTCAAGGCGGCAGACCTGTCACGAATAAGATTACCCTCTTCACAGGAAGTTGTCTGAGATGACTGAGGTGTAAACTGTCGGTACTGGTGCGCCGGATTAGCCGAGCGGTCTAGGGCGCTACAGTTATGGACTGTGCGGCTAGTCCCGGCGGAGGTTCGAGTCCTCCCTCGAGCATGGGTGTGTTTGTTTGTCCTTAGGATAATTTAGGTTAACTAGTGTGTAGAGGCTTATCTCACTAGGGGTAAGATAATACTGCCTACAGGAAAATTAAAGAGACCTTTGGAGAAAGGAGAACCACTTCCATGAATATCAAGAGCTCAGATGGAAACCCAGTTCTAAGCAAAGAAGGGAAAGCAGAAAGGTGGAAGGAGTATATAGAGGGTCTATACAAAGGCGATGTACTTGAGGACAAAATTATGGAAATGGAGGAGGACGCAGACGAAGATGAAATGGGAGATATGATACTGCGTGAAGAGTTTGACAGAGCACTGAAAGACCTGAGTCGAAGCAAGGCCCCCGGAGTAGACAACATTCCATTAGAACTACTGACAGCCTTGAGAGAGCCAGTCCTGACAAAACTCTACCATCTGGTGAGCAAGATGTATAAGACAGGCGAAATACCCTCAGACTTCAAGAAGAATATAATAATTCCAACCCCAAAGAAAGCAGGTGTTGACAGATGTGAAAATTACCGAACTATCAGTTTAATAAGTCACAGCTGCCAAATACACGAATTCTTTACAGACGACTGGAAAAACTGGTAGAAGCCGATCTCGGGGAAGATCAGTTTGGATTCCGTAGAAACATTGGAACACGTGAGGAAATACTGACCTTACGACTTATCTTAGATTAAGGAAAGGCAAACCTACGTTTCAAGCGTTTGTAGACTTAGAGAAAGCTTTTGACAATGTTGACTGGAATACTCTCTTTCAAATTCTAAAGGTGGCAGGGGTAAAATACAGGGAGCGAAAGGCTATTTACAATTTGTACAGAAACCAGATGGCAGTTATAAGAGTCGAGGGACATGAAAGGGAAGCAGTGGTTGGGAAGGGAGTAAGACAGGGTTGTAGCCTCTCCCCGATGCTGTTCAATCTGTATATTGAGCAAGCAGTAAAGGAAACAAAAGAAAAGTTCGGAGAAGGTATTAAAATCCATGGAGAAGGAATAAGAACTTTGAGGTTCGCCGATAACATTGTAATTCTGTCAGAGACAGCAAAGGACTTGGAAGAGCAGTTGAACGGAATGGACAGTGTCTTGAAAGGAGGGTATAAGATGAACATCAACAAAAGCAAAACGAGGATAATGGAATGTAGTCGAATTAAGCCAGGTGATACTGAGGGAATTAGATTAGGAAATGAGACACTTAAGTAGTAAAGAAGTTTTGCTATTTGGGGAGCAAAATAACTGATGATGGTCGAA